>NC_053155.1:270206056-270877722 GCF_016835505.1 Polypterus senegalus
AAATGATGATGATAATGAAAATCTTAAAAACAAATGCAATGGATACACATAATTATCCAAATATAAACTACATAAAATGCTTGGTACCTTCTAATAATAATTACCTAATCTTCGGTTTTCTAATTTCTACATCAACCCCAAAACATAGAAACTGGTAAATATCACCTTGCTTAGGTGTAAGGTAGTTAGGTTAGGGGTCCAAATAAAAACAGAAAGTGGTTATAACAAAAACCTGAAGCAATTTTGGCTCCCCAGGGCAGAGTGCGATAACCACTGATGTAAAACTTTCATAATGTGGTGGGATAATAGATAGGTTTTATAAAAACAAAAATCACAGCTTTCTACTCATTTTGTATTTTGTGCATTTTTAAAATATATGTATATTTCTCAAAGCAGGGGTAGTGTGATGATATTGTGATGATATTGTAGATTGTAGTCAACTAATCCCCATGACAGATTTGTATTAAGAAAGTATTTCAAATTAATTGACTGGTTTGTTACATTATGAATACAACTTTTAATTGAAAAGTAGAGTCTCTGTTTATCTTGAGAGAACTTTACTAAATCTAAGCAAAGGAACAATTCTGTTTACATCAATAACTTTAAGAAACCACAGTTATAATTTATGATTTGGACTAGCCAATCATTTGGAAAAAAATTCAGATTGTTGTTTTAATTTTACAATTTAGTTATTGATGTATTTTAATTTTACCTTTGCCACTAATTCAAAAATAATTTTTTCAATGTGCCAACGAAACAACTAAGTTCATGTTGTTCCCCAGACATCTTTCAATTAATTATACTGACAATTAACCATACATTTTTAATTACTAAACTATAAACTAAATTTAGGGCTGAACAAAAAATAAAAATTACAGGGCCAATCAAAACAACAAAAGAAACAACCAGCAGCCAGAACATCCGGAGGGGATAGTCAACAAGTTAATTATAAAATACAATCACAATCCTTACTACGCCAATGGAATTTCACACTTCTTAGTACTGGTATGCCTTGCTTACCATACTTTGTAGAAAAGTCCTTACAAAAATTGAAAACAGATGACAGAAAGCAGCAAAATTATTGTTTAGCTAGGGAAGAATCTTTCCCTCTCTCCTCTTCCAAACCTTGCAGATAACAAACTTCAAATACATTTTTTTTTATCTCTGCAGTTTTGGAAAGAAAAACCACTTCTGAGGCATTCACAAACAAACCAAAACAATAATCAGAATTAGATTTCAAGCATGCCTGATTGCTGCTAGTAATTGGAAGTTGCCTGTACATAGTCAGTACAGCTGTGCACTCATTCAAGATACCCATCAAATTCTAAATCTTTTGTGCACGATTATTTTATTTGCTGTAAGTGTTCATAAAAAATTACTTTAATGTATTCATTTTACAATCTAAATTAAACTATTTTTACTTATTACAAAAGGTGTTGTCTAAGCCACTGCATGTTGGGTCAATGACACAAGAAACCAAAAGCCAGTAGGGCCATTCCCACAAAAAAGGAAAAACACCTGTGCTTTTATATATCATGACAGCTAAGACAAAAGATTAGTGCTTCTGCATAACTAGCCGACTATACCAGTACACTAAGTGTAATGGATGCTTTTAAAATAAACTTTTGTGGTAAAACTATTTCATTAAGTAAAGAACATACCTAAACTTTTTTCTCTTTCTTCTCTTCTTTCTTTGGCTAGTCGCATTCGGTCATCAGTTTTTAGAAATCCATCTAAAACTGCAATAGAAAAAGGGAAAATGTCATAATGCATTTTCTCTGCCTAGAATATAAAAAAGTGCTACAGCATAAAGTAGCATTTGAGTAAATAATAGAAAAGCATGATACCCTCATTTGTTAATAACATTCCTGTCACCCACAAACTTTGGTTAGACACCATGATTTTGGTACAGATTTGCAGAAGCTTATTTTGAATGTTTTAGGCCTTACCAACATTGGTACCAGAGTGGAAGGTTGCATAAATTAATACAAATTGTAAAGAGCAGAGCATGATTATATCCGTAGTATCAAAGCACATCTGACAAAAGCATTTAATCCTTATGCATATTGTAAAATGAATTAATAAAATGAAAAACATTTTACATAAAACATGCTATAAAATGAAACAAAATACAAACAGTTTTAGCAAAATCATTTTAAATGAAAAAGGATATGGCAGTGTCTAAATGTCTTGTCATGAGATTATACTATTAGGCTTTATTTATAATTCTAAACTTGTGATAAATGTACTTAAAGTGGGAGTTTATGTAATAGCTTCTGTTTATCAAAGGCGCACTTCACTGTAAACTTTTAATGTTCATTAGTTATAAATGAAGTGTTAAATATATTAATATATCCTTCATTTTTATATGGACAAATATGTCTCACTATTGAACTAAATTAATGAACAAATTGTTTTTAGAGAGTTAATGAAAGTATGATTTTTTTGCATCCCCTTATTTTCTAATTTCATGGAATTGTTTAAATCATTGTTTCAGGCCTTAACTGTATGCTCTCCATTACTTATCAGTTTAAAGCTCAAATGGAAATGAACTCTTGTTAAAGCATGATCCTGTCGCTCTAGAAGACATGCAGGCTACCATCACTTATGGAGGTTAAAATTATTGGTAAAATGCTGTACAGTATTTTAGCCATGCAATTAAATTCATGTGCATATACTGGCAAACCCAGACCATACCAGTTTTATTTAACAATTATGCATTCCTGACTCACTCCCATTTTTAGAAATTCCTGTGTCTCATCTCTGGTTTCAGTAAATGCTCATGACTACTTCAACTTGTCAGACTTGTCTACTTCATTCTTTCTATACTGTTCATCTTTTCCCTCTTACTGATTTGACCTAATCGAATTAGACCTCAAATATCCTCTTACTACATTTTTTCATACTTTGTTCACCTTTTCTCTCTCATTCTTATGACATGATCAAATCAGATCTCAAGTATCTCCATTATTGTGTCTCAGTAAACAAAGATAAATATTGTTTCCTTTTTCAACAATGCTCCTATACAAATCACATGTATTCTAAACCACATTCAGTAATACCAAAAAAAATTCTCCAACATACCATCCTGCTGATTCATGCTTTTCCTGACTTATTCCTAAGGAGAATTTTAAATTAAGAAGTGGATGTATATTATCAGATCTATGGCATTTCCCTTCAACTACATCATGTTAACACAAAGACACATTTCTCTTTCAAAATGCTTTTGGAAAACTAAGAAAGCAGAGTTGCCACCTTCCTCATGCACTCTAAATATGTTGCTGTTTATTTTACCTACAGTTTACAGTTTCATCTCGGTCCTTCATTAATTGTCCACTGTTTATCTTCTTTAACCTTCTCATGTTTACCTTACTACGAAACAATAGCTTTGTTCTATTTTTCCCAAATAATTTTTCTCCTTAATGGAAGTCCCTCATGGACAAACGTGTATTGTTTTAAAAAGGGCATTCCCAAAGTTGGCAATATTACAAAAGCATTGGACAATTTACATCAGGCAGGGATGAGTTACCAAAAGTATGAGCTGGCATAACATCACCAAAGGCAAGGGGTTGCCTATAAAAATGGCAACTCTGAAAAGTCGTATGCTTTTTCCATCTTTGTGTGGCTTAAAGCGAACGGTCCTTTTATGCTAATAAAATAACATTAAATGATAATGAATTCATTGGGTCAGCACTGGTAGGTATCATGTAGCATTACAATATCTTTAATGACTCAGAATTATGTAGGTTCCAGCAGGAGTTACTTGCTCAGTTTAATCCTTCTTCCACCTAATTTCTTCTTTCTTCTTAATCTTAAATTTGTTCTAAAATGTTTTACACAAGTACTTAAAGTCTTAACTTTCTTTGTGATCTATTCCCAAGGTTCTCTACTTTGCAAATTATCCTTTACTATTTAATAACTTTTGAGACCTATACTTTAAAATATTATATATTTTTTATATATACAGTAATCCCTTGCTATATCGCGCTTCGACTTTCGCAGCTTCACTCTATCGCGGATTTTATATGAAAGCATAATTAAATATATAACGCGGATTTTTCGCTGCTTCGCAGGTTCTGCGGACAATGTGTCTTTACTTCCTGTACATGCTTCCTCAGTTGGTTTGCCCAATTGATTTCATACAAGGGCCTCTATTGGCGGATGACTGAGAAGCTAACCAATCAGAGCACACAGTTAAGTTCCTGCGTGCTGAATGCAGTGTTAACCAGGAAGTCTCGTCTCGCTCATTCAGCATCAACGTGTTTCGCTGTGTAAAGAGTTGTGCTCTTTTGTGTTTATCTTTGTGCATAGTCAAGCCCTTCATTATGGCTCCAAAATGATCTGCTACTGCTTCAGGGGCCGTGCCAAGCGCTAAACGGAAGATGTTAACGACATTTAAAAGGTAAACGCTTTTGGATTTGTTGAAGGCTACGATTCTTTTTATTTAAAAAGTAGGAAAGGAATATAAGATCCACGGCCGCAGTGTCCTTTTAAACAGGGTGCAAAACGAGTTGTAAGTGGATGTAATAAGGCAGTAGTCTAGATGGAATCTGCTTTAGGGATTTGGATTGAAGACTGACAGAAGAAGAACAACGGCAGTGCTACACAATTGCCTGAAGTGGCTCCTTTGGAAAAGCTGTAACACTCTCCTTTGTTGTGCAGTAAAATTAAACTCATTGTTATCGGACAAGTCATCGTGTCATTGTTGGTGAGTAACCATAATTAATTTTCTACTTATAGTACTTAGTACATGCACGTATGTTTAGTGTCACTGTACACACATTTACTGTATACTATTTTTCTTGCATTGTACGTATTTATTGCTGGCGGCCTGTCTATCGTAATGGCTGTAACATATGTGATATCGGAGACACTCAATATCTTTAATATTTAGGTTTTACTGTATATAAACAGTGTGTTTATATACATAATTTCAGTGAATCTTACCTAGTATCTAAGAGAATACAAAGGGATTATGCTGTATAACTCTGCTGGGAATACTTATAAACAGTGTGGGAGAATTTATAAGGGCTTAAAATATATAAAAATAAGCATACAAACATATGGTTTCTACTGCGGATTTTCACCTATCGCAGGGGGTCTGGAACGCAACCCCGCGACGAGGAGGATTACTGTATATATATTACTGTATATATATATATATATATATATATATATATATATATATATAGTGGCAGATTGCCAGGGTCATTACCTGGCCGGGATGCCTGGAGGGACCGGGAAGGGACATTAATAGCTTCCGGGTCACGAGGGGGCAACCGCCCTGGACAAAGAGAGGACCACGGAAAAGGGACAAAGAGATTTTGACCTGTTGGGAACCGTGGCCACCGCCAGGGGGCATCTTAAGCTTCGTTGGACCCAGGGAACTGTCACTTCCGCCTCACCAGGCAAGATGGCGGATGAACCTGCCAGGGAGACCTGGGGTGCTTCCGGTGCAAAGGGCAGCACTTCCGCCACACCAGGAAGTGCTGCTGGAAGATCGTCACCAGCCACCTGGAGCACATCCGGGCGGGAATAAAAGGCGCCCCTCCTTACAGTCGGGGAACTTGAGTTGGGACTGGGAGCAGGACGAAGCTCCCAGGAGGAGACAGGCAGCCAAGGACTGAGATATAGAGAACAGTATTGTGGTGCATGTGGTGCAGAGTGCATTGTGTGGTGTTTGGGACTGTGACTCCTGTATTTGGAGGTGATTAATAAACATATGACTTTGATAAAGATGTGGTTTCCAACTGGTGGTGTCCGGGCAAGTCTCACAATGGCGCCCAACTTGCTACAAAGCGGGGGACCCTACAAATAAAATTTTTGTGAGCTGCCCGGGACTTCAGTCGGCCATGCACACGCACTGCGGACGTTCCGCAAATCACCCTGAGGCTGTCGGAGATTCTCCAGAGGGCCGTCTTCCACCCGAGGGCGGTGTGGAATGCCAGCCAAGGCAAGAGACAGACAGATGCTCCAACGTTCGTCGTTGCTGGGAAAGCAGCGGTAGGCACAACCATTGACGCGGCCGGAGGAAGCTACCTGGCACCACGTCACTGGCAGGGGTGTGCCGAACCTGACAGCGAAGACGGGGCAGCATTGCTTGAGGAAAGGAAGGATCCGCCACGTCTGCAGAGACCGAGGCAGAAGGACGGCAGCAAGTCTTGCAGACCCCTCATGAGGAGAAGCAAGATGGCCTCGGACCGGAACTCCCTCCTTGTGACAGGCAAGAGATTGGATGGTGTGTGCCGTGCTCCCGTCGGTGATTGGTTGACGACAGGATAGGCGACGACATTCATCTCGAGGGAGGACAAGGTCCGGGGAATCCCGGAAGAAAGCTCCAGGATGCAAAGCCAGAATGTAGGACCAATTTTAAGGTAAGTCCACCACTGGCTAATGCTGTATTTCTACCTGCAGATTGAGAAGAATTGGAGAGGATGCTTCGATTAATGCAGAGGATCAAGCAGGTAGAACACGACCTCCGAGTCTGTGGACAAGCTGAAGGGGAAGGCGGTCGCGCCACGTCAGACAGGGCGTCACAGGGCGGAAGGGCGCGACGCTGGAATCTTTAGCTGGGGGTTCATGGCGGTAAAGCAGAGTAAAACCGATACCATAAAGCGAAGAGGAGAAGAGTACGAATGTTTCCTGGGATCGTGCAGTTCCGGAGAATGAGTAGCCGCACCTCCGACAGTGGAAGCGACATGAGATGCTGATCCTTGAAAGAGGTGGAGCCAAGACGCTGGCTGACGCATGCCGTGGGTGGGTCCAGTGCTCTACCGCCGGAGCCAGCATCAGTCTCACATCTTTCTGCAGAGGCACAGACGGCAAGGGGTCTTTTCATTTTCTGTAGGAAGACCCAAGCTGTCAGAATGACCCAGAGAAATAGGAAGAATCGTTGGAGGAAAGCCGGTACTTCCTACAAAGGAAGACGTGAGCCCGTGAGCTCACATAACGTGACAGGACGCCCGCTGCGAGTGCAGAGGAAGGCCCCGAAGTCAATGGAAATGTTGCAGAAAAGGGCGGTCCCTGTCGTCAACCCAAAGTCGGGGGCACGAGAGGCACGGAGCGGGTGCCGAGGTTTCGCCGAACAGGGTGCTGGTCAAAGGGGGGAGCGTTGGCCCTACTCTAGTGGGAGAAAAGCTAGAGAGTGGCGTCAGGGCAACGTCTCGGCCCCTGTGTCTGTTTTATTTTTTATAGGACCAGGCCCTGGGAGACAACCAGTTACGCCCGCTTCAGACAAAGTATACCCTTGCGGGACAGGCTGCTGCGACCGACAAGTCTTCACTGGCGGAGGGGCAGTGTGGCATTTTGCTGGGGTCATTACCTGGCCAGGATGCCTGGAGGGACCGGGAAGGGACATTAATAGCTTCCGGGTCACGAGGGGGCAACCGCCCAGGACAAAGAGAGGACCACGGGAAAGGGACAAAGAGGTTCTGGCCTATTGGGAACTGTGGCCACCACCAGGGGACGCCTTAAACCTCGTTGGACCCAGGGAACTGTCACTTCCGCCACACCAGGCAAGATGGCAGATGAGCCTGCCAGGGATGCCCAGAGTGTTTCCAGTGCAAAGGGCGGCACTTCCGCCACACCAGGAAGTGCTGCCGGAAGATCGTCACCAGCCACCTGGAGCACATCCAGGCAGGAATAAAAGGCGCTGCCTCCTTACAGTCGGGGGAGCTTGAGTCGGGAGTGGGAGCAGGACGAAGCTCCTAGGAGGAGACAGGCGGCCAAGGACTGAGATATAGAGAACAGTAGTGTGGTGATTTATTTGCTGAGTGCATTGTGTGGTGTTTAGAACTGTGATTCCTGTATTTGGAGGTGATTAATAAACGTGTGACTTTGATAAAGATGTGGTTTCCGACTGGTGGTATCCGGGCAAGTCTCACAATATATATATAAATATATTTATATTATTATATTATATATATTTTAACCTGCTCTAAATAGCAATGCATTCTTAATATGAACTTAACTTCAGCTTAAAATCCATTTTATTCTGATTTTTGTCGTCTTTTTATACTCCTAGAATCAGGTGGAGTGTATTCTTTTCTTAGTATCAATATGTTCATCCTCCCCTCTGTGCATTCATCTGAAACTCCAGTATGTGGGCCCTAGTGATTCTGGACATTTGAAGACTTTTTTCAATGAGTGGAATGCTATCTGGAGTTTGTCAGCAGCTGGGCAGGGACTGTTGAGGCCAGGCACTTCCATCCAGACAAGTCTGTCCACGACCCCAATCACACAAAGTCTATTAATATGTGTATATATAGTTTAAATGTATGTGGTTACATATAATGCATGCAATTAATTTTCAAAGGTATAACACATTGTTTTGTCATAAATCACATAAATATGTACCATTTCCTATTTAAGCAAGCGGTTATCAAACTGAGACCCCCCCGAGGAGTTTGACCCTATTAAAAAAAAAAAAAATTGCAGTGTTAAAAGATTTTTTTTTTTTATTTGCCTATTATTTAAATACACATATAGGTAATCAGTGCTGGGAGTGGGCCAGTATGCACTTCAAGCACTTGTCACCTGTATATTAACTGGCAGATAATGTATGCATATTGGCCCTTTGCACAATAGGCAATCAACTTTTGATAAGCTTCTACATTTCTGATATACTGTAGTTTCTGTATATTATCGTGTGCTATTTCTCACTCACACCCCCACGCCAAACTCCTCACTTTCCAAACAAATAAACCTTATTGTGTTATAAATGAAGGCTCCAAACTCAAGTTTCTTCAAGCTCAATTCCACCCTCAATCTCATGGCCCTCCTGCTGTGAAACTGGTTGACTAAGTAAGAATAATATACAATAAAAAGCAAAGTTGAATTTTAATAGTTATTTATAAATCACACACACATGGTAAACATGTAATAGAGCCGCCAGAGTTTCCAGTGTCTGGTAACCTTCATCCTTCCTTTAAAAATACATACAGTAATAGGCAGAACGTAGAAGAAGAACAGAGCTTAAAGTTATGAAAACTGGAAAACTTCAATAATGACTACACAAAAAATAAAGATACTGAAACATAACAACCGACTTTAAGCTATTTTCCTTTTATTGACCTGGAGTTATGCGTAACTTTCTGCTTTTGTTGATCTGGATTCACATGTAACTGTTTTTAATGTACAAAAATACAGTAATAAGCATTTTAGACTTTCTAATTTTATTCCAACAACCACACAAAAAAGCACATGTGCTGTGATATCTGGCACCCTCAAGTAAGTAAAGCCTGCTCAAGGAATCTTTTGAACGTATGGCAGTAAAGGAAACACAGGTAACGACTTGGAGATTGGAAGATGGAAGACAGAAAGAAGTAAGGAAGAAAACAAGTTAATAAATAATTATAAACAGTTAAACAGCAGATTGAAGAAGTGAGCAAAATATCACTGCTATTCCTTAAATGGGAGAGGTTATTTCTTTTCCTATTTATAGCTGTAAAGCAGAAGCATGCCACGAGAACACTAAACGGTATGATGTACCCAATGAATGAGCCTAAGAATGACTTAATAACGTAATATATCATAAAATGACAGAATCTAGTTTTGTATAATCAATGGTTTAAACAGACAGTGGTATTACTATCGTGAAGGCTGAAATGTATATACTTCATGTGAAACCTAAAAACCATCCAGATAATATCTTCACTAGGTCTTTATTTTTGCAGTTCCTCTTAGTTACTATAAAGTCCACAAAGATTAAGTTTACAAATGAAAAGCTTTCAAAATGAGCATGTTACGATTTCATAGCTTGCACACTTTCTCATTGGTCACAAGTATGAACATCTGCAAAACAAAAAAATTCAGGAAACAAATTTTAATATGATACTTGCAAAACTGGTGAGGACATTCCTGCTACAACTAGTACTTTTGTGAAAAAGACAGACGAACAGAGCACTATCAACAGATGTGATAATCTACTGTACATAGGAAAGACAAAGCATTCCTGCAAAAATGAAAGAATGCTTTTGATTTGTACTTTATACTTTGTGGTGATTAATGCAAAAAGTCATTTTAAAAGCATGGAGTAATCCTCAAAAAGAAATTACACTGGCCAAGACCTCCTTGCAAAAAGACTTCCCATTATTCCAACAATAGTCTCTGAAACTAGTCTCATATTAACAGACACTGTCACCTTCCTCTGTAAACTAGCAACCTACAAATACTCTTCTTTTTACTAATCAATTTAGTGAAGCTGCTTGTAAGCAGTAGATTAACAGGCAATTTTTCCCTAGTAGACAGTGTACAAGTCATTGCTGGCTTTAGCTCATTTAATATTGATTAAACACATTATATTCTTTAGCCGATTTACATGTACAAAAACTAAATAACTGAGAGGAATGTATAAAAGTGTACATTACATACACAGGTTCTGATACTGCTTTTGCACACACTGTGGAACAGAAACACCCCGGAATAGTCATAGGCAATTTCATTTATATATAAAAAATAAAATCAATTAGACAGTTCAACCTTGAAGATGTTCATGGTGAATATACAACATAACAAACACTGTTCAAATTGCTTCTTGTTGCCTACAAACATGGTTCTCTATCTGCTTCCAGAAGCTAAAACACATTCAGTAAATTGCTGTCTTTAATATAAATGTACTGGCCCTGAATATTACAAGGTCAACAAATGTCTTTTTAAATCAAAAATGGCTATATCTGCCACTTTAATTGCAAGTAACTGTCAATTATCATCAGGTCTGTTAAATCTGCACCAATACTCCCCTAGAAAGTAACTGACCACACCAGAATATACCTGGTTTACAAGAAGACACACTGACTTTCTGAAAAAAAAATTGAGTTTTTCCACTGCAGAGTATGTAGAAGAGAGAAAAGAGTATACTTTGATAAATTTTCATAAAGGTGATTGATTTCTTACAAAATTGAATAACTTATATGATCCAAAAGCATTCTTTATAGCAATCAGTATATCCACAAACCAGATTTCCAAAAGTATAAAGTAAGGTATATTGTACATTTACTTTCTCCTTCAGGAACTCTTGTCAAGAGTGCAACTTGGTGTGTTCAAGCCAATTACCATGTGAAAACTCCAAACCACAAAACAATGCTATAGATTCCTTAAATGCATAAATTAAGTTGACAATATTGTATCTGTAATTACACTTGCATGTAATTACACTCAATCCTTGCTCGGGTAAAAATTAATAGAAAATGGCACGAAAGTCAAAGATGAAAAAGTAAATACATGGAACCTATGGCAAATGGGGGTTAGGTTTCCATTGCCACCAAAACTATAATCTGCTGAATATGAATATATGAATATGCTGCATAAAATTGAATGTGCCAAGGATTAGGAGACTACAAAAATGTTTGCCTTGTAAATTAGCTACAGTGATTTTATACTGATTTACATTTTTTTGCTTTGATTTTTGGAAACGAATAGCCATATTATTTATATTTATATCAGGGCAGAGTAGTGGCTCTGAGGCTAAGAATCTGCACTAGTATCCCAAAGGTTGCTGGTTTGAATCCCAGTTACTGCCAAAAGAGATCCTACTCTCAGGCCCTTAACCTTCAATTGCTCCAGGAGCGCAGTACAATGGCTGACCCTGCAAAAACTAACAAATTCCTAATACAAGAAATTGTATAAGGCGAAATAAAGAGCCAAAAAAAAAAAATTAATACAAAAGCTGCAACAACTAAATAAATTTATATTGCAAAAATTAAAAATTGACACATTTGAAACATGTAACAAATATGTATACATTTCAATATGTAAGAAATTTGATGAAGAATTTTATGTTTAATCTGATCAAGCTAGTATAGTGGTGCAATAATTTGAGATTAGGATGTTTAATGCAGAAGAGTTCCTGTTATGTTACTAACTTCACTTAATAGGGAAAAGGAGAATACTTCATCTACCCCTGAAATGTATGTAAAAATCATACACAAATAATAAAGCTATTTCAGAATGAATTACTAAAATATAATAATCCCAAAAAAGTAAGGGGTAAATGACCACTTCTGTACCTACGCAAGAGATAGCAGTAAAGTTCACATAATGCTGCTCTAGCTACATAAAATCTACCAGGCTATAAAAGGAACTTACATTAAGACCTCTTCAGAAATGTCATTCAAATATGTGACTTTCTATACAGTTCATAAACAGTAAAATTGGGATGTGAATTAAGAATGCAAAACTTTTAGGCACATGCATTGACATAAATCAGCATATGGGTAACATGCCAAAAAGAGAATAAGTTAGTTGCATCCCTGTATATATCTAATTATGTATTATACTGTAAATTACAAAATTAATACAGGAGAAATCTAATTATTGTTTCTTTAAGTCAAACCTACCCTCATCATTATAAATAACACTTACTTTGTTTTCCTGTAGGATTTGCAGAGTAAGCAGCCTGACGTACAGGAGATGAATGTCCATTCAGCTGGTATTTTTTCTCTTCAACTTTAGGCTGCATTAAGGTTTCTGTACAAAAAAAATGCACAGATCATTTTTTTTTTCACGAAATACCAATTTCTTTGAGAATAAAACGAAAATTTACAATGTAATTACTGAATACTATATAGGTAATTCTCTGCATTAGAATCTCATTTGTTTAAATCAAAAACTTAAACATGAAAGAGATAGTACTAACACACACACATATATATTTATTGTCACATGTGTGTGCTTGGGTAACAACCTAAAGGCTCGTGTGATAGTAAATTTACCACCGAGACAGATTCCCTGAAGGGACAGTGCTCCTATAGTTTTGTTTAAGCTCATAGATATACCTTTCGAGCGGTTAAGCGTCCCCTAAAACTTAAGGCATAGACATCTGAGGTTCGATCCCCATAAAGGGAAGCAAAAGTGTGTACACCTGATGAGCCCTAATTAGGGAAAAACAAGTGTCATGTACTCTTTGTATTATTTGGCGGGTACTGTATTACACACACATAAATATAAATAAATATATATATACATATATATATGAATAAAATAAAAAAATATATATATATAGACACACACTATACAGTATATATACACATACACACTCTGAATCAATTTTTTCTTTTTAGTGCCAAAGTATGACACAGTTACAATTGTCATGCATCTCGCAGTTTCTAGAATACTGGCAAATCTATCATACTGATTTGTTGAGGTTTATTAGTATATAATGTGGATTGTTTTGGAATGGAAGTATAGAAATGTTAACATCACTATAGTTTGGAATGACATTGGAAAACCGTATTTATGTATATCTCAAAGATATTTATTTTGTTTCTTTTGCATTTAGTGGTATATCACACCCCTGATCAAAAACACTTTTTCCAAAGCCACCAAATAACCACTGACTTTAATTAATCCAGAATTATCAAGAACTGGTTATTGACATTCACATGTCCAGTCATCATTCAAGGCAGGTAGGCAGGTTGGACTGGTCTTGTAACACAGAGAAACTTTACATGAAAGGGCTCTGCAATTCTTTTTTTTTCCCCCGCAGGAGTCTGCGTTCCTTTAATGTGAGTAATGACATCCTGGACATTGTTAACGCTGTGGTGTGCTGGGCTGGTAACATCACTTCAAGAGAGGCCCACTAAATCAAAATAATTAAAAGGGCAGACTCAGATATGGGACCCCCTTGAGGTAGTTGCAAAGGAGAGAATTAAAACAAAACTATTATGAACAATTCTGCCCATCATCTCTCTGACACACTAACACAGAGTATTTTCTGCCAATAAATCATTCAGCAGAAATGTGTCAGGAAATGCTGGGACTCATTCATACCTTCAAAATATGCCTGCATAATGCCTCACTGTGACTGTGCCTGGCACGTCAGATGTTTTTTTTTTTGTTTTTAATTTTTCTTCCTTTTTCGTTATTTCGGTGTGTGACCGTGTGTATGTGCATATACAGAGTATATAATATATGTATGTATCTGTCTATTTCATGTACCTCTTCAACAAAAAACATTTGTTCTCAGGTGGAAATTAAGTTCTATTTACCTATCTAAAACAAATGTCAACATTTGGCATTTTGTTTTGTAACATTTTTTAACATTCTATATAAGAAATTTTCAAAGATTCAGAAAACCTGAAAGAAAAACAAAATGTAATCACAGGACTGTCTGCACACATAAAAAGATACACCGATGATCTGGACACGATTATAGTGGAGGACAATGCAGGACCACATCTTCACTTAAAACCAACAAGTTTTTCTTTAAAAAAAAAAAAAACCAATCATTTAAATATACCCCACCAAATGGTTTTATTCCCCTTTTTTAACATATGTGGACCTATCAAAATTTCATCTTCATCTAAACAGTAACTGTAGAAAAATGTGATATTAAACATCATGCCACAATTACATTTTATGGTTTATTGAATAATTTGAAATAAATATGAATGCAGCTTTAACGTGTTTAAAAATTAAGTACACCCCATTATTTATAACTATTTCAACCACCTAAAATGAGTATCATTTGCACAATATCAGATAAAAATGATTATTACATCATTAGAGAGGATCTTGAAGGAACTTGCCTTATTTAAACCTCAGACATTTAGTTGGGTTAGTTCTTTGTTTTGAAGTGTGTTTTATCATCATGTCTATATCAAAAGAGCTATCTGTGGTCATCAGTTCACTAATATAAACAGCTGTTTATTCAAAGCTAATATTTTTTAGAAAGTTGTAGAGGGTAACTCAAATTATTAATTAAACAAACATGGTTGGGGGTTTGATTTCATTTTTACTAATACTAAAAAACCTAAGAAGAGCTGGAATCTGTAGCTGGGGACAGGGATGTCTGCTTGGCATGCTGCTACCATGACCGTCACCAGGAAAAGCAGTTGAGTAGATACGAGGATATCAAACTTATGGATGTGAATCAGTGATTCAAACAGTCAAGATATTCAAAAAGATACTATTATGCACACGCTTTTCCAACCACACACCCCTGAACACTTCAATTTATATAATGAATTAATATAATTTTATTTTCTTTCTGCCAACCTTAACTGTGTATACACTGCACTGTTAGCAAAATCTACCGTACAAACTTCTTAAAGTAACACTGCCCTGAACTGATTCCCAACCTTTACATCTCTTTGGTAAGCATATATAAATTCACTTTTTTGTAATCATGGCAACACTGAATCCTCTTTATTCTAGCATAAAAATAACTGTCCACAATGACCTCCTAGGCACAGCCATCTAAAACTAAGTATGAAGAGAATAAAAACTATCCAAATAAACTAAAGAAAAATATCAGATAACGGTTGTTGGCAAGTGAATGTCAATATTTGAAAAATTAAAAATCCAATCATATTAGGGTGCCTGACACATATTTTATTCTTCTATTTCATTATGGACCTCTGAGCTTTTTTATATGGCAGAGCTACACATTAAAAAGAGCACAAGAATAAAAATTAAGGAAGGGAAAAACACACATACATCCATCGACAATGGACCTGTGTAACCTAATATCATGGCTGGCATGTACACGGACACTGGGAGTGCTGTGCAGAGTGAAGGCAGAACCGCTGCATTTTTCCCCCGTTGATTCTGGGGTTCGTCAGGGGTGTGTTCTTGCTCCTATTCTGTTCAATGCATGCATGGAATGGGTGTTGGGCAAGGTCGTGGGGTCCAGCGGCAGTGGGGCATCTGTTGGCGTAGAAAGATTCATCGCAGAGTCAATGGAGGTCCTGATCAGGGATTTCAAGAGACTGAGCGAGGAGTCTGAGTGTCTGTGCTTGCGAGTGTCCTGGATAAAAAACAAGATCCAGGCCTTTAAAGACCTCCTAGGCATAGCCATCAGCAGTGTGTCTGTCTGCAGAGAAACTTACCTTGGCACTGATATTCATGTCTCTGGGGACTCTGTCTATGAAGTCAAGAGATGGATTGGGAGAGAAACGGGGGGTGATGAGGTTGTTGGAAACGGGTGTGTGGCGCTCCCGATATCTATGCAAAAGGATGAAGGTCCAAGTCTTTAGAGTCCTGGTGCTTTCTGTCTTGCTATATGGTTGCGAGACATGGATGCTATCCAGTGATCTGAGACGAAGACTGGACTCCTTCGGTACTGTGTCTCTTCAGAGCATCCTTGGGTACCTCTGGTTTGACTTTGTGTCCAATGAGTGGTTGCCCACGGAGTCCCGAATGAGGCATATTACCTGCATTGTGAGGGAGCATCAAGTACGGCACTACGGCCAAGTGGCACGATTCCCTGAGGATGATCTAGCTTGCAGGATCCTCATTGTTGAGGACCCAAGTGGCTGGACCAGGCCAAGGAGACACCTATGTAACACCTGGTTGTGGCAGACAGAAGGTCATTTCTGGAGGGTGGGACTGGACTGGGGGGGTTGTCAACTAGGATCCTGAGCTGTTTTGTAATGTGGTGGGTGCTTCAACGCACTGTACCAGTGTATGCTAGCCAGCCTGACCTGTAAGCTGTGTGATTCCTGACTACACTCGCACACCACTACCAACATTTACAGATAATTTATAGTTCTCAATTAACCTAATCTGGAAGTGTTTGGAATACAACAGGAAAACTTGAGTATCCTGAGAAAGTCCACATAGACACAGAGATAAGATGTAATGTGATATATGGTGCAGCATTTTACCCATTAATTTAAAACACTGCTACTTTATCCACATTCCTGTTAGAATGTGTGTGTACATGCACATGTACAGTTTGCTTAACTATCCATCCATCCATCCATCCTCTTCCGCTTATCCGAGGTCGGGTTGTGGGGGCAGCAGCTTAAGCAGAGAGGCCCAGACTTCCCTCTCCCCGGCCACTTCTTCCAGCTCTTCCGGAGAATCCCAAATGCTCCCAGGCCAGCCGGAGACATAGTCCCTCCAGCGTGTCCTGGGTCTTCCCCGGGCCTCCTCCCGTTGGACGTGCCCGGAACACCTCACCAGGGAGGCGTCCAGGAGGCATCCTGATCAGATGCCCGAGCCACCTCATCTGACTCCTCTCGATGCGGAGGAGCAGCGGCTCTACTCTGAGCCCCTCCCGGATGACTGAGCTTCTCACCCTATCTTTAAGGGAAAGCCCAGACACCCTGCGGAGGAAACTCATTTCAGCCGCTTGTATTCGCGATCTCGCTCTTTCGGTCACTACCCATAGCTCATGACCATAGGTGAGGGTAGGAGTGTAGATCGACTGGTAAATTGAGAGCTTTGCCTTACGGCTCAGCTCCTTTTCACCACGACAGACCGATGCAGAGCCCGCATCACTGCGGATGCCGCACCAATCCACCTGTCGATCTCACGTTCCATTCTTCCCTCACTCGTGAACAAGACCCCGAGATACTTGAACTCCTCCACTTAGGGCAGGATCTCTCCCCCAACCCTGAGAGGGCACTCCACCCTTTCCGGCTGAGGACCATGTCTCGGATTTGGAGGGTGCTGATTCTCATCCCAGCCGCTTCACACTCAGCTGCGAACCGATCCAGAGAGAGCTGAAGATCACGGCCTGATGAAGCAAACAGGACAACATCATCTGCAAAAGCAGTGACCCAATCCTGAGTCCACCAAACCGACCCCTTCAACACCCTGGTTGCGCCTAGAAATTCTGTCCATAAAAGTTATGAACAGAATCGGTGACAAAGGGCAGCCCTGGCGGAGTCCAACTCTCACTGGAAACGGGCTGACTTACTGCCGCAATGCGGACCAAGCTCTGACACCGGTTGTACAGAGACCAACAGCTCTTATCAGGGGTCCGTACCCCATACTCCCGAGCACCCCCACAGGATTCCCGAGGGACACGGTCAATGCCTTTTCCAAGTCCACAAAACACATGTAGACCGGTCGGGCAAACTCCCATGCACCCTCCAGGACTCTGCTAAGGGTGAAGAGCTGGTCCACTGTTCGCGACCAGGACTAAAACCACACTGTTCCTCCTGAATCCGAGGTTCACTATCCGACGGACCCTCCTCTCCAGAACCCCGAATAGACTTTTCCAGGGAGGCTGAGGAGTGTGATCCCTCTATAGTTGGAACACACCCTCCGTCCCCTTTTAAAGAGGGGACCACCACCCCGGTCTGCCAATCCAGAGGCACTGTCCCGATGTCCATGCGATGTTGCAGAGACGTGTCAACCAAGACAGTCCTACAACATCCAGAGCCTTAAGGAACTCCGGCGATCTCATCCACCCCGGGCCCTGCCACCAAGGAGTTTTTGACCACCTCGGTGACTTCAGTCCCAGAGATGGGAGAGCCCACCTCAGAGTCCCCAGGCTCTGCTTCCTCATTGGAAGGAATGTTAGTGGGATTGAGGAGGTCTTGAAGTACTCCTCCCACCGACCCATAACGCCCAGTCGAGGTCAGCAGCACCATCCCCACCATATACGGTGTTGACACTGCACTGCTTCCCTCCTGAGACGCCGGACGGTGGACCAGAATCTCCTCGAAGCCGTCCAAAGTCGCTCTCCATGGCCTCCAAACTCCTCCCATGCCCGAAGTTTTGCCTCAGCAACAACCAAGCCGCTCCGCTTGGCCTGCCGGTACCTATCAGCTGCCTCCAGAGACCCACAGGACAAAAAGTCCTATAGGACTCCTTCTTCAGCTTGACGGCATCCTCACGCCGGTGTCCACCAACGGGTTCGGGGATTGCCGCCACGACAGGCACCGACCACCTTGCGGCCACAGCTCCGTCAGCCGCCTCAACAATAGAGGCACGGAACATGGCCCATTCGACTCAATGTCCCCACCTCCCTCGGGACGGGTTGAAGTTCTGCCGGAGGTGGGAGTTGAAGCTACTTCTGACAGGGGACTCTGCCAGCCGCTCCCAGCAGACCCTCACAACACGCTTGGGCCTACCAGGTCTGACCGCATCTTCCCCACCATCGAAGCCAACTCACCACCAGGTGGTGATCAGTTGACAGCTCGCCCCTCTCTTCACCCGAGTGTCCAAGACATATGGCCGCAAGTCCACGACACACCACAAAGTCGATCATCGACCTGAGGCCTAGGGTGTCCTGGTGCCAAGTGCACATATGAACACCCTTATGCTTGAACATGGTGTTCGTTATGGACAATCCGTGACGAGCACAGAAGTCCAATAACAAAACACCGCTCGGGTTCAGATCGGGGGGGCCATTCCTCCCAATCACGCCCTTCCAGGTCTCACTGTCATTGCCCACGGAGCATTGAAGTCTCCCAGCAAAACGAGGGAATCCCCAGAAGGTATGCCCTCTAGCAACCCTCCAGAGACTCCAAAAGGGTGGATACTCCAAACTGCTGTTCGGTGCATACGCACAAACAACAGTCAGGACCCTTCCCCACCCAAGGCGGAGGGAGGCCACCCTCTCGCCCACCGGGTAAACCCCAATGCACAGGCTCCAGTCGGGGCAAGTATGCCCACACCTGCTCGGCGCCTCTCACCGGGGGCAACTCCAGAGTGGTAGAGAGTCTAGCCTCTCTCAAGAAGATTGGTTCCAGAGTCCAAGCTGTGCGTCGAGGCGAGTCCGACTATATCTAGCCGAACCTCTCGACCTCGCGCACTAGCTCAGGCTCCTTCCCTTCAGAGAGGTGACATTCCACGCCCCAAGAGCCAGTTTCTGTAGCCGAGGATCAGACCGCCAAGGTCCCGCCTCGCCACCACCCAACTCACACTGCACCCAACCTCCTTGGCCCCTCCCATAGGTGGTGAGCCCATGGGGAGGAGGACCCACGTTACCTCTTCGGCTGTGCCCGCCGAGCCCCATGGGTGCAGGCCCGCCACCAGGCGCCGCCATCGAGCCCCACCTCCAGGCCTGGCTCCAGAGGGGGCCCGTGACCCGTCCGGCAAGGGAAAACGCGTCCAAGGTTTTATTCTTCATCAGAGGTTTGTTGAACCGCTCTTTGTCTCATCCCTCACCTAGGACCAGTTTGCCTTGGGTGGTTCTACCAGGCATAAAGCCCCGGACAACATAGCTCCTAGGATCATTGGGACACGCAAACCCCTCCACCACGATAAGGTGACGGTTCAAGGAAGTGTTTGCTTAACTAACCAGAGCAAAAGGTGCCTCGTTTAAAACAAACAGTAGTTAAAAAGAGTGTGAACACTTAACAACCAAACCTTTAATAAAATCATTTGTTAGGAACGGTTTGTTTCTGATTTAAATATTCCTGAATAAAACAGCGTTTGTTTTGATTTTAGCCATCACATTAGGCTGAAATTTCAACAAGAATGAGTGTATATGTTTTCAAAGATAGTTAAGTGATGTGGGGCTTTTCAGGGTAGAAGTATTTACATTGCAAGTTAAGATATGAAATGATGCTGCATCAAGCTGATCCAGATTCATACTACCTTGTAAGATCTATATACATTATGTTCTTGTCTAAATGTAATGCCATCCTATTTTGTAGTGCAACTATAATTATGTGATACAAACATTTTCTCACATATGCTTAGCAAGCATTTTCACAAAGTAATAAAAGTCGGAACATTTAATCAGCTTGCATAGCTGTGGAGAGACAATGTGCCATCACAAACTGCAACTTATAAAATATCTATGTGAACACAGAGCAAACCAAACAGCTCTGCTTCTGCAGACTTTAACCCAGATATAAACAAAAAACAAAAATAAACAAAGCTTTATGGTATTCATAATGTTAAAGTCATTGGTTAAATTTAATTATTTTTTATCAAATTATTCACTAAATTATTTAGTGTACAGCAGAACTGCTTTTAGATTATTGCTTTTATATTTATGCTTGTTTTATTGTAAGCATGAATGACCTTTTCATTTTGTTGTTCCAAAGTTTGTTAAGCAATAACACTATATGATAACCTTAAGAATGAGTATCTAGTTTACATTTTTATTTTTAATTTGTCTGGTAATTTATTTATTTTTTTTAAATTGGTTTTCCAAATACATTTCTTTATGTACCAACTGGGAGAGAAATGCCTATGCTACTAAAAAGACAGTAGATGACAAATACGCTAAATACTGCTTGCATGCAGCTTTAACACAATAGAAGAGGCATGGAAGGAAAACCAAGTCCTTAAAGTGACAGAAGGATTCCCACAAACAAAAGAATGGAAGATTCATCCAAAGAGGCCCAGCTGAGTGTTTTTTTGCAAAATGAATCCAAGACGACTTAAGGGAGTGAGGTGTTTCCTTTTGAGCATTAAGTTTTATAATACTGTAAAGTTTAAAGAACATTTTATTTCATGATTGAAGTTAAGATGCAGTGATTTGCAAATCGGCATAAATCTGCACACTGCTGAGAGAAACATATTTGAATAACAGTCTTAATCTAAAGCAAAGAACTAGCCAACACCACTGATTTTTATGCAGTTGCAAGAAACTAATATTTTCATACTTACCACGGTTGCCAAACAGCAGATTCACAAATTGTTTAAAAGTACTTCTTAAATATTCAAGCAACAATTAAAACCAGAAAAAGCTCCAATTACCTCAGGTAACATATCTGATTGATTATCAAATGGTAGGCAATAAGTGTTTCAAGGCTCAGTATTCAAAGAGAGTAATCGTTGGTTTTCTTCAAAGTAACGAATTTTAAAAATATTAACTTTTAATGTATGCTTTTTCACAGTATGATTCTACTAGCTTCAAAGGACGGTTTTAAAAATAACTTGAGTCACACAGTAAACAAGGTTAAGAAAATATTCTAAGAGCTGCTAGTATGAGCTTGAGTAATCCCATTACTTGGAATGAATGCTAAACCTTAGTGATTTTCTATCAAGTTCAGCTAAAGAATTTCGAGAAACCCCACAACCCCCTACACGTTTAAAAAGATTAGCTGATTATACTGCACCAATTTTTTTTCGGCCCCTTCTCTCAAAGGCTGAGGACAACAAAATAAGGCAGAACTAATAATGCCATACACTTTATGCACTCCCAGAGGGCGGAGGGGTCAGTCAAACCTAACATGCACTATTAAACAAAACAGCCATGAAAACATCCTATATATTTGGCGAAATGACTGAAAATGATTAAATACATGAAAAATATAATTTTAAAGGGCTGTCTAGTATCTTTAAACATAGATACACCTTTACTCAGAATAATTTGAAATTAATACTGTTTTGAGTCAAATACAGAAAAAGCATTCAACAACTCAAGGACAAAAAAAAAAAAAACACTAGAAAGTTACAGAAGACAGATAAGTGAGCCTAAGAATTCAGGTTAATATAAGCAGGTTAACACTATTCCTCCTGACAGAGTATGAGAGACTTTCCAATTTGGAGATTTATTTATTTATTTTGAAAAGTAAGCACAGTTCATGGTTAAGTTAAAACAGATATTTATTTTCTCCTAATCCAGTTGTTCCTATTTTAAATAATTTTTCATTCCACTTGCCTAATTTAAAAGTCTTTAAACATGTTGAAATTTGTTGTTTAATTTAATCATTACAGAGGAATTGATTTTGTATGAACTAGGGAATTGGTGTCAACAAAATAAATTATTTTGATGTCAGATTCATGTTGTGAATTTAACCTAATGGGTGCAGGAAAGCCTTTTGAAAATGGGCAGATATGCATTTTACATTCATCCTAAACTGTTGAAATCCTTCCCTAATTAAACTCATTTTTTAAGTATAAATCAGCACTGGCAGCAAAGACATAACAATTTAGTCAATATAAGATTGCTTTGACCTTAAATGATCACCTTTGCATGTATTCCAAGCATTGAGCACAATGCCAGTTAGTAGCACTGAACATTGAACTGTACTATCCAGATTTCTCCCATCACAGCGTAAAGTACAAATAGCGCATATATTTTTTATGAAAAATGTACCTACTTTTTTAGTCTGTTTATTGAAATTATGAAAAAAGGAACACTGTATGTTGAACTATTTGCTCATTTAGAAAAAAGTAAAAAAAAAAATGTTAATGGTTGCGCTTTTTTAAAAAAGTTGCTTTAAAAAATATGGAACTGCATTGATTAATTAATTTTTTACTACTTCATTCCTTATCGTGGCGCCATGAATCAAGTAACTAAGTTAAGTAACCATTTATGCTGCCCTTTCAGAAACCACCACATTCTCATGCCGCTCTCTTACATTAAGCTATTACACTGGAAGCTATACACCTTATTAATCTATTATATTTTCTTTGATAAGCATTGTTTTATTAACAATATATCTTTGCTCTTCACTTTTCCCATTCAGTAATATTCATGTGAGAAATATGTTTAAAAAGGAAACAAAGTTTACTGTTTTTATTGTAAGGCCATTGTTATTTGTCTATGTACGACTCGGCTGTCACTGTGGTAATATTACTCTTCTTTGGTGCCAGTATGGTACCAATTTTATGTCCATCCTTCCATCCATCTTCTTCCGCTTATCTGAGGTCGGGTCGTGGGGGCAGCAGCTTGAGCAGGGATGCCCAGACTTCCCTCACCCTGGCCACTTCTTCTAGCTCTTCCGGGGGAATCCCAAGGCATTCCCAGGTTAGCCAGGAGACCCTCCAGCATGTCTTGGGTCTTCCCCAGGGCCTCCTCCCGGTTGGACGTGCCCAGAACACCTTGATGTCCCCCACCTCCCTCGAGACGTTCTGGCGGAGGTGTGAGTTGAAGCTACTTCTGACAGGGGACTCTGCCAGACGTTCCCAGCAGACCCTCACGACACGTTTGGGCCTACCAGGCCTGACCGGTATCCTCCCCCACCAACGAAGCCTATTCACCACAAGGTGGTTATCAGTTGACAGCTCCACCCCTCTCTTCACCCGAGTGTCCAAGACATGTGGCTGCAAGTCCAACAACACGACCACAAAGTTGATCATCGAACTGAGGCCTAGGGTGTCCTGGTGCCAAGTGCATATATGAACACCCCTACGCTTGAACATGGTGTTTGTTATGGACAATCTGTGACGAGCACAGAAGTCCAATAACAAAACACTGCTCGGGTTCAGATCGGGGGGGCCATTCCTCCCAATCATGCCCTTCTAGGTTTCACTGTCATTGCCCACATGAGCACTGAAGTCTCCCAGCAGTACGAGGGAGTCCCCAGAAGGTATGCCCTCTAGCACCCCCTCCAGGGACTCCAAAAAGGGTGGGCACTCCAAATTGCTGTTCGGCGCAACCCGAAGGCGAAGGGAAGCCATCCTCACGTCCACCGGTGTAAACCCCAACGAACAGGGGGGCAATAAGTTTACCCACACCCGCTTGGCGCCTCTCACCTGGGGCAACTCCAGAGTGGTAGAGAGTCCAGCCCCTAGCAAGGAGATTCGTTCTAGAGTCCAAGCTGTGCGTCGAGGTGAGCCCGACTAGATTTAGCCGGAACCTCTCGACCTTGCACACTAGCTCAGGCTCCTTCCCCTTCAGAGAGGTGACATTCCACAATCACAAGAGCCAGCTTTTGTAGCCGAGGATTGGACTGCCAATGTCCCCGCCTTCAGCCACCACCCAACTCACACTGCAGCCGACCTCCTTGGCCCCTCCTACAGGTGGTGAGCCCATGGGAAGGTGGACCTATGTTGCCTCTTCAGGCTGTGCCCAGCCAAGCCCCATGGATGCAGGCCTGGCCACCAGGCGCTCGCCATCAAGCCCCAACTCCGGGCCTGGCTCCAGAGTGGGGCACCAGTGACCCACGTCCAGGCGAGGGAAAACGTCGTCCAAGGTTTTTGTTCTTCATAGGAAGTTTGGTTGAACCGCTCTTTGTCTCATCCTTCACCTAGGACCAGTTTGCCTTGGGTGACCCTACAAGGGGCATAAAGCCCCGGACAACAGAGCCCCTAGGATCATTGAGACACGCAAACCCCTCCACCACGATAAGGAGGTGGTTCGAGGAGGAGTTTATGTCCACAGATTAAAAAATTTAAGAACCCATGATACATTGTTATAATGATGTCTATGAAAGATTACAACATGGTTTTAAAGAAGTTCAGTATTTTATTCTTTATAATCATGGAATACCCGTGCTGTGCCTTATTGAGAGAAAAAGTGAGAAGTTTACTAAAGCAGTGGCTTATCATATTGCTGATTTTTTTTTCCTTTTCTTCCAGGGATGAATATTTTTCCAAAATCTAAAAAGCACACAAAGCAATAGTTTCTCACATTAATCAACATAAAACGTTTCTTGCTGCATGCTGTGTGCTGTCGCTGCGTGTTAAAGATCTGGCAGCGGTCAGGCGCATCAGCTGGAGTTTCAGATCTCGATCTCCAGATCACTTACACCAAATGATAATTCAAGTCAGAGTCCAATTCAAAATAATAAAATATACGCAAAATGTCATCCACTGAGTATTTTGCTTTGCACATTTGCTTCCTTCTCTTGCCTGATGTCGAAGTCATTCTAGACTTTGTTTACTCTATGCTACTCACAGACACGCAGGGATTCAAGATCAAGTCGAGTCTAACAATCCTCCAAGCAAAGAGGGTCTACCTATAACGTAATGGTGAGTTTTATCAACATTTATAGCTTTTTTCACTTTCTGCTGCCCTAACAGATTTAAGTAAAAAGTAATCTATTTGAAATGTTTAAGCTTATATAGCTGCCACTTATACAATTGAAACTCTGTTACATAAACTATCAGCCCTATTGGAGTATGTGCGTGCATGTGTTAGACTGAGTAATTGTGACACTGAATGAAAGCACCAGCTTAGAAGAGAAAGGAGAGGCAAGGGGAGGGTGTGCTGTTTACAGTGCATGGTAACACCCATCACACATGATGCGCAACAGGTGATGCCTTGGCACCATGCAACTCCGTGTGGAGCTGAGTGAAGGTTTTTACACCAGCTAGAATGCCAATTCTGCTACCAACCCCCAAGTTTTCCTTGAAAGTTGGAGGGCCGCTTGCAGGGCCAGATGCAGGTTAACGTCATAAGCAGGAAAAACCAATTGTTGTTAAGGGTCTTGATCAAATACCCAAAGAAGTGTTCTGGCAGTTGCTGGATTCGAACCAGTGACCGCCAGCAAACCCTTACTACCAAAGCCACCATTCCGCTTAAGATAAGACAGGGATGCATTTTAAATTCAGAAGTGTTTGAGATTGAAAAGGTCTAAAGAATATACACCTGTTTCACTCATTTGCTGGTGATTTTACCAAAATATTTTAACTAAAACCATTTGTAGGTTACACATTTCACAACACACAACATTTACACACGTAGGTAACTCTTATACATCCCTAGTAAACACAAATGGATGTTGCCTTTGAGTGATCTACATCTTTACATTGTCATACACATGCGCATGGGAGCCAGCCACAGGGATCAAAAGAAGGGAAATCCATGCCCAGCCAGGGGGTGGTGGGGTGCATTCAACCTTCTTATTTTGTCCCCGCAGACCAGACACGGGAAATCTCACCTGAATACAAAGACATCACTTCCTCGTCAGCTCCGAGGACCACATCACTTCCTGTCCCAGCCCCGAGGACTACATCACTTCTGCAACCCTCCCTATAAAACCCCACTCCCTTCCCCTGTTAAGAAGTTCTGTTTTGGACTCAGTATTGTGAACATCTCTGTGATATTCAAAAACCTTTTGCAGCCAGGAATATTATTGGGTGGCTGCCCCAAACCTTTTTGGAGTGTGTCGAGTCTTTTTTATTTCACAATGTAAAAATGAAAGTGATTTTAAAAGTTTTTATTTTGTGTGTTACAGGATATGCTATAGTTGATGCCTGCATAACCCGGGCCAGTCTCTGTGTAAGAAAGTTGTAACTTGTTTTGTTTGGTCAGTTGTTACATGTTTAGTCATTTGCACAAAATCGTAGATGTTTGTACAGGACTACACA
This sequence comes from Polypterus senegalus, assembly GCF_016835505.1. Taxonomy (NCBI): domain Eukaryota; kingdom Metazoa; phylum Chordata; class Cladistia; order Polypteriformes; family Polypteridae; genus Polypterus; species Polypterus senegalus. The sequence continues at coordinate 270,232,733 of NC_053155.1, forward strand.
CAGGAGGAAGCACTTTGGTAACTCTCTATTTCAGTGGAAACCCACTTATTAAAGAGCAAGTCAGCCTTTTGTTATTTTTGCCCTGTATCTTTTCTGTGTACATTTTCTTAATTGCACAGCTTTGAGTCCTTTGTTATGCAGGAAAAGAACAGTATTTTATTCAAGGAGCATTATTATTTAATATATGCCGATAGTTTATTTTTGAGCCACTTCTAATGTACATCTACAGCTGTATGTTAATAAAAGTGCCTGTGTGACATTTGAGACATGTGGCTTTAACTCAGGGCTGTCTTATTGTTATTACTTTATGGGAAGAAAAAAATATTGAGATATATATATCACAAAAAATATCTTAATATGATTTTTAGTCCATATCGCTCAGCCCTACAATCACGGTATGAATTAATTGGGCACATGAAATTGAGTTCTATAGTGAAGAATGTTCATAAACTTGGAAGTAAAGGGTACGGAAGTCCAAGTTTAAAAAAAAAAAAAGACCTAAACTCACCGATTATGTCCACTTTGAAGAAGCAAAGGCTTTCATTTAAGAAATTATGCTTTCCACTATTTTGACTTACACTTGTGACCAAAAAAGCCTATGACAAAAATTTGATCACAGATTCTTGGAACTATTTTTGAGGCAAGGGTACATTTCTTGATAAACTGGAAATAATTTTATCACTGCTTAAATCTCAACTTAATACGTCTAGTTTGAAGTAGCAAATGTTTTGATTAAAGAAAACGTGCTGTACACATTTCTGAGGAATGCCTCTGACAAAAAAAATAAACTGGAAATAAATTTTTTTCTTGGTACTGTTTGATACATTTCTATGACAATAAAATTTGGTTTTCTCTTTCTTAAAGTGACCTGGATTTGCCATTTTGTAATAGCTTTGTCTTAAATCCCCACAAGGGGACCCCCAGTATTCATAAGCTCCATTACAAAACACAATAGTAGACTGTTAATTTAAATTTTTCAAAGTATGTTTCACTTTAAAATGCAAATTTTATATGGAAAATGTGAAGAAATAACATTAATGTGAAAAATACTGATCATATCCTTTAATTAATGCGGTTAGGTGGAAATAACTATGCAATGCATTATACAGCAATTCTAAGGCCATACTGCTACTGCTTACTTCTCCGTTTTCCAAACAGTGTTTTGGATCAACCTTATTTTTTCCATTCCCACTAGGGCTTGGATTTTAGCTCAAAATTGTGGGAATCATAGAAAAAATCAAAAGAAGTTAGATTCTGCATAGTTTTAACTTAAAAAAAAATGTTAAATTCCTCAATGCATTCAAGCCAAAAAGAAAAAAAATTAAACTATACATGATTTGTGCATTCTTCAACAGCATGATGATGTGACCAATCATCTATGCAATGCATTATACAGCAATTCTAAGGCCATACTGCTACTGCTTACTTCTCCGTTTTCCAAACAGTGTTTTGGATCAACCTTATTTTTTCCATTCCCACTAGGGCTTGGATTTTAGCTCAAAATTGTGGGAATCATAGAAAAAATCAAAAGATTTTAGATTCTGCATAGTTTTAACTTAAAAAAAAATGTTAAATTCCTCAATGCATTCAAGCCAAAAAGAAAAAAAATTAAACTATACATGATTTGTGCATTCTTCAACAGCATGATGATGTGACCAATCAGCTGTCTTTTTACATCTACTTAACTCCTATCATCATACATTTGCATAAAAATTGTAAAAAATGCTAAGATTAATCTCTTTTTAATACAGCACAATACAAAACCCAGATTAAGGAATACAATCTTGGCATTCCTCCTCCGATTTGCAGTGAACATGGCTACAGTTGTCATTGCAACCATCCATCCATTTTTTCAAACAGCTTATTTACTTTAGGGTCACTAAACATGGTTACCTATCTTACCTACACTGCAAGCAATTCAGGCCCCAACCCTCACACAGTAGGGTGTATCCACTATATAGGCTACAGTTTATAACATGTTATGCATTAAAGAAAGCACATAACTGCTGCTAAAATAGAATACTTACAGTGCATCCGGAAAGTATTCACAGCGCATCACTTTTTCCACATTTTGTTATGTTACAGCCTTATTCCAAAATGGATTAAATTCATTTTTTTGCTCAGAATTCTACACACAACACCCCATAATGACAACGTGAAAAAAGTTTACTTAAGGTTTTTGCAAATTTATTAAAAATAAAAAAACTGAGAAATCACATGTATATAAGTATTCACAGCCTTTGCTCAATACTTTGTCGATGCATCTTTGGCAGCAATTACAGCCTCAAGTCTTTTTGAATATGATACCACAAGCTTGGCACACCTATCCTTGGCCAGTTTCACCCATGCCTCTTTGCAGCACCTCTCAAGCTCCATCAGGTTGGATGGGAAGTGTCGGTGCACAGCCATTTTAAGATCTCTCCAGAGATGTTCAATAGGATTCAAGTCTAGGCTCTGGCTGGGCCACTCAAGGACATTCACAGAGTTGTCCTGAAGCCACTCCTTTGATATCTTGGCTGTGTACTTAGGGTCGTAGTCCTGCTAAAAAAATTAACCGTCGCCCCAGTCTGAGGTCAAGAGCGCTCTGGAGCAGGTTTTCATCCAGGATTTGTCTGTACATTGCTGCAGTCATCTTTCCCTTTATCCTGACTGGTCTCCTAGTTCCTGGCGCTGAAAAACATCCCCACAGCATGATGCTGCCACCACCATGCTTCACTGTAGGGATGGTATTGGCCTGATGATGAGCGGTGCCTGGTTTCCTCCAAACGTGATGCCTGGCATTCACACCAAAGAATTCAATCTTTGTCTCATCAGACCAGAGAATTTTGTTTCTCATGGTCTGAGAGTCCTTCAGCTGACTTTTGGCAAACTCCAGGTGGGCTGCCATGTGCATTTTACTAAGAAGTGGCTTCCGTCTGGCCACTCTACCATACAGGCCTGATTGGTGGATTGCTGCAGAGATGGTTGTCCTTCTGGAAGGTTCTCCTCTCTCCACAGAGGACCTCTGGAGCTCTGACAGGGTGACCATCGGGTTCTTGGTCACCTCCCTGACTAAGGCACTTCTCCCCCGATCGCTCAGTTTAGATGGCCGGCCAGCTCTAGGAAGAGTCCTGGTGGTTTCGAACTTCTTCCATTTATGGATGATGGAGGTCACTGTGCTCATTGGAACCTTCAAAGCAGCAGAAAGTTTTCTGTAACCTTCCCCAGATTTCTACCTCAAAACAATCCTGTCTCGGAGGTCTACAGACAATTCCTTTGACTTCATCCTTGGTTTGTGCTCTGACATGAACTGTCAACTGTGGAACCTTATATAGACAGGTGTGTGCCTTTCCAAATCATGTCCAATCAACTGAATCTACCACAGGATCTACATCTCAAGGATGATCAGGGGAAACAGGATGAACCTGAGCTGTAATTTTGAACTTCATGGCAAAGGCTGTGAATACTTAAGTACATGTGCTTTCTCATTTTTTTTATTTTCAATAAATTTGCAAAAATCTCAAGTAAACTTTTTTCACGTTGTCATTATGGGGTGTTGTGTGTAGAATCCTGAGCCTAGACTTGAATCCGATTGAACATCTCTGGAGAGATCTTAAAATGGCTGTGCACTGACACTTCCCATACAACCTGATGGAGCTTGAGAGGTGCTGCAAAGAGGAATGGGCGAAACTGGCCAAGGATAGGTGTGCCAAGCTTGTGGCATCATATTCAAAAAGACTTGAGGCTGTAATTGCTGCCAAAGGTGCATCGACAAAGTATTGAGCAAAGGCTGTGAATACTTATGTACATATGATTTCTCAGTTTTTTTATATTTAATAAATTTGCAAAAACCTCAAGTAAACTTTTTTCACATTGGCATTATGGGGTGTTGTGTGTAGAATCCTGAGGAACAAAATTAATTTAATCCATTTTGGAATAAGACTGTAACATAACAAAATGTGGAAAAAGTGATGCGCTGTTAATACTTTCCGGATGCACTGTAATTGCTGAAAACAAACCACTAAACACTGAAATTGTTTAATTTGTTGGGTTTTGAAGGCAAAATACTGTCCTTTAGTATACCAACTAAAATGTCACAAACTTTGTGAAAGCACGTATGACATATATTCATTAATCACTTCAGTCCAAGCCAATGACAAATTCACAATATATCACAAAGGCATAAACAAGTTTAAAAAGTCTCTTCAATATTGTGAAACACCTTCAAAACAACAGAACAACAGTTGTTTTTAAAGGAATTCTGAAAAAATTATCTTAAATGGATAAGTCTGATTTTATAAAGGTATCCTTAAAGATGGAACAAATGCAGAAAAACACTACTCTTCAGTGCTATTAACCAGGTAATGGGTCCTCTACATACTCACAAAAGCAAACATAATAAACCTGGAAAACTGATTTTATTGAGTTTGTCCACTATTTATTTTTAGTTACAAGACAGAAAATGTCAGTGAATAAATGTATTATCTGCATAAAGTAAGATAAATCAGGTAGTCAATTTAAAAATCCTAAACTGTAATCCTCCCACTCCATCCAACCCAATAAGATGCCTCCACTTGGATGCTACACAGAGAGAAAAATGTCTCTCTCTCTGCCACACTTGAAATTCAAGCCCTGCCCACATACCCTTTATGATTGGATAGTAATAGGAAATGAAATAATCCAAAATAAATAAATAAATAAAAGTGGGCCATCTTGAGGATTTATCCAATAAATCCTGCCATTAATGTATAAAAAATGCAACACTTCAATGAATTGAATGAATTAATCTTCCTGATTTGATTTTTTTTTAGAGAAATGCTATAAATGCACATAGATTTACACAGAAATAATCCAAACAGAATTTACACTTTAAAAGATTAGAATACACTATATTAAAATGCATGTGAAATATTTTAAACAGTTCTCAATTTATCAGTAAATGCCAAAACTAAAATCTTCTTAAGTAGGTGCAAAGGCACGACTCATATTCAATAAAGGGGATAGGGAAAAAAAAAAAAAAAAATCGATCTGTGTTGGTGTACTTGTAGCACACTATCTGACTGTGTATTTCAGTAGAAAAAAAATGGTTTAAGCAACATGATTTACTGTACTAATAAAATAAATTAAATAGCCGAGACCTGTCCGAAGGGGCGTGGATTCTTGGAGAAGCCAGCTTTAAAGCAGTTCTGCGAGCAGCAGGTTGGTGGGGGTGGAGACAAAGTACTTAAAACAGCATTTCATTTATGCCTCCTGGCTACTAAACCTCATCGGCCCAGATACACGGCCACCAGGAAGCCCTGAATGTAGACCTAGGGCTTAGGTTGCCTCTGGGAGCAGGCAAAGAATGGAAGCAGCTGGGGGTGTGTGTCACCACAGAACATCTGAGCTACATGGCAGAAGCACAGATGTTGAATATGCCAATAGTGCTTTTTAGGGCCATTCACTAGTAATCAGCATTAAAAAAACCTAACCTAACTCCATACCTCCATCTCTTGCACCCCCGGGTCATTACAGTATGTAAATGTTTAATCAAAAAACAGTTTAAAAAGTACAGCAAGGTCAAATTAGTAACTGTACTAGTGGAGATAAGATTGTAGCAAAAGAATGAATTTGAAAAAACAACCAGTGCTTCATAAGAATATAATAGTATGTTGCAAAAATCTTAGAACACCCAAGAAAAAGATTAAAAGTTTTGTGTCTGGCCAATAAGTGTTTATTTAGTTATGAAAACACTGTATAAACATTAAAATGAATAACAGAATTGATACAATAAAAACTAATAACGGTGTTTTTAAAAACAAGCAAGTCTTTTGTGTAGGCATCCCTTACAATGCAAAACCGAAACATTTCACATTCATATGCTGTTCTATAATTTTTTTGTAATAACTTCATCTAAAATCTTGTAAGATTTGCACCCCAGTGTTTATTCAAAAAATGCATTTATTTATGTATTATTTATTTATATATAGATTATGCACAATTAAACCAGCAACTGCATCAGCTCGGATTAATCCAATATGTGTAGTACATATATCTAGGTCTTTTCCTAAATAGCTTGATTAAATTCTTAGCTATTTTGCTCATCCTCCCATCCATCCAGTTTGAAATATTATTGAATCCTGCAATGCAGCATAAAACAATGCAATGTAAAAGATTGCACCTTTAGCAATTAAGCTGTTAATAGTAAAGTGTAGTTCAACATTAACTGAAATTGCTTCCATGGTTAAAGTGTGCACGCGCCCCCTCCACCTTTACTTCGTATCAACACCCCTCCCACTTTATTTTTTAATATTTTTGCCATTTAATTTTAATAAACATTATTAAACTCATTTTAAGCTTAATACATTTATTTTGACCTCAAGTTGAACATAGTCAACCTTGACATCACAGTGTCAGAGCACTCAAATAAATAAGCAGACAGGAATTGTACTTTGAGTTTGTGCCTTCAATGGAAACTACAAGACTGCTAATAGAAAACCTGCCAATAACTGTGAGGCCATGTGTTAAACACAGATTATATAATTACAAAAGGCAGACAGAACCAGATATTAGAAACAAAAGACCTGTGTTTGTGTGTGTGTGTGTGTGTGTGTATAGAGCAGTCTGTTCTGCTCCTCAGCAATGGAGTGCAAGGCTTGTAGTTTTCACTAAAAACATTGTTTATTTGGAGGTAGCTTCTTGAGACATGTATTAATATGACTCATATGCCAGCAATACAGCTAAGATATGGTATCGCCAGGGTCTTCTTACAAAAGCCAGTGGGGCAGCAAGCACAAGTGTGTCCCACATCCTCTGCTCTGGGTAATTCTTAAGAGTTAGTGAACGCCTCTCCAAGTTCACAAACATAGTAAAACTGCTAGGGTATTTTTGGGTTGGTTTTTTTGTCCTGAAGACCATACGCAGATAGTGATATAATAATCCTGGCAAAATTAAGATGAAGAATTTTTGCTTGCATAAAAAAAAATAATAAAGAAATGCATAAAATACACAGACGTAGGTCCAAATCCAAGGATTGTCACAGTGTGAAGTTTGTATGTTTTCCATTTCTGTATGCATTTTCCATTAACTCCTAATTGGCTCCATGGTCAGTGAGTGTACCCTAAAACCATCATTAAAATGGATAGCAGACACACGAATGCATTAGGAATGGCAACTCTGCTAGAGTTTTAATACAAGGAAAGGCCACTGTTATCAATAATAGAAAAGTGTAGTCCAAGATGGATGCAGTTTTTCAGTGTTAACAATGAACTTACAGTCATTCAGTTACCAAGCATGCATAACAGTGGTACAAAATCAGACATATCACATTGTTGCCATGGATATGGTAGGGAAGCCAGTGATCAAGGTCTCTCCTATAAATGAGAAAACAAGGTGATATTTCTCTGATCTAACAAACAAAAACACTGAATGTAAGAGTTGAGGAAAACTGCTACCTGCTCTGATAAATTGTTTTGCATAGATTCAGCCTAATAAGAAAACCAAGATATACCAAAAATCCTATGAAAGAACGGAACCATTATGACAAGTATTTGATTTCAATCTGAATTATTCATATTAGGTAAACTTTCCCTTATGATTACACCACAGTATGTAAAATTCCAAGCATAATAGGTTGGCGGTATTCTGTAAAGAGTCATTCTTTAAACAAATGGCGACAATTTAATTTAGGCAGCAGATAATTTAAAATGCTGGAGGGACTGCTGTATGTGACAAACCTCCACTCCAATGCAGAACAAGTCACTCCATGAGCAAAGATAAGAGGAAGAAATAGGAATAAGTAATGGTCTGAAAGAAAAAAAAAAAAACTCAACAATACTACAACTAAAGCTTACTATATGAGTACATCATGAAAAAGGTATAGTTAAGTCTAACAAGAGCATGTTGTTCTGAAATGCATTTTTAGTGTTGATTTAAAAAGCATAAATTGGTAAATCATTCCAGGTATTAACAAAACATACTGGTGGTTGTAATCTTACATTCTAGTTCTAAATAATTTCAATGAGATGAAACAAGCTATTCAAAAATAGTAAATACAAGTTAAACTGTAACTGGATTAAAACTCTTTCAGGGCGGATGTTGACTTTTGTCAAAATTTAGCAGTAGAGAACAGTAATCAGCTGTAAACTGTGACAAAACTTGCCCTTACATTTTAGCTCAACTCTCTTTGCTAGAAGTTATATAGCTTTGTTGATATAACCACAATTCCCTACACGTGCATGAGTAGTGAAGAGCAAATAACTTCTAAAATGGCATCAACATATGGCAAGAGACCAATGCGAATGTACAAAGCAAAATACTCCATGGATGTTTTACATAATTTCGTTGAATGGGACTCTTACTTATTGGATTCAGAGTTTGATGCAAGTGATCTGGAGATGGATATTGAAAATGAAAGCGAGTTACCAGTATCATCTGATCAGGTGCCAGCTGATCGTGGTGCTGAACACTTTCGTGTAGCTGATGTGCCTACAGCAGCATTCGCCTGGGAGGACAGACACTTACGATAAGAGGTACAAACCATAACGCGTCACACTGCAACCGCCACCACCCCTCACCTGCTGTGCGAAGACCGGCAGTCAGTCGGCTCACCGTGCATTCCTACAGACTATCGAGACGCCCCCACGCAGCCACTGCTGCCAGAGATGCTGAACATGCATCAACAACAGGTGCAGCACAGTGCAATAGACGTTTTATGTTGATTTATGTGTGAAACAATTGCTTTGTGCGCTTTTCAGAAAGCTGCGTTTTTTGGAAAAAAAATTCAGCCCTCAAAGAGTTAAAGTTTGGAATGACAAATTCAGTTTTGCTTTGAAACTGAATTTTAGTTGGTAGAATGGTATTAGAATAGTATTAGAAATATTATTTAGGGATTTTGGTCCATGGAGTCTCAAAATGTCACACAATTCCTGCAGACTGTTTGGCCACTCATTCAAGCTATAAACTGCCTGTTCTGCCACATACAAAAACTTGCTCAGTTGGCTGAGATCTAGGAACTGTCGAGGTAACCAGCTTCAGATAACATGCTTTATGGAAATTAAACAATTACATTTCTGACTGTGTCAAATGCAAAAATTAGGGTTTTGTCTGAATATGTCTTTTTTTAAACTTCATACATTTAGTTTGGTTTGCTGTTAAAGTGTGTTTGTTATCACCATGGCATGATCGAAAAGGCTCTCTAAAGCCTTCAGAAAGAAGGATATATATTGCTAGGAGTCTGAAAAGGGATTTAAAAAATCTCCAAACAAGTCATTTCACTGACCAGGACAATCATCTACAAATAGACAAGATTTTAAACAGTCAACCTTATCCAGGCCAGGCCACCCCAGCAAGTTCAGCAAGAGAGTAGAATGCAAGATGCTGATAGAAGTCTCTAAGCAGCATAGAACTTCATCACAGAAGCACCAGATAGCTCTTACCACTGTTAATAGACAAAGTGCATGAGTCTACCACTAGAAGGACGCTGCACAAAATAGATCTACATGGCAGATATGCATTGTGGAAACCATAAAGAAGATCAGGGCAGGGCGAATGTTTGTCTATGAACACCTAAGCAAAGACTAGGACTTCTGGAACAATGTGCTCTTGGTATATGCAGCACAGTTTTTTTAGCCACAGTACCAGAAGACATGTTTGTTGAAAACAAAGACAGCATTTAACCTAGAAGAACCTGATATAAACTGTAAAGCATGGTGATGGAAATGTCATGGCTTGGGGCTACTTGGTTGCATCACCTCATCATCACAGAATCCACAATGAATTCATTGTACCAGAGGGTGCTGGAGGATAAAGCAAGGCTATCTGTAAGGAGATTGAAGCTCAGTCAAAAGTGGACCTTAAAACATGACAATGACCATAAACATTCCAGTAAATCCACCAGGGAATAGCAGAAAAGAAAGAAATGGTGTGCTCTGAAATAGGCTGTGCATGTAAGACATCCCTCAAATATTGTGTATTGTAAATAATTCTGCATGGAGGAGGAAGAAAAACCTTCTCCCATCCAATGTTAGAGAGTTATAGGAATGCCTACTAGAGGGGCAATACCAGCTACTAGAGCCAAGGGTGTATTACTTTTCCTACAGATGGAAACTGCACATCTGTTCATATTCTGTTGAAAACCTTATTGCAAAGTCAAATGTTCATTGTTTATTATACCACCTTTATTTAAAGACACATTTTAAATGTAATTCACATCCTGACTTATCCACATATGTTTAAAAAAAAAAATTCAAGGGGTGCACTTACAGTTGCACATGACTAAGTCATGACAGTATTTGCATATATACTGTACAGTATAATGATAAAGAATAACAGTTTCAAATGCACTCCATAATAACTAATTGCATTCACCCTCTATTATTTTTATAATAGGTCATATTGGTTTTTTTACACTAATAAGATATTAAAAATATAAAAAAAACCCATGTATTTTGTAATTGAGTATCTGCCAGCAAAAAGGAAACACTTCAAAAATTGCAAGTATGGTCTGGTACTAGCAAATATGCTTTGTGATTACATTCAATGCATACAAACTCAATTTGCATTTATCTACCCTGTAGGATTATCTATAGCACTCCAATTCCTCGAGAATGTGATGAATGAGGGAACTTGGACTATCTATAACAAATGAAATTAGAGTTGTTAAACCGCAGCACAGACCCCTTGGCAATTTCCAAAGACTATAGAATTGTATATAATTGTTAAAAACAGCTTTATATGCAATTCAATTCAAGTCAAAAAATTGCACAGTCAACTTGCCGCAGGAAATGCCTAAACCATTGTAAAAACTGTTTTTGTTAAGTGAATCTATGTAAAATGCTTTTATCTATTTGTATCAGTGACAATAGATCATGTTGTTCAGGCTTCCCAAATGTTATAGACACAGTAGACTGTACTCATGTGTGAATACTATCACCTGCAACATCATTAGGGGAGGACTATGTAAAACAGAACTCATATGTTAGTATCAGTGGACAGGTAAGTACTGTTAAATGACACTGATGTTTATGGCCAGTTGGACTGTACAATCAGTCATTTTGAGTCAATCTTCTTCAGCAGGATTGGCATTGGGGCATGGCATCAGCGGCAGAAGCTGCAACTTTTTTTTTTGGTTACTAGATGCATAATACTGTATATGTCATAAATGTACTGTATACTTTAGTAATTCTGAAGTATGTTTTTGTATATAATTTTCACTTCCTGCCAAATAAGCTTCATATTGCTACTGAATGCTTACTTGTTTTAAGTGTATGAAGTATGACATTTACAAACTAAATCAAACTAGAAAGTTCAAAGGATTATTTTTAATTTGAACAATGTGATTAGCATTTAATTATGCAATGGACAGATTCAGTACTGTAAAGTACCTAGTCATCAGTCTAGTATAAATTACCACATACTCCTATTCGCTTTCTTAATAGTAGACACATTTTCTTTTTGTATTATTATAGATCAAGTACTATTTCTTGATCAACTGTTGGAAAGACCATTATCTCTGTTACATGTCCTTGAATTGTATGACATTTAAATAAGACTATAGAACTTTTACAAGCTGGCCCATAATACACCATTGATCCCATCATTTTCACAGGTACAGTACTCAATATGGAGATATTACACTCTGTGTTGTACTTTTTGAGGTAAGATAAATGTCTCTGATAATCAGGACTGCTTAAAAAAAAAAAAACATGATTTTTAAGTTTTTTATTTTTAATTAATCCACAATTGTGGATTACCAAAGCCCATCTTAAGTTAACAAGAACCACTTTGTATTTTTGGGGTATTGTTTTTTTCTTTTATTGTGGCTTTTGATTTTTTTTCCAATAGAATATTTTTGTTAATTTCTGCCATTTGTTATCTTAATGTAATGTGTTTTAATACACATTATTGTGGTACTTTTATGAATGTTTAATCTTTTACTCTTTTATAAGTTAAACCCAAATATGAGTGAGGAGACCCCCCTCATCCAACATAAGGCCTGAGATGAGAGATGGGTAGGGAACACTACATTTTCTGGCTTCTAGGAGATAAAAGAAGCATAGCTGGAGAAACAAAAAAATATCTACTATGTACAATATGCTTGAGTGTTTTCAAGTTTGAAAACTTCCATTTTAACTTGCCTCTTTAAAGAAATAATGAACAGATCAAAATAAGTGAAAATGCATTTTTGTGATAAAGTTAACTTTTTATGCTAATAAAGCTATCTGCAATTAGTTAATATGCATCTGATCACTCTGCACAATAATAAAAAAAACAATGTGAATTTCCATCACAAAAAGTGAAGGTGCAAACTTTGCAAAACACAACATTTGTGTCATTGCTAAAACCTTTGGCCACTACTGTATATATAATAATGTGGGGAGAAAACAAAAGAAGACCATATTTATGAGCATATTATTTTGTCATCAAATGGTACTTAAAAAGTAAGTAGCAAGTACACTGAAATTTGTATTCAAACTATATGGTCAATTCCTTTCCAACTGCAATGCTGTTGACATACACATTGTTTTCTTTCTTATTCATGTTCAATTTTATGAGCATTTTGAATTTTTTTACAGGAGAGACATGTCTCTCAGGCTTTCACTACCATATCCCACCTATGCAGGCACACACCTTAAGTAAATTCTAACATTGTACTCTCTCTCTCTGTCGCTCTCCAATTCCTTTTGTTTGACACAATATTTATTTACTCCACCATTAAAATCATAAAGGTAATGCAGTCTTCTCAAAGTTTATGTCAGCATGACAAAGTTCCATGTTATCCTATTCCATAACTGAAGTGGGAAGAATGATGTCATGGGTTCTAGCCTGGGAGTGGATCAATTTTTGCCAGGTGCAGTGTGAGCCCTTTAGAATACAATCATTTAAGATAGAATTATTTAGCTACATGCACAGAAAAGAATTCAAAAAGGTATTACTAATTATATGGGATTTATTATTACGTGGCACCTTGCAACACAGAATCATAAAATAATGTAAAGTCTTAATGTTTGTGATGTTTATGAAGAAACTGTAAAGAAATGAACATGCAGCCCTGAGCTAAATCAAATTTACTTACATTTTCTTGCATGACTAGACACATGTGAAAGGAGTATCAGCCGAGGGCCAGTTTATTTTGTGCATCTTAAATTGAAGTAACTCCTAACTTAAATGTGGTCGAAATTTAACTTATATTACAGGAAAAAAAATGTATATTTTATGCCACTTGCATCATAATAAAAACATAAAAAGGACACATCAATTTTTTCACCAGCAAAGAATATGGCACTTTTATCAAAAATAAGTAAGAAGGCAACAGTTAGAAATCTGGGTCCTAAACTGTGTTGGGGTCTACAGTATCTTTGTGTATTACATTTCAGTAATTAAAAAAGCGGTCATATCCTGAGCTAACACTTAATTGGAAAAGAGAAAAATTAAAAAGAAACAGTTTTTGGCTGACATTTTTATTTAAAATGACTCTGTGATGCACGGGTTGCCTTCAGCTGGCATTTACTCCTTGAACCCTGGTCACCGATAGTCATAAACTGAGACAGACTAGGGTGAATACGAACACAGTAACAAAAATTCAATAAATAAATAACCCAAAAAAGGTTACAATTGAAGATTAAAACACAGTCAGGATCATTCCATTAAAAACCATCACAAGCCTTGGTGCATCCATCTAAACTGACATCCCTTCTACTCACCCACTATGGTCTGTGCAGCAAGAGAAAACATCCTCTGACAAGCTCAGTCAACCATTAACTGGCTTGTGTCATCACCGTCATCCTTCGGTATCCATGGGGACCCCACAAGCACTGCTCCCTTCTCCCACCACCATCTCTAGCATCTGTGGGATCTCTCGTAGAGCTTGGTCACTCCTGCTTACTGGGTGCCATCCACTTGCTCCACACAGGGCATTATCCCCAAATGCATGCCTCCTCTCAGCTCTGCCACAATCTTGGTCCTCTTCTTTTCTCTTCCTTTCCCTTTAACCTCCTGAACTTTTTCCTTTTTTCACTTTTATCATTTTCGCTCTCTACTCAGACTCTTTTATACTAATGTGGATGTAGTTGCCTTGTTTATGACCCAAGAACACTAATGAGGAAACCAGCTGAAATGACTGTGTCTGCACATGAATGTGTGATAAGCCAATTTCCTCATCAACACTCCGGGGCCACTCAGCTACACTATTGCACACACCTACACACCAAACCCCGAAGCTTGAGAACTGTTTTTAACTAAAAACCTGTACACAGCAAAGGATCTCTGACACACATCACCACAGGCTTACAAATCATAATTGTACACAGCAAGTGTCTGTGTTATTATAACAATTGAGCACTGGCAGATTAACAGACTTGCCGAGGGTTTTATAGTGAGTCAGCAATTCACAATAAATGCTGAATGTTTGTTTTTCAGCATACCACTGAAAGATGATGAAGCAAGAACAAGCCATCTGCATTACAGCTTAACATCAACCACTGTAGGTACTGTATGCTTTAGGATATTTAGTGTTCAATAGTGAATTTGTTATCACAAAAAAAAAAAAAAAAGCTTTCACTACTTTGTTACTCGACTAGCATGAATTAACATTCATTAATTTTCTAGTCCCACTTACATTTTGTTATATGAAATACCAATACATATTTTGGCTTGAACAAAAGTGATAAAGGTTGCTTATAGTCACTATTGAAATTATTATTAAAAAATAAATACAAATAATATTTATTTTTTTAAATGTAAATGAACTTTTGTTTTAAAAAATATTTCTTTCATTTTTGTATCTGTGTTCACTGTGTGCTATAAAGAAATGCATTGAATGATATCAAATATCTTTACAGACAGTTACAATGTGTTATCTTCTTTAATTTTTGTTGCCTTCTTTGAGGTCCAAGTATATGTTACTCATGGATAATGAGGTTTTGGAATGCACAGATTATGATTTTTACATTTATTTCCTTCATTATATAAGATTTATGTATAATTTTTATAACATCTTATTGTGATGCACAGTGTGTATGGTCATGTGTGGACTGTTACCACATTCATCTTTCCCAGAAAATTCGACATGTGACGTCATTCGGAGCATCTCCATAAAGACCAGCATTTTCCATTCCACATTACCAGATACTGTACTAGAATTCTCATGCTGGTGTGTATTATTAAAAAAATTTGATTATTTGGTTATTGGTTTAAAATTGAGTCTGTACACAGACAAAGTTACCTATCAATGGGTTGGAATTGGAATACAGTAATCCCTTGCTATATCGCTTCGACTTTCGCGGCTTCACTCTATCGCGGATTTTAAATGTAAGCACATCTAAATATATATCACAGATTTTTCGCTGGTTCGCCGCTTTCTGCGTACAATGGGTCTTTCAATTTACAGTACATGCTTCCTCAGTTTGTTTGCCCAGTTGATTTCATATAACGGACGCTATTGGCGGTTGGCTTAGAAGCTACCCAATCAGAGCATGTATTACATATTAACTAAAACTCCTCAATGATATAAGATATGCTTCCCGCGCGGTGCTTGTTTGCTTCTCTCTATCTTTCTCACTCTCTCTGCCTGGCGGAGGGGGTGTTTGCACAGAGGACACGGACGCTCCTCTACAAAATGCCGCTTTATCGCGGTGCTTCTGTATACTTAAAAGCACGTCTTGATTTTTTGATTGTTTGCTTTTCTTTGCGAGCGCTCTCTCTGACATTCTCTGCTCCTGACGGCGCTCTTTTATGACGGCGCTCCTTTGAAGATGATATTTTTGCATTCTTTTAATTGTGAGAAAGAACTGTCATCTCTGTCTTGTCATGGAGCACAGTTTAAACGTTTGACTAAAGGGTGTTATTTCATATCTAGAGGGCTCTAATAATGTTAACAGGGTGGGAGGGTTTATAAGGGCTTAAAATATATAAAAAATAACCATACAAACATATGGTTTCTACTTCGTGGATTTTCACCTATCGCGGGGGGGTCTGGAACGCAACCCCCGCGATCAAGGAGGGATTACTGTAACTCTCCCTAAGGACTATTAATATGTATCACCGTAATACATTCATGAAGGTGGAATATGTGCTAATATGCAACAAGAAGAAGACGACGTTACCCATGTTTCACAAAAAAATCCTAGAACAGAACAATCACTATTGTCACTTTCCACAAGAAGGGTGGCTCTAAGGCTAAGGATCTGTGCTGGTATCTGGAAGGTTGCCTTTTTGAATGCCACAAGAGATCCTACTCTGCTGGGCCCTTGAGCAAGGCCTGTAATCTGCAATTGCACCAGCAGTGCTGTGCAATGGCTGGCCCTGTGCTCTGACCCCAAGGGGTATGTGAATACTAACAAATTCCTAATATAAGAAATTGCATAAGGCAAAATAAAGAACAAAAAAAAGGGGATTATACATCAACAGAGAGCACCATATAAGAATTACTATCACCACAATACAGAAAGGTACTATTTTTTATCAAATTAAGAGCTGAACTATTGTAAGAGAGAGTTTTCTAATGAGAAAACACTACTGTTGGCAAAAATATTCCTAGACTTTACTGTTGTACAATACACACTGATCAGATCATGCTAGCTATATTCCAATGCAGGTGGTTTTTACATAACCTGTAACATCTTTTAAAAAAAAATGCAAATGTTGATCCTGAATAGTGCTAGATAAAGAGACTTACTTTAAGAAAACTCAATAAACTGTTTTAAGACAGCATATAGAACGCTAATGAGAGAAAATGTCTGTCTAGATGTAATAGTCTAATACTTTATTTAACTGTTAGTATCCAGTTATCATAAAATATATAAAAAATTTGAACCTTACGGAAAAAAATATGAAATTGACACTTTTATCATTAACAAAGTGAATCAACATTGCCCACTGTCTTTGTGAGGCCTTATACAAATATTAAGTAAAGCCCTACTTAAATCCATATACTTTCCATATTGTATTAAATCATATACTTTCCACATTAATGAACCAGTCCTCCACCCCACTGTGTCACAGGGAGGTTAAGTCTAACATTTTAGAACTGGGTAAAAGACAGCAAAACCACTATGAATGGGAGCCAATGCAGACAATGCAGTTTGGTTCTGAAAACTCAAAATCACCAATCATTTTATGTATATCTATTGATTGTTGTAGTAATCTAGCAAACACACTGAAAAACCTTCACACCACAGGGAGAATGTGCAGATTTAAAACTAGTGACAGGGCCAGGCTGTACATTTCACAGACCACTGGCACTACAAGACAGAAACAAATGGAATACCACCATTCAGACCATAGTCAATCCAATCAAATGTATATTCAGATCCAGCTGACTGAATACTTGAAAGGCAACAAGTCAAAGTCAAAGTGAACTTTATCGTCATCTCAACCATATACAAGTATGCAGATAGACGAAATTGCGAAGCTCGGGGTCCACAGTGTAACAACATGAAGTGCAAATAATAAATTAAAAATAGAATTAAAATTTTTAAATTAAAACACAAACAAGACAAGACATTGTGCAAAGACAAGACAAAGAAGTAGCAGCAATATTGACGTGTAGTTAGCAATATGAACATTGATGCAATGTATGGTTGTTTGCAATCAGGTCTATCACATAAGAAATTTCAAAAACTTCTCTTCATTACATTAAAGCTCTTACCACTCCATGTTTTAAACAGGAAAACATTTTTGACACATGCCCTCCATCATTTTTGTCAAGGCTATTAACAACATGCCTAATAGGACTCACTTTGTAGATTAATAGCATAGTCCAAGCATAACAGTAGTTGGCATCTTCTCAGAAATACTAACTGTGCAATTGTTTTCTACCTCACTACTATAAAGCATCAACTGAACAAGCACACTCTCAAAAATCCATGCAGTCAGTCAGATATCACTGACCAATAACCAAACTCCATGCAGGGAGGAATTGGGACAAGAATCCCAGCTTCCTTATTGTGAGGCAGTAGTGTTACCACTGCACCACAACTGGAATTGTCCTAATCAATTATAAAATACAAAAAGCAAGAATATTTTCAAAATCTGTTTGTTCCTTAAACAAATACATACTTTATTAAACACACTTAATTCATTTTAAGATTGCAGTGGGTAGGATCTTTTTGAAATGAGATTATGGTTGAATTTAATGCATCATTTCTGGGCCATATACAGTATGTATCCGTTTTGTAACAGAAACTTCAACTGCATTTTTAATTTCCATTTTCCCCTTCAACTTTTCCCACATCCATCCAATTTCCAACCCACTGAATCCGAACACAGGGTCACGGGGGTCTGCTGGACTCAATCCCAGCCAACGCAGGGCACAAGGCAGGAACCAATCCTGGTCAGGGTGCCAACCCACTACAGGACACACACAAACACACCCACACACCAAGCATACACTAGGGCCAATTTAGAATCGCCAATCCACCTAACGTGCATGTCTTTGGACTGTGGGAGGAAACCCACATAGACGGGAAGTGAACCCATGTCTCCTAACTGCGAGGCAGCAGCTCTACCCCTGCGCCACCGTGCCACCTCCCCTTCAACTTTTCCATTAAAAAATGCACTCTACATATTACCACCTTGCACAAAAAAGCTAAGAAAATTAAACAGACATTAAATTACCCTTCTAACTGTTCAAAACTTGCTTTTTCATTGCCACAACCCATTTGGGTCATTCCATGTCGAATCAACCATTGGCCCAGACACTTTGGAAAATTATTAGCTGTACCCATATTAGTCAGCAGACATCCAGTAAAAGATACAGTAAGTTTAAGTATCTTAAACACAGGCTAAATGCGTCATGTATCAGTAATGGTAATCATTGTGTTTTCAATCACTAAGTTATCAAAATCTTTTTTTCATATCAAATGACGATGTCCTATCTCATGTTGTTGAACAGGGAATGCAAATTTCCATGGCCTAAAGAGTACATGGTACCCAAGAATACCATTGCTGCCTCCCTATAGACACACTCAGTCAGCCGGGTGTCTGATGAAGACAGTCAATTGACTATCCGAATATTCACCACAGAAGCTGCAGCGGAGATCCTGCCCTCTCATGATAGCACTCCTGATTGATCAAATGTGTCTCTCACATTAGACTAGTGTCCTATTGGAGGCCATGTTGGTTGGATGCATAATGAAAAATGATGGATTGATGTACTTAGTGACAAGAGTGGATACATGAAACATATCAAGATGTTTAATTCCGTTTCAAACTAATGTGCAAAGTCTTTCTATTAGTCATCTATAGACAGTATTGTTGGGTGCCATTACAGTGTGTCATTGTGTTGCTTAGTGCACCTCCAAAGAGAGGCAGTCCTATCTTGTTCTCAAAGACAAAGCTGCCCTACACTCTGAACTTTGATTGGCACAGGAGTGAAATGGGTCACATTCCTGCTGCTGCAATATATTCATTATAAATAGTGTTGCATTTAATGATAAATCAAGCAGCTGTTCCAAATATGTAGTGGTTAATGTTCCTTTGATTAATTTGTTTTCCTTAATCCTATACCCAAGTTAGTGATGAAGAAGATGATGATTATCTTTACTGCCAAATGGTGAGGTTAACCCACATTTAGAAAGGAAAATAAAAATGAAAGATTCACGTAAGAAAAGTAAGACTTGTTTTTGAGAAAGAAGGGACCATGTGGAATACAGGAAAAATAAATTTAAAAATGTCTGGACATTCCCACAGTGCATTAAAGCTGGTCTGAAAACTAGACCCAAAATGGTTTTTCACATCTGAGTAGTCTGATGGTCAAACCCTGACACAGTTTCTAGTTTGTTTATAACCTTTTGAAAAGCCCTTTGTAGGTATCTAAACATGGAAAAAATGTATCAGCTAGAAGTATTCTGTCTGAAAGCCTAAACATGACAAAGCCAAAGACAAAATATTATTTTTCAGTTTTGAAGGTCTTCTCTTACCAAACAGTATCATCTAGATCAAACATTTTGATTTTGTTACATACTAAAGGTACCAGTACTCAAAATGGCAGCCTGTTTAGGTGGTTTAGTTCTTGAAATATAGCCTTGTGAAATTGATGAAAAAAAATAAAGCTGTGTCAAATATGACACCCCCCCCCCTCACAAAATTGGCTATTTCTTGGAAAGTACTGATATAATAGTTTTATAGGGAGTCTCCTGGATAACATGGGCACCCCGGTATTTTTTCAGAATTTTGTGAGACTGAAGTGTGACGGATTTCTGGTAAACTGGTTGATTTGACATGCAATGATCCAATTACATTTTGGGGAAAAATGGCACTTGGTCGATTATAAAGTTTTGTATAGCAATGAAATCTAAATGTTCTGAATCCTTGACTTTTTAAAATATATTTAAACTAGCAAAATACCTGAGCTTCACAGCGGCGAAGTACTGCCTTAAAAGTTTTATTAGGAAGAAATTCAAATCTTTTTAAACTGAGGGAAAATATACCAATAATTATTTGTTAAGGATCTCTTTGTATACTACATTGTTAGTTCAGCCCTCCGGTTGTAATATGACCAAGCTGTGCACTGAGCTTACTCTTAAGCATGCAACGTACAGTTGGCCTTGTGAACAGTAATCTTGTTTCAAATTTCACAGCTTGGATTGCTGCTGTCATAATCGGTTTGAGTTTCATGGTTTGTTTCAATTACGACAGTATTTGTAGGACTTGTGTTGAAGAGACATTCGGCATCTGTCAAGCGCTGTAAGTATACAACCAGTTTCATCGATAACTTCACATCCAGCTTTTGAGAGTTTAAACATTCATAAACATCAAAGTGTCCACTACTAAAATTGTCACCTGTGAATCTAAGATGTTGAAGAGGCATTGGCGGTTGTCCAAAGGTGTAAAATATTTGGCCATTTCGGTACACTTGAAAGCGACAACCGAACAATTCAGCGGCAGCCATCAACTCACATGCAGAACCATAGGTGAAGGGCTTAAGCATTTCACTCTTCTAGTGCTCCTGTGTAGCATAATTATCTCCTGTACCGTCATCAGTCCACACCTTGAACCTGTCCAAGTCATTCAATACATAAGACACAATGTTCCTCCGGATATCAAGAGTGAGCCTGATATGGCTGTGCAATATGTAACAAAGAGAATGGAAAAGGTAGGTGCCATCTCCGGGCATCGAAACCACTCGGTAAGTGACAGTTATTTGATCAATGGTGATTACCTCAATATACATGTTAATGCGGGTACAGTTGGAATGATAAAGGAAATGGGTACCTGAACAATGTAAAGTAAGGCTAAAATACCTACACAATTACTATAATCGTAATAAATAAACAATAAAACAGCGGAGAAGCCGTGGATTAAATAAAAAAGCTGCATTTATCAGCAGGGAGACATGAATCCCGTGGCAAAGCAAGGAGGGAATGTAGAGACTGGAGCGCCGGATGGCCTTATATAGGCAGGCAGCCAACAACGTGGAAGGCGTTTGGATGGGGGACCCAACGCCGCCTCACATGGTGACCGAGCTGCAGGCTATGGACGTATATATGTACGTAAGTAGGATTCAGTTAGCGTTGGGAACCCGCGTATCAAATTTCTTGAAGATGGGCCCATAAGTAACAAAGACTGTTGAAAAGTTCAATATGGCGGCCGACAGTGGCATCATACCACCGAAATAAGTACCAAATTTCAGCCTTCTACCTACACGGGAAGTTGGAGAATTAGTGACGTTGGAAAGTTCAATATGGTGGCTAAAAGTGGCGTCATACCACCGAAATAAGTACGTACATCGGTTTTGGTTAGTGCAGGGAAGCCACCTACCACATTTCATGAAGATGGGGCCATAAATAAGAAAGTTCAACATGGAGGACGTTGTTGACCGTTATGACCGTTACGCGTAGAATTTCGAAATGAAACCTGCTTAGCTTTTGTAAGTACGCTGTAAGGAATGAGCCTGCCAAATTTCAGCCTTCTACCTACACGAGAGGTTGGAGAATTAGTGACGTTTGGAAAATTCAATATGGCGGCGACAGTGGCGTCATACCAACGAAATAGGTACGTACATCGGTTTTAGTTAGTGCAGAGAAGCCACCTACCAAATTTCGTGAGGATGGGGTCAGCAGTCTACCTACACGGGAAGTTGGAAAATTAGTGACGTTGGAAAGTTCAATATGGCGGTCGACAGTGGCGTCATACCATCAAAATAAGTACGTACATCGGTTTCGGTTAGCGCAGGGAAGCCGCCTACCAGATTTCGTGAAGATGGGGCCATAAATAAGAAACTTCAACATGGCGGACTTTGCCGACCGTTACGTGTAGAATTTCGAAATGAAACCTGCTTAACTTTTGTAAGTAAGCTGTAAGGAATAAGCCTGCCAAATTTCAGCCTTCTACCTACATGGGAAGTTGGAGAATTAGAGATGAGTCAGTGAGTCAGTCAGTCAGTCAGTGAGGGCTTTGCCTTTTATTAGTATAGATGAACAAACCTAATATATCCAAACTAAAAATAAGCAGATAAAAACCTTTCTAAAAAGTCTAATTTATAGTTTTTGTCCTCAAGATTCTTTTGCTACATGCATAATTCATTTTTTATCTAAACAGAAATTCAGCAAGTCAATTGATTTTATGAATTGTGAAAAAGCAACAATGAACAGAAAAGCATTCGGTTTTCTTCATTTCAAAATGGCGATTAAGATTTTGAAAGACTTTATAGTTACTCAATTTTTGGGAATGTTTGCAGAAATACAATTAATCAAGTCAGAAATATCACACACAAAGGATTAGATTATATCAGACGTTTTTTCTTTATTGAGAGTTAGCTTAAGGTCAGTATATTTATACTTTTCCAATTCTTTATTAAAATTCTATGTGCTTTAACAACCCAGTTTATACAAAGCAGAACTTTATGGAAATTTTTCTTAATTTAGAAAATATTCTGTATGTGGATGGTAATGGAAATGTCTCTACCCATACTTTTCTTTTTTATTGAATATTATGTTTTAACTATATCTGTGTGTACAACATTATGAGTTTGAAAACCTAAGTGCATTCTGTACAAAAATACTTTTACGGAGATTCCGGATTCCTTCTAACATGGCAAAAACAATTTTGGCTGTAATGTTTTTCCGACCCTCAGCTTCCATATGCAAATATTGTCATTCATCAAGCTGGAGTGCGGAAGTCTGCGGTGTCTCCTGTATAGACATTGTTTAATATATGTACTCGGTCCTTCCACGTTTCACACCCTCCCTTATCATTGTGGTGCGTCAGAAACTACAGCACACATCCTGTCCAGACCTGGGATCAAGACAGTGCACAAGCTGGCAAACACTTTACAGGCTGTCCTTTTCAATGATAAAAGCAAAAAGTCAACCACAGAGACAAGTAACAGTTTACAGCATTCCATGCAATGCATGCCTAGCAGTATATGTGGGAAAAACATCTAAAAGATTCACAACATGTTCACAGGAACATCGCAATGCTGTCAGAAGGAAAGATCCATGGTCTCTGATTTACACACATACTGTACAAGTTCAACCGGACGCACGCTTAACTGGGACACGGTGAAAGTAAACTTCAGGGCCAATACTAAGAGTGACAGAGAGTTGGCTAAATCCTGGCTGTCTAATGAAAATGCCATTAAACAGTCTTGAACTCAGTATATTCAGGCTTAAAATGAAGAACATTTAAATAATAAAAAAGACCTTATGACCAACACCTTCTGTACCACACCTTAGTAATCCACCGCCAACCTCCTTAAACTCCCCCTCCATCCCCCACCCTTCACCAACTATATTTTATCTTTGATTCCTGTATGACTAATCATTTTCCTCTGATGATGACACCTGGCTGGTTGTCGAAAGCTTAGGAGTAAAAAACTATTTCAAGATACATGACTCAATTCTATATATAAATATGATATAGATAATATATATGTAAACGTAAATACAGTAATCCCTCCTCGGTCGCGGGGGTTGCGTTCCAGACCCCCCCGCGATAGGTGAAAATCTGCGAAATAGAAACCATATGTTTGTATGGTTATTTTTATATATTTTAAGCCCTTATAAACTCTCCCACCCTTTTAACATTATTAGAGCCCTCTAGACATGAAATAACACCCTTTAGTCAAACGTTTAAACTATGCTCCATTACAAGACAGAGATGACAGTTCTTTCTCACAATTAAAAGAATGCAAACACATCTTATCTTCAAAGGAGCGCCGTCAGGAGCAGAGAATGTCAGAGAGCGCTCGCTAAGAAAAGCAAACAATCAAAAAATCAATACATGCCTTTAAGTATACAGAAGCACCGCCAAAAAAGCGGCATTTTGTAGAGGAGCGTTAGTGTCCTCTGTGCAAACAACCCCTCTGCTCACACCCCCTCCGTCAGGCAGAAAGAGTGAGAAAGATAGAGAGAAGCAAACAAGCACAGCGCGGGAAGCATATCTTCTATCATTGAGGAGTTTTAGTTAATATGTAATACATGCTCTGATTGGGTAGCTTCTAAGCCATCTGCCAATAGCATCCCTTGTATGAAATCAACTGGGCAAACAAACTGAGGAAGCATGTAACCTAAATTAAAAGACCCATTGTCCGCAGAAAGCGGCGAACCAGAGAAAAATCCGTGATATATATTTAGATGTGCTTACATTTAAAATCCGCGATAGAGTGAAGCCGCGAAAGTCGAAGCGCGATATAGCAAGGGATTACTGTATTGTTGTATTTCTAAGAAAGATACAGTATTATTTTCAGTTTGCAAAATGCAAACAACCTTCTCATTTTGTGTGGATTTTTTTACATATACACTCACCTAAAGGATTATTAGGAACACCTGTTCAATTTCTCATTAATGCAATTATCTAATCAACCAATCACATGGCAGTTGCTTCAATGCATTTAGGGGTGTGGTCCTGGTCAAGACAATCTCCTGAACTCCAAACTGAATGTCAGAATGGGAAAGAAAGGTGATTTAAGCAATTTTCAGCGTGGCATGGTTGTTGGTGCCAGACGGGCCGGTCTGAATATTTCACAATCTGCTCAGTTACTGGGATTTTCACGCACAACCATTTCTAGGGTTTACAAAGAATGGTGTGAAAAGGGAAAACATCCAGTATGCGGCAGTCCTGTGGGCGAAAATGCCTTGTTGATGCTAGAGGTCAGAGGAGAATGGGCCGACTGATTCAAGCGGATAGAAGAGCAACTTTGACTGAAATAACCACTCGTTACAACCGAGGTATGCAGCAAACCATTTGTGAAGCCACAACACGCACAACCTTGAGGCGGATGGGCTACAACAGCAGAAGACCCCACCGGGTACCACTCATCTCCACTACAAATAGGAAAAAGAGGCTATAATTTGCACGAGCTCACCAAAATTGGACAGTTGAAGACTGGAAAAATGTTGCCTGGTCTGATGAGTCTCGATTTCTGTTGAGACATTCAAATAGTAGAGTCAGAATTTGGCGTAAACAGAATGAGAACATGGATCCATCATGCCTTGTACCACTGTGCAGGCTGGTGGTGGTGGTGTAATGGGGTGGGGGATGTTTTCTTGGCACACTTTAGGCCCCTTAGTGCCAATTGGGCATCGTTTAAATGCCACGGGCTACCCGAGCACTGTTTCTGACCATGTCCATCCCTTCATGACCACCATGTACCCATCCTCTGATGGCTACGTCCAGCAGGATAATGCACCATGTCATAAAGCTTGAATCATTTCAAATTGGTTTCTTGAACATGACAATGAGTTCACTGTACTAAAATGGCCCCCACAGTCACCAGATCTCAACCCAATAGAGCATCTTTGGGATGTGGTGGAACGGGAGCTTCGTGCCCTGGATGTGCATCCCACAAATCTCCATCAACTGCAAGATGCTATCCTATCAATATGGGCCAACATTTCTAAAGAATGCTTTCAGCACCTTGTTGAATCAATGCCACGTAGAATTAAGGCAGTTCTGAAGGCGAAAGGGGGTCAAGCGAAAGGGGGTCAAACACCGTATTAGTATGGTGTTCCTAATAATCCTTTAGGTGAGTATATAATTATATGTTAAATTATTTAAATAAATTGTCCATAATTTTTCTTTTAAATTTAGATTTTATTTTTTGCCTGATTGCCTGCTATATACAGTACATGTTTTATCATTTAGTGGGACAGGACTTGCACTCAGATATCAGAAGAGAGAAACTTCAAGCCTCAGAATTAGCTGTTGGACTTGTCCACATCTTAAAAACCATACTGTGCTGCCATCTTTATATTTTCATTCTAGTCAATTAAAGTCAAATTTCATTTTTTAAAACCCAATAATACACTCCTACCCAGGTCAAGTAAAGCTTGAGCCCTACTATCATATGAACTATCTTGTGGTGTAATTCTCCCTCTCATCATTATAATGGAGATAGGCAATGGAGCACAACTGTAATAGCAGGAACTCGGAAGCAACAATTCCCTTGAACACATGATATACATAGCCCAAGTATTTACTGAGTTGATACCAGAGGTTGTGAACATTTTTGTTTGCATCTATGTATGGATAGATTAATACTGCTGAACAAACTGCCTTTGAAGATGTTTCTATTACAAAGCTTCCAACCATAGATCACAGAGTTTAATTATTATTATTTCAAGCCTCATGTATGACCTAAATTTGAGGAGCCACTTCTTAGCGAGGACAACTGGATGTGACTAAAAAGCATTGGCAATAGCAGCCTAATATTGGAAATGTGTAATAAACTCCCCCCATACACAAAATAGTTCCAATGCACATCTTTTAACCAAATAAAAAATAAAAAACAACTTTAGAGAGGGTTATTACAGTCATTTGGGACTTTAATTATACATATAATGCCTGGGCTAACATTACCAATACTGGAGGACAAGAACAGGAGTTTTAGGCATAATCAGTGACTGTTTTTCAAAATAGTATTTTAAAACATCAATGAAACGGGAAGCTGTCTAGATTTACTATTTTGTAATAATAAGGGCAGAATTCATGGGGTAAATGAAACCAGTAGTATCCAGTGACCATAACTAGGGATGCTCCAATCAACTGGCTGATTTTGTTTTTTTTTTTTTAGTGAAAGACTCGATCAGTGATCCGTAAAAAGGTCAATCACAAAAATCAATATTTTCAGACCCTGCTTTTCTAATCTTTACGGTAATTAAGTTGCGCTCATTAAACAAGGTATTAAGGTAGTTGAGCCAGCATGCATCTCTTTTTTCCCCCGTTTGCAGCAAGCCTCCTGCAGCTGTGAGTGGAAGCTTGTTTTATCAGTAAACAGAGGAGACTGGTATATTAGCCTTTACGTTAAAGAAAGTGAAGCTAAAAATTGAAAAAAAAAAAAGTAATCATAGAAGTCATCCTGTGCAACTGGACAGACAGTAAGAAAAGCTTCTTTTAGGAATTCAGACACCGCTTGAATTTGGACAGTGTGCTTGTTAAAAATGCAGCAGCTTACACTTTTAATTAGAAAAAGAAAAGGTAAATACAAATTTGAAATTGCTGCTTAGTAAACAATAGGCTTTTTTTTTTTTTTTTAAAGATTTGTACTGTGTATAAGTTTTGGTAAGACACAAGTACTACATAATTAAAATGGTAATCCATATTTTATAATTACACCTTAAGAATTACAAATGTCCGGTTGATACACTGAAGAAAAAGAAAACATTTTTATGGGGCTACATTAAAGAAAAAGTGTTTGTTCCACCTATGCCTGCTAATCTTCAAGATTTGTGACATTGAATTGAAGAAGCTGTGAATTCAGTAACTAGGGACCAGTTGACTCATGTGTGGCAAGAAATGGTCTACCGTTTTGATGTTTGTCACGCTACACATGGTGCTCATATTGAGTGCATGCAACCTCAAGGACTATTGGACCAAACTTTGAACCTTTCTCTATCCAGTGATGTGTGGAGTTTGTTTCTGTCTTATACAGTTTGTTTGAAATAAATTTTTGAAATCTGCTCTTTCATTTTGAATAGCCCGGTATATATAATATATTTTTTTTTGGTACAGCCTTGTTTCAGATAGGCACATTATAGAAAAAATAAAACAATACGACAGCTTTTTATTTTCATTTATGTCATATGTATTATTAATAAATATTTTGCACATATTTTATTAGTTAAAGTATTTTAAGGAAATTCTAAGATAATTTATGGTCAATTTAGAAATAGTAAGAGATTAGATAAAACTCCATCATAGGCTAGTAGGAAGATAAAAAAATAAAGGAAAAAAAAAAACCCAGCTAAATAAAAAATGTACAAAACTAATAACTCCAGAGCTATCTGTAGGGCTTATGAGACCACAAGAGGTTAAAAAGGATATTAGGAAAGCAAAAAGACAGTTGAGGAGAAAGCTTGCAGACAGGGTGAAAGATGACCCAAGAGATTCTTTTAATATTTTAGTAGTAAAAGAATGGTCAAGTAGGAGGCAAATTCCATCAGGAACACTAAGGAAGAATTAAAATATTCATACAATGAAACAGCGAATGCAACAACTTGCATTTCTTTTAAGTTTTTAAATGCAAAGAAACAGATAACCTCCCAACATTAACAGGGTCTGCCAATTTAGTACTTACTATAGTGATGTAGAAATTAAGAAGGTTATCTATACTTAAAAGGCTTAAATCAAATCAATGAAATGTTCGTACATCAGTCCCTCTAGAATTCTGTGATTGCAGAAATAAATGCAAAGTCAAGCAATGTCCACAATTGCAAGAGATTTGTAATTTTTTTAATTTAACCACAATTTTTCCACAAGAATCACTAGACTGTAAATGAGCAGACTCCTTATATGCCAAAGTTGTGCATTAATGAATGTGTTTGGAAGACAAGACAGTGAGTGAACACATCACATTTACCAACTGAACCCTGAATGTTGCATGTAAATGGACCAAACCATTTTACACACCTTGTATGTAACACTGTGGTAGAGCACAAGTGGAAATCAACACTGGACAGTAACTTTTCCTTTGCAAAGCGTAAGAATATACATGTAATGCCTAAAATTCCATGGGAAGCCACAATGACTGACGCAGCTGCATCAAGACATGTGGTAACTGTTGAAAGAACTGAGGTGAGTTTAAACTTCAAAATTATGTTGAATTTGACAGCTTTGGAAAATTATAAAGATTTTATGAGAGATGTTAACTCTGGGTAAAGTCAACAGATAACAATTGCGTGACTTGCAGTTGTTATAGCTATAGGTTAGTTGGTTTACGGTTAGCAGAAATGGCCAGGAATTATATTAACATGATGCAGGTGTGTGCATGTGTGTACATGCGGAACAAAGAGATTAAAAAAGGGCAGCACAATGGTTTCAAATG
Organism: Polypterus senegalus; assembly: GCF_016835505.1. NCBI lineage: Eukaryota > Metazoa > Chordata > Cladistia > Polypteriformes > Polypteridae > Polypterus > Polypterus senegalus. The sequence continues at coordinate 270,261,954 of NC_053155.1, forward strand.
ACAATCAAGAACTATTTTATTTAAATGCATCTCTCATTTTTTGTTTTTAATTGTGAGGACTGTGTCAACACCTGCTCATCACTTAATGGCCTACTCTCCAGGAATTCCAATCTTGCAATGAGGAAATTTCTGAGGGAAAAAGTAATCAATGGAGGAGCCATTCCAGGTTACCACCAGCTTCAAGAGAAGCTTTTGGGAGCAGTATATCAGAAGGAAGAGGAGCTGCAGTTACATCTTCCAGGAAAACCTGTTCCTGTAATCTTTGATGCGTCTCCAGACATGGAGGGAGTATTTGTGTTGAACATTCTTCTTGCGCCACTGGAAAAGGATGAATGTTACAGACACCATTTTCTTTGAGTAGTGCAATAATTCAACAGTATCTATAGCTGTTGTAAATATTTTCTCTTACAGTAATACTGGCTTGTATATGGCTGTAATATACGTCACTGTATTATGTGTCTTTAATTTTCTCTCGCAGTAATACTGGTTTGTATTTCCATAAAATGCCTGTAATTTTCTCTGACAGTAATACTGGCTTTGTTGTCCGTAATATGACTTTAATTTTCTGTCACAACATTGGGCAATCAGCAGAGTGTCCCCAGCAACTGATTTAATGTGTGGCGTGTAGCTGATAATCATGCCCGTGGCGTCTCCCCAGTAAGTACTGTTTAGTTCCCCAGGAAGTATTTTAATCTGTGCTGGAGTGCAGCTGATTATTGTATGTGTGGCGTCTCCTCAGCAACGGATTTTATGTGCGCGTGTTGTTACGACTACCCAATCAGCACTCTCCCCAGCAATGTTGTCCTTTATTTCTTACTAGCAAAATACCCGCGCTTCACAGCGGCAAAGTACTGCCTTAAAATTTTTATTAAGAAGAAAATTAAACCTTTTTAAACTGAGGGAAAATATACCAATAATTATTTCTTAATGTCTTTGTATGCCACGTTGTCAGTTCGGCCCTCCGGTTGTAATACAACCAAGCTGTGCGCTGAGCTTACTCTTGAGCATGCAACGTACAGTTGGCCATGTGAACAGTAATCTTGTTTCAAATCTCACAGCTTGGATTGCTGCTGTCATAATCGGTTTGAGTTTCATGGTTTGTTTCAATTACGACAGTATTTGTAGGACTTGTGTTGAAGAGACATTCGGCATCTGTCAAGCGTTGTAAGTATACAACCGGTTTCATCGATAACTTCACATCCAGCTTTTGAGAGTTTAAACATTCATAAACATCAAAGTGTCCACTACTGAAATCGTCACCTGTGAGTCTAAGATGTTGAAGAGGCATTGGCAGTTGTTGAAAGGTGTAAAATATTTGGCCATTTCGGTACACTTGAAAGCGACAACCGAACAATTCAGCAGCAGCCATCAACTCACATGCAGAAGCAGAGGTGAAGAGCTTAAGCATTTCACTCTTCTAGTGCTCCTGTGTAATATAATTATCTCCTGTACCATCATCAGTCCACACCTTGAACCTGTCCCAGTCATTCAATACATAAGACACAATGTTCCTCCAGATATCAAGAGTGAGCCTGATATGGCTGTGCAATATGTAAAAGAGAATGGAAAAGGTAGGTGCCATCTCCGGGCATGGAAACCACTCGGTAAGTGACAGTTCTTTGATTGATAGTGATCACCTTGATAGACATGGTAATGGGGGTACGGTTGGAATGATAAAGAAAATGGGTACCTGAACAATGTAAAGTAAGTCTAAAATACCCACAATAACTATAATCGTAATAAATGAACAATAAAACACCGGAGAAGCCGTGGATTAAATATAAAGGCTGTAGTTATCAGCAGGGAGACGTGAATCACGTGGCGAAGCAAGGAAGGGAATGTAGAGACTGGAGCGATGGACGGCCTTATATAGGTAGGCAGCCAACAACGTGGAAGGCATTGGGATGGGGGACCCAACGCCGCCTCACACGGTGACCGAGCTGCAGGCTATGGACGTATATATGTACGTAAGTAGGATTCAGTTAGCGTTGGGAACCCGCTACCAAATTTCTTGAAGATGGGCCCATAAGTAACAAAGACCGTTGAAAAGTTCAATATGGCGGCCGACAGTGGCATCATAACACCGAAATAAGTACGTACATCGGTTTTGGTTAGCGCAGGGAACCCACCTACCAAATTTCATGAAGATGGGGCCAGCCTTCTACCTACACGGGAAGTTGGAAAATTAGTGACGTTGGAAAGTTCAATATGGCGGCCGACAGTGGCGTCATACCATCGAAATAAGTACGTACATCGGTTTCGGTTAGTGCAGGGAAGCTGCCTACCAAATCTCCTGAAGATGGGGCCATAAATAAGAAAGTTCAACATGGCGGACGTTGTCGAACGTTACGCATAGAATTTCGAACCTGCTTAACTTTTGTAAGTAAGCTGTAAGGAATAAGCCAGCCAGATTTCAGCCTTCTACCTACACGGGAAGCTGGAGAATTAGTGATAAGTGAGTGAGTGAGTGAGTGAGTGAGTGAGGGCTTTGCCTTTTATTAGTATAGATTATGCGCGGCCGTGACAAGACCATTCACTGTGTGCCCAACTTCCAGTGTGTGTGCTTTATTTACTTATCATGCACGGCAGCGGCTAGGCCATTCACTATGTGTCCAGCTTCCAGTGTGTGTGTGCGTCCACGGTGCCGTTGCACATGGGCGGGGCACGGCGCGACCCGCACATGTGCACTTCACCAGAAGACACACACGGACACCTGGACACACACAGGGGTTTTATTAAAGAGGATTCCACTATTACTAGTGACACTATACTTAGAACCTATATGTACCACATATGTTGCATTTTGATGTTAAAATACCAAAATATCACATGCATACTGGTGGTTTCTCAAATTAAAACAATGCTGTGGGACAACATAGGACTGATGAATGTTGTTAATTCTCTCGTTCATTGTTTTTTTCCCCCCAGTAATGAATCTGTATAGCACTTTATTAATAAAATTCCTCTTCTTGTGAGGAGAAACTACATACAGTATAGTATTCAGTATTGTTTCAGTTTAATCAAGGCTCCCCTTAAGCAGAATGAGCTTTCACATAAATACACACATTTCATTCAAACAGTAGAAACTGTTTAAATTTCTTAAGTTGTCAAAATATGACAGTGATTTTTTCCTGGCATACTGCAGCATCTTCAAGTGATTAAATTATAAAAAAAAACAAGCTGGTGGGAGTATGAATGCATATTACCTCTTCAGTTCTCCATGTGAAAACGCAAAATAAACAAACACTTGTTACGTGTGCAGAATTCTAAATGGTTTCAACTGCAACTTGTTTCCTAAAGACTGAACAGCATACTACAATCTTTTCCGTTTACAAAAGTGAGATTGAGTGGAGAAGAGCAAGGTTTTATTACTCAGAAAGTGAAATGGACTGGTACCACATCCAAGGACGATTCCTGCTTTAAGCCAATATGGCCAGAATAAGCTCTGTAACCTTGCAACTCTGAACTAGGTGAAGCAGGACTAAAAATGGTATGTTATACTAACTAAAGTACTTTAACTATTCAGACTGTTTAATTACCACTTTACAGTAGGCATTATTTAAGATATATTTGAGAAAACATAGAAAAAAATATAATTTGTGCTGTATATCACAGCTTAGCTGGAAAAAAAGCTTACTTATTCAGCAAGAATAAATTACGAGCACTTGCACAAGTTTTGACAAAAAAAAATTAAACTATGTATCACACAAACTAGGATGTATGTGTGGTAAAATGTGCCGCAAAAGTCAATCTGATTGATATAAAATGGTGACAACATTAGTTCTTCAACATCATCATTGAAATATGACCAGCTGATAAGAAAGGAGAGAGAAACTGAAATTAGCAGCATTTTTTGAGAAAATAAAAACCTAGGAGGTCCAGGATTATTTTAACAGATTAAAAAAAAATAACTCCTTGCATTCTTAGCTTTCAAAGCTCCCATTTTCTCTGTTTTACTTCATTTGAGAGGAAATATTATCTTGGCAATACTGAAATGGTACCAAATACAACAGAAAGGATACCAAGAAGGGAAACAGAAAAAAGGAGGGTCAGTAAAACCTCATGATGATTGTCAGGCTTATAGTTTTCCACAAATGACTACCAAACACAGATACAACTTGGACAGATAGTCTATCATACCATTACTGGAGAAAGCCGACTAAATTAATGGGTCTTTGGCCTGGATTTAAATGCTGAGACCAATGGGGTATCTCTAACTCAATGTATTATTGTTACTTGAGTAATCCTTGGAAGATTTAGTATCCTGACATCTTAAGATTACAATATACTGTACATTCTGACATATTTGTATTACAGAGTAACGAGGGCCTTGGCCATTTAAAGCGTCATATGTAAGAGAAGGAATTTAAAATCAACCCTGATCTTAACTGGAAGCCAGTGTAACAGTAAGAGGTATGTAACTGTACTTCCTAATTTTAGTAAATATTCTTACAGCAGCATTTTGAATTAACAGAAGGCTACAAATTTAATATTTTTAACAGTCTGCAAATACTGCATTCAAATAGCCAATTCCAGATGAAACAGTTACACAGTTCAACTTCTATTTATTCTCCTTAGGTGGGAAAAAGTAGGTATTTAAAACTAATGCTTGCATGTTAAAACATGACATAACCTTGATGCAGAGGGCATCATTCCCATCAATTGATAAGTGTTCGGTTTCTTTCATGCTAAAAGACAAGTAGTGTTGATGTTTCATGTTTATTTTCTCCAAAATTAAAAGCAGTGGTATTCTTATATGCAGTTCTACTGAAGTCTACCAGTCTATGTATTCTTCCTTCACCTTTATCATCTATTGCAACACTACCCTCAATAACATCTTTGCATCCTCCAAAAATTCAAATTATCAACATGTTCAATTCAAAGTTTTATATTGCCTATACTTTACCTATCACCATACCTATACCATCCTTTTGCCCTTTGTCACTTTTTGTCATTAAATGTGCTTGGCAGATTTCAGATCTGTGATAAATCTGGCTCCAGTATAGAGAAATGGCAGGCAGGTATGAACTTGGTAAGGAACTGTTTGGCTCATGGTCCCGTGCATATCTAACTTCAAAAGTTAATCTGATATATACAGTGCCTCTTTCTTACTCTGAGATTTCCTGTGCCTACTTTACCTGGTTTAGATAGAACTTTAGATTTTTGTTATCCTCAGAGAAAAATCTGGCTTTTTAAAGAAGCTCAATAAATAAAAAAATAAACAGCTAAATAAATAAATAAACACACAAACACACATACTCACACAATGGTCTGAACAAATACCAGAATGACTAAAAAGAAAAACTTATGAATTAGCAGTCATATTGAGGCATTATAAAGGCACATTGGCATAGATAAGGAGCCCCAGTAACGTTTCCCAAGAACACTTCTGCTAAATACTTTGTTGGGTGAAAGTACTCCGTGTTAGTGTATCAGAGAGGATGTGCCACATTATTCATAAAGGCACTCAGTTTTGTTTTAATTGTCTCCTCCACTACTACCACCAGGGGTTTGATAGTGCTTCCCATAATTGAGCCTGACTTCTTATTGAGCTTTTTAATTTGGTGGGCTTCTCTTGAAGTGATGTTGCCAGCCCAGCACACCACAACGTAGAAAATCTCATTAGCTGTAACAGATTTATAGAAGACATGAAGGATGTCACTATGCAAATTAAAGGAATCTAGACTCTTAAGACAAAAGTGACTTCTCTGCCCTTTTTTATATATTTCCTTGATGTTACAAGACCAGCCTAATCTGTCATTGATGTGGACCCTCCTGTACTTGTAGGAGTGCACCACCCCCACATTCACTACCAGAATAATGACTGAAAACATACACGCTTTGGTGTGGGGAAACTCAATAACCAGCTCCTTGGTTTTGCTGATGTTTAGGTGCAGACAATTTGTTCTGATCTAAGAAACAAATTTCCCCACTTGACTCCTATACTTTGTCTCATTCTCTTTTATTCATACACCCCATAAGTACAAAATCATTTGAAAACATCTGCAAGTAACATGATCTGTTATATTTATAGTTGGAGGTGTACAGAGTGAAGAGAAAAGGAGACAGTACTATTCCTTGGGGTGCTCCACTGTTGCTCACATTCATATCAGAGACGCAGACCTTGAGCCTCACAAGTTGGGGTCTATCTGAGAGATAGTCCATTATCCAGGAAACCATAGGCTTCCATCTGTATATCACAGACTTTACCACTTAACAGGGGCTGCTGGAAGGTACCGAAGGAAATGGAGAAATAAAAAAAATATAACCCTCACAGGCCTACCAGCTTAGTCCAAGTGTAAATAAGTCTTGAGAGCCTTTGTCTGAAAGGCAAACCTCTGAGGGACCAGATCTACCACAAGAGGTCTCATACAGTCCAGGGCCAGCCTCTCAAAGGCTTTCATTATGTGTGACATAAGGGCCACTGGTCTGTAGTCATTAGGTGAAGAGGTGCCTGCCTTATTTGGAACAGGAACAATGCAGGAGGTTTTCCATAACAGTGGCACTTTTTGCAGCCTTAGTGATAGATTGAATAGCTGACAGAGGATACCACAAATTTGGAGGTATAGGCCTTAAAAACTTCAGGACTGACTCCATCTAGTCTCTCAGCTGTCTCTTCAATTAGTCTTCAGTTATGGAGGGCCCATACTAATGGTTAAAGGTGGGTTTGTAACTGGCCATTCCAGTTGAAGTGGTAGGAGTTGCTGATGTAGAAGGTATAGTGTGAGGAGGGGCAAGCGGGTGTTGGTCATTAGAAGAAGGTGGCAGTGGATGTCAAAATCTATTTTAAAAACAAATCCCTTTCTAGCACCTTAGCCCTGGATTGCTTGAGTCCAGTAATTATGCCCAGTCCTTTCCTAACATCTTTCATATTATTTTGAGTAAGCTTGTTTTCTACTTTAGCTTTGTAAGCTCCTTTTTCTTCACTTAGCTTTTACTTCAGCACTCACTGTGAGTCCTTCTGAGCCTCTTTGGCACTGGATTTGAATGCTCTCTTTTTCTCATTCAGGAGTCTGTTTAGCTCTTTAGTAATTCAAAGTAGCATACCGTCTTTGAGGGTACCATAGTTTTGACACAAAAGTTAATATACAGTCCATTTTGCAGTGACCGCGTCCCTCAATATAATCCCCATACAACTCGCACATCATTTCCCAGTCCGTCATTGGGAAGCAGTTATTCAAAGCCATTTCAGGCTTCATACAATGCACACAAGTACCTCTAACCCTCTACAGAGCAGTTTAGTTGTGATAGGTAGGTCAATGGGTGCCATGAGGATTGTTTTTTTACGTATTTTTATACTCTCTCCCCCCCCCAATATTTATTATATACATTTATTATTATTATAAAAATTTCCTACTAATTTTGTCAAAAAAAGTAGTTCTCATCCAATCCAATTAATCACTGACAGCATTACTTCAACAGAAGAAAAGTTGTTTGGTGAAGGAAAGATATCTGAATATTACCTGCACACAACTGAAAATAAGAATGAACCACATTTTTGGATCCTGAAAATATTTGGCCAAAAACTGAAAAAAGAAAAAAAAAAATACATATCTCGCATGAGTAATTAAAATGCCAAATGTGACACTGCTCTGAAAAATGCCATACATTGCTCTCCTGCACTAGCTTTGGGAATGAGCAATATGTCACACTGCACTGTACTGTACTGTGGTATGTGAAACCATCTTTAGAAGACTGCACAGATAATGATAAGTTACGAGAAACACCAATGCACCTGAATAAGCTAACTGCACCCGACACTGGAAAGATACATATTTTGAGCTCATTGTTAGTTCTTACATTTTGTGAACAATGTGATTGTGTGATGATGTAGAAGGAAAAGCCAAATCTTTTCCAAACAGAGGTTCTTTATTAAAAGGTTAAAATCATTTTCATCATGACTGAGGCTTGTGTAATTCCATTAATTTAAATCTGTTGTTACGTTTAGCTAGTTGTACTCATTGACTCAGCACAAGCTCTGTTTATTGTTGTTGTGTATTCAGTAAGCTACAGTCTTCATTTTGTTCAGTGCAGTATGATTTTTTGAGGCCTAGTTAGAATAGTAAAAGAAAAAAGTTAACTTACAAGTCATCATTTATTATTTGCAAAACTACTGTTGTTTTTATTTATTTAGTCATTTATTTTTAGTTCATTTTTTGAATATGTCTTCTTTGAAAAGATTGACTCCAATAGTAAATTCATTTTTTAATAAAATGTCAGTTTTTGTATTCAGTTTCATTGAAATGTATACATAAAAAGTGAAATTGATTTAATTGATTACCAAAATAAATGAATAGGTGGAAGTCAAACATAGTTACATAATGATCAGAGATAATTTTTATTTAGTGGAGTAATATTTACACTTTGCAATCCATGAGACTTTCACCAATACTTAAATCACGATCAAGAACATTCACCTTCTGCATAGTGATTATCGCCTGATACACAGACTCAGTGTAACAGACCTCATCATAGTCACAGTTATTAGTGAAAAACAGGTGTTTTATAATAACTGAAAAATGACACTCACTCATAACTTTATCAAAAATGGGTGTCTGCAATAACTAGTTGCCTGCCAGTGACTGCAATAAGCAAATGGTTTAATGTTAAATGTTAGACACTGTTCAGAACAGTGGTTCATTTCAACAACTATTTTCTTCACTTATACTATCATCAACAAATCATAAATAGTACAGATAATTATGACCAATAGACATGTTTAGACCACAATTACCCATAAATGGCAAAAGGGAGATGCAGGATTGCCAACAGTAGTATGAAGCCAATGCCAAATTTGAACATCACTAAACCTTGACAGACTGGAATCTACCAAATAGGTGTCAGTTTCCCCATCCATGTCAGTGTCTGATGACCAATTTACATCGTCATCACTATCATTTAGTTCAAGCAAGGGTTTAGTTTTAGTTTGTTCTATAAACAGGGTTTACAGCTTTTTGTTTGCCATTATGTTTTTGATTGTTGGCTCCATTCGACTCATGAGTTTTGATTAATCAACATAGAGTTACAGTAAAGTGGCAGAATGAATACAAATATTTGTGATTTTTGGCAGCATGATGTTATTTCATCCATGAGATAGTAGCAGAATACTGTCCCAAGAGTTATTTTGTCTTTAACATTGTAAAGCAGATCATTACACTTCACCCTGAATCTGACTCCGACTAAACTGTATTTACATAAAATTCCATGCCCGAGTCACACTCAGGGGTAATGCAATGGAGATTAACAATCTGAGAAAACCCTGCTGATTTTAGCAGGCATGTAAATCATTTTCTAAAAGCATCTGTTTTGACATCTGTGTGGATATTAAAACACTAAATGACCATAACTTACAGCTAGGTCAAATAAAAAGCCACCAAATCCAGTCACCAACAATGAATATGGTCCATGAAATCTAAATTACTGAGCAAATTAAAGAAAGCAACATCACTTGGAGCATTCTAGAATCAATATGCAGTTCCTCACATAAAATCATTTGTGAAGGAAGAATTTGCAGTTACCTCAGCAAAAGCAATAATGACAAATTTACCCAGCCAGGTTTCAGTAAAACGACAGATCAGACTGTAAACTTAGTATATCAATAACTAATGCATCTTTATTTCTCAGAGAATTAATGTTTATCAAAAAGCAAGTAAACTACAACAGAGAAAACATAAAACAAGCTAAAAAAAACAGGGATCACCTGTGGAGGATCAGTTGACTTTGATTTTGCAACATGAATCAATATTCTGAGATGTCCCAGTCCTACCCTATTTTGGGTAGCAGCTATCATATAAAAGCAGGTGGGATAGAAAATATCAAGCAAAGATCATAAAACTGTAGCCTGGATTGTGCTTACAGAAGTCAGTTAGACAGTCTTTCTATTATATTTTGGGATAATATATGAGATCCCCTCCAGAATGAAGATCATCTGTTCTTACAAAATTCAGGTCTTTCCCAAATATCATCCCAATTATTCCCAAAGGGTTTTGCTTACTAAAATAATTATATAACAACTTTTATCATAGATTATACTTCTTACCATTCTGGTATCTTAAACAAGGTACAAGTGATTACCAGATTTTTAGAGTGCAACATGACGGTCTCAGCTTTGTGTAAGTTTTGGTATTAATTATGTAGGTGAGTGGTAACACAAAATAAAATCAAGAGGGCCCTTTAGAGAAAGAATGTAAATGTCCGTGTAATTTTAAGTCAATCTTTTTACAGTACAACTACTTACTAAAGATCCTTAAAGAATTTTCACTTACCAACAAGTCAAAAGGCATCTCATTACACAATTTTAAGGGCACAAACCATACATTATGTAGCCCGCAGTGAGTGTTCCAGCCACACAAACCTGACACAGACACATTCAGCACACGCACAGACGCTTTTAGATTTTTCTTTTTCCACATGGGAAACACCTTCCTCCATTTCTCATTTGTACAGCACAGTTCCAGCAAAACACGATTCCCTTTTTTCTTTTTCCTTCTCCTTTCTTTCTTTCTTTCTTTGCCTCCACTTCTCCCAGCTAACTTCACCCTTTTCCTCCTGACTCTGGATCCCAGAGTAGTGACTGCTGGTTCATTTTATGAGGCACTACAAAGTTCTCCAGGAGCTTGTTGACCTTTTTCTGGCAGCACTTCCGGGTGTGGCGGAACTGCTGCAACTAAGGGCTCAGTAATTGTCCAGGCGACCCCTGGTGGTAGCCATGGGCCCCAGCAGGATTGAGCCTCCATGTTCCATACCTGTGGCCCTGCTGCAAGCCAGGGTGGCTGCCCTCTAGTGTTCATGGGAGATAACGTCATGAATAAACTTTCTACCCCGGTCCATCCAGTACAGAGGCATCCCAGTTGGGCAAGTGCCCTGGCTATACACCACAATTACAAAGACACAGGACAAACTAAGCCTACATGGAACCCAGTAAGGAACAAACCACAAATCCAAAAAGTAAATAAAAATACACATGTCCAACTAAAACTGCAGAAATCATGTGAATGCTTAATAAGCAGAAAAGAACCCTTTGCTCTGATGATTCAGTGCTGAAATTATTTTGTAACAATACCAGACAATATTTTTAACAAAAATATGGCCCTGAAGTCAATTATGAATTCCAATATAGAACCAGACCATATGCAACTGTCAGGATGGGAAAAAGACTATAGCCAGGCCCTGGACAGCAAGTTTTGCACATAATGACTTCACCCATCACAAAGAAGAAGCAGTTGTATACAAGGAGTGAGCAAACATTCCTCTTAATCAATAACAGCAAATGACAGTTGCAAGAAATGCTATGTCAAAGGTATTGTTAGTTCCTTTGGCAGAGATAAGTATTGAAGCCAGAGGTGTGGTTACTTTTTCCAGCCTAGGGAATTGCATTTGTGTTGAGTTTTGGTGAATAAATATTTAACCATGAAGTGCAATCTTATAGTGTTATTTTTAAGGTTAGGTCATCTTAATCTACTGATAGCACTGCAATGAGGATCAAATTTCTTTATGTTTACAGTACTAGGGTGTTGCACCATGTTAGCCATTATGGATGAAGCCATTCTTCATGTTTATATAAATTTAAAGAGAAGTATACTTCTCAAGGATGTACCTACTTTGTCTGTGAACTGCCATGTTGTGAGAAGGTAGGTTACATTTCACAAGGACCAGCACAAGTTAACTCAAAAATATGTTTTAAAAAAATAAAAAAAAAACACTGCCTAAGCTCACAAAATCTACATAAACTTCCCTAACATAAACCTACAGTATTATGAAAATGGCTTGCTAAGCCGTTGATAGCAACATTAGCAGTTTAATCTGAAATGAAAATGTTTCAAAATCTCAGTGACCAAAGGGGAACACCCTGCCTGGTTTAAAATGTCAAACAATTAAATAACTTCAATCCTTCCACCAGCCCATATACTGCACCCTGTTTAATTTTAGGGTCTGGCAGGGCAGTAATCAACCATTTTTTTTTGTTCTAATGCGTGTTAATACCGAAATAGTATTTATTTGCAAATGGATAAAGCTCTGTCTCATCATTCTTGGAAACTGAAGTATATTTTTACCCATTAAATATTAAAGTTGTCAATCGAAATAACTGATGGAAAAATAAGTGCTCACATATTTGTTCATCCCTTTTGTCCCTAATTTTTAAAACCACATGACTTCAAAAACACTATGATTATAAATGCAATATGGGTATCATCTATTTTGGAAATGTCATTTGCAAAGGCAAGAAGCAATATATTCTTTAATATTTTTACTTACTTTTCTATATTTAACTTGTCTGTTCTGGGTAACACACATAAAACCCTAACAATGAAAAGAGAAAGCCTGTTTCTTTCCTTTTACATACCCTCCCAGTCTCTCTCACAAACAGCTCACTGTTTATAAAACTAAACATTCCAGTCTCAACATGCTTAAAAGGAGATATTTGTAAGTATATATATACTGCTCAAAAGAATTAAAGCAACACTTTTTAATCAGAGTGTAGCATCAAGCCAGTGAAACTTCTGGAATATTGATCTGGTCAATTAAGTAGCAGAGGGGGTTGTTAATCAGTTTCAGCTTTGGTGTTAATGAAATTAACAACAGATGCACTAGAGGGGCAACAATGAGATGACCCCCAAAACAGGAATGCTTTAACAGGTGGAGGCCACTGACATTTTTCCCTCCACATCATTTCTGACTGCTTTTTCACTAGTTTTGCATTTGGCTACAGTCAGTGTCACTACTGGTAGCATGAGGCGATACCTGGACCCTACAGAGGTTGCACAGGTAGTCCAACTTCTCCAGGATGGCACATCAATACATGTCATTGCCAGAAGGTTTGCTGTGTCTCCCTGCACAGTCTCAAGGGCATGGAGGAGATTCTAGGAGACAAGCAGTTACTCTAGGAGAGCTGGAGAGGGCCATAGAAGGTCCTTAACCCATCAGTAGGTATCTGCTTCTTTGGGCAAGGAGCAACAGGATGAGCGCTGCCAGAGCCCTACAAAATGACCTCCAGCAGGCCACTGGTGTGAATATCTCTGACCAAACAATCAGAAACAGACTTCATGAGGGTAGCCCAAGGGCCTGACGTCCTTTTGTGGGCCGTATGCTCACTGCCCGGCATTTGCAATTGAATTCCAGAATTTGCAGGTCCACCACTGATGCCCCGTGCTTTTCACAGATGAGAGCAGGTTCACCCTTAGCACATGTGACAGACGTAAAAGGGTCTGGAGAAGCCGTGGAATGTTGTGCTGCCTTTAACATTGTTCATCATGACTGGTTTGGTGGTGGGTAAGTGATGGTCTGGGAAGGCATATCCATGAAGGGACGCACAGACCTCTAACAGGTTAGACAACAGTACCTTGACTGCCATTAGGTATCGGGGTGAAATCCTTGGACCTATTGTCAGACCTTATGCTGGTGTAGTGAGTCCTGGATTCGTCCTGGTGCATGACAATGCCCGGCCTCATGTGGCAAGACTATATAGGCAGTTCCTGGAGGATGAAGGAATTGATACCATTGACTGGCCCCCATGCTCTCCTAACCTAAATCAAACAGAACACCTTTGGGACATTATGTTTCGGTCCATCCAACGCCTGCTTATTTTCACTTTGATTTTCAGGGTGTCTTTGGTTTCAGCCCTGTGTAGGTTGATCATTTTCATTTCCATCAAACGATATGGGAGCCTTTCATTCTAACACATTACCCAGCCCTTATCAGTACAGATATCCAGCTTGATTTCTTTTCCCATTGAGATGTGATTCAAACTGTTCCTTTAATTTTTTTCAGCATATATATATATATATATATATATATATATATATATATATATATATATATATATATATATATATATATATAAATAAAATAATCTGCTGCCACTATAGAAATGCATATTGAAGACCAAAGAACAGAATGAAGTAGAAGGCCAATGGTGGTCTCAGCTTTCTATATTGTTTAACACTCTTGTGTTTACTGCTGCTGCTCTCATCTTACATTGCACAGTTCTTATCTTTCAGCCCTGTTTTCTTTGAGACATTTAGGGAGAGAAAAGCCACACCATTGCCCAAATATAAAAAAAGTATATGTGGCTCACTTGTACAACTCTGTCTTTGTCAAGCTTTTGTGAAACACAGCCGAGAGATTCAAAGCCCAGTTGATGTAAGTGACTTTGCCATGCAATGCACATAGCTTTTCTACCTCATTTCACTTGCCACTTCTTATTAGGAAATGAAAACAAAAGGAGGTGAAAGCGGTTGGAAACACAGTCTTTTCCTCAAGACAAGTACAGAACACTAACGTTATATAATTCAAAACTGTCCCACTAATATCAAAGACATAGAAAGGATGATCTCTGGAATCAGGATTATATAAAATAAAGTCTGAAAAGCAATCAGATATTTCACTAGGGAAAAATTCTCATCAGGCACAGACTTTCACATATGAGCATCTACTGTACATATGATCCCACAGGTATTATCCAACAACGGAGTCACCTATTCAAAGCCAGTTATTTCAAGAGAAAACTCCATATGTACACATTCCTTGGTAAGGTTGTTTTCTGTAGTTTGAGACACACTAAAAAAAAAAATTCAAAAACATACAAAGCAAAAGTAATGCAATTTGAATTTTTAAGAATAAATAACTAATAGAATAGTATTACAAGAGTTAAAATGTATTGATGGATACAAGATAATAATTTTTTTAAACTATCAGAATAAGAAACATATCCCTACTCAAGGACCTTTCAAAACACATCAGACTTTAAACAACTGCACTGTTCAAAGTCACTCCTGAATGAGTATCACTGACAAAGAGTAAGTACGAAAATGTGCCTTTTTCTTGTAGTAAGTGCTGAAAAATGACTAAAAAATCTGTCCATCATCTAAACTCATTCATTTTTAATCCTGTCTAATCCAATTTAAGGTCACAAGTGACCCAAGCCTACTCTGGCAGCATCTAGCACAATGTAAGAACCCACTCTAATTAGGGTACAGGTTGACTGGAAGGTCCCCTCATGTACATACCCACCTGGGGCCAATTTAGTTTCTGCAGTGACTTAGACAAATTTTAAAGTATTTGCACAGCCTATACCAGCAGCATCTGTCACAAGCATTAAACCAAACTCAGACTGGTCGGTAGTTCACTACAGGACATAAATTATACATATATGAAACCCACTGTAGGCCAATTTCAAGTCACTGGTTAACCTAGGATATTCTTAGGATATGGAGGAAAAACAATCAATGTTCGAAAAATAAACACAAAACACAGAAAGTATTTTAAAGCAGGGTTCAAAGCTGTGAGGCTGCTGAAATAGCCACCTATTAAAGTTAATTAGATGAAAAAATTATATCCCTGCAGCTAGTTGAAAAACGTCTATCAACCAACCATTTTAAAAAAGGTGCTTTATGTTCAATGTTGATTTTGAAGTTTGTTAATACAAGAAAAAGCTCTGGATATCAAAGCAACTACTTTAAGCCCACGGGACTAGACCACTTAAAATCTTTTAATAAATGGGCTTTTTATAATGTTTTACCAAATATTGCAACTAATAACTACTAAATCAAAAAACATGCAATCAACAAATATTTGTCTTAAAAAAGTGAAATTTAAATAAATTTAGTGGCACAGTTACTGATTGTCAACAAATCAAAAACACAAACTATTCCAAATTTTTAAGAGCTGCTTAATATAGAGCAAAACCTCCTGCATTAAATCAACTGTTCTGGTGTTAAAGTAACTCTTTACAGTGTATATATAATTTCATAACCCTTAAAGTGTTAAATTACCACTGGTAGTTTGCGGTCTACAGCTTCAAGCTGGAACTCATTGCAGCAGCTTTGCACACAGACCAAAAGGCAACCTAAGACAGAGGGCCAATCCATTCCAAGGCACACCTACCCACACAAATCTGGGCAAGCTAGGTATCTTTAGCCTCTCAGAAAACATTACAGTGAAGTGAAAATAAACAAAATAAAACGTTGTAAAACATCTCTTGATACTCGTTGGAACTAAATTATCCAAAGTAGTAATGTATGCACTCACATTTATATAAGGTTCATAGTTTGAAAACTCCTAACAGGTCCACAAGATTATAAAACTTAGCCATTACAAATTGTGTCTTCTAGACGTATCATGCATTACTTTTATCAATACTGTATACTGTATGTGTGCAAAATGTGTTGTGCTTTAAACACATATGCCATTTTATTTAAGCATTTTATAACATGATTGAGGTTTTGTTAATCGTAAATCTACCATGCAGGTTTGCTTTCTGTCTTGTTCCCTCTAATGGAAATTTTTGGTCTATAAGATAGATGGATAGAAAGATTGTTTCCTAACCCTCAGTGTTAACTTGCCCTTTGATCACACAATGATTTTAACACATAAAGAATTCGGCCATACATAAGAAAGCATCTTACAGCGTATCTTCTAGTCCCCTTTTACAAAACCGGCATAATTACAAAAGCCCATTTCTTCCAGACTGTCAATTACGTCATTCCGTTCAATACTGCTCATTAAAAAAATCGATCTATCCATTTCTGTTTGTGTATTTACAATAAACATGGATATCGTGTATCGAATTTTAACAAATATACAAGCTTGGCATACAACCATTTTCCCCTCCCAAGAATTAAAAATCTAATCTTGTTTTTAATTCCCTTGACGATTAAATTGTTAAGAGGCGATCCAGATGTATTCCAAATCCATCTTTACACTAAAAAGTATAAGTATATGAAAAATAAAGTGCTTGATAATGCACAATGCGTTAACTCTTTGCCGTAACATTTATCAAACAGCGTATTTCTTTCGTGGTTATTTTCTCTGACAATCAAGTAATGCAAAACACTTTTTCGCTCAGGATTTTAAAGGAACAACCCAGAACTAGACGGGACTGGCATTGTAAACCACTGGGTCGAACGAAGCGAAAGGTAGCAAGTGCTCGGCTGTTCTCTCCTCCCGGATGTCCTTCGCAGGAGTCTCTCGGGAGCCGAGCGTCCGACGTGGGGGGCCCGGCTGCTGCACCCCTGGCGCACCTGAGACTTCACCCCATCCGTCTTTTTACAGGTTGCGAAGGCATTTTCCCAGTCAAAGACTGGTATTTGTAATGTTGTAGTTTTGTATGCAGCCCGCCCACTTTTTTCCGACGGCATTTACTCCCTACTCGGACAGCTTTGCTTTACCTGTTTTGGCTTTTGCAGGCGCATCCGAAACGCATTCCGCCATCTTCCTGCGTCTCTCCTCTACGGTTCACGAGCGCGATGCTTCCTCGAACTTGCAGCCCGATGTTCTAAAAGGCAGGCTTCGCCTAAATGAACATCGCTTTCGCGTCTCCGGGAAAACTGCGTCTCTTGCTGCAGCGAACAGCTGCGCTGCCGCTGGCCAATAAATGAAGATGCAGCGGCGCAAATCCACCGAACCCACTGAGCGAGCGACCGCCCGCCTGCTTGCTTGCTTTACTCTCTCAAACTCGGACCATGCGCATCGGCGCGCCAGTCCTTTAGATCTTTTCTTGTGGGGGAAAATGTGGGATTATTCGGCGGATAAACCTCCGACAGCCTGAATTCCAACAGAAAAGTGCAAAATACCGCGTGTTGTGTGCGACAACCTCACGCAGAGGGCGATGCGCGGGTAAAGGAAAACGCGGGCAGAGGTCGTTCAAAGTTGGCTGCTTAAGGGCTGTCCGGGCGACGACACCACGGTGGGGGCAGGATGGGGAAAAGGCAACGTAAGAATTACTGGAACATGGGATACATTTATTACTCCATTATCGGCTGCTGCTCGCTGTCAGCAGGTGTTCCAAACCTCTTCGTGTAATTTATGGGCTTGTAATGCCGAATTCTCATTTGCGATGTGAAGTTTGAAATGGCCAAACAAAAAGGATTTAAGGCAGAGCTCATTTTTCTGCCTAGGATAATCGGCTATGCAACATTTTCCGGACTGCACACCCTGCCAATGTAATCTGCAGTTTATTTGTGTACTTTTAGAAGAATAAAGGGGCAATGCTTTGATTTGGTGAAGGCAGAGGAGAAAACTAACAGCCTGGAGACACGATGAACAGAAAACCTTCAACAGGTGGTCCAGCTTCCCTGAATACAAACCCCCTCCACCTGCTGCTGTGCTCTCCATCTTTAGATAAAAGGTCAAAGAATACCTACTGTACCTAACTGGTCGAGGTCCTCATTATGCTCCAGTGACAACTTTAGAAAGCAGGTACTCTTATCTTTTCAGATGCTCTAAAGTGGTGTTTTATATTTTGCCTCTATTCCGTGACACGTCTTGATAACATGCCTGTATCTGTCCAAGGGTGGGCTTACTGATTTGGGGGCCTGAAGCAAAACACTGTTCTGCCCATCCCCCCATACACATATTCTTCCCCATAAAAGCTGGGACGTAATAAAAGAAAATATTTTAAAACATCAGTTGTTATAATCAACAGGAGAACAGCCATATGTCAAAACGCTATGTTTCTGCAGAAATACAAAGAGAAAGCAAACTGTGGATTAGAAAATACATAAATGTTTGTGTGTGTGTGAGAGAGAGACACAGAAGAGCAGACAAAAACCACTCTACATGCTTAGACCTCGGCAGACATCTCCACTGAGCTGATTACCACTCATAAAAGTTCACCACACTGTCATTTTTCTCTCCGCACACCATCCATGATCAACTTATCCTTTCTCCATTTTTCATTTGTATATTATAATTAGTTTTAGTAAATTGGCAGCTATCGCTATCTATAAGATAAAGATTATTTTTTCACCTGAATTGGCCCCCTCCTCGCCAGTGAACTGCAGTCCTTGTTCTCATTTGGCAGGAGAGTGGGGTTGTCATTCATAGTGGCAGTGTTGCTGTGTCGGAGGGGAAGAGGCTCACCTATATTTTCATCTGTTTTTTGACTGTTGCTACAGAGAGTGGTACCCTTAATTTGAGTGCTAGCATTTTTATATTCCTCTGCGTCTGAGACCGTGGAAGGGGAGGCTGTTAAGGCTGCACATAGGCAAGGATAAAGAGGAGACGTGCTGGAGGAACAAAGACTGTTGCCAGTCTTTGACATGTAAATGTAGTTAGTATATATTAAGATGAAGCTCGCATTTTTTTTTCATTTATTTTCAAACCATCCATCCATTAATTTCCTAAACCCACCATCATGGGGACGCTGGAGCAAGAATAAGGGCATAAGGCAGGAA
This sequence comes from Polypterus senegalus, assembly GCF_016835505.1. Classification (NCBI taxonomy): domain Eukaryota; kingdom Metazoa; phylum Chordata; class Cladistia; order Polypteriformes; family Polypteridae; genus Polypterus; species Polypterus senegalus. The sequence goes on from NC_053155.1 coordinate 270,281,126, forward strand.
AAATCCCAGGACAGGGTGCCAATGCATCGCTGGGTAAGCACACACACACACACACACATTAGCAAGAGCCTAATTGTTGTAAGGCAGTAGTACTACCACTGTACCACCATTTTTAAATCCACTTAGTCTGGCTCAAGGCCTTGGAGATCAGGTGCCTATCCCTGTAGCATTGACCACAAAGCAGGAAGGGTTTCGGTCCATTTCAGGGCACATTGTTTCATAAATCCCCACTCAGTCAGTTCAGATTTTTGAATATCACAAAGCATATTTTATTTAGTAAACCACACAGCCATCTGTTAACTGAAACCTTCCTTCCTCTAATTTACTTTATACAGAAGGAGGATTACAGAGCAGGAAGGGTTTTGTCCAAGCAGCATCACGTGCAAGTAGTTTATATATGCTTGGAATGCACAACTCTGCTGAACCCACTTTATCCAATTTTGGGATGGCAGGGAGCCTGGGCCTAGTAAATTAAATAGATACATCAAATAAATTTCTGTGCGGGGTGGCACGGTGGTGCAGTGGGTAGCGCTGCTGCCTCGCAGTTAGGAGATCTGGGTTCGCTTCCCAGGTCCTCCCTGCGTGGAGTTTGCATGTTCTCCCCATGTCTGCATGGATTTCCTCCGGGTACTCCAGTTTCCTCCCACAGTCCAAAGACATGCAGGTTAGGTGCATTGGCGATCCTAAATTGTGCTTGGTGTGTGTGTGTGTGCACACGCCCTGCGGTGGGCTGGCGCCCTGCCCGGGGTTTGTGTCCTGCCTTGCACCCTGTGTTAGCTGGGATTGGCTCCAGCAGACCCCCGTGACCCTGTAGTTAGGATATAGCAGGGTGGATGATGGATGGATGGAACTTTCTGTGCATTATGAGATGACATATTATTCTTTTCACTGAAAAGGCTCCATCTTCATGGTATTTACTATAATGTGTTATTGAAGCGGTTTCACCATTCATTTTTTGAACCTGCTTTCTTCCATTCTCCTAGACCCAGAGCCTAATCCACTAGCATTGGCCCAAGACAGAACCAGCCCTAAATGTGACACCAGTCTATCATAGGACACACTCACATATAGTCAGAAGCTCTTAAACCAATTTCATTTATGTCTCCCATTCAGTGTAAATGTTTATTTTAGGACCCACAGTTTGAATATGAGGAGAACATGCACGCTTACATACATTGAGCATTCCTCTCAAGAAATGAACTAAGCACTCTGGTGCCTCACATAAAACAGCTCAGTTTCATCCATGCATTTATCCATTCAAGTAATAAACCCATCAATCAATTGTGGATCCCTTATTATCTAGATCAGTGTCACAGTGGAATTAAAGTGTATTCTAGCAGTATTAAGAACAATACAGTAACCTACCCTGGATAGGGCTCCAGTGTATCCCATGTCACATCCGTACACACCTGCAAGGCTAGTTTCTTACAGAAAACAAAATTAACTTTTTAAGAGATAGCAAAATGAATTTTAGACATCTTAAAACACAGTTCAGCTAAACTGTTCAGATATCTGAATCATATTTCAAGATATTTCAAAATATATTCCTGTATTTTAAAATATCTGCAATACATTTTGAGATATTAAAAGTCCTTTTAAGATGTCTTTGTAAAATGCATTTTAGATATCTTGAAATTCATGTTGTTAGAGATTAAAGTTTAACATTTCTTAAAATAAATTTAAAACCATCTGAAGTTCATTTTGAACTATCTTAGTTTGTTAATATGTCTTGGCATAAATTGGTGTCTCCACTGGCCTAGCATGCATGTTTTTGTGATGTAGATGAAAAAACGAATTCCCCCTAGAAAAATCAATGTAATGTTAAAATTCCACACAGTATGTGTCCGAGACAGGATTTGAACTCAACGCTGTGGAACTATAAAACAAGGGTGCAAAGCACTGTATATTAATTAAACCACTTATTCCAATTTTAGGGTCACAAGGAGAAAGAGCCAGTTTTTACAGCACTGTGAATAAGACAGGAACCAACTTAAGATGGGGCCAGTCTACAGGATGACATACTCTCTCACAATAAAATAATTGAAATCTCAGCAGTTAGCTAAATTTATATGTTGGGATGATACCAATAAAAAGAGGAGCAGAATTGGAGGAAATCTGAGAAAGTAATTGGCACCAGACAGAAAAAGACATCTGAGTGATAAAGGCTTGTGGAAGCTTTGATTAATGCAATTTCAGCCAAAGTGTCTGTGGTAATTAAATTAAAATTGTAAAAGTTGTTAACCAAGTAAATGGTTATTCAAGTGTCTTCCAGTTTAATGTACGTTTTCATTTTCAGTAATGATACTCATGAGTTTAAGGCTGCATTGAAGACTGTGGAAATGCTTATTGCTTTGGAAGAAGCACTTAGTCCAAAGTGCTTCAGTCACCAAGTAACTGAAGGATTAAGTGTTTCCAAGGCATCTCCAGGAGACCCCTGAAAAATCATTAAACTGGGAATAGTACCCTGTTGAAGAAAACTCAATTCTATAGGTAAGGAGCAAGAAGAATAATCCTTTACCAAAGCAGAAGAGAAAGAATGCTGCAATTAAGGTGAACAGATGTTTTCTAGAGAAACAGTCATTCTTGTACAGTAGCTAATGCACAGATTTTTAGTAAACATTAAGGAAAAATGTTTCATGAACTGTGCTTTCTTTTTATACATCTCATTGTAGGAGCAAAATCTTAAATGTCACTAAAATTCCTTATACTTAACATCAATAGATACCTTCATTTTTGTTTTATATGTCCCCATAATCCTGAAGTAGATTAAGTGTTTTTGAAAATGTTATGTTACCTTTTGTATATATTATAAGTTAAAAGTAATGCCCATGATTGTTAATGGAGAGATTCAAAATGAAATAGCAAAATGGGAATTGCACTTTCCTTCTGGAGTTTGTCTTATAAAGCCTTTAAGTTAGGGTGCCAGGGTGAGGGTGGGGGTGTTGAAATCTGACACATCTCTCAGTATCAGAGTTATGATATTACTTCTGGTAATGTGACTCTCTGATATGAAGTTAAGGAATACATTCAAAGTGACCATTCAATTTGGGATTTTATATCTTAAGAAGCAGTGTACCAAATTAGAACAGCGTAATAACTGAACTGCTTTGAAACTGCTGTATCGTATCACTTTGCCACCTAGTCAGAACAGTGGCTCAGTTGCAAAAATGTAATATACTGTGCACACATATAGAGTAGAGAGCAGGATGAATAGCCAGATTTTGTGAGATGGATGGTGTGCAGCGTCAGCTGTCCATATGAGAAGCTTGCCAGAAGGAACTGCACATGCATGGGGGAAGAGAGGTTTAAGTTAAAGCTGCTTAATGCAGTGGACAGGCTGATGCAGGACTCGTATGCAATGATTGAAGGCCTTATTTGGAGAACAGGATAGTGGTAAAAAGCAGAGCACGAGTAACTAGATATTCCAGAGCTGGTTAATGACAAAGGTAAAAAAGAGACATTAATCAAGTAAACCTAGGAAACTAGGCCCTGACATTGGTTAATACCATCATTTAGTTTGATGTAATTAATTTTTGTTTTGTGTTGGTCATAACAGGTTTACTCAGAGCACTGAACAGATTAGCAACATGCACAAAGACACAGAAATGTTCATGTATTTCCATTATGCTGATGACCAGCAGAGCAAATGAAAACAGAATTGGATGGTATTTATGTTTTAGTGAAGTTCAACCATGATACTCCACAGTGTTCATCAAAAGGAAGAATTTCATAGGCCAGTTTTTGCTGGCCTTCAAAGTACCACCAAGTGTTTGTGACTTTATGCAGTCAAAATTGAAGTGTTCACAACTTAAGGAGTTTCATGTAATAAGGATTCAAATTAGAAGATGTTTGAGGTTAAGTCTGTATGTTTTTCACTCTGGTGTGTTGCTTCAATAAATGAGAAAGTAGTACCTAGGAGGCTGAAAACAAAATGAAATTATTCTGGCCTTGGAAAGTTATGAAGGCTTTATAGGCATAGAACAAAATAATGCCACATGAACATCAGCTCCACAGTCTCTTTTAGAAGAAGGATTATACTATTGAAAGAAGCAGAATGATTTTTTTTTTTCTAAAAGGCAGCAACAATGGATGTCCCCATTAGTTCTTAACCGACTATTGTACAAGTCTAAAACATGGACTGTGAAGTTCTTAAGCTCCCGTTCCTGTATTCAGGAATGTATGTATGCATAATACTGGGGTCTTTATACTACAGAGAATTGATGCAGATTCCATCCAATCTTTAGAAAAGGCAATTAGATTTTTCTGCAAAAGATGCTACATGCAAATCAGCCGTGTGCATCTGCAGTTATGATCTGTGACAAAATAGTACATAGAATGACATTCGGTTCATGTCCAAGTTCCTAATCATATGGTCTGGTTAGATAATGATGCCATTGCAAATAAGAGGATGGCATGATGTGCTCCAATTAATCTGAGCCCTGAATGTTTCAGTGCTGTGTCAATAAATATGAACATTATAAGGAACAGAGCTACGCTGAGGTCCAAAAACTCTGCAGACACCATGAGAATCACATTGCTCATGCAATATGTAATTTCATTTGCTTCTTTGTTTATAGGACTGCACCGTATGCCAGAAAATAGGGTCACTGTGCAGTTTACATGTTCTGTGTTCTACTCATGATTGCATTGATTTTATCCAAGAACTTGTTTTTACTCACACTCTACTAACTTGCTAGGTTGACTGATGTCTCAGATTATTTTACCCTGCGATGGACTGGTGCATCATCCAAGGATTGTTCCTGCCTTGCACCTGATTCTTGCTGGAATAGGCCTCAGCTACTCCGTGACACTGCTCTGGATAAATGACTCTGAAAAATCGATGGATGAATGTCTTGAATTATTTTAATGGTGATTGTACGTATACTAGTGTAGTCTGTAGTGGACGGGCTGCTGTGGGATCTACAGAAAGATAGCACACGACTTCTCTCTAATGCTATTTATTTAATTATTTTGGGACATTTGTAACAGCATACAGTATGTGAAGAAGCAATATAGACCACTCTTTCTTCTAAGAAAGAAGATTGTATTTATCCTGTTTTTCCGTATTAATGTTTCCTGCTTCATGAGGTGTTCATTCTTTTCAGGTCCTCATTTAGCTTTAGAAAACGTTAGCTCAGTTGGGCATGGAATACAAAGGGCAAGCTAAGACAGATGAAGATGATACAGGTTGAGGGTTGGAAATAGTTAATCTCAGTTTTGTTTGTAATATAAAAACATCAGAGCAAAAACTTCAGTTTTCATACTGAATACACCCATTTCTTAACAAGAGTTATCTCCCTTCAACCCTCTAATGTAAAAAACATATTCAAACGATTGAAGGAAGCGCAAATATGGGAAAGACAACCTTACATAAACATAGCAAGAGTATGATACTTTAATATTTTAACAGAATTTTATGCTTTTTAAAACGCATTGATCATTATTAATCTCACCTTTATAATGTATGTCACAGCCAAAATAAAAGAATTGCATTTTTAAGTACATACTCTGGAATTTCTAGAATTGCTAAATCCAGAAAAATTAAAATTTATTCTCAAACAGGTAAGTTTGAGAGTAGGCAAAATATAAATGTGAGATGATTTAGTTCCATACTTTACTCTTAGTCCTAATGTTTTGTTTCTTGTCTTTTTCTTCAACTTTCTGTTTCTGCTTCTGTCAACTCTTTAGTCCCATCGGAGGGCTATCATCTGGTAATTCCTAAATTAAAGCTTGAATGCTCTTGGCGAGAGGTAGTAATTAAATTTATACCATGGAGTCACTTCGTTGATCTCCGAGCTACACTGGCTTGGTAATGACTCTTAGAAGAAGTTTAACCTTTATTTCCAAATCTCTTAATTATCTTTGTGGTTTATTATATGTCACTTTTATCCAAGATGAGGTTGCAGTACAAATGTCGACATTTTTTTTTCAGAATTGGAGCCATGCAGTTTAAGTGACTTGCTGAGGCTCTCTCCATAAACTGGAGACAGGAAATTAAATGGTTAGGTGAGGTTTTCTCTATTAGTTTAATCAGTAGACCACATCACACTGGACAAAACATCACTGCACATCTACTTTGAGTGACCCTGCTGGATGTTGTGAAACAAGAAGTGAGAAACAGCATGCCATAGAACACCTTCATCTCACTCAGTATTTTTGGAGTTATTCCCTGGTATACACACACACTCCTCATGTGCTTTGTGAAGAATTTAATTTGGATTCCCCAAATTATCTAATGATGAGAAGAGAATGGATGTTGATTCAAGATTGCTGCAGGTACATCATCAACCTGCTTTACACTCTTATTTTATTCTAGACAGTCTGGAAAAAGAGGACTGACCTACCTGTACCTTTCCACCCTTTTCTGCTAAGGTAGCAGTGAAGCTTCGGCCAAATCCCACCCACCTGTTGCCTTGTTATATGTAAGGTCATTTAGCCTGTTTTTCAACTTCAGCTCCACATAACACAAATGAAACCGATCTATCTTTAGCTTATGAATGGAGAAAAAGATACTCTGGATATCAATTTAAAACAAAATTAACCATCAATCCATTTTTCAAAACTAGTGAATGCAAATTATAAGGTTGAGGATGCCACAGCCTTTTATAGCAGCACTAAGCAGAAGGAAATGAATGAAGAACATTTTTGATAGAGCACATACACACAAAATGGGCCAATTAAAATTTTACCAGTTACCAGTGCTCGAAGTGGAAACAAATTACTTGTGATACTCTGTTCATTGCAATACACTAGTTTTCAATTGAAGAGTTGGGGTGGGGGCTCCCCGACTTCAAGTGCCATGGGAACAGCATACTGGTAGGCCAGCTCTCAAAGTAGAAACTCAAAGAGATGCCAGTACTGCCGGTGAGTACTGGCATACTTCAAGCACTGCCAGTTACTACAGTATAACGTGTTTATTGGATATGGGAGAAAACAATATACTGGTTCAAGTAGGAAATGTTAATGCCATACAGACTGACCAAACATACACTTTGTGATATGCCCAAAGGTTCAGTTGGCTTATAATGCTTTACTGAATTTATGTGTTTGCTGCCTTTTAAGGATTTTGAATGCAGTATTTGCTTTCATTTACTGTATAAAAGTAAATATGTTCTAATATTGTGCTTTCTGTGAAAGCAATCATATAAAATTAGATAGATAGATAGATAACTTTATTAATCCCAAGGGGAAATTCACATATACTGATACAAAAAAAAAAAAAATTAAATTAAAGAGTAATAAAAATGCATGTAAAAACGGACAATAACTTTGAATAATGTTAGCATTTACTCCCCCGGGTGGAATTGAAGAGTCGCATAGTGTGGGGGAGGAACGACCTCCTCGGTCTATCAGTGGAGCAAGACAGTGACCGCAGTCTGTCACTGAAGCTACTCCTCTGCTTAGAGATGACACTGTTCAGTGGATACAGTGAATTCTCCATGATTGACAGGAGTTTGCATAGCGCCAATCGCTCTGCTACAGATGTTAAACTGTCCAGCTTTATTGCTACAGTAGAGCCTGCCTTCTTAACAAGTTTGTCCAGGCGTGAGACGTCCTTCTTCTTTATGCTGCCTCCCCAGCACACCACCGTGTAGAAGAGGGCACTCACCACAACCGTCTGGCAGAATATCTGCAGCATCTTATTGCAGATGTTAAAGGACGCCAACCTTCTAAGAAAGTATAGTCAGCTCTGACCTTTCTTACACAGAGCATCAGTATTGGCAGTCCAGTCCAATTTGTCATCCAGCTGCACTCCCAGATATTTATAGGTCTGCACCTTCTGCACACAGTCTCCTCTGATGATCACAGGGTCCATGAGGGGTCTGGGCCTCCTAAAATCCACCACCAGTTCCTTGATCTTGCTGGTGTTCAGGTGTAAGTGGTTTGAGTCCCACCATTTAACAAAGTCTTTGATTAGCTTCCTGTACTCCTCCTCCTGCCCACTCCTGATGCAGCCCACAATAGCAGTGTCATCAGCGAACTTTTGCACGTGGCAGGACTCTGAATCGTATTGGAAGTCTGATGTATATAGGCTGAACAGGACCGGAGAAATTACAGTCCCCTGCGGCGCTCCTGTGTTGCTGACCACAATGTCAGACCTGCAGTTCCCGAGATGCACATACTGAGGTCTGTTTGTAAGATAGTCCACGATCCATGCCACCAGGTGTGAGTCTGCTCCCATCCCAGTCAGCTTGTTCCTAAGGAGCAGAGGTTGGATGGTGTTGAAGGCACTAGAGAAGTCCAGAAACATAATTCTTACAGCACCACTGCCTCTGTCCAAGTGGGAGAGGGATCGGTGTAGCATATAGATGATGGCATCCTCTGCTCCCACCTTTTCCTGGTATGCGAACTGCAGAGGGTCAAAGGTGTGGCGGACCTGTGGCCTCAGGTGGTGAAGCAGCAGCCGCTCCATGGTCTTAATCACATGTGACGTCAGAGCAACAGGCCGTAAGTCATTCAGCTCACTAGGACGTGATACCTTTGGGACTGGGGTGATGCGAGATGTTTACCAAAGCCTCGGGACTCTCCCCTGTTCCAGGCTGAGGTTAAAGATGCGCTGTAGAGGACTCCTCAGTTCCAGCGCACATGCCTTCAGCAGTCGTGGCGATACTCCATCTGGACCCACTGCTTTGCTGGCACAAAGTCTCCTCAGCTCTCTGCTCACCTGCGCTGCTGTAATTGTGGGTGGGGATGTCTCACCTATGCTGGTATCAGGAGAAGAATGGGTGGAGGATGCAGTATTTCGAGGTGAGAGTGGGTTAGGGTGGTCAAACCTGTTAAAGAAGTTGTTCATTTGGTTTGCTCTCTCCACGTCTCTCAATGACGGCACCCCTCTTCGAGCTGCAGCCAGTGATGATCTTCATCCCATCCCACACTTCCTTTATGCTGTTATTCTGCAATTTCTGCTCCAGCTTTCTCCTGTACTGCTCCTTCGCCACCCTGAGCTGGACTTGGAGTTCCTTCTTCACGAGCTTCTTAACTGGGCTTAACTTAACTGATTAGGGTTTATGGTTCATATTTATTGTACTTTCAAGGAAGTTCATGTGATTTGCATAGCAAATGGCTTTGTGAGCCTTTGACATTTGATTATGAGAGCTTTTAAGCACACTTGCCAGCTGTTGCAGCCACTGTATATAAGGAACATGGGCCTCTGAACCTTCAGGTTGCTCCATTCCAATTAGCATGTAATCAAGTATCAGTATGTGAAGCATTCTTTACGTGGCATGCAAGCACATGTAATCTGTAAAAAAAAAAAAATTCCTCATTTCATTCGCTGACAGATAAAATCAGTTTATAAAAAGAGGTAGTGGTATGATCAAATCTAAAGCAGTGACTGGTGGTTTTTGATCTTTAATTAAATGTTTGATTTTCAATAAACCTGTTTTTTGTTATTGTATCTTCCCTTCATTTTCCTACTGGGAAATCCCCCATGACATGTATATATTACTTTTGTTGCAGCTTGTTTAGTAATGCAATGTGCTTTCTGCACAGGAGTGAGCTAATTATATTGGCCCTGACATCCTTAATGATGCTGGGGCAGGCCCTGGCCTCTGCCAGTCATATGAAGGACAAACATGGTTCATTTATGATGGGTGGATAGCCAAACTGTAAGTATTATTGAAAATAATACTTGATATATGTGCACATACACAAATCCTGAGTGCACACTGAATACACACATATACTGTAGGTACACATTGTAACGCAGACACTTCTGTGTGCATTAGGCTAATTTATATTTAGTACAAATGGATGTTGTCTTATTTTGGTAGTCGATCGCTTCGTCACACCCCTTGAGTATAAAATTGGATTTTAAATCAGAAATGAGATGCCTTTGTTTTTGACTTGAAGTTTATTCACTTTCTTTGTTTGGGTCCTCAATCACAGTTCAAAGTCATGGATATAAAATTGCTTTGATCAATCATCTGTCCATCAATTAGTTATCTGTAGTGTTTTTTGGTGGTCTACACTGAGGAAGCAAGTACCATACTTTACTTTAAGGGATGTCAATCCATCCTAGGGAGCATCCACTCAGATTCCCACACTTACACCGGCTGTTACTACCTAACAGCCTTTTGATTTCCTCTTTGTGAAATATGGATGTTCTTCTTTTTTTGTGTACACCTCCTCCCACAGTGCAAAGACATGGTGTTGCATTGACTGGGAAATTTGATTTGGTGTGCGTTTATGTCATGTGTGATGGACTAAACATTCATTCAGAGTTGGTTTCTGATTTACATCAATTGTAGCCAAGTTAGGTTTAAGAGTGTAGCTGCCATGACCACGAGTAAGAGGTTACACTCTTTTGGAATAAATGAATGGAAAGATTTAAAAATCAAAAAAAAATTCATTCTATAATTGGTGTAAAGCAGTTTTGTTCATCAAGAACAGTCCTACAGAATATGAGTGCACAATTTCAAAGTGCCATTTCTACCATTGTTAATGTATTTTCACATTTCAAAATATGCCTTACAGGGCTGCAATTTGCAGCAGGATAACTAAATGCAGTCCCACCAGTTGCTGTGACAGTTTGTGTTGATTACTTATTCTGTAAGGGCAGATGCTGACTAAAGGAAATGACTTGATAAAATAAAGGCCTGATTTTCCTGCTGCTTCTATAATCAGCTGAATCTAGCTAAAAAAAAAGAGTTTAATCACTCCGTTTCCAATCAGCTTTCAAGCTAAAGTATACTGTATCTCATATACAAGACTTCTTATAAAAGAGCAGGGATTAAATGACAGGGTTAGAACTAAACATGTAAGAGCTTGTGTTGGATTTACTTGAATGACATTTTTTTGTGTTTCCAGAGTAGAAAATTTGGCACACATACAAGTCCGTCATTGCACTTACTTTTTAACCAAAGTTCAAAAAATGAAGTCATGTCATCAAGAGCCTCTAGACATTTGCATCCCATTCTAACTGGGGTTCATGGGGATTATTTTTGAGTATAAAGATCTCTTTTAAATATGGAAGAGGTCTGTATTAAGGTAAACAATATGATATAAAAACAAGTTGAGGAGAATTAGGTGAGCATATGTTCAAAAGGCAAAATACCATGACACTAATACTGTAGAGTCAAATATAAAGTCATAGGCTTAAATACAAAAAAGCAAACAGAAAGGAATACAGTCAAAGACACGAGACCACTGTCATTAATATTTGTTTGACTGGCAAAATGCCCACAAGTTTTAAGCTTAATTCTATAAAACTAGTTCTGAAAAGTTAAATCTTGAACCTGTAATTGTTGCCTTCCTTTTTTGTCTAAATTTCTTAAGAAGTTTATTGCCTTGCAATTACAAGACTGTTTATACCCAAATGATTAATAAGAAGTCTTCAAGTCCAGTTTTCAGGCATTCCATAATATGTTAACTACATTAGTTAGGATTGTCAGCGGCCATCTTATAGCAGCAGATTCTGAGATTTCATGTCTCATCATTTTCTCCTCATTTCACCGTAAAAAAAACTCACACTGTGGTGTTGAGGTGTGCTGCTGGCCCCAATCATCAGACATCATTCTTATTTCAATCGATGGAATGAATATGTCGACCTTCTAACCTTCTGGTTGTTTGACAAATGAAACTATATACTGTGGGCCACTATGCATTCTACTTTTTGTGGTTCCTTACTATCAGGTAAGCTTCTAGAAACCATCAGGGCTTTCTGCATCAGTCTTTTTCAATACACATTTAAAGACTTGTCTTTATTGGTGTTCATTTCAGTAATGTGCAGTTAGTAATATCCACATTTGGAGTCCCAGGGTTTTATTTCTAAATATATTAAGAGTTGTGTGTTTTTCATCTGTTTTTACCATTCTATCAAGTTGTGTTTGTATTTTTTATTATTTTGAATAGCCTAGAGATAATTGTGGCATTGGCAAATATAAACGACCAGTAACGGCGTACTGCACGATAACGTGCAGTGAATACACTTGACGTGAGCATTCCTTATTTTCATCCTCTTTCTCTGTTCTCTGTCTCTGTTTACCATTCGGTTGCTCAGAGGTTGATGCGCTTGCTGCTTCCTGAGCAGCTCTTCTTTTATCCACCCTAGTAGCCCGCTGCTTCTCTTCTTTCGTCGGCATCTTTTCGTGTTAAAACTGATTAAGTTAATTTTTGTGTTGCAATTACGTTTTCTTTAATTTTTCACTTAAGCTGGCACTTACGTCTTCAATCTGCCTCAAGAATGATTAGCGAAGGTGGTAGGGAATGAGAATGGAGCCCATACGCATGTGCCGCACAGCCGCCCTGCTGTGCGCTGCTGAGAGTCGATACTACAATAAAATAAAATAAAAATAAAAAGAGTAATAAAAATCAACACCCCGAAAGAGGGTAGTAGAAGTCACATAATATATGTGTACCAAATTTCAAGTCAATTGGTAAAATGGTTTGCGAGCTACAGGTGACTTAAAATCCTTGACAGAGAAGCAAACAGCCACGGTAGCGTATTATGTACTGTAGGAAGAAGATTGTACTTTGTCACAAGGATTGGTAAGTAAGGCATTATATAAAACTTTCTTATGCCAAATGAACCCTTGCATTGTATTGCTGGTTTTTATTACTCTCAATAATAGTCTTGCTGAGAAGCTTACATACATAGGTTACAGAGGTTCTTGTAACAAACAAGGGGGCGGCATTTTTAACAGCACATGTGTGTCTAAAGACCAACATGGACCATGTAAGTTTTATACTTCCTTGACAGAGCTTTATGAAGACAGTGCAGTCCAGTGGCTAAGACACTGAACTGTAAAGTGCGAAGTTGCCATATTTGATTTATCGTTCTAACCATAAACAGGACATCTGCCTGTGCTTCGCTTGTAAACCTTAGTTGTGTATTTGTTAAGCACCTTGAGAAAGTGTTCACTGTAAAAAGACACTTAAACATCAAACAAATCCCAAATGACTGTCCATTGTCTTTTGAGTGCCTGGCTCTTAAAGAATCAGGTCCTGTCTCACTCATTGTTCTTTATTGTCCCCCAAAATACAATGCATCCTTCTTATCTGATCTGATTAAACTTTTAACCCACCTAAGCTCTTACTCTCAGAGAATTATCCTTCTTGGTGATTTCAACATCCATATTGACATTACTACATCTAAACTGAGAAATGAATTCCTATCCTTACTGGACTGTTTTGACTTGACACAACATGTTGATTTTCCCACCCACTCTGGTGGTCATATATTGGATCTGATCTGTACTTCTGGACTATCTGTTGCCAACATTTACAGCACTGATTTGGGACTCTCTGACCATAAAGCAGTATTTTTCACTGTCTCACTGCCTTTCCCTCCTCTTTCCTGTAAACGACAAATTTCTTACAGAAACCTTAAAAATACCTGTCCCTCTATCCTTTCTGGATCCATTTCTGATCTTTTACTGTCTGCACCTATTCCATCAACACTAGATAGTCTTGTTGACCACTATAACTCAGCCCTTCATTCAGCATTAGATAAAACAGCTCCTTTAAAACATAAGAGGTTTCCTTTAAGCGTTCAGCTCCTTGGTGTAATTCAGAATGGCGATCTATGAAAGCAGCTGGCTGACGCCTTGAGAGAATGCCATGTAAGACTGGCCTCACCGTGCACATTCAGGCTTTCTCTGACCACCAAAGAGCTTACAGAGAAGCACTAACTGCTGCTAAGAACACCCACTATGGCAGAATAATAGAAAGTGGCCACGATAACCCAAGGGTTTTGTTTTCTGTAGTTAATAAACTACTCGAACCCGCATCTGGCCCAACTACCTCTTCTACTGAAGTCTGTGAGGAATTCCTCCACTTTTTCCGTAACAAAATTAAAGATCTAAATAATTCAACTAACATAAATACATCATCTGTTTATATCTCTCCCTGTTTTCCCACTCCATCCAGCTCCTTCTCTAAGTTCTCACCAGTCACATCTGCTTTGTTAATAACCTGCTTTGTAAGATGAGGCCGACTACTTGTGTACTGGACCCCATCCCAGCACACTACTTAAATCCTGCCTTCATGCCATAATCCCGACTGTTACAACAATAATAAACTCATCCCTCGACACTGGCTCTGTGCCTCACTTTTAAAATCGCTTCTGTAACCCCAATGTTAAAAAGTCTGGTCTTGATGCTGACAATCTTAACAATTTCTGGCCTATTTCCCACTTACCTTTCCTGTCAAAAGCTCTTGAGCGTGTTGTAGCTTCCCAGCTCACCAATTACTTAACTCTAATAATTTGATGGAACCCTTTCAGTCTGGTTTCAGGGTGCAGCACAGCTGTGAAACTGCTCTGCTATGGGTAACCAATGATTTGCTTATGGCAGCAGACTCTGGACAAACCAGCATATTAATTCTATTAGACCTCAGTGCAGCATTTGACACTGTCAGACATGACATTCTACTGTCCAGAATGGAGAACATGCTGGGTATCTCTGGCACTGCCCTCCAGTGGTTCAAGTCCTATCTGACTGATAGGCAAGAGTTTGTTAGTCTTGGCAACAGCAGATCCAGCTGCGCCAGTCACACAAGGAGTTCCTCAGGGCTCTGTCCTCGGCCCTCTTCTCTTCTGTATTTATATGCTTCCCTTGGCCAAATTACTCATAGCTATGGACTGGGCTATCATTTTTATGCAGATGATACTCAACTCTACTTCAATGTTAAAAGTGGAACTTCATCAGAGCTTTCTCAGCTCACAACCTGCCTTAGTGAAATTAAAACCTGGATGGAGCAGAACTCTTTAAAATTAAATTGCAACAAAACTGAACTCCTGCAAATTGGGACTAAAATGCAACTTAATAAAATGAGCTCCTTCCCAGTCCATCTTGGTGGTGATCTCATCAGACCTGCCTCTACTGCAAAGAATCTTGGTGTCATTTTTTGATTCCTCCCTTTCTTATTCCGCCCACATAAATCACATTAAGAAACTTTCTTACTTTCACCTCCGTAACATATCCGTGTTCGCTCCTTCCTCTCCTTTTCTAATGCTGAGAAACTTGTCCATGCTTTTATCACATCCCATATAGATTATTGTAACTCGCTGTTGGCAGGTGCCCCTTCTAATCTTATATCACAGCTCCAGCTTATTCAAAACTCAGCTGCAAGAGTCCTTACTCGAACCAGCAGCAGCGAGCACATCACACCCATCCTGCTCCATCTTCACTGGCTCCCTGTGTCTTACAGAATCAAATATAAAATCCTACTAATAACCTACAAAGCCTTAAATAACCTCGGCCAAACTACATCAGTGATCTTCTCCATCACTATGTGCCTGCCCGCCCACTAAGGTCCTCTGATTCTGGCAATCTTGTTGTGCCCCACACTAATCTACACTCCATGGGTGACAGGGACTTCAGCTGTATAACGCCCAGACTCTGGAATGACCTACCGAAATTAATCAGATCAGCTGACTCCATGAATTCTTTTAAAAAACAACTCAAAACTCATCTTAGCTCTACTTGACTTTATTACCCTTCTCTCAGTTTAACTCTCTGTCAAGATGCTCATGTAACCTGTGTGTGTGTGCTAGACCATCAATTCTGTTATCTGTTAACGTTGCCTAACATTAGTCAATCTTTATTTATTTATTTGGTTTGTTCAATGCTATACACTGTATACCCTGTCGTTCTTTCTTATATTCTGTAAGTGCCTTGAGCATGGGAAAGGCGCTATATAAATAAAATTTATTATTATTATTATTATTACTAGATTAAATTATTGCTTGTATTATGGGCTCCTGGGGGTTGCAGCCTTATTAAGTTTATTTGGAGTCAAGAAATGAAGCTCACCGAGTACCGTAGGCTTAAGAACGTAAACAACATACCTAAACTTTCTCAAACCCAATATATCCAGTTCACAGTAATGAGGGGTTTAGGGCAGAAAAGAAAGGGGTGCCAGCCTATTGCAGGGCCCACTCATGTCGTATAATTGATGATACTATTTTGGCTCTTACACACGTCTTTTGTAATTTGAGAGGAATAACCAGAGTGACCCAATTGGTCACAGCCTGCGGCTTGACTTGGTCTTTCAACCCTTAAGCTGATGTCACATTACTTAACTTCTAGTCATGGGGATATATCAGATTTGCCGACTGTAGTTGCTGACCCTGTTGTCCTACCATGTCAGTTTCAATGACTAAAAATCACTGAGTATATCACATTTAAATGACACGTCTAAGTTTTGACTTTCCAGCACAGTTGTGCTTGCCCCTTTTTCTTAAAGTCAATGATGTACTGTGTGACAGAGCCTGTGCTGTATAAAGGGTTAACAGGCATGGTGAGTTCAGCTGCAATCTCGTCCTCTTTTTCATTCTTTCATGGTATATAAAACATGAGGCATCAGACAGGTGAGGTTCTCTTCTGTTTGTGAGGTCCAAAACACCTGCCTTCTTTATTCCTCATTGCATTACCATTGTTTTGTATGAGCATTCATTGGTTGTACATGTAGCACCCACCCTGTGACATGGCCTCTATGTTTCCCATTGTGCCCTACTATTTTCCAAATCACTTTGTACAATATGCTAAACGGATAGGCAGCTGTAATTGACGATGCTGTCTCAGCACTAATAAATGTGGCTTCTCACCATGGAGTGGAGTATGACTAGGACTGACATTTGGCAGCACTATGTACTTTAGTTAATCCTTAAACTCAGTCACTGCTAGAGTGACCACTAAGAGCCTGAATATAAAATGCAGCACAATGACACTGATGGAGGGTCAGAGGACCACACAGTAGCTTTTTGTGGGGAAGCTGGTTGCTTGCCTAGGCAGGCTGAAGTCCCAAAACCTGCAGGACATAGTTGGCCAAAAGACTTGTAATGTTATTTACAGAGAAACCTGTTTCAAAAGAGCAGAAGTGGAATTTTCCAGAATGCCTGCAGCTGTCTCTCTGAACCCGTCACACTTGTAATTCTTCTTTTATGATGTGATGTGTGGGCCTGCTGCATTAGTGTGCTAAAGGATGGCGATACAGCACATTCTGTTCAATAGGAAGAAACAGAAACAACTTCGTAAAGCAGCTGGAATTCTGGGAGCTTTCTATTTTTGTAGCTTTGCAGCAGCATTGGAATGAAAGAAAAAGTAAAAGAAGAGATCCTACATATGCTGGCATAATTAGAATGTGGATAATAGCAGTAAGTAAATGTAAAGGTGTGTCAGGAATACTGTAGGCCTACATTTCACATTTACATTCCAGCAGCTTGACGGTATCTTAAAAATAGCTCACCTGACATGAAAGGCTATTAGTTTGCAGACCAGTGAACACTGCTAATAGAAAAGACACTAAGTTAATGTGTGTGGCTTTGTGTTTGTTATCTGCAATTGAGTATAGCAGAAAGGGACTTACTGCACAACGACGGAATAGTGAGAAACATGGAGATGAAGTGCACTGTGCTGAAGGGGACATGAGTCAGTTAAATATCCCCAGCAGTGCATGTTTCAGGCTGGTAAAAAGGAAAAGACAAAGAGACATCTGGTCATGAACATGAGATCTTCACTTGCTGGCCTGTGTCACCAGTGCAGATGCTGGGGTGTGATTGAGTCAGATTGAGGAAATCCCCGGTAAGACGTGATGTCAAGTCAGTTTCGTGATCAGTGAAGATGGCCACTATTTTCTTAGTATTTATATTGTTCTCCAGGCTACAAGAGTGTTGTAAGGGTGTCCAACAAGAAATTTCTGGTGCCTTAATTAAAGATGATTGAGCTCTTTAAGCAAAAAATAGGGCAGGGCTTGGATGTGTCCAGGAACCAGGGACCACTAGAGAGCACCGCAGCCTGGTTGATGCAGAGTTTTGCATGAGTTAATTTCTCAATATTCTTCATATTTAGAAACTGTCTGAATTTTCCACTAGTTTTAAACTGGAAAAAAAAAACATATTTTATCTACCCTGGGATGGACTGGTGCTCAGCTTGGAACTGTATCCTCGTCTGTGGCTGTTGCTGCCAGATGATCTACAGCCATCTATGACCCTGAGTTGAAAAGAGTCAGTAAATGAAATGTCGTCAAAATCTTGAGCTGTAACTAAAATAGGTAAATAAAGCTAAAGACATCTCAATGCATATAGTCGAGTCTGGACACACTTTGGAAATTGCCTTGGCAAATATAGCAAGAGAGCAATAGATTTGTTCAATTTATGAACCTACACTTTCCATTAGAGGGTTGGTTGGCGAGTCAAAGTAATGTGATGTGGAGCACCTAAATTGGCAGCAGCCAGCCTTGGTACCACTCCATTACAGGGCACATTCATGCATTCAGGGCCATTCTGAGTGAACATTTAACCAAGTCTAGTAGAGCCAGACACAACCATAAGTGAGTTATGCTTAAAACTGGATGGGAACAACTAGATGGCTCACTGAATGTCACATTTCTAAACCAACCCAATGTCTCATGTATGCACAAAGTATGGGCAGTGAACTGCAAAAAGCAGTGGTGCTCTTGTTAACCTGAACCGACAAAGAGCAAGCTACTGTTGAAAAAAATTGTCTACAGCCTACAAGTCTCCCGGAAAGACCCCTAATAAACATGTGTGTCACGTGTGCCGAGAGCACATTCCATGTGTTAAAAATAAACATAACCTCTTGCAAGGGAAAAACCTTTCTGTAATATCAGATGATACATTGGCTTTCAAAGGCATCAATGGAGTAGTGGTAGCAGCGAACAATACATTGTTGCAAGTGCTACTGTTCAGTTACAAACATAGTGTCGGATTCGATGTAATGGGTAAAGAATTGACAGATATACATTTGACATAAACAATGTGTCACAGCCTGCCAAAAGCAGGTGAAAAGGAGATCTGTTTAGGGAGTTGATAAAGAAGGAGATGCAGATTTCAGTATTCAACACACCCGAATCAACAAAACTGCCTAACAACACCAGCAGATGCACAGATGAGGCGGTAAAACATCCATCTTATGACTGCATGTGTAAGCAAACAAGTAAAGAAATATAACATTACTGTCTAATTGAAAATTCAAACATGCCATTACAGAATAGCTGCAGCATTTTAACACGTCGTATATCCATTGACCACAAGGCTTATCTAAACTCTGTTTGCGTTGTGAAAATGACGTCAGAGCAAACAGAAGTATTTCTTGAACGTGTGGAGCCCTGTGGCTGCAGTAGTCTATATGTGTGTGCCAGTCTCTTCGGTCACAGCGAATACAACGTGCAAATTAATAATTAAGTATTATTGTCCTTTTACTATTGACTTCCTGAATGGATGACAGCAGCTTTAGCTTTTTTTTTTTCTGTCTGAATCATTTTCTTTTGCTCTAACCCTTAACCCTAGTGGTTTAAAGTGCACAGAATGGGGATTGTGGGTGGGTGTTTTAAGGAAGATGCCATGTGGGCAAGAGACTTTGCAGCAGCAGATTTTTTGTCGCTGTTTACTACAATCTTTTTACTGAGTTGTCCCCAAACATGTATGCTTAGGTATGGCCCCACAAGACTACCTAACTCGCATATCTTTGAGATGTGGGATGAAAACCCACATCTGTCTGTGGAACGTGCAAACTTCATAAAAATTGGGTATTGGTTGAAATAGTGAGTCCAGATGCCTGAGGCAGCACAACTAATTATGGTGCCACTGTAAGGTATGTGATAAATGTATTCAAAGATATTGTAACCATCTCCATCCTGCTTTGTCCAGTTCAGGGCCAGTGCCCCCACCCCAGTAGCAACAGGCAAAAGGTAAAGACCAACTCTAGATTGGATGGCAGTCTTTTGCAAGGCATGCTAATGTCAGGTTAGAAGTGCTAGTTGACGTGACAAGTATATCTCTGGTGTTGTTTGAGGGGCAACCGGTTTACCAGAGGAAAACTCTCACATCCAGAAAGCAAGCATGGGGTACAAACACATCCATGTTGTATATATTAAAATGGAGTATATTATGCCTAAATACTGTACATCTCAAGAAAAGGAGTCTTTGTGAATTGAAGCAGCAGCACAGCACAGCATATAGGAAGGACAAATGAGGCTGATTGGGTGTTGAGTGTTGGAGGTTTGTGTGTAGAGAGCTAGTCAAGGAGTTAAACGGAGGTCACATTTCAATAGGAGCTGCAGTTTTGATTTTCATATTCAAGGCCAAAGAAACCACAGAGAACAGCTAAAAGATGAATTCCATGACAAAGATAATGATCAAGGTTCTAGCCCAGGGGTGGGCAAAGTCAGTCCTGGAGGGCCGCAGTGGCTGCAGGTTTTTATTCCAAGCCAGTTACTTAATCAGAAGCACTTATTGCTCAAGTAACACTTCTGCTTCACTTTAGTTGTCTCGCTCATTAAGATTTTGAACCCTTATTGCTTATTTTAGTCTTAAACAGTTGTAGTCTTGGTTTTTAATTGCTCCTTATTAGCAATAAGATGCAAATGACAAAAGAAACCAGCATTTCTCCATTTAGCTTGTTTCCATTTACACCTGTGTGTATTTAATGTGCACTATTTGGTTTAATTAAATACTTGGAAGGAAAGTGACGAGAAAAAAGTAAAGGGCTAAGAATTACTCCTCAATTTTAGACTACAAATAATTTGGACAATATCCTTAGAAAGAAAAAAAAATCTAGGGTATGAGAATGACCTGACGTGGCAGATTTAAAGCATTAATAAGTCATGAAATTAAATTATTGGCAAGGATTTTTTTCTAATTAAGCAACTGGGTTGGAACAAAAACCTGCAGCCACTGCGGCCCTCCAGGACTGACTTTGCCCACCCCTGCCCCATTCTTTTTGTGAGTAATCATTTGACAGACAGCCATTTTATATATAGAGGATATACACAGAATTAGTTGAAAGCCATCTGATATTTTAAAATGAGTTCAAGAGCACAGGATGCTGTTATGAAGTGAAGTCACATACATGGCAAAAGGAGACTGCAGCCTTCAGAGTGATCATAAAGCAGGCCAGGAACCTCCCCTGGCAGCCCAGAAGATGCTTACTTCAAACCAGCTTGTCCTTGACAACTACCCGCTGGCTTCTAGTTACTTGTGATCTTGTAAGAGAAATGACAAAACAGAGTAAAAATCCAAATACTGTACTTGAAGAAAAATAACAAGAAGTGCAACTCATACAAAGCTCCATAACAGCCGTAATGTTTTGCTGCTGATTCTCTCCGTCCTGACTCAATATAAATCAGAATCAGAATTCACTTTACTGGCCAGCTAGGAATTTGCCTTGATAGTATTGGTGTAACATACCAGGCCAACACAGAATACAAATGATAAAATATAAAGTACTAAAATATGATGCAGCATACAAGTGCAATACAAAAATAACCAGACAGTAGTAATAAAACACCCAGGCAGTCCAGTGTACAGGCACACATAGACACTGAGTAGACGCTCAGGCCTGACCAGTCAGGGGGACCCGCCTCCTGGGGCTCCAAACCTCGAAATACACAGAGTGGCCACACGTTTAAAGTTACAGGACACAATTACTGTGTACAATTAAGTCAAAGACAAACAAAAAATGAATAAAAATAATTCAAAAACAACAATAAAATATACAATGCACAAGAATTCAGACTGTTGCATAACAGATGCAAGTTGAAGCCGGTTATGACTGAACTATATAAAAAAAACAGACAACTAGAAGGCAGAGCAGCATGGTGGCACAATGGTTACCAGTTAATTACTGGTTTCTAATTCCAGAGGCACTTTCAAATTGGACGTGCGCAGACCATAGAACATACTCCTTCAAGACCTGTAAATGCATGAAAACAGTTGGTGGCCGAGTTCCTGATCTCCACATTGATCTGGTTTATCAGCCTCATAGGCAGGAGGAGGATTCTCTTCTGCTATAACACAGCAGTAGTACTGTGGCCAAGTGTGTGCCATCTGCCCCCAGTGTACTCCATCTATAATCTGGAGCCCTTAAGCATTTCATTCTTCATTAAACAAAATGGCCTGCTTAGGGACAAAAGTTTAGAAATTCAAAATATCACAAATGGAGAGAGAGAAGGAAAACGTAAAAACAGCAAGCCCACAAAAACAAAACAAAAAAATATTTAAAGATTTATTGAGAATTTGAAAAGGATTCCACAAAAGCGGTGGCAGGAGAGAAAACAAAATAGGCTTATTTAAACTGGAAAACAAGTCCAATGCAATATTTGAAACCGTGCCTTAATTGAAGTAGGAGTCTAAACCAGGAAATTAAATATCCAAAATGAACAGCACAAAGCACAGGAGAGGAAACAACCTCAGTGTCAAAGCGGCCATATCAACTTCGGCTTCTCCTTGAATGCTACGGGGGCAGTCCCCACCACCTGAGGCTCCACATAAAGTGGACAAGACAGAAAACTAACGTACAATAACATAATACAAAAGGCACAATGATTAATAAACAACACTATATTCAATACAAAAAACACAAAATTAAAAACACAATATACAAAATAATAAACAGAAAATGTACTTGAGCCAGGACTGAGACTTTGGCTGAGACATAACATCAATTAATCCTGGATATTCTGCATAAGACCTTAGTGCTGCACATTACGGTAATGTGAATCATCTTGAGTCGTGGGCCTCTACTGCATGTAAGACTTCATTGTAGAGCTAATAATGCCAGCCCTTCCTCTCCTTCATCACTCCTTTATTTCCTCTCTTCATGAAGGTGAGTGACCAGGCATCCCATGCATTAGACCCACCTTTGTATCCCAAGCTTTATTTGTCTTGTATTCTAGATGAACGTTTCTCAATGCGGGTCACTGGATGCCCTAGATTAAATAACATTAAATCAGCCATCACTTTAATGTTTTAAGGGGCTACTGGTTACAGATTTGACTTCTACTCCCAGTCAAAGGGAGATGTTTTCCTGAAATGACTGCCGTAAGTCCAGTTATGCGCAGATGACAACCTCTTCTACACCGCATGCTTCATTAAGAAAGGACATGCCTCTAAAATGCCCCTTGCATCATTTACTCTAAATTCTTCCAATTCTGCATCAACCTCACAATATTCATTCCAAAAACCTGAGCCAAGAAGGAACATGAAAAAAACATGCAAACCAGATGTCTGGGGTGTAGACTTACTTTTACCATGAAATGTGATGAACAATGGTTGTTGTGTGTTATCTGTAGTGCGCTAACACCAAATGAAAGCATAATGCCTTCAGCTATGAAGATACTGTATTTAGAAACAAAGCCATGCTACTTACTGAAGTAAATTGTTTGACTTTTTAAAATGAAGACCTTGAGGCTCCATTAAAAACATTCTAGTGTGTTTGTACAATAAGCCGGCAGGTACTCAGGGCATCGTCTCCTCGCACATCGACCTACCAAACATAAGAAAGTGCACACCATTGCAGAATAGCTCATTGTGCCGAATTTCTAGATGAGTCAGCCAGCAGCCATCTAAAATGTATTCCTCTCTGCACTCTCGTCACTTAGTACTGATTTCAACAAACTTGTGAAAAGCAGACAAGCCCAGGCTACCAATTAAAAAGACAAAAGAACACCCAGTTTCATTCAGTTTTACGCCCCCATGTGTCAAGTTATTTTTGGATAAGTACCGTGTGTATTTCATCTATCATGTACACTGTATTTATCTGTTGAATGTGTATTTACCAACATTTGTTATTGTGTGCCATTCAGGGGAAAGTGTTGGCTGGTTATATTAAAATTAGTGATAATAAAGGAACTGAGCAAAATATATGAAACTGAGTCCAAAAAGGTTAGGAGCACAGCTCTACTTTGCATTCTGCTTAATCACCTTCTGCCTCTTCATCTTTGTACACTTTGTGGCGGACAGCTGGGGGTGGTACCCAGCCGGGACGCCCAGGAGGACCGGAGGAGGGCGCTTGCACCTCCTCTTGACCACGAGGGGGCGACCGCTCTGGTTGTGTTGAGGGCCACGGGTAGAGGACTTGGAAGCCCAACCCTGTAGGGGCCCGTGGTCACCACCAGGGGGTGCCCGAATGCCTTGGGAGCCCTGGACCTCAGCACTTTCGCCACACCAGGAAGTGCTGGGGGGAAGAGAAGCAGGGACAAACCCGGAGTGCTTCCGGGAGTACAGCCGGCACTTCCGCCACACTGGGGAAGCACCTGGAGCACATCCGGGTGTGGATAAAAGGGGCCGCCTCCCTTCATTCGAGGCTGGAGTCGGGTGAGGAGAGGGACGAAGCAGGAGAAGCGAGAGTGGAGGCGGTTTGAAGCAGTGGAAAGGCAGAGTGTGAGAGGCCTGGACTTTGGGGACTTGCGGGGTTTGTGTGCACGTGAACTTGTCTATATTGTAAATAAACGTGTGGTGATGGAATTACAACATGTCTGCCTGTCTGTGTCCGGGGCTCGTTCCACAACTTCTCTGTGAGGTCAATGTGCATGATAAGCCTTCTCTAAACAGCTTGGTCCTGCAACTCCTCGGCCTTTTCCTTCAGATCTTCTTTTACTTTATCCCTCCAGCTCCGCTTTGGCCTCCCTCACTTTCTCTTCCCGGTACTTCCATTCCCATCACTTCCCATACCACTTCATCTTACTTTCTTAGTTATCTCTCCCACTTTTGTTGTACCTCTTCATCGTCTCATTTCTTATTCTGTTATTTTTTTGTAACTCCACACGTCTCAACATTGTCATTTCTACCACATCTAACTTCTTCTTCTGCACTCCTTTTACTGCCAGTGTCTTGACTCCATTCATCATTGCTGGTCTTACCACTTCCTTATAAACATTTCCTTTAACCTTGGACTTAATTCTTTGATCACACAATCCTCCTGATACCTTCTTCCAATTGTCCCATCCACACTGCACTCCATGGGTTATCTCTGCATCTTGTATTTCATTTGGGACAGATCGAGACTCTTTAAGGCTTTATAAAACTTTAGTAGTATTTTACAGTCGATTCTGAATGACACAGGTAGCCCAGGTAATGACGCTAAAAATGGTGTGATGTGCTTTTACTTTTTCTAGTTAAGATTCTGACTGCTGCATTCTGCACTAATTGCAACCGATTAATGTCTTTCCTAGGTAGACCACTTAGGAGTAGGATGGAGTGGTGACTCTGGATCTGCACTGGCAGAAGTGACTCTGCTCCATTGGGCCCTTGAGCAAGGCCCTGCCCTTAACCTGCAATCGCTCCATCCGGGGTATGACGTTAACCTGCATCCAGCCCTGCAAGCAAGTCCTCCATCTTGAACAAAAAAACTCAGGGTTTGGTGGCAGGATTGGCGCACTTTTTTTTATTGATTTTATTGAAATCACACAACATTCCATACAAATAAATCAAAAGGATTGGCACTCTAGCCACCTTGAAAACCTCACAATGTTCCACTCCATTCAAGCTAGTATGGTGCTGAGGTGTCACCCGTTGAACGGCTGCACTTTGCTACTAATTTGGGATCCTGAGGGGGTTTATCGTGTGGTGGGTGCAACAACGTGCTGTATGCTGCCAACCTCCCTCTCTCCTGTTAGGAGTGCATTACAGTAATCTGCTTGACTACACAAAAGCATGAATTCATTTTTCTGAATCTCGTAATGTTATAAGAGGTCTAATGTTTGCTATACATATACAGTGCTAGTAATCTGTTTAATATGCTATTTAAAGTTTACGTCAGAGTCAATGATTAACCCAGCCACAGGGGAGGCACAGACCAGTGTGTTTCTTCGTGTCTGTCCCAAGCCCGGATAAATGGGGAGGGTTACGTCAGGAAGGGCATCCGGTGTAAAATTTTGTCAAATCAGTATGTGGACAACAATACAAATTTCCATACCGGATCAGTTGAGCCCCGGGTTAACAACGACTGCCACCAGTACTGTTAGTCAACAGGGTGCTGGCAGAAATTGGGCTGCTGTTGGCCGAAGAAGAAGAAGGAGAAGAAGAGGGGGGAGACCTGACCAGAGACAGGAGGAGAGGAGGAAGGTAAAGAGAGTGGAACTGAGGGTAGGAACTTTGAATGTTGGCAGTATTACTGGTAAGGGGAGAGAGTTAGCAGATATGATGGAGAGAAAGAATATTGATATATTGTGCGTGCAAGAGACTAAATGGAAGGGGAGTAAGGCCAGGTGGATTGGAGGTGGATTCAAATTGTTCTATCATGGTGTGGATGGGAGGAGAAATGGGGTAGGAGTTATTCTGAAGGAACAGTAATGCAAGAGTGTTTTGGAGGTGAAAAGAGTGTCAGACAGTAATGATTATGAAGCTGGAAATTGGAGGTGTGATGATGAATGTTGTTAGTGCATATGCACCGCAAATTGGGTGTGCAATGGGTAAGAAAGAAGATTTTTGGAGTGAGTTGGATGAAGTGATGAACAGTGTACCCAAGGGACAGAAAGTGATGATTGGAGTGGATTTCAATGGGCATGTTGGTGAAAGGAACAGTGGAGACGAGGAGGTGATGGGTAGGTATGGTGTCAAGGAGAGGAATGAAGAAGGTCAGAGGATAGTGGATTTTGCCAAAAGAATGGACATGGCTGAGGTGAATATGTATTTTAAGAAGGGGGAGGAACATAAGGTTACGTACAAGAGTGGAGGAAGATGCACACAGGTAGATTACATCCTATGCAGAAAAGTTGATCTGAAGGAGACTGAAGACTGCAAAGTGGTGGCAGGGGAAGTGTAGTTAAGCAGCATAGGATGGTGGTCTGTAGGATGACGTTGGAGATCAAGAGAGGAAAGAGTGAGGGCAGAGCCAAGGATCAAATGGCGGAAGTTGAAAAGGGAAGACTGCAAGGTTGAGTTTAGGGAGGAGGTGAGACAGGCACTGGGTGGCAGTGAAGAGTTACCAGACAGCTGGGAAACTACAGCAGATGTAGTAAGGGTGACAGCAAGAAGGGTGCTTGACATGACATCTGGAAAGAGGAAGGAGGAAAAGCAAACCTGGTGGTGGAATGAAGAAATACAGGAGAGTATACAGAAGAAGAGGATGGCAAAGAAGAAGTGGGATAGTCAGAGAGATGCAGAAAGTAGACAAGAGTACAAGGAGATAAGATGCAAGGTGAAGAGAGAGGTAGTGAAGGCTAAAGAAAAGGCGTATGATGAGTTCTATGAGAGGTTGGACAGTAAGGAGGGAGAAAAGGACCTGTACAGATTGGCTAGACAGAGGGACCGAGCTGGGAAAGATGTGCAGCAGGTTAGGGTGATAAAGGATAAAGATGGAAATGTACTCACTAGCGAGGAGAGTGTGTTGAGCAGATGGAAAGAGTACTTTGAGAGGCTGATGAATGAAGAGAACGTGAGAGAGAAGAGGTTGGATGATGTGGAGATAGTAAATCAGGAAGTGCAACGCATTAGCAAGGAATAAGTAAGGAAAGCTATGAAGAGGATGAGAAATGGAAAGGCCGTTGGTCCAGATGACATTCCTATGGAAGCATGGAGGTGTTTAGGAGAGATGGCAGTGGAGTTTTTAACCAGATTGTTTAATGGAATCTTGGAAAGTGAGAGGATGCCTGAGGAGTGGAGAAGAAGTGTACTGGTGCCGATATTTAAGAATAAGGGGGATGTGCAGGACTGCAGTAACTACAGGGGATAAAATTGATGAGCCACAGCATGAAGTTATGGGAAAGAGTAGTGGAAGCTAGGTTAAGAAGTGAGGTGATGATTAGTGAGCAGCAGTATGGTTTCATGCCAAGAAACAGCACCACAGATGCAATGTTTGCTCTGAGGATGTTGATGGAGAAGTTTAGAGAAGGCCAGAAGGAGTTGCATTGCGTCTTTGTGGACCTGGAGAAAGCATATGACAGGGAGCCTCGAGAGGAGCTGTGGTATTGTATGTGGAAGTTGGGAGAGGCACAGAAGTACATAAGAGTTGTACAGGATATGTACGAGGGAAGTGTGACAGTGGTGAGGTCTGCGGTAGGAGCGACGGATGCATTCACGTGGAGGTGGGATTACATCAGGGATCAGCTCTGAGCCCTTTCTTATTTGCAATGGTGATGGACAGGTTGACAGACGAGATTAGACAGGAGTCCCCGTGGACTATGATGTTTGCTGATGACATTGTGATCTGTAGTGATAGTAGGGAGCAGGTTGAGGAGAACCTGGAGAGGTGGAGATATGCTCTAGAGAGGAGAGGAATGAAGGTCAGTAGGAACAAGACAGAATACATGTGTGTAAATGAGAGGGAGGTCAGTGGAATGGTGAGGATGCAGGGAGTAGAGTTGGCGAAGGTGGATGAGTTTAAATAGTTGGGATCAACAGTACAGAGTGTGGAAGAGAGGTGAAAAAGAGAGTGCAGGCAGGGTGGAATGGGTGTAGAAGAGTGTCAGGAGTAATTTGTGACAGACGGGTATCAGCAAGAGTGAAAGGGAAGGTCTACAGGACGGTAGTGAGACCAGCTATGTTATATGGGTTGGAGACGGTGGCACTGACCAGAAAGCAGGAGACAGAGCTGGAGGTGGCAGAGTTAAAGATGCTAAGATTTGCATTGGGCATGACGAGAATGAGCAAGATTAGAAATGAGGACTTTAGAGGGTCAGCTCAGGATGGATGGATGGCTTGGAGACAAAGTCAGAGAGGTGAGGTTGCGTTGGTTTGGACATGTGCAGAGGAGAGATGCTGGGTATATTGGGAGAAGGATGCTAAGGATAGAGCTGCCAAGGAAGAGGAAAAGAGGAAGGCCTAAGCAAAGGTTTATGGATGTGGTGAGAGAGGACATGCAGGTGATTGGTGTAACAGAACAAGATGCTGAGGACAGGAAGATATGGAAGAAGATGATCCGCTGTGGTGACCCCTAACAGGAGCAGCCGAAAGAAGAAGTCAGAGTCAGTGATTACTCCTAAATTCTTTACCTTGATTTTTCAACTGAAGGGATCAAGTTTACTTGTAATGCCCTCGCTATATCCATGTTTGCCCATCACTAAGATTTGTCTTTTCCTTATTTAGTTACTACTCATCCTATCGGAAAACTGCTAAGACATTGGATCAGAGAGCCAAGACCGCCGGGGTCTTCGGGAGCAATCGATAAATAAAGCTGTGTGTCGTCTGCGTAGCTGTGCTGGCTCACCTTGTGCTCCGCGATAATCTGATGCTGTGTGCTGTCAATGGCGCGCGTCTGAAATCGACCAAAGATGGCTGAAGCGTCAGCTTTACTTACTACAGTAGAGTCCTCTTTGCACCCTTTAATTCTAAAATGGACGCCACGGTGTTACGAATCATCTCGTTTTCAAGCCATTCTTTTATTTTTCACAGGTCAGCCTTTCACTCTCGACATTACATCCTACGCTCTGCCCATTTTCTAACCTGATTGTCTGTGTTTTGGGGAGCCTGTTCAGCGTTTCTACTTGTTCTGACCTTCTGACGGTTTTATTGTAACTTGTTTTCCACTCTTTGCTCTGTGAAGGTTCGAGTGATGGAGCTCACTGTGACTGGAGCTGCAGTCTACAACTCCAGGACATTTATGGCCATTAGCACACCCGAGGCTCCTTCCCTCTTGGTCTAAAACTGTATGCAGGGTGTTCAGGCCACGAGCCACGGCACACCAGCTTGAGGAGATGGCCGCAGCACTCGGGTGCCATGCTGTCTCCAGCCTTGTGTTCATTTTATATTTCAACAAAAGCCTCGAACTGCCCCGACTTGTCCTTCCTTCAGTAGCGACAGTAAATATGAAACCCATCAATCAATTGCTCTCGTCTTTCGGCAGATGCCAGCCCATTTCTCCTCACTTTGGCTTGGCTTGTTGAAACACATTTCAGACCCCCGGCTCTTCCATGAATTGTTTTTAAGCTGTTTTTCATTTTTGCTCCATGCTGATCTTGAACGCTCGACAGGCTCTTCTTCGCACCTCCACGTCTCGAACACAAACAGAAATGTGCGACAGAACTGGCAGACCATCCGTGGCTCTTACTGCCTTGCACTCCTGTAAGCAGTGCGTACCTTAATAGACACTGAGACCCCAAACAACAACTTCTACCAAAGTCCATAAAGCCCCTCCTCAAGTCTCTCGTTTCCATTTACGCCTCAGGTAAGCTTTGGCCCCTGTGAGCCTGCGCTGGATTAAGTGGGCTTTGATGACGTACAGCAGCATGTGGGGGTCCTAAAGAGGGGCCGCTACGAGTCGTCACCCCTCTCAGCATACCACTGTTTGGCAGGTCGGGCCCCATTTTATGCTCTGCTTCTCCTAGGGTACCACTTAGGTTTGCGTTCTTGCCGGCCTCTCGTGTGTGGGAATGAAGGGCACAGACTGGAGGAGGCCATTAATTAACTACCGGGCTGACCTGACGTGTTCAGTGCCGCAAAATGGGGGAATAAAAAGGCCCTCCTTGCTCTTGGCTAAAATTCAGCTCATTCCTTGATCAGGCATGCGTGTGAAGTTTGCTGTGGCAGGCGTCGGCCGCTGGCATTAGAGATCACGCGGGGGGCGCAGCAAACGCCGACTTTTGAACTTCACTGAAAGTGAAAGAAACTTCCAGCTGCCCGCCTGACCCTGCTGCAGTCTGTATAGCGCCTTGTAGGCTGAATCTCTTGTGCAGAGTTTAAGCAAATTCTTAGAAGCAGCTTGGATTGAAGGTATAGTAAGCTTGCACATCACTGTGATGGACGTCTGCCACACAACGACCAGCGACATGGTGAGGCACCAGACTGGCCGCAGCGCCTGCTTCTTGACAGCTCAAGTCACAGGTGGGGTGTGGAGGCGATGACAGACAATGCTGGGTGGGGTGCCAGGGAGAATGTAGAAGTGCCACACAGACCCCCGGCGTCTAAGGGAGAGGGCTGAGCCGAAAAACTTCTGATCTGAAGGTGTTGGCTTTTTATAAAATGCTGTGGTTTCTAAAGAGAATTCAGACCCCTTCACTGTCTGTGCACTTTACTGTGTTGTGTCGTGGCTTTCATTTGAAATGGAGATGTTTGCCCATCAAACTACTCCCAATATCCCATAATAAAAAACTGAAAACATGTAAGGGAGGTTTATAAATGTAATTAATAATCACAGTCTGGAATCAGTCATTTATGGAAGGATTCAGGCCCTTTGTAGAAATGGCAGCTTTGAGTCTTCATTGAGAAGTCTCTACAAGCTTTGCACTCCTGTATTTGGGCAGCAGCTTGGCTTGGTTTGGTTTGGTTTTCCTGGCAGATCCTCTCAAGCCCCATCAGACTGGATGTGAAGCGTCTGTAAACTGCCATCTCCATATGGGTTTCAAGTCTGGGCACAGTTAGACACTCGACCTGAAGCCTCTCCAGCATTGTCTTGGCTGTGTGCTTTGAGTCATTGTCATGTGGGAAGGTGACGTGTCACCCCAGCCTGAGGTCGTGTGCACTTCAGAGCTGTTTGTCTTCAAGGTCCTCTCTAAATTTGGCTCCATTCATCCTTTGCTCAGTTCTGTCCCTGACAATGAGAAGCACCCCCATAGCTTCACTGTGAGGATGATATTAAGTGGGTGAGGAGTGTTGCCCGCCCGGTCTTCACCAGACATAGTGCTTGGAGTTTGGATCATCAGACCAGAGAATTTTTTCCCTTCTGCTGTCGAAGATCTTTAAACTTTCATACGCCTTTAACTAAAGTATGGCTTCTGTCTTCTGTCGAACTCCGGGCCTGGAGGGCCGCAGCAGCTGCAGGTTTTCATTCTAACTCTTCTGAGCGGAGGGCGGCACGGTGGCACAGTGGGTAGCGCTGCTGCCTCGCAGTTAGGAGACCTGGGTTCACTTCACAGGTCCTCGCTGCATGGAGTTTGCATGTTCTCCCCGTGTCTGCGTGGTTTTCCTCCCACAGTCCAAAGACATTGGCGATGCTAAATTGTGTGTGCTTGGTGTGTGTGTGTACGCGCCCTATGGTGGGCTGGTGCCATGCCCAGGGTTTGTTTCCTGCCGTGCGCCCTGTGTTGGCTGGGATTGGCTCCAACAGACCCCCATGACCCTGTGGTTGGATAATGGATGGATGATCTGAGCAGATCAGCCTTATGAGACCTTCACCTTTCTTCACTTCAGATACTGTGTGATGGGCACAAGAGAGCTGCTCATGTGGGGACTCGTTTTGTGTCTCATTATTGTTATTGGCTACTAATTAAGAACAAAGAAACACCTAAGGGGTCCGAGTCCAATAAGGCAAAAGAAGCTCATTAACAGCAGAAAGTGGTCACTAAATAAGAAGATGGTTACAATGAAAACCTGAACTTGACACCCCTGGTCTAGGCAGTCTACCATAAGCGCCGGTTCCTTGACAGCTTCTCCCATCTCAGCAGAGGTCTTCTGAAGCTCCGTTAGATTGCGCTCACCATCCTGTCCACTGTCCTTCCTGTTCAGTTACTCAGTTTGACCAGAAGGCCAGCTCTGGGCAGAGTCCTGGTGGTTCCAAACAACTTCCAGTTCACAATTACCGAGGCCACTGGGAACACTCCAAGCTTTACAAGAGCTTTTATAGACTTGCCCTGATCTCGGTCTCATCACAGTTGGAGATCCTTGGACTTTACAGCTTGGGGGGTTTTGTCCGGACACGCGTTGTGAATTTGCCACTGGTGGACTCCAGTCATGTTCTAGACACGTCTCACGGAGGATGAAAGTAAACAGGATGCCCCTGACCACAATATGGAGAGCCACAACAAAGGATCAGAGTCCACCTTAATAAAGGGCCAAGTGTCCGTGTCTGTCATTCCAACAGATGGCGCATAAACTTATAAATTCGACACCAAATGTCACATAACAGAGACACAGGCCTTCCAGGGTGCACTGCAAACGTGAATGCTGAGGTCTGCATGGATTACTTTGATTTCAATTCATCTTGTGATTTTTGAGCTTTGGTTTTCAATAAATTGGCAAACGTTTCTAAAAACCTGTTTGCACTTTATGGGTTACCGAGTGTAGAAGTGCAGAAAGCAAAGGGGTCCGAGTATTTTGAGTCCACCGTATTATTCATTATAAAAATTCAAGTTGTTGTTGCTACATCAATCAGTTTCAACAAAGCAGGTTTCTAAACAGTCTGTCAGGGACGACCTGCAAGCCTCGGGAGGTGCAGCAGGAATTTCTGCTGCACTTTATACTCAGTCTACTGGCGCACATATCGAGGCTTACAGTGCAGTCTTATATTTTAAAATAGTGCAAGTGTAGAGATGGGCAGCCATGGGGCACTTAAAGGCAGAATGGGTTGATAAATCATTTGTGTGTTTTGAGAGCAACTGGCACAGGCATCCCTCATTGGGAAGCCCCTAAAGACCACTGGACCTCAGGGTGCACTTACTTACTCACACACACGGTGATCATCCAGAAGCCATCAGCCAACACTGCATGTGTGCGAGTGAAAAAATGGGAAGAGCGTAAAAACTCCACACACTGCAACAGCCAAAATCTGAACGCAGCGCCCCGGCTAACGACGGCAAGGAGTGCAAAATCAGATTCCACTCACAAGCACAAATTTGGCTTTTTAATTCAGACAATGCTCATCTAGTTATGTGGAGTATGTAATGGAAGCAATTTTTAACAAACAGCGCCCTTGAAATATCCCCGAGGACCTCCTCGGTCTCGACTGTGCCAGCTACCGGACTAAACCCTCCAGAGGCACTCTATTCTATTCTATTCGATCCTTTCTGTCAATGCCACTGCCCAGGCTCCAGGGGAACATTCAATTTTTCCTCCCATGGTGCCATGTTTGCCCTTTTCATCTGGGCACAAACAAGACGGCACAGATCGATGCTCTCTACTTGCCAGTGATTTATTTCCATTTCCTGGAGGAGTTCTCTCTGCCACATTGGCTATGCCATTGCCCTGGCCAGTCTGGTACCCATTCACAGTACTTTCAGATGTTTTGCACATTTCTCATTTTTTATGTGGCAGCTTAGCCCTCCACAAGCACATCAGGTGTCTACGTCTTCTGCCTAACTTAGTACAGAGGTTTGATTTCTCTTATTATATTTAATTTTCCCCGTTTCTTGAGAAGGTGGACCCAGTTAAAAATAAATAAACACACACACACACACAACCACCACCACAGTAGAGACTGGCATTACAATCAGGTGCCATCTCCAGGCGGTTCACTGCATGTGTGAATACTGAAAAGACAAAAAGACGGCTGTGGAACCAAAAGTTAAATGACACTACATTGGGGTCTTCAGTTTCAAATGTTTTGTGTTTTAAGCTTCAAGCCCCCGCCTTAAGACCCTCTCTCCCCCTTAGGTCCTCACAACTCCACAAGCGGACACTCAAGTGGGCCTTTTTCATTTTCTCCTCCTTGATACCCAAACGACACTCACCCTCAGATGTCACTCAACACCCCCCTCTAGTGGCAGCACTTTAAGGTTGCAATACACAGCCTAAGGATTCAGAAAGAACTTTAATGGAGGACAAGTTTATTTTTTCTCCCAGAGGCAATTATGAAATTACTTTACAATACATAATTAATATACAGAGTAAATTATTCTGAAAATGCAAGTGATTAAAATACAAATATCCACAGGTAATATTAAATGTAATTGTTATTCTGTGGCTTATTAATGTTTAAAAAAAAAAAAAAAAAAAAAAAAGCTAAATAATTTTTTCCAAAGGTTTGGGGTCACAGAGGCTAAATTTCCAAAGAAATCAAACGATAAAAATAGTTTACCTGCGGAAGAATGAACAATAAGTCGAGTGACTGCAACTACTGCTACAATTCTATACACTTTCAAACAAAAATGAAAGAAATAAAAATACAAAAAATAAAAAATACAGGGTTTGATTTTTTTTATTGTAAATTCACTCTATACTCAGCTTTAAAGTTTTCGCTTCTTTTGAAAGAATATATAAATACATTAAAAGAAATGCAGCAGAGCATTTTTTATCCTCACTCTGGTGTATCCTGGGGTTGGGGATCCTGATTTAGGGTTCTTGCTGAAAGTCCACAGCACAAACAGGACAGGATGGGACAACACGAAGAACAAAAATGGAATAAACACTCCACATCAGATCTGAAAACAAAAAATATCAAATTAACTTCAAGTACTTTCAAACATCCACCCAGGCTCTATGAAATATTTACAAGAAAACCAGCCATTTAGATGAGCTCATGTTGAATAAAGAATAAAAACAGAGAACCTCTTTACAAAGACGAATGCACATTACTTTAAATAAAGATGGCCACTTGTGGAGACAAGGCCATTATTAATATTATTATTATTAAGAGATTTGCTGATAAGGAGAGTAATTCAGGCCAGTTTGATAAGCCCAGCTGATCACTCCAACTGCTGCCAGTTTAAAAAGGAGGGCGAGGATCTTCATGAACCCCGAGTGTCTCGCTGGCCCCATCACTCCGACTGTATGTTCTCCCAAGGTAGAACAATTCTGTTGAACTTCACCTCACTGAAGCTCGAGACGGTCACTGGAGCTCCATTGCATACTCTTGAAACTAAAGCAAGGAGCTGGAAAATGTCAATGTGTGGGCTGGTAAGCGCAAATGTGAAGACACCCCCCTCCCTATTTAAAGTATGCCAACAAAACCCCACTACAGCGCCCACGTGGCATTTAATGACCACACGTGCCACCCGATACTAATGCTCTTCAGGAGGAGGTTGGTTTTTTTTTGCCTGTATGCTGCTGTACACGAGATGTGCCAACCTCGGTGCAGGGAGATTGGGGGGTTTCGGGGTGTAATACTCACTGAAAAGCCAGCAGTGTTGCCATTGTTGGATAAGTCGTGTTAGTTTCTTGAATATTTACTCTTAGCCGTCCCCCACTACAGTACACACACCCCCCTCTGACTACTGTCAAGTGCACTCCTCTCACCGACTCACTGACCATCGAGATGCATTTCCAGGGGACTCTTAAGACGGACTTTTTTTTTTGTTTACCTTATGTTGCCTACAAAGGGGGTACGCAACTCCACTCCTAGAGGTCCACAATGGGGGCAGGTTTTTGTTTTAAGTCACTTTTATTTTTTTAATTACAACTCATTTATTTACTACTAAAGCAACAAATTTCTGGGCTTGATTATAGGAAAGCCATTTGTTACAACTCCAGAACTCTTGATTGCCAATTTTAGGTTTAAATGCTGCATTAACAGCCGCCAAAGCACAAGCGCTTCAGAACAGGTCATCACCTGAAGCTTAGCATGTTCAGGCCCAGCAAGCACTTGGATGGGAGACCAGAAGGAAAAACTTGGGTTGCTGCCGAAGAGGTGCAGGGGGCTGGTGGAGGTAGGGTGCTTACCCTGTGGTCTGAATGTGAATCCCAATGTCCCAGTGCAGTGATGGGAACACTAACATAAAAATGGCTTCACCCTTCAGATGAGAGATAAAACCAAGGACCTGACTCTCTGTGGTCATAGAAGATCCTTAGGCAAACTTCGTAAAGAGCAGGGTCTATCCCAGTGCCTAAACTGGCTGCCATGGCCTAATCATCCGCCAGGTTTACTAGGTGGTCAAGTGGTGAGAAAGACAACCAAACAGCTTGAGTGTGGCAAGTGTACTGGCACAACAAAGGCTGCCACATCATCATCTGGGTGGGTGCTACACTCTGGCGGCGGTTAAACCGGCTCCCCACTCACTAAAGCGCTATATAAATATAAACTATTAATTGCTAACTGTTTTCTGTAATTAGCCATCAGTTAATAATGAGGTGCAAATGACAAAGGAGCCACCAGCTAATGTGCTTCCATTGAAACGTTATGATGCATCAAGAAGTATCAGTGTTAATACATTTGGAAATAAATGAGGGAAGAAAAAGAACCAAGAGATACAAATCTGTTCAGGACCACAAAACACACGGCTAACACTCTCAGAAAATGAAATCCGACAATGTGATAAAGAGGTCTTGGAAGAATAAAAGACAAGTTTCTGGCCTGGCTTCTAATTATGAAACTGGTTGGAATGAAAACCCACTGTGCCTACCAGGGCTGGAATGAAGTACCTCTGGCCTATAACAACACAGTGGCATGCACATTTTTGGGCACCCTTGCCAAAAATGTCTGTTCCTGTGAATAGCTAAGTGAGCAGAAGATGAACTGATCACCAAATGGCAAAAAGTTAGGGGACATTTCTTTAATATTTTAACCAAGATTACATTTTTATTTCCATCACGCAAAGGTAGAAAATACCAAAAATTGAAGAGGGCCTGCAGCAGAAGTCTGGGCACCTGACATGGTCAAACACTTAGTAACAGACCCCATTTAACAAATATCACAGCTTGTAAACGCTTCCTGAAGCCAGCCAAGTCTTTCAGTTGTGATTTGGGGTATCTTCACCCCTTCATCCTTGCACGCACTTCTCTTTTGAGATCTCGCTACAGGTTTTCAATGATGTTTAGTTCAGGGAACTGTGAGGGTCATTGCAAAACCATCAGCCGGCGCCTCCTGGGGTGTTCCACTGTAGATTTTGAGATGTACATCGGATCACTTCCTGGAATTTGCCACCCTTTATCCAAACATAACTTTGGTGAAGTCAAAATAGAACTTTTTGGCCACAATGTGCAATCTACATGACTGGTTTCCAAGATCCATCAGGCTTGCTTAGATGTTCATTTCCAAATTTTAGATGCTGAATTTTGTGGCTTTTCTTCTGCCGACTCTACCATGAAGGTTACATTTGTTCAGGTGTCTCTGCACAGTAGAGCAATGTGCCACCACTCCAGAGTCTTCCTGAAGGTCTTTTGCAGTCAAACAGGGGGTTTGATTTGCCTTTCTGGCAATCCAACAAGCAGTTCTTTCAGAAAGTTTTCTTGGACTTCCAGACCTCAACTTGACCTTCACTGTTGCAGTTAACTGCCATTTAATAACATTACGAACTAAGGAAACAGACAACTGGAAACCCTTTGCCATCTTCATGTGGCCTTCTCCTGCTTTGTGACCATCAGTTATTTTTCACATTGCTGGGCAGCTGCTTAGAGGAGCCCATGGCTGCGGATTATTGAAACAAGGTTTAAGGAGTCAGAATTTATACAACTTTGCAATTTGCATCTCCTAGGGTTTCTAAAGATGGCTGTGAACAAGACATAGTTCTAACAAGCTAATGAAGGTCTGAGACCTTGGTGAAAGTTATCGGAGACCTCAAATATCCTGGCCTGCCCAAACCTTTGCATGGTGCTCCTCTCCTTTTGTCATAGTACAAATTGTACAAAACAAAAATATTACACTAATCTTGCATAAAATGCTGAAAAGAAATGTGTCAACTTTATACCTTTTGGTGCAAGTTCATCGTCTGATCACTTAGCTGTTCGCAGTAACAAACATTTTAAGCAAGTGTGCCTAAAGTTTAGCATACCACTATATACTTCATTTGATTGTTGATCTGTACTTCATTGAGAAAACAAACTACAGTAATCCCTCGCTATATCGCGCTTCAACTTTCATGGCTTCACTCCATCGCGGATTTTAAATGTAAGCATACCTAAATATATATGATGGATTTCTGTGGACAATGGGTCTTTTAATTTATGGTACACGCTTCCTCAGTTTGTTTGCCCAGTTGATTTCATACAAGGGACGCTATTGGTGGATGGCTTAGAAGCTACCCAATCAGAGCGTGTATTACGTATTAAATAAAACTCCTCAATGATAGGATATGCTTCCCGCGCGGTGCTTCATTGTTTGCTTTTGTCTGTCTCTCTCACTCTCTCTGTGCCCGACGGAGGGGGTGTGAGCAGAGGGGCTGTATGCTTAGAAGATACCGACGCTCCTCTACAAAATGCTGCTTTATCACGGTGCTTCGGCATACTTAAAAGCACTTATTGATTTTTTGATTGTTTGCTTTTCTTAGCGAGCGCTCTCTCTGACATTCTCTGCTCCTGACGGCGCTCCTTTGAAGATAAGATATGTTTGCATTCTTTTAACTGTGAGAAAGAACTGTCATCTTTGTCTTGTCATGGAGCACAGTTTAAACGTTTGACTAAAGGGTGTTATTTCATGTCTAGAGGGCTCTAATAATGTTAACAGGGTGGGAGAGTTTATAAGGGCTTAAAATATATAAAAATAACCATACAGACATTTGGCTTCTACTTCGTGGATTTTCATCTATTGCGGGGGGGTCTGGAACGCAACCCCCGCGATCGAGGGGGGATTACTGTACTTCACATTTATTAGTGATATGGAGCCAATGAAGCCCCTATACATGTTCATCACATATTTCAGCCTTCATTAACCTCCATTACATTTGATCTATGGACGCTGTAGCACACACAGACACTTGGATATCTGTATATTGTTAATGTATTTGCATCCTTTGGGCAGCATACTACTTTGTTTATATACAAACTATAACCCTAACTAAAAGTAACCTACCATTCTTGTATGTAAAGTGATAAGAGACAGTACGTCTACAGTCGATCAACAAACTTCAAGGAATTTAATCTTTCTCATTAAACCGTAAGATATTTAAAAATGATCTTTTACTTGAAATTCAGAAAAGATATGAAAACCTGCCAGTCATAAGATATATTCGAATGGAATATACCCTGAGCATTCCACAATCAACAACAAAAGATATTTGAAAGATTATGTGGTCTAAAGTGTACTCCTGACAAGATCCAACCTCTTAGTAACGTCAAATGCCCAAGCTGCTATGTCATGTTTTACGAATGCTCCAAAATCACCTTGGATCTACAAATCACTCCTAATGATTTTATAGTAATTGTTGGATTAATACAAGATGGGATAACATTGTGCTACGAACAGTTCTATACTACACGGCTTGTATGAAGACTTGTTTTAAGTAGAAAAAATAATCTTGACCTTCCACCTTCCATAACTCACTAGGAAGCAAAATCCTCAATTATATACAGTAGCTCCCTGACTCAGACAGTAACAAAGTGGCGAGTTTGATGAATTTTTCCACACATCATATTGCACTTAATGTTAACTAAAAACACCCCACATTACTCACAGGCAAGTATTAATGCCACAACAACCAGCATCTTAGCCCGAAAAGATTACTGCTGGAAATAGTCTTGAGAGCAAACACTTACATCATCAATGTCTTCATCATCATCTCCAATATCATCAAACTGGATTTCATCATCATCCCCAGGACCAAAGGTGTCGGTTTCATTAATTTTAGCTATAATTGGTGAAAAGGAAAAGTATTCTCAATCATTAATGAGGCTGAAAACAAGGCACATCCTAGCTTTAGTAAATATATAAAGCTTCACTGAACATTCAAAAAAATCTTATTTCCACGATTCAAAATAAATTCCAAAGCTTTGTAAAATGGAAATTACTAAACAATGCTGTCCGTTTTCACAGTACTCCTTAAAAGGCAGGTTTTCAAGCCTCTTACCATGCTCTGGAAGCTCTCCGTACGCTTTCAAGCTTCTAGCTTCATCCGCATTGTACTTTAGAATAACATCTGCTTTGTTGTCCTAATAATAATAAAAAAAATAAAAAAAAAATTTGTATTATATTCAATACTAAAAATTGAGCGAATAAGACAAGTTTGTCTAAAAGCATAAGAGTGGCAAAAAAAACCACAAAAAAAACAACTTCACCTGGTAATCTCTCAACCCAACCAAAATGATATCTGATGTGTTAATCCAAACCTGATAAAGAAAAAAAAAAAAAAACCTCATAATTCAAAGAAATATCACACTGCTATATTCTCATCCAAAAAAGTAAACAATTACGATGAGCAAATTAATACAAAAATAAAGATAGAACCAAACAGTTTCAGAGGCTGCAATATTTCTTCTTTTGTTGAACAATGACTTTATTTAGACCGAGGAATAAGTTTGTTTAAAACAACAGTATTGTGTCACATCACGCAGGAAAAATACAATTCTGCTAAAAGGAACTAGGACTGGGCAATATTATCATGGCAATAGTTCCGGCCTTGATACACAACATTTCTTTGCTTGGACATAATGATCAGCAAATGCGTATGTGCACACTCAAGAGTAAGAGAGAGAAAGAAAAAAGCAAAAGACAACAAGATGACAATCACTAACTACTTATTTAAAATTGGCTAATTTAGATGCAAAGAAGAAAAAAATAGTCAAAGTTATTTGGCTTTTTTTTTTTTTTAAGCCAGATGAAAAAGGAGAGCCTGCAAATTTAAACAGTGCGAGATTAATGAAGACAGAGAAGCGCCAAGCTGGTGCATTATTCGGTCTTGGTGGTGTAACAATGACAAGACTCAAATAAGAACAGAAGGTTAAGGTGCATTATAGGCGATAAAAGCTGGGCACCTGCTTACAGGTGGGAATCGTGTGCATTGCTGCACTCACCTCATGACAAACCACCCGGATTGAGACTCGAGGGCGGCCATGCAATGGGCGACGACACAGCACCACACACACGGCAAGACATTGGAGTATTCGAGTCTGAGTGCTGCACTGAAGGCCGTCGATGTGTTAATAGAAGTTTTATCAGGAGAAGACTGCACAACAGTTTCTCCATTCATACCTAGTAGCCTTGTGCAAACAGGCGGTAGCGATGTCAATTGATGACTGAGAACTTGCATAATCATCTATGGACTTTGCTTTAAACCAAGTGATTGAACATGTTGTAAAATACATTATGCACTTGTATCCAGACAGGCTGTAAAATGCATAGTATTTACTAAAACTAGAACATTTAAGTACTTCTTTATCAGAAAGCAACAAATCCAAATTCATTTTCAGTAACAAAACAAAAATTAAAACCCACAACAATGTAGTCTGTCAGGTAGCTAACATAGTAGGCATGGAGTTTTAAAGGCCAGCGGAAGAAGAGGTTTGCAACATATTAAGAGAAGACAAGAGAGGTAGAGGATGTACTATTGCAATTTTGACAGCTCTAGCCAAAGCAGAAACTTTGCTTCATTCAGTCTGGATACATAAACAAAATCAAGACTGGCAAGAAAAACTGCTTGGGTTGTTCGGTGACCACCGCCAATAAGTCCTGGCGTTCAGCAAGTGTGCTGTGCTCTCAAATCACCTCTACATCAAACTCCCACAAGGGAAGCGACTCAGTGGAGTGATGAAATTGACCGCTCGCATATCCCTGTCATCGCCCCAAAAACAACTTGAGACCGACTACTACAACTGGAAGGGATGCTACCGTTTAACTCTCGGCTAATTTTACATACAGATGTGCAATACAAAGCAAACATACTTTATTCACATAGACAATGCAAAGCAGCTGCTGTACCCTTGCACTTCCCTGACTGTAGTTTGTTTTTTCTAAATTCAAAAGCACAAATAACAGCAGATAAGATTTGCCAGAGTATAGTCCACTGGATTATGACAATTTCTAAATAAAACCTTCCAGCTTACTCAACAAATAACTTTGGTTAATTTCACTTGACTTACCATGCTGATTTGTTGCCAGTTAGGCCGATTTCTTCTTAGTCCACCATTTGCACATCTATATATTTTTCTATTTTAAACATGGACAATTTTATTCCTTGTCACAATGCAAGGCAAATACTAATGAGGGCACCCTGTGGCCAAACTGAAAATTACAGGCACTGCATTTAAAGCAATTTTGGCTTTTTGTTAAAATGGTGATTTTAGCCTTGAAACTAAACAGGCCCAAATCCCCAATCCCTCTCAAATGATACTCTTGCCCTGATAATATAGTCTATCAATGATGTTTAAAAAGACAATCAGCCTGAGAAATCAACATATTTATCATCCAATTCTAAAGGGGACTCGTACAAAACCCGAAAAGTGAAAAGTCAGGCCCTAAGTTTTACACAAAAATGTCAAATGAGGTCATATTTTTTGCATTTTATATTTGCTGGGTCTGAAAAGTCTGAACTGTGTTTTTTAGTGCATCCCAAACAACCAAATGACTTTACATGGAAGTGAATATTGAGG
Organism: Polypterus senegalus; assembly: GCF_016835505.1. Lineage (NCBI taxonomy): Eukaryota > Metazoa > Chordata > Cladistia > Polypteriformes > Polypteridae > Polypterus > Polypterus senegalus. Next base: position 270,323,691 of record NC_053155.1, read on the forward strand.
ATAAAAAACTAATTCTGAAATACTGAAAGAGATTAGCTTCAACCAGGAGAAAGAATACTGCGATCACCCAAGTATTTTCTTCAAGAAAATGTATCCTGTGGATGGATTCCTCCACCACCTTCTATAGGTGGATGCAGACAGTGTGAGCTAAGCAAGCAAACAAAGAGCAGTGAACATGTGCAGAATACAAAATCCTTAATAGTAACCTGGATTAAGGATTTACTAATAACCCGGTTTCTTTAACCAGAGTAAGTTTACATGGCAGGTTATAACCAAGTTTCTGAATATAACCAGTTATTATAAAGTACTATAAACATGCTAAGAGATAACAACGGAGCTATGGATTAACCTTCAAGAAAAATGAAGCACATTCATAGGGCATCAAGTCAAAGGGGTCACCAGAGAGTTTTTAAATAAGTAACAGAAAGTATAAATAAAATTGTCTGCAATAAGCCTTATTTTTAAATCTTTCCAGTATGTTGAAATGCTATACTATATCAAGATTTGAAATCAATGGAATAGAAGACAATATGATTCATTCAAATAATTGTGTATTCAGTAGAATATCTTTAAATAATGGACCACTAAACACATGTTTCTGTAGAAAAAGGATGTTGGAAATTAATAGTATGACAAGTTTGAAAGCTTTATATTGTAGGGCTTTGGTCTGCCAACCTCTAAGGCACTATTCAATAAATGAAGTTGTGCATTTTCTTTTGTTTGTCCTTGTGAGTTTACTTCATGCTCATAAAGATGTTTTAAAGTTAGGCTTGCTTGTTTTTTGTTAAATGAAAAACAAAAGAAATTGGGAAGAGTAGCTCATTGTCAATCTCTTTATATAGTACAGTCTATACAGTACATAATTTTTCAAATATTCTGTGTCCTTTTAATGGCATTTGAACCATTTTATTTCTTGTTCAGTTCTTTTTACAATACAATATTCTGGATATAAATTAAGTAGATGAGTCAAGTCAATTTACTTTGTAATAAACCACATTAAAACTCATTTGTTTACCCTAATATTCTGACCCTCTCACTACAGGTGTTTGGGAGGATTTGTATCACAAATTATTTCATTTGCTCAGGGTTTATACTTTAATCTGGTTTACTGGTAGTTATTCTAATGCAAAACATTGTTATTTCCTGTACTTCTCTTCATTTAGAGTTTCATGCTGATATTTTATATCCAACTGACATTTTTACTGTAGGCAGAACTGGGGTAGACCAACAACAATTGTGACATATTTATTATGTGTTCATTTGTGAAAGAGATGTGGTGTAACCAACCCAAGTATGGCACCACCATTATACACACCAGAAAAACTGAACAGAAAATGAGTGGATACTTTTGGATGGAAAGCTCAGGAAAACAATGACAACAAATTCTTCAGTGTAAAACAAGTGTAATTCCAATGCAGGAATTAAAATTTCTACAGTGACTAATGTTAATAAACCTTTCTTTGTATTGGGTTTAGATACTTAAATATTTTAAAGAAATTAACATACCTTTTTTCTTAATTTGCCTCTGATATGGCACAGCCGCTTAACGCCATCAAAACACATCGCTTCCAGCCTACCATTTCCTAACATTTTGATCACCTGGGCATATTCTGAAAACATAAAAGCTAGTAGTCAAACATTCCATTTGATACATCAGAAACCCAAAAAGTCTTAGTAATTGAATCATTAAAAAAAAAAAACCAAACAAATAGTGTTGGGGTCATGAATTAATTTTGGCAAGAATCAAAAAACCACACTTAATTTCTGAATACCCAGAAATAACCAAGAGAAGAAAAAAAAAAATGGTCAGAAAATACACAGTATTATCCAAAACACCCACCTCTTTTTTAAATAAGACACTCCAGTAAAACATGAATGATGCCTACTTGATCAGATGGGAACAATTAACAAACACATTTCAGTAACTTAGCAAAGTGTAAATAGAGATTGTGATTTCTCAATTAAAACTCACTTTGAAATTTAAGGCAGTCATCCAAGATAAATAAAATGATTTCAGTGTTTCATATTAACATAGAATCCCATGCAAAAGTTTACACTCCACGGCAAATTATGCACTTGCCTAAAGTGTTGCATTGCCTCAAAAGCTTGTATATTGTAATCCGCTCAGTTAGCCAACAAAAGGTGTCATTTTGCTTGACTTCTCGTTGCATCGGTCACGTCACGTTTAAGATTTACTCTCAGATTGCAAGTCATTCGAAAACATGAGCCTTGTGTTTTGAGGTACTTCATAGTACATTTCATGTGTGTTTTGGATTCTTGTCTTTTTCACCTTCAATTTCATGAATTAGTTAATTCCCCTTGCATTCATATGTGGCAATGTGCATAATATATATATTATAAATATATAAAAAAAAAAAAAAACACAACACAGTGAATTTAAATCCTTAGGCACTAAACTGGTGTCAACGTATTCACAACAGGCATTGTATGTACTGTAGAGACGAAACTGATCACAAAAATACTTTTACCTCTGTATCTGATGTTCAGGTCTGACATGAACATTTTCTTTAAAGAAAATTTCACATCTTACAGAAAGTTTATTATTTGGTTGTCATGTCTAGAGGTGAGATTTTCAGATGTTCCATGTATTTCCTTTGTTAATCTGCCATGTAGCCTGTACTATTATGCATTGTTCATTATGAGTTCCTACACAGGTCAGCTCTTCTAAAGTGTATGCCTTGAATAGTTTATGGACATGAATGGTTGTGATGCCATTGTCAGAAACAGTTAAAGTAATTTCCTGCTTTTCTAAATAAAAAGTGGAAAGAACTTTAACTCAGGGAGTAAGGCATACCTAACTTACAAGGTTATCAAACATCCCATGGACGTTAACACACTACATAGCCATATTTTCTCTAGGTCTTTTGCCATCTTTTATTATGTGACAAATATTTTTCAAGAGCAATGTAGGTATTCCACACATCTCTTGCCTATCCCAAACTGGATGACACAGTATGATTGTATGGTGAATATTTAGCCAATTTTCCCCACAGTCTTCCATCTAATAAAGAAAATTCTTTGATGACATGTTGTATTGAGATTAATCCGATATCATGTACTGCTAATTGGAATCTGTTAACAGTACGACATAAGGTAAATGTTACTTATAAATGTAAATGTTATTTATATGAATGAAGATCCAAAATATGTGCAGACTATGTGGTTAAGTGTTAAGTATAGCTGAATCCTGAAGTATACCATATAGTAAGATTTATATTTAGACCATTGTGTTCTCGGACTTTCATAAAAGGTTAAATAGTGAATAGTCAGGTTTGTTCAGCAATCTTGTATCTTCTTCTTTCGGCTGCTCCCGTATGCTGTAATTAAATTCCTAAACTTGATTTCAGTACCAAATCCAGCTTTCAGACACCAGTACAGATACCAAAATAGTCCTGAGGCAAATAAATGATAACTGTAAAACTCCCACCTTCCTTCAGCCTCCTTGGTATGCCATGCCATCACACCACTTTCTCCTTCACAAATTTAAAATTTTGCCAAGCAATTAAATGAAGGAGAGAGTTAAACAAGACGACAGACTGGATTACACAAAGACTGGAGGAGGGCTTTGTCCGAGTTTACAGCAGAGAAATAATCAGAGTGTATTTGGAATACATTTTTTACTCCCTAAACATTTGACAGAATTAGACAATGACTGCCTCAAAAAATACACAATACTGTCAGAATACGCCTTATCCAGGTCAAAACTCACCTTGTCCATCTTCTTTAAACACCAATTCTCTTTTTTCAGACTCATTCTCATTCTTACCACGTCTCCGATTTTTTCCTCCCTTACCTAAGAACAAAATGTACATTAATTCAAGAAAACAATATTTAATTGCTACAATGCTGTAATTGTCACACACAAACTATGTCTCATTGCACCATGTTCGTATTGTCTTTAAACAAAAACAAATATACTTTAATATTTAATTGTATGGATTATTTTTGTGATGCATCTATGGAAAACGATAATGTTTCTGATGAATAAAACAACTTTGAAACAACTTCGCATCATTGGCTCACTATATTATCACAATCCTGCAGCAAACTTATTTGGGGGCGTGGAATCTGGGGGGAATCCAGTAATGCCCAGCAATACTCCGCTGAAGCCACAGAGTAACAAGTTATCAGCTTGCAAGTCTGCATGCAAGATTTGTTACTGAACAATACCAACTAAAGGGGCCAACACAACCAATTTAACTAAACACATGAAGGACCAGCAATATAAAGAATCAGAGAAGTAGGTATCTTATTTCAGAAATTATAGGAACATTAATCAGTATAAGCCTGTAAACTGTTAATTTTGAAGTAGAGATGCAAAGTCAGTAAACTGGCCAATCACTTTTCCATAATTTATCTGAAGTGCTCCTTTTAAGAGCTAAGGCACATCTTTTTTGCTGCAAACCTTCTATAAACAGAACAGTAAGGCAGATATCACAATAGAAAGAAAAATTGGAATATTAGACTTTACATTAAAGAAAATGGATTAATAAACAGAGGAAAAAGTAATCAGAAGAGATGTCCTGTGCAATTAGACAAATTAGGCAAGAAAGGGTACTTTAATGAATTCAAAGCTTTTTATCTTGTCCTTTAAAATAAAATGAAAACTACTTGGGGAGATTGTGTGAAGTACAGCAGCATATATTTTCACTTAGAAAAAGAAGAAATTAAAAATTTGAAATTGCTGTTTAGTATGCAATAGGCTTTTTAGGTTAACTGCAAATTTTTGTCTATTTTACTTTAAGCATGATAGCCTTGTATGCTTTTGAAGAGATCTTATGAACAGTTGAGAGATTTGTGGCTTTTTGGAAGGTATGTACTGTATTTGTATAAATTTTGGTAACAAAAAAGTATTGCATAATTAAAAGCTGAATCCATGTTTATAATTGCACATAAATTGGGCATGTGTAACTATTACACAGAAAAAAAAAATCTAAAAAACCTACAAAATACAGTAAACATAAATGTTAACAGCAAAAAAGCTGTAGTGCAATTAAAAATATTAAGTTAATTGGTTTGGCAAATGGTCAAAACTACTTTTAAGCTCTCTTTCAGATAAGTACATTACAGAAGAATTTAAGCAATATTACAGCTAGGGGCGTGTGATGGCATCATCTACAATAAAATCTAAATTGCTGTTATGTCACTCACTTTGCAAAAAACAATCAAAAACACACACCGAGGGCCCACACATTCACTATATCATGTAGCCTACTCTCCAGAAGTCAGATATGATTCTCAAATGAGAATCCACATCTGGAGACAAGTTGTTAAAAAATCAGATTCTTCCTAACCAACCGTTCTTGATTCCTCCAGTCCAGAAAGTTTAAACTGCCAAGGTTCAGGTAGAAAGCAGACAGAAATAAACTGAAGGGTTCTTTTCTAAAAGAAGACGATTCACAGCAGTGGCTTGTCTGCAGGCAGAGTATTGTGCTGCACTGGCACACAATAACTGTTTACATCAGCCGAAGCAATTGCACTAGAATTAAAATTATATTTTTCCAAGTCGACTTGATTTACTGAATAGGATTCATTTACAATCTAGTAACAGGAGAAAATACCAAAAATTAAAATTTGTAAATAAAAATTTAGAAGGTTAACACCAATGTGTAGTATTTTTTCGAATCAACAAGATCAAAGATGACACATTCAAGAGTCACAAGTTGCTGGTCCTGGCATAAATATTTGGCAAATTGCCCAAAATAAAGCTAGCAAGTGCACCCAACAGACTACTCAATCATATTTAACTAGCCTGTGTAATGAAATTTGAAGCACTAACCAACTATTTATTCTATCCCACAATATACACTGGCTGTAACTTTCATAATAATGCTATTAACTAGAATAAATGTCTATAGTTAATAAGCTTTGTATCACAAAAAGAACAGCTTGAGGACATTTGAGTGTAACTGGGTTACTCCAAACTCTTATCTTTTGGATTACCTTTCTTTGTGGTGCAGTTGCTGCCACAGAGCATCTTAATTTGGAGGAGATGAAGGGACGATTAGTCAGTTAAGAAAATAGGAAAAAAATTTTGCCAATGATTACCATTGTCGTGGATTATTTGATTACATAGAATCATGGAAGCGCTAATGTGTAGGAACAAACCCATTAATTACCTCATTGATAACTTATCGATGACAGTTTTATGTAATGGAGCAGTCAAGGGATAATGCCTGTTTACATGTTTTGAAAGCATGCTAGTGATATTTGGGGAAACTGGTCGAGGGTTTCTAATGGGCTGGAAACATAGTACAGTATTACGTTTTTTTCATTTAACACAATAAGTAGTTTTTTTACGATCCAATTTTTGTTTTCCAACCCATTTTCAGGAATGGATTAGAACTGGATAACCATGAACGACTGCATTTACATTCAGCATGAATTCAAAACCAGTTTTACATAATTGTTTTACTGATTTTATTACGTTCCAATAGAATGGTACAGTTTAAAGAATAAGTTTTGTATTTTTCAAGTCAAAGTCATTGCTTCTCAATTATGATATATAATAATTTCCCTGATGAATCTTTGTTCTAAACTGAAGCATATTATATAAATAAAAAAAAACAAAAAAAACTTGCCTGGTCTTGCATTTTACACTGGAATAAGTATTTACCGGGACAAATGTCAAAAAAAAGTATCTAAACTTACTGAATACATTCATTTTCCAAGCATGTCTTCAGATTGTATACATATTGCAAAACACTATCCATTTTAATTTAAGAAGGATAAAGCAAAGTTTTATTTGAGAGATTCAGCCACTTTAAAAGGAGACTGGCTGTGTACTTCATTTTGCTACTCATCATCCTCTGCAGGAAATTTTCACAGCTAGGTTCATGGATTCAAATCAGAAAGTCATTGCTATGCACCACTATTGATATTACTGAATGCTGATGCCCAAAAAAAAGTCACACAAACTTCCGCATTGAGAAAGAATGGGAGTGGTCTTTATGTTCAAACTTCGCCAACCTCTACAAAACGCATGCAAGTCAACGGGAAATGAGGAACTGAACTAGTTTTGAGAGGATTACAAAGGTGCAATAATCTTAAGTGTCTTAGCAGGCAGGCCATAGTGGCCAAAAATACAATCCAAACTGGGAGGCAGTGGTGCTAACCACCACGTCACTGTGCCTCAAACCACAAAAGACACAGATGGAACAAAAACAAACAAAAAAAAAAAAGCAATAAAAAAAAAGCAACATTCACAAACTAGTAATAAGAGGTCTGACAATTTTGCAAACTTGCCATCATACACTTACGTTGGCAGCACTGTACAAAAAGCTTAGTAAGGTTTCATAACTTTGGTATAACTGTCTCACAGCTGTGTTTGCGTCGAAGTGTGGTGGTGTCTTGCGAAGTGGCATTCATTATTGTTGTTGCATGTTCCTGTGTGCCATTGCGAGAATGTCGGAGCTTGCATTAGAGCAACCAACATACATTGCTTTCCTGTAAACTTGGCAAGAGTGGAAGTGAAATCAGGGACATGTTAGTCCAAGTTTATGGGTATAATTCCATGAAGAAAACAGCAGTGTACAAATGGATTAAATGTTTTTCTGAGGGGAGAGAAAGCGTCACTGATGGAGAGATCAGGGACACTAACAAGCAGAACGGTCAAAAATATTGGAAAAAAAAATTGAATTGTGCATCAAAATCAAAACTGGCGCAACCGTGTTCCCATGTTTAGCAACATGCTTTCATTCCTATCATCATGAAAATATCACGTATATATCTCAGTATTTTAATTATTCAGGGAGCTGTAATATCACGAATGTAATGGATTCTGTGTCCTGTCGGAGGAAGAGAAAGCCCAGAAACACGTAGTGATTCACACACATTAGAGCACATAGAAGATCAAAGACAAAACAAAGCATTTAACGTGCTACTTTAGTTACGATGGTATTTGAGAAACTAGCTAATTAAACGATTTTAAGATGAAGTTTATGATGTTCTACTTTAATGACAAAATAAACTACGTGATTAAGGTGGAAATTTTGAGACTAAAGTTGACATTTCGTACTTTTTTCCCCACTGTGTGCCTATTTTTTTTTTTTTTTCTCTGAACCCTCATAAGCTTTCATAGGACACTCAGACGGTGGGTTATGACTCACCTTTTCACAGAGACTGATATCTGACAACTTCTTTTTTTATTTCGGGCAGTGTGCGACTTTGTGAACTTGAGCTTTCGAGTGTCTCCGACACACTAGGTCACTCGATCAACTTCCTTTTTTTGTTTATACCACTGTTTAAACCAACAGATAGTACGTTTTTCCTTTGCCTCCACTCAGTATTCGCTGAAATTCTTATATTTTCCCCCATGCTTTTCCCATTGTCTTTTCACATAAGGCTGAGCTTAAGAGCTATTTATATTGATTTGTATATCCAAAGAGGCGTAATTCTGGGAGGAGTTGGGGCGGACAGCAGGCGTATGCATGTGCGTTATTTTTCACGCCGATCGGGATTTATGTAGCGGAAGAACGTGGAAGTTTGCATACGCAAAGATTCCTGCATCTGGATTTTTCTGTGTGTACGCACATTCCCGCTTTTATGCTTATGCCATGTTATAGTGTGAGTTCTACACACGGCGTTATACAGGAGGCCCCGGATCTGGCCCCCAATTACTTTTTCTTTACCTGAAGATAAAGAAAATATTGAAAGGAAGACATTTTAATGACATACAAGACAGTAAACGTAATACGACAGCTCTGATACCCATTACAGAAGGAGTTCAAAAATTGCTTTGAAGTGTGGACTAAGTGCTGGCATCAGTGCATAGCTTCCCAAGGGGAGTACTTCGAAGGTGACTGTAGTGATAGTCAGCAATGAGATATGTACAACTTTTTCTGGGATGAGTTCGCAAACTTAATTGTCAGATCTCATAAGTAAAGTAGTTATAGATTATTGCACTCGGAGTTCCAAGCGTAGGGCACACATTGGCCGTGCAAAGAAGCAGCAGTGTGGGACTGGCTTAAAAGAAAATAAGTTTGCCTATGCCAGACTCATGGCAAATTTACTGGAAATTATTTTGCTAAAAAGGACTCCGGAAAAACAAACATTTGCTGCAAAAAAAAAAAAAAAAAAATGCCTTGGCCAATTTCCCAATCAAATCTATTTGTATAATTGATGTTTTAATATGCAGAGAGGTATCACAGAGGTTTCATTTCTGCCTCACTACCCTGCATTCTGCATGGAGCTTGGTATCAGTGAGAATCAGCAAGTTTACTCATTTGAAAACATCCTCAGCTCCTTTAAACACCATACCCCCAGCAAGGACAACTCCTCATGTATTAAATTTGATAATTGGTTTGTGGCCTGTTTCATTGTGGATGAGCTCTATCATACTTCTCTCATTTTTTAAATTGTGCTGCACTGAAAGCACAACGTGCAGGGGAATTGGCTTTATCAAAAATTCAATGCAGTGTAATCAGTACAGACTTACTGCCATGTGCATAGAATACAAGGAAATTCCAACATTAACTGTTAACCAGAATGCTGCCACTCAGACACAGAATATAATAGAAACTGGGCACCACGTAGGAAACGATTCATCTGTTACAACCTATCACAGAACATAACTGCTAAAGAAACAATTTCATAAGCAAAAATAGGATAATAAGCAAAATACAGCTTGGGGCTGGGTGTGGTCATAACTGGACCTGCAAATGTTGCCCAATGACAGCAAACAAGTGAGCAACAAACTTCTTACCTCAAGGAAATAGTAACAGTAACTGTGATAAAATGCATTATGTTCAGTTTACTTAATCACAAGCATTTCTCAGAAATGCAAAAGGCCCCATTTTATAAATAGAAACCTTTGTCACTTCAAAGGAGATGTATTTAGTAAGGATTTTTCTCAATGGGATCCTGCTATCCATTAGCTTCATTATAAAATGCAAATGAGTATTTTTAAAATGCATGAAATATGCTTCACTTTAGTATATAATGTTCCCAAGCTGGCAACACTTTGATTTCTAAACAGTAACTCTTTCAGTTCCTCTACACAGTTATGTTTTTTATTGCTTCTTGTGATTCTTCAACAAAAAGCAGAACTTTTCTACTTTGACTAGGATGTTTTTGCATTCTGGACTTTGTCTTTCATGCATGAGGTATGTTTGTCTTCTGCTCAGCATTTGGGATTACTTCTTGTTTGTCTGTGTTCTTCAGGGACAACTTATTCTTTCCTGGCCTTTCCCACTTAATCGTATTCCGAGATTTGCTTGATGTTTGACCTGGCTTTTGACCACTTTTTCATAAGCATGCAACCACAGGTTACTTTGCCATCCTTTGTTTGTTTAATAAAGTCTAACTACCATACTTAAACTTGACTTATGTATTCAGAACAAGTAGGTACCATGTCCTGGAGAATTATAAATAGGTGGCTTGTGGGGACCTTACATTTACTACAATACATGTCTCTGTCCACCAGGCTGCCAAGACCAATATTTTTTTTGAATTACCAGAACATAATTGGGACATAGTGAGGACTAGGTCTTGCTTGTTTATATCCTTCAGGGTCTTCTTTCTTTCTAAATTGCCTTCTGCAATTGACACTCCGCAAATGTCACCACTCTTCTATTTTCTTCTGCCCTTATGTTGGTTGTCACTTTTTTTGTTTTTTAAACATTTTGTCATGCTTTGTGGCTACCAGGTTGCTGCTACCCAAAATTGTTTGAATTTTCAGTCTATCAGCTCCTAAGTTTCCAATGAAGGCCCAGAACAAAGTTCTAGTACCATTAGTTTGTGAGTAATTGTGTAACATACAGAAATTAGGACTATATATGGGAGCCAAAACGAAGTACCACATTTCAAATGTTTATTCTACAAACGCCGCTACAAGACTACTATACAAGAAAGGGTATTCAAAATACAGGTAAAATTCCGTTACAACAAATATCTTTACAACGAAGTATTTTTATGATCCCGACAGTATCCCCATATGATGCAAGTCTATAGAAATCTTGTTACTACAAAGTACATTCAGTAGATACTTTCATTACAACAAAATGCCTAAAAGACCTTGAAATGCCCGAATGAATCATCTACAGAGCAGTTAGTTCTGTGGTCGCAGCTCAGTTGTGTACAACGATCCCCCAAACAAACATTGTAAATTTTTTTTCCTCGTACTGTTTTTTTTTGCGTTTTTTGTTTCCTGCAGTTTTCAGTGATACCTTTTGCTTATTGCTCATGAACATTTGAAAAACATCCATTGGAATTTAACTCACTGTCACCCTCCTATAGAAACAGCAGACATGAAAAAACGATAACAGTTCATATTAGGAAAGAAAAAAAAAAACAACTTTACATTTTTGCAGCTCTCGATTGTGGCAAAAAGAAAAAAAAGATGTTGCCAGTGAATTCGGAATTTCACCATCAACGCTATCAGCCTTCTTGAAAGACCAGGCAAAAAAAAAGATGAAAAATCTTGGGTTGCAAACGTATGTGAACTGCTGCATTTGAAGACATTGAAAATGCAGTTTTAATGTGGTTCAGTGATGCTCGATCAAGAAACATTCCTATTAATGCTGCACTCATTCAAGAAAATGTGAGGTTTGTGAACTCTCTTGGGACCTCACCCAACTAGACAGCACGCTGATGAGCGTCCCAAAGTCCGATCTCCGTATCTATGGAAGATTGTTTATCTGTTGCCGGGGCAGCAGTAGGCTCAAAGCTATGCTGCATCTCTCCAGCAAAGCAAACAGAAAAGATCTCGATGGGTGGTGCAAGGTTCATTGGAAATGCAGATAACAGGATTACTTGAACACTGATCTGGCCACAACCCTGCCTGACTGCTGTGTCTGTGGCAGATCCCGCTACAATAAATAACTGTGCTGTTCCTGTTTCAAGGTGAATAAAGCTGGTTTTGCTAAAGTACCGAGACTATGATTTGCTTTTGTGTCGCGTCACTGCAGGGCTACGAGTCTGTTTGTCCCTTGCCTGGGCAGGGCAAAAACCATCTTCCTCAGATGCTGCAATCGTGCTTCGGGATGCATATCAGCGTGTTGTTCCTGTTTGGTGGGATATGGGGGTCTCAAAAGAGTTCAGAAACCTCACAATATAAAGAAGAAAAGGATGATTCGGCTCCTGATTAATAACTGTGCTGCCCACAACATGCTTCTGCATTTAGATAATGTTCGCATTGAATTCCTCCCACCCAATTGCACAGTGGTGCTTCAGCCATTGGATTTGGGCATCATTCACATCCTTAAAGTGTATTATCGCAAGGAAATGCTGAGAAAAATTCTCGGCAGCATAACTTGTAGGCAGGAGGAGATTAAAATTAATGCGAAAGAAGCTATTGAAATTATTGCAAAAGCCTTAAAGAAAGCACTATAGTAACAAATACAGAATCTCATTACAACAAAATTTGTTAACAAAATATTTTTTAGGTCCCTGGGAGTTTGTTGTAACATAGTTTTACCTGTAGATTTTTTTTCACTGGGTTTTAAAAATGATGTCTTAAAGGTGGTGGCCACCATTAGTGAAACACTCTTCGAGATGATTTCTGAACACTGGCAGGACTCATTCGGCCATTTCATGGGGAATTCAAGGTGTTGAGGTCGGTGTGTGTATATATACCTTGGACTTGAGATAGCCTGACAAGAAGAAAAATGACACAGAGCGCGATTAAGTGAATGTGAAGGCCTCCCAACAGCGCAGGGAGATCAGCTTCCCCAAAAACATCTCCCGCAAAACTTGCATGGATCTCTGCACCATATAAGCTGTTGCTACATCCTGTTGAAACCACACATCCACAAAAAATTCTCTAGCATTTCAATGTAACGTTCGGAAGTGATGGTGAACGTTGCTTCCCCCCCCTCAAAAAAGTAAGGGCCTACAATGCCAAATTCTTCAACGGTGCACCAAATATTAACACAAACTGTGCAAGGGTCTCTAATGAAGTTCATGAGGATTGGTTTCAGCCCAAAAGTGACACTTTTGCTTATTTACTCAGCCATTGAAATGGAAATGTGCCTCACTGCTGCACACGATGATGGCATCTCGAACGGTTTGCAGAATGATCATGCCCTAACTCTAAACAGCTCTCGTAGTCTCTGTCTGTGAGATCCTGCACTAACATTTTGTATGGATGGAAATTAAGGTCCTCATGCAAAACCCTCAAAGACGTGTTGGAAACCCCTAAGGCAGAGGCATATATGCACACTTAACGTCTAGGAGACTGCAAAATTGATGCCCTTACATCTTAGATGTTTTCAGGTGTTCATACAGTCCTAGGACGGCCTGGAGACTTTCTGGTCAATGATGTACCCATCTGTCTAAATTTAGCCACCCACTGAAGAACTGCTTTCCGATTTGGGACGTCACTTTTAGGAGGAATGTTGAAGAGCGTTTGGAAGGCAAGTTGCGTAGTGAGGATGGATTAGTTGTTTATGAAGAACGCTTTGACAGTGAAAGCACAGTACACACAAGACCAAGGCATGTTGCAGACTGAAAACTACAAGGGGTTGCTTATCGAAGGACCACCCACCCCAACCCACTTGGGTGCCTCTACCTCGCTCAATTACCTTGAGAAATGTGGTGGTACTTTATGGCTCAGCCTGTACATAGATAAAGATAAATAAACCTGTATATAGATAAGTGGAAAGAAAAAAAAATGCCCTTGAGTTTAAGGAAAAAAAATATATATATTGAAGATGTTCAAGTACAACTCAAACAAACATACTAGTCCAAAAGCATGCAATGTTTTACAAAAAGGACATGAACACCAAGAATAATAAACCATTTAAAAGTAAGCAATTAAAATGTATTAATACAATTTACTACTTGCCCCCACACTTGTTTTCAAACCAATGGATCAATTCAACTATTTGGTATTAATTATCAGTTCTTCCATTAAAGTTATGCTAATCCCACCAGTGACAACCACCACTGATTTCAGTACCCTGAATTTCTTTTTTTTTTCTTTTAAAAACCTGCTCTGACTGATTTCCATGGTTGGGAAGTGAAGGCATAAAATGTGCAGTGGTGGTGAATGATTTGAAAACTAAAGAATGCGATCTTCAGCAAAAGCTGCTGTAATTGGCACTTCATCTAGCTATGAACTGTAATGTGAAATAAACATTCTGCTGTTACAAGTCTGGGCGCAGTTTTACAGTACTTTATCGGTCCTTGGCAGATCAACACACTTGGGAGCAACTGTTCTGGTTGAGGAGATGTGGGTGATATAGCTTGGAAATTTCTGAAGAACACACACTAGGTATTCTCTTTGGTTTTAACTGAGGTATTGATAACAGGGGGAAAGACTCTTCGCAAGGAAGAAAAAACAATGGCGGAATTACAGTGTGTCACATATTCTTCCTGAGAATGCTAGGGGAAACTCAGAGAGGAACTGGAATTTTCAGCTGTTACAAAGAGCAGCAAACATCTGCAAATGAAAATTCTAACAAAGGGATGCATCCTTCACCACTGAATATTCTTCTAAGGGCCTCTTCATCACATTTCAGGGGGTTTATTGGAAGTGAAATTATAATACTGAATCCAGTAGCTTTAGCTTGCAATTAATTAGAATTACAAAGAAAGAAATTCTTATGTGACGCTGTGAAGGACCAGCACCCTGTCCAGGGATTGTGACTGCCCCGTGCCCTATGCTTGCTGGGTTAGGCTCCAGCTTCACTGCCACCCTGTTCTGGGTAAAGCAGGTTTAGAAGACATATGGCTGAAATTCTTATCAGCTTCCCGATTAAAAATTCAACTAACGGATTTTTTGTAATGATTAGTAATATTAAATTAACATTTACTAACTTCAGTTTTCTGATGAAAAATACAAAGCTGAATATCATTTGAAAACGTGACAGACAGACGCTCCCCTAACATAGCAGACTTGGCATGAATACACATTAGCTGACAAAGCCCACAGGCAATTGTGGGGTTGATGTGAAAACTCAGCAAGAAAATAAACACAAAGACTTGCACGTTTCAGGCAAATCTCACAATAGACATAAGCTGGGTTTAGGTCAGGTTTTGGATTCTTGTATTTTTAAAATTACGTTTATTTACTAAGCTCCAGCTATTATCCAATGCGACAAAAGCGCTCACTAAAATCGTTTAAATATCAGTCGGGGGCTCTTTAAGGACAAGTGTTGGGCAAGACAAAGTTACAAAAGTCATCATCACAAGTGAGGAGTTTAGAACAAAATATATGAATTAACAACTCCCAGATTAAACACAGAAAATGAATTTATTTTTATTCAAAGAAACTGTTCCACAAAATGCCTTTCGAAAATGTGTACGCTAGTTTTGAATTCTGATCAACTGGGCGAAATGTTTTAAATCGGTTTCTTATGCATACCGACTTCAGTGTCTTTTTTTCTGGAATATCGACAGAAAGACTCATGAAGTGCTGCATTACTCGGAGATTGGTAGATAGATAGTAATGAAAAGTACTACTGTATATCACAGAGACAGAGGGGATACTTAACAGAATCTTAAGAAACAGATATAACAATCACATTCTCAAATATACAAAAAAACCCTCAAAAGTTTACCCATTCACTTTACAGCAGAAAGGTGCCTTTACAAACACAGCCTTGATGCATATTATAATCCTAACTGCGAATTAATTGCGCACTGGCCTCAGTAACACCGAACATCCAAACCTATCATACTTCGTCAGTGATAAAGAACATACGAAAAATGAAACAAACAGAAGACATGCAGAAACTAAACTGATGATGAACTGGTGGGCATGCGACGGCCAGAGGCCTGGGCCTAGTGCGGTACTCCTAGTGCGTTGTGCAATTCCAAACGTAATACACAGTGCGGGGGCTTTAAATGAAAACGGAACAAAAACACAGATAACAAAGGTAAAACAGGTCACGCTTACGATGTGCCACTGGCTTATCAAAATGAACAACTGCCGTTTAAGAGTTTTCACCAACGTGGTACATACTGATCGAGTAACTGACCATCCTGACGAATGATTCAATTACCAAACCCTATAAAGTTGCCAAGAAACAGAAAAACAGCTAACAGCGTAAAATGTGTCAGAATGTGAACTGTAACATATGTTATATTTCGTCAAACACACGTTTCATACTGGATGTCTCTACTCACGTTGACGGAGAAATGCGTCAAAAAAAAAAAAAAAAATACCAAGCGGGAACACGGAGGCCCAGACTTACCTTTATTTTTAGGCATTTTTGTCCAAACTGAAAAGTGGCGCTCAAAAATTAAACAAATCACGATAGGCTTACAACCTTCCTTAAATAATGGAAAGAACTGACATTAAATCAAAAACAGACACAGTCCTGAAACACTTCAGCCCTTCCTCAGGAAGTCCACAGAAGGCAACGTCTTCACCACTACTACCCAGGGGCCTCACGCTTCAGAACTACACATGCGCAGAATGCGTTTATCAACTGCAACTTTATTGACATCGAATCGTTTGAACATTTAGCGTATGGCGGATTTTTTTTTAATTGAATTCTTCGACAAAACAGACTGATGGCCAATAAAGTGCAGAGCGCATAGCGTCACTAATCTCTCTAAAATACAAGACAGAACAGCAGAAAAGTAAAAGACGGGGCATAAATAAATAAATAAATACCTCGAAATCAGGTTGGGAGCATGCGCTGAATATACAGTGCGTTGTGAAATGGGACAAAAGTAACTATGAACGTTCATCAGCACGTACCGATATAGTGTTCAATTTATAAGGTTGTTTTCACGTATTTTAAAGATGAGAAATGTTGATTTAGGGCATTTAGAAAAACAGAGAAAGCGTGAGTAACTTTAAAATACGTTTGTGAATTAAAAAAAAATATTGACCTAAAGCACTTGGCACAAAAAAGTCATCTTGTTTGCTTTCCAGAATAAATCCAAAAGTTTTGTGTGGTTTTGTGAAAAACTGTCCAGGTAAGAGATTTTTCTATAAAACCATTTATGTAACTAATAATATTTATAATTTATCCATCAAATGAACCATTGCACCCTCATGGAAGCCCTAAGCTCAAGGGATGGATTTGGCGTTGTGAGTGAATAGAGCAGGACTTTAAGGAATAATAGTGTAAAATAGTTTACACAACACAGATTAATAACAAAAGTCCTCCACACAAAACAGCACAAATGCCACCCAGAACAATAATTCACATGTACACAAAATACACACCACAGACACCATCACAGAGGGCATAAGAACCACACAACTTAAAACTCAAGCATGGACTTGGAAACCATGGCATGGCAGACATCCTCATGAATTTTATTAGCCTTGTGTGGATAAGATTGTGTCAAATAGCTAGCGACATGTTTGGTGAGACAGAACTTACAATATCAAGCTATAAACACTAGAAACTAAAGAAAATATATTCTTCAGGACGCTAACATTACATGCAATACCAAACAATCGAACACATCACATCAGGTTGTAAACTACTGACACAGACAGACTGCATGCACAGACCAATCAGAAGGACTGGCACTGCAACACAAACTAGGAGACACATACAATTAATTCACCTTAATGGTGGCGCTGGCACTGACTATACTGACAGACAAAATTAGCCCCCAAATCAGACCAGGCACAACACTGGTAGACAAACAAAATGAAACTACATATATTACTGTCAGCGGCGAGATGGCGCAGTGGGTAGCGCTGCTGCCTTGCAGTTAGGAGACCCAGGTTCACTTCCCGGGTCCTCCCTACATGGAGTCTGCGTGGGTTTTCTCCAGGTTTCCTCCCACAGTCCAAAGATGTGTAGGTTAGGTGCATTGGCAATCCTAAATTGTCCCTAGTGTGTGTGCCCTGCATTGGGCTGGCGCCCTGCCCGGGGTTTGTTTCCTGCCTTGTGCCCTGTGTTGGCTGGGATTGGCTCCAGCAGACCCCCGTGAGTCTGTAGTTAGGATATAGCGGGTTGGAGAATGAATGGATGGATATTATTGTCATTGGACTGCTACTGACACTGTGTGACCAATTGCAAGCCAACAAGAGAAATGTAATTAATTGTTTAATAAATGTAAGTCACCTCAGCCAAATAAGTACAAATGTAATATACACAAAATACATTTACAAATAAAAATACAGAAGTACACAGAACTGACAGAAGAAATATACTGTTTGTGGAGAATGGATAAGATCATCATTGTGTCTACTGTTGTATCCCTCACTGGTGTCATCCCACATACACTGCACAAAAGCCTACAGCCATTACTTATAAGAAAATACACGTAAAACTATGAAAAGCAGCCATTTTAAATTCATGTCACATAATAAGGATATTCCTTAACAAACAATCCCCTAAAACATATACTTTACATGTATACACACCATATAAAACTGCTCTTTGTCTTGGCTTAGGCTCAATATAGGCGGCAACAACAGGACTATCCCTTAATATACAGCATTTTGAATAAAAGTAATAATAATAAATTACACCATTGTCCCTTCTTCAGCCAGAATGCTGCTCACACATTACCTATCAGGTGGTGAAGGGTTAGAGAGATAGTCAGCCAATTAGAGACAGGGAATGAGAAGTGGGCCAGAATGACCAGGATGTGGTGGACAGTCCTGGGAGCACCCTACTCTTTTTAAAGATGCTCAGGGACCTTTTATGAGCGCAGAGAGTCAGGACTTTGGTTTTCTGAGGTATGGCACCAGTTTTTGTTTTTACAGCACAGTGTCCCCATCACTGCCCCAAGGCACTGGAACCCACACACAGATCACATGGTAAGTGTCCCCTGCTGGCCTCACCAACTCCTCTTCTACTATTAACCCTGGCTTTTCTATGGTGGTTTCCGACCTAAGTATTGGCCAGGCCCAAACATGTTTGGCTGAGGGTGGATGACCTGTCCTGAAGTGCAGGTGGTATGGTGGATCCAAGAATGTTATGTTATGTTATGTAATCCTTTATGGATGTCAGACTGCAAAGCATCAGTCTAAACACTTAAGAAAAAAAAATCTGTGGCTGAAATGCAATCAACACAAAATTGCTGTCTTAATACTATCTTTAGTCTCATGAGGTACAGCAACTTTAAATATGTTGTTGGTAGAAAAATGCATCTTATTTGACTATTTTGGGATTCAATGAGACACAAACCGTTCTAAAAAATTAAAGCCTTCGATGGGAAATTGTTGGAGAGGAATCTGGAGAGTCATCATCTCAGAGGACCTGTCCTGGGCTGACAACAACTTGGCTATAATAGGCAAATCACAGCAACACCTCTATTTTCTCAGGAAGCTAAGGAGAGCTGACCTCCCCCAGAAGCTGCTGGTTAATTTCTATAGATGCACCACAGAGAGCACCTTAACTAACTGCATGATGGCCTGGTATAACAGCTGCACCAAGGCTGCTAAAAACACCATCACTCGAACTCTTGTGGAAGACTCGTTGTATGAGAAGGGCCAAGAACAAAACTCATCCTGGAAATTCCTTATTTGAGCTCCTCCCATCAGGAAGACGCTTTAGGTCAATCCGTGGACGCACAAACAGACTAATAAATAGCTTTTTCCCATCTGCCATAAACTTTCTGAACTCTGAATCTCCTCAGTCTGAGATCATTTTTTAATTGAACATGTGCAATAAGCTATATTGGTAATGTGCAATATACTAATGTAATACCATACATAATATATAATGTAATGTACTATTCATTAACAGGTGCAATATCAATTTATACTGCTGTAATTTGAGCAATAATAATTTGCTCTGGTTACTTGATCACTTAACACCGTATACGACATATTTGGAATTTTGACTTTTCTTTACATGCACCTTGGGGCTGTCACAAAAAGTAACTTTGTTGTGTTACACAATGACAATAAAGTGCTCGAACTTGAACTTCCAAGGTGTTCTGGACCGTCCTTGGTTAGCACCAATTAGAGACCAGCCTTAATGACCAAATTATATTGTTCTTGATTAAAATACTAACAATTAATCTATTAATCAAAAAATCCTAAATGTTCCCTTATAATCTAACAGATACATCGGAGGATAGGTTCCTCATTCCATCCAGATACTCTGTTAGAATAGTAATTTGCTTTAAAATACATCTATTATCCTACATTGGACTATTACAGCTGTGAACATAATTTTAAATTAGTTAATAATTTTCAACAAAACAATACTTGCTGTGGCCCTGCTCAGCATTGCGGGTTTGGAAGATGGATGCCACCATGCAGCAGATCTGTAGCATACAAGGAGAGTGCTCTGGTGGCTTTCTTATTAGGTTCAGTCATTTTTACTCTAATGAACTGAGCAGTTTTTTGAAAGATGGACAGCAGGTACATCTAAGAGGCACATAATTGAGATAATATGTCTCTGCTCAGAAATTCACTCAGAGTGACCCCGCGAGCCTCACGTCTTCCCTGAGACTGCAGCACTCGAACAGAAAGTTGGGAGCTTGGGATTACGAGCAGCCTTGTCTTAACCTGATGTTAAATTTCGTGACTTTTAGTCGTAGGGCACGTCAGACTTTCCGACTGCAGTTGCTGATCTTGTCATTGGAGTGACTGAAAAATCACCGAGTGTGTCATATTTACTGACCGCATGCTGACTTTCTAGTCATGCTCGCCCCTTTTTCAGACATATAATAACATGTTGCCTGATGGAGCTGGTGCTGTTAGCGAATTCAGCCACAAACTCTGTCCATTTGTTTGCTTTTTCCATTTTGTCATGAGACATCAGACAGACGAGCTTGTCTTCTGTTTGCGAATTGCAAAACGCCAGTGTTCCTTTTTCCTCCTCACAGCATTACATTGTATTCTGGATGAGCATTCATTGGTTCGCCAGCTCTTGTATTCAGAGTCCACTCCTACGACTAAAGACATAAATCAATCCTGTTTGATTCTGTCTGTGCGAGTCACTAGGTATGTCACATTAGGTGACTGCTTCCAATTCACTAAGACTATGACTGAAAATCATTGGAAAAAGCGAGTATGTGACATGGCCTTTAGTCAGCAGAGCAAAGCTAGGAATTTCTTTTAGCTGAGCAGTACATCTCACTGCTTGTAATTCCAGCAGCCCGTGTTTGATTCCCACCACTTTTGACTCACCGAGAAGGTGTGGATGAGCAAATTCCAGCACTGAGACACCATACTAATAGTGCTATGTAGCTGAAAGGCATGGAGTCTGATAAGATTAACGTCCAACATTTTGACGTAAATTCTAAGCAGTATGTGTGGCGCAAAGTCTGGTCACCCCACCTCACAGTAAAGAATGCTGGTGGCCGTGTCTCCATTATTAGGGATACTTTTCAACAGCTGGGCTTGTTCCTCTTGCCCTGAGAAAAAAAGATGAATGGTTTAGAATGCAGAAGTGATATTTTATAAAAACCAAGCACCAACTCTGCCAAATGTTGGTATTTAAGAGGGTGAAGACCAACTATACACTGGCAAAGTGTCACTGGAGTTAAGATACATTGAATTGACTGGATGTTCCGTCAGAGTCTTGCCCTTAAAACCGTTACAGAAAAAGATGATGCTGGCAATGTCTTACAACTCTTGTCCTCCGTCTTATCATTTTTGTTTTATTTTGTACTAGCTGTCTCACACGGCACAGCCCGCGTAGTAGTGAAACAGGACAAACTTAAAAAATCAATTAAAAAAAAAAAAAAGTAATAATTTGTATTGAGAGGAATTTATATAGATAGCTTTCGTACCAGAGGGCCTCTTGATATACATTATTTTTGGTTTTTCTATCAGAGGTGAGAAAGCAGCTGTGATCTCTTTGCCAAATATGTAAAAATTTGGCAAGGTAACGCTGGCCAAGCTGAAGGTAGGTACACTGCAATGTTAAACGCTGCCACTGCATCTGATCGTGTTCAGATCTGACAGGAGAGCGTTGCCCATGTGGGGAGAAAAGCATGTGGCCGTGATATCTCTGCTAATCAGCAGCTACCCTCTAAAACACACGTAGCTCTGATCTCCCTCTCAAAAACGTCAAACGTTACTCCTTAACAATCTCTACATGATGATAATGTCTGCTGAACAAACAGGTATCGCTAGCTAAGTGGAGGCAAGGTACGCTCCAACACGTGGTGAGAGCTAGACTGACTCAAATAGAAGCTGGCACGTGAGTGAGTAGGGCCGTGCCCACCTCCCGCACCCCTCAGCCCACCTCTCTCTCAAATTCGCATGAAAAAAATCGGTGCCACAACCGAGCTATAATACTTAACGTGATGAAAGACATCACAAAATCCACTGGAATATTCAAGCAAATTATAGAAAAAAAGCCTGATCTAAATCTGTGAAGTAGTCCACTCGTAAAAAGCGGACAGACATACAGACCGAAAGACAGATGTTGGATTTTATATACAGTTCGGTCCATAAATATTTGGACAGACACAACTTTTTTCTCATTTTGGTTCTGTACATTACCACAATGAATTTTAAATGAAACAACTCAGATGCAGTTGAAGTGCAGACTTTCAGCTTTAATTCAGTGGGGTGAACAAAAAGATTGCATAAAAATGTGAGGCAACTAAAGCATTTTTTTAACACAATCCCTTCATTTCAGGGGCTCAAAAATAATTGGACAATTGACTCAAAGGCTATTTCATGGGCAGGTGTGGGCAAGTCCGTCGTTATGTTATTATCAATTAAGCAGATAAAAGGCCTGGAGTTGATTTGAGGTGTGGTGCTTACGTGTGGAAGATTTTGCTTTGAACAGACAACATGCAGTCAAAGGAGCTCTCCATGCAGGTGAAAGAAGGCATCCTTAAGCTGCGAAAACAGAAAAAACCCATCTGAGAAATTGCTACAATATTACGAGTGGCAAAATCTACAGTTTGGTACATCCTGATAAAGAAAGCAAGCACTGGTGAACTCAGCAATGCAAAAAGACCTTGACGTCCACAGAAGACAACAGTGGTCGATGATCGCAGAATCATTTCCATGGTGAAGAGAAACCCCTTCACAACAGCCAACCAAGTGAACAACACTCTCCAGGGGTGGCGATCGATATCCAAGTCTACCATAAAAGAAGACTGCATGAAAGTAAATACAGAGGGTGCACTGCAAGGTGCAAGCCACTCATAAGCCTCAAGAATAGAAAGGCTAGATTGGACTTTGCTAAAGAACATCTAAAAAAGCCAGCACAGTTCTGGAAAAACATTCTTTGGACAGATGAAACCAAGATCAACCTCTACCAGAATGATGGCAAGAAAATATTATGGATAAGCGTGGAACAGCTCATTATCCAAAGCATACCACATCATCTGTAAAACACGGTGGAGGCAGTGTGATGGCTGCCAGTGGCACTGGGACACTAGTGTTTATTGATGATGTGACACAGGACAGAAGCAGCCGAATGAATTCTGAGGTGTTCAGAGACATACTGTCTGCTCAAATCCAGCTAAATGCAGTCAAATTGATTGGGCGTTTCATGATACAGATGGACAATGACCCAAAACATACAGCCAAAGCAACCCAGGAGTTTATTAAAGCAAAGAAGTAGAAAATTCTTGAATGGCCAAGTCAGTCACCTGATCTCAACCCAATTGAGCATGCATTTCACTTGTTGAAGACTAAACTTCAGCAGAAAGGCCCACAAACAAACAGCAACTGAAAACCGCTGCAGTAAAGGCCTGGCAGAGCATTAAAAAGGAGGAAACCCAGCATCTGGTGATGTCCATGAGTTCAAGACTTCAGGCTGTCATTGCCAGCAAAGGGTTTTCAACCAAGTATTAGAAATGAACATTTTATTTCCAGTTATTTAATTTGTCCAATTACTTTTGAACCCCTGAAATAAAGGGATGGTGTTAAAAAATGCTTTAGTTGCCTCACATTTGTATGCAATCTTTTTGTTCAACCCACTGAATTAAAGCTGAAAGTCTGCACTTCAACTGCATTGTTTAATTTAAAATTCATTGTAGTAATGTACAGAACCAAAATAAAAAAAAAAAAGTTGTTTCTGTCCAGATATTTATGGACCTAACTGTATACAGAGATGTTGAAATGGCAGCAATAGATTTCTGGAGCAAACTTTATAACCACCCATCCTTGTTTATGGTTATGAGGAAAGTGGCTTTTTTTGGTGCTCAGGGTGTTCCTCCTGTGAATCACACGTTGGCCTACTTCTGGAGACCCAGTCGGTCGCTCACAGTGCTTTACCTAACAAACAGCCGTAGATGTTTCCCTGCATTCTTTTGCAGTTTGCACTGAAGTAGACTGCTGGGTACTTTGGACTGTTGACTATTGACCTTGGAACTGCCACGTGTGAGCCTGGGCTTCCTTCTGGCATCCTAACCGATAATAACGTCCAAGTGAGTGGCTGCAGCATAGCATGCATTTGATTCATTTATGTATCGAGTTATTTTAGCAGTGTTGTTTTTCTGAAATATCTGATGCAATTACAGTACACTATATGTAAGATGTACCCATGCTGCACTTTTATATATTTTATTTCATGTTATGCGCTTTATTGAGTCCCAGCACAAAATCGTCTGTGCCCATGTAATATATAGAAAATGCCACAACATTCTCCAACTAGCTTAATCTAATTTAGGGTCACATGGTGGCCCAAAATATCCCAGTAGGCATAAGGCAGGGAGTAGGGCTCATTCATGCACACACCGCTAACTTACAATGGCAAGGCAATACTGTCAGAAGAATATTACTGTCAACTTACTAAAAACATTACTACCTACCGTTCTGACCACCCAACGTAGCTCAGCAAAGAGCGGACTCGTACTTCTAAAAACAATCAGCGTAACTGCTTTAATGTTACTGCGTTCTTTAATTTTGGCAGGGGCTCCTTCAAGAAGAACGTACGACTCTCAAATACCGTGGAGCAGTTTGATACTCACAGTCTGGAATTTTGATGCGTCTTATGTGGAAAAAGGGATGAAACTGATAGAAAAGAAAAACATCTTTAAAAGAAAAACCTAAAAATTATACATTTGTTGAGAATTGTGTTATTTTTAGGATAAAATTGTCCTCTTAAAGGCATCAGTAAAGTTAATTCAGCAGAATTCTTCCAGTGAAATCATCAATGATTGTGCTGTAATGTCACTGATCTCTTACGTCCTTGAACATTTATAGTTACTTCACCACACAAGATCCCGCCATTAAATTGTAAGGCCTGCCGCTGAGCCAACGGTGCATGTGCATTACATGTAACACTAGAATAGCGATTTCATTGTGGCTCCTTAATTGCTTAAGGACGTTGACAGAAAGGTCTTCTAGCGGGTCGGTTGACTGTCAAGCTTTGAGCAACAGGTCATCTTCAAATGTTTTCCAGCTTCTTGATAAAAAAAGCAGCTAAAACACTAGAGACGTTACAACAGGTCCACGCTGAGCAAGCACTTAGCACTTTGACGTGTTGAAATCTCAAGGGAGAATCGCAGACCAACTTCTAAGAGAAGTGCTGAATTATGCAGCAATGCTATCAGCAGTCTTGGAATTCCTGGATGTTCTGTTCAGTCCGTATCGTTAATGGATGACCATTTCAGTCATCTTCCAAGAGATGTTCCTTCTTCTATTGAACAGCAGGTGCCTGGCAAACTCAACACTGTGGCCAAGTGCCAGGTCACGATGTGCCTACTGAAACATCTGCAGCATTTCAGTTGCTGATATAAAGGAAAGCTGGCAAAATATAAGGTTAGTTTGTTGTCCATTTTTTTGGACTTGTCAATGCACAATAAACAATTTCTGACTACAGTTACAGGGTCAAAGACTTTGCAAAGTAGATTTTAACCATGGCAGTGCCACACGGTGGCCAGTCTGTGAACTTATTGACTGGACCTTGCATGTCTGCATCTTGTTATTAAGAGTACATAAGACTATTCAGTATTATTTGGTGGAAGGACAACTACAAGTTTTTATTATCCATATTCTTGAATTCTGGTGGTTTCTTATTCAGGTTGGTGCTGTAGCAGAACTGAAATATAACTACATGATATTGTGATATGCGAGCATAGTCTCTGTTACTTACATATATGCAGTTTTGAACTAAAGAAGCAGAAAAAAATCTTTGCTTAGACAGTTGTAACAAATATAGTAAGGGATGTGAATGAAGGCGAGAGGTTGGAAGAGGCACACTTTTCCAGGTAGAATGGGCCAAGGCAATGGTCAGTAGAACACACAGCCCACCGAATATGCTAAAGTGGCAGAGATGTGGCCATTTAAGTCTTTTCAAGATGCCTTGAAGCCAGAAGCCCGCTGGCACAGTGGTGACGTCAACCCTGGGCCAAGAACCATGCCTCAGTGCTATACCAAAATGAAACTGCAGTCATCAGTGACCCCCCACTGAAGAACAACAACATTTATTTATATAGCACATTTTCATACAAACAGTAGCTCAAAGTGCTTTACATATTAAAGAATAGAAAATGAAAGACACAATTATAAAACAAAATAAATCAACATTAATTAACATCGAATAGGAGTAAGGTTCAATGGCCAGGGGGGACATAAAAAACAAAAAAACTCCAGACGACTGGAGAAAAAATAAAATCTGTAGGGATTCCAGACCATGAGACCGCCCAGTCCCCTCTGGGCATTCTACCTAACATAAATGAAACAGTCCTCTTTGGATTTAGGATTCTCACGGAAGGGCTTGACGATGATGATGGTCACGTAGACTTCTGCCTTTTAATCCGTCCATCAATGCTGGAGCATCATGAAGCTTTGAGTAGGTGGTGGTGGCGCCACCACCACAAAGAAACCAGAAAAAGAAACAGAAAAGAGAGTAGGGGTCAGTACTGATTTTAGAGCCACCATGAATAGTTATTTTGAGGAGATTGAACATAAAGTATCAGGATTAAGTTAAATTAAGATTAAAGTGAAGTTATAAAAAGGCCATGTTAAAGTAATGTGTTTTCAGCAGTGTTTTAAAGTGCTTTACTGTATTTGCCTGGCGAATTCCTATTGGCAGGCTATTCCAGATTTTAGGTGCATAACAGCAGAAGGCCGCCTCACCACTTCTTTTAAGTTTTGTTCTTGGAATTCTAAGGAGATACTCATTTGAGGATCTGAGGTTACGATTTGGAATATAAGGTGTCAGACATTCCGATATATAAGATGGAGCGAGATTATTTAAGGCTTTATAAACCATAAGCAGAATTTTAAAGTCAATTCTGAATGACACAGGTAACCAGTGTAGTGACATCAAAACTGGAGAAATGTGTTCGGATTTTCTTTTCCTAGTTAGGATTCTAGCAGCTGCATTCTGCACTAGTTGCAAATGATTTATGTATTTATTAAGAACTGAATGGCGAATGCACTAATCCTGTATGTTTATGTACTGTATATATGATTATGCAACAATATATATATTAGGAGCTAAGGCTGCATTTTAAAGCTAGCTAAATATTTCCTTTTTTATACCGTATTTTTCTCATCTTAATATTTCCCCCATGGTTACTTAAAGAGGGATATACTGTATACAGTTTCAAGTGTGAGCTGCATTTCTAAATGAACAGCTTCCCCGGGAGCATGCGCCCTCTGCTGGACACAAGTGTTTTGGCTTGCCGTCATGGTGTGTCCTTTACTGCTGCTGCTGCTCCTGCCTCCGTTTCCTGTTATCTGATAATTTGCACCGACCCGCTGGTTTGAATAGAGGGGGCCTGGGGTCCGTACCAGCTCAAACAGTTCCACTGAGGACTTGAAGTTATTGTAAACCTGGGTTTTGTGTTCTTCAAAGACGATGGTAGGGGTGTCTCTGGTTCCCTTTGCCCACCTGATCCTCTGCTTCACCTCGATTTAAGACGTAAAACTACAATAAGGGCTCAATTATTTTTACGCTCACTAATTTTGTGTAAGTGGTGTGTGTAATTTTCATTGAAAACATTCAAATTGAGAATAACTATGTCAATTAGAAAAATACAAATTCTGATTAAAAGTTTATTTTGTGGTTTAAAAAAAAAATCTCAGTTTATGCAGTGGGTTCACACATTCTGTGACTTGCTGTCATCTATTCACGTACCTTTGTGTAGCATTCTGGATAATTCTATGGACAACGCTTTATTGTGCGTGTCCCAGCCTTGTGGATATGCATTTCATGTAACTGAAACATCGAGCAAGTTTCACACATCAGACCACCATTTGACGCCTTACCCCACCTCTTTCGTTTGTAAGTGGAATGTTGCACATTGTGTGTAAAGTTAGGCACTGTTAAAGATGGCACACATGCAGCCTCACATTTTCCATCACTAGTCTTCTATAAGCAAATTGCCCCATCAGGTAGAAAGAGCAGCTGTGAGGCCAGCAAGGCGTGTGTACCCAGTCTGCACACTAATTGGCACAACATGGCGATGGGCTTCGGGTTGAACGTCTTTGCTTCTTTAGTGGCGACTTTTTCTCTGATCCAGAGTTGGTCTTTCTGGCATGTGAAGATGTTCAACCACCAGTCAAGGTGCCAATGGGGCAGAGAAACACAAACCCCAAAGCCTGCTGGGATCTGGCAGAGGGAGCAGCCAAAAAGAAAGTGAGATAAATGCAGGAGCGTTTTGAGAGCAGAGGAGAGGATGAGAGAGGAATCTGTGACGGGGGACAGAAACAAAGATGAAGGACAAAAATACAGAGATGTGCTCCACTGTAAGCTGTGCGACACTCGGCAGTGCAAAGGATCACAGAATGTCCGAGGTGGGAGAAACAAAAATCACGTTATTGTTCAAAATGAAGCAGAAACTGTACAAAAATAATGCTATTATTAGAAAGAAGAGTACAAAGGAATATCTGCATTTTACGGATTTGATTGATTAAAACTAACACAAGACAGACACTGTGGACATCATTTTTTTTGTATATTGGAAAATTTTATTTTCATATAAATTGGTTTTCCTCGGAAGAACAAAATCCTGCTTAGTCATTTGAAATATACAAGGCAGGGAAATAGTTAAATACATTTTAAATATGAAGAGAAATAAGACTACATCATATGAATACACCAACCCCAGTTCAGGATTAGAATAAAGCTGTCTTTGTTGCCCGCTCTTCAATCTCATTTACACGTTGATCCATGGCTGGAAAAAATACTCATTTGTTATGGCTAGTAGGTCTTATAATATACAAGAGGAGAGAAGGATCAATGCAGTAAACACGTAGGAGCCATGCAGGAGAAGAGTACAAAGTCTGGCTGTTTACAAGTTTATAAAAATATTCTATCTGATCTTTTAAGTCGATTCTTCTTAAAAATGTATTTTTAAATAATTACATCCCTCAACTTTACATTTCCCTTTAATAATGCTACCAAAGTATAGAATGAAAAAAATGTACATCTTTTTTTTTTTTTTTCTTTACAACAATTTAACCATTTCTATTATTAATAGACAAAAATAGCTTCTGAATTTGAAAAGCAATTTCAGGGATGTGGGAAGTTTAAAACAACAGACTTTGGAATATTTCATCAAGACTGAAAATACTGAAACTATGTATACCCTTTATATCCTGAAAACGTTTAAACAACTGACACATCAGCTTCCGTTCACTACCCTCACCAGTTACCTCACAGTGTTTAGAAAGTAAAGAACAGCAGTGCAAACATCCTCAGACAAATCTGCACTCCAGCATGTCCAGAGACGAGTGTCTTTGTGTGAATTCTACATTCAAAGAGCTGTGGTTAGCGGAGATATCCTACAGTGTGAAACGGGAGAGGGCACTGCAAAGAAGGAGCGACACTGTGCACGCCACTGAGACGGCATTAAAAAGGACCAGCGGGGGGACACACGGTGTGCGCTGCCTGCCAGCCATGAAGTCCCGTCAGCGTGTACTTTAAACGTGAATAAGCTCATTTGGAAAGACATTAAAATCACCTGATTAATCACCTGACTGAACTGGAAGCTCCCTACAGAAAATGAATATTTCAGTCACGTAGAAAGCCACGATGTGATACGTTTGTTAACACTCAATAGATTATTAACTCCTTAATACCATAAATTTCTTTTCATCAGTAAGACATTTTAATACGGTGCCCAAAGGAGAGGAAAAAAAAAAGAGTTTTCTTTTCTTGTACACTGAAGAAATTAAATATTAGAGAACTGCATTTGTAAAGCCTATTGGGCCTTTAAATCAGTTTTACATCCAAATTTGGAAGATGTGATAGTTTAAAAATTACAAAAACCTGAAGAGTAGTATAAAAAAAACCAACAACAATAACAAAAAACAACAACGACCCTCAAGTTCAGGACATTACAAGCCCCGCGTGCCGCTTAAACATCACGAAGAATTTCGAAGATGACACAAGTCAGCTTGGCTTTTCCGTTTCTTCAAGTGACAGAGCAACATCTAATGCTTTGTTTCTGTTTGGCTTAAATATATTACATATATTTATTTATATATAGATATATACTGTACACAAAGACCTTTTTTAGCACATTAAAAAAATGCTTTAGATCAATAAATGCTTTATCAATGTTATTTTTTTGCAGCATGTCTACAATGCGCCCCGAATACCTTTATATTTTTACTGCATACCATCTTTTTTTATTTAAAAAGATAGGAATTTTGTATTTTCTTTTGGATTTTTATATTTGCATTAAGTGGTTGGTTAGCAACAAACTGAAATTTACTCATGCACTTCCTACTCAGCTTAAAATGTCACATAACCCTAACTCCTCGTTTTTCTTTACAGTCAAAAATAATGCATTATTAATTTGGTTTCTCCAAGTCCTTAACAGTACACTGATTTATAGCTGGACATAACACTATTAAATATATGATAAAGTGAATTAAAGTTACTTGATATAGAAGTCCAAATGTCATAAAAATATGACCATATACTTTTTTTTTTTATCAACTGCCATAAAAAGATATAAAAACAGTAGCACTTGTTATAAACCAGCTGAAACAAAGTCTGCGGTTACTTGATTTCTCTTCTAAATGCATCCTTGGCATTCAGTCCAACACTGATTAGAGAGCAGTAGACGTTAACTTCTTCATCCCTCTTCTTTGTGCGAGTGTAGAGCAGCCCACCGGCTCCAAGACTGGGGACAGCGGATTGCGGTTCAGTGCAGAGTAAGTGGCTGCCATTGCGCCCTGTAAAAGAAAGCAGTAACTATTCATTCATTTTTTATTTAAATCCTTCACAACGGTTATTATTACATATTTTAAAAACAAACAACAAGACTGAAGCAAGCTTGTGAGATATGTACACAATTAAAAGGACAGGGAATGACTTTAAACAAAGTGATTCACAATTCAGACAGAGAAAGAGAGACACGGAATAAGAAAGGTGGGTTGGACAAAACGATGGAGCTCTTCTGAATGCACACTTGGAGAAAAGCACAGACATGACGGAGTAAGTGAGCAGAAGAAATGTGATGAAAAGGCTAGCGTGACTCAGAGACAGAAAAGAGGGCAAAAGAACGAGGAACAAAGCAAAAGGAGCTCATAAATGAAAGCATCGCACAATTCAAGTAGAATGCGTTTAAATGCTAACAGGTAAAGTGTGTCTTGTGTTGCTGCTTCTGCTGGCATAACTGAAAGGAATTCAGGAGCAGAATGATGAGGCATCATAAACCAACGAGAATTAAGAGCTACTGGATAGCAAGCGCAAGAGGGGGATCTCAACAGCAAGTATGCAGCTTTATAGTAAGATTGTTTTTTCATCCATCCATCCTCTTCCGCTTATCCGAGATCGGGTCACGGGGTAGCAGCTTGAGCAGAGATGCCCAGACTTCCCTCTCTCTGGCCACTTCTACCAGCTCCTGCGGGGGAATTCCGACGCTATCCCAGGCCAGCCGAGAGACATAGTCCCTCCAGCGTGTCCTGAGTCTTCCCCAGGGCCTCCTCCCGGTTGGACGTGCCCGGAACACCTCACCAGGGAGGCGTCCAGGAGGCATCCTGATCAGATGCCCCGAACACCTCATCTGACTCCTCTCGATGCGGAGCAGCAGTGGCTCTATTCCCGGATGACTGAGCTTCTCACCCTAACTTTAAGGGAAAGCCCAGACACCCTGCGGAGGAAACTCATTTCAGCCGCTTGTATTCGCAATCTCGTTCTTTCGGTCACTACCCATAGCTCATGACCATAAGTGAGGGTAGGAAAAAATTGTTTTTCTTTTTTTTGGTCCATCCTTACTTTAATATACTATAAAATAAATGAAATCCATTGATGTACATTGATTTGTATTATGGTCATACTAAAGTTTCCACACAAACTAGCTGTACTCGGGATAGCAATTACTTAATATTCGACATTACGACAATACAAAACTTGTGGTGCTGAATGAATTGCAGCTTACTTTGTAACACAAATGTAAATGACACTTATTTATGGGCATAATTCATCTGTAATTGCAATGATTTTAATCCACAAATTACCACAGAATTGTTGTCTACTTTTATTAACATGGCTAAATTTAGTCATAGCATAATAAAATGAGCAGGCTGTTGGTCAGTGAAACGTTTCACTTTTCTGTTACATGTCTGGTCTTTCAGTACATATATACATTTACTAACTCAAAACTGATATACCATATTCAAGTTATGGAATTTACAAGTAGAAGATAAAAGTAAGAAATAAAAGTGAAATACAAATGTTAATTATTTAATAAAACTATGACAAGAAAAACACTAATTACAATTATCTGTAAACAAGACTTACCAAGACCATGGATCTCAAACTCACTGTCATAACCTCAGAGATTACTAGTTCTTATTTTAAACAAATTCTAACTTAAGAATTACAAAATCAATTTAAATAGTACTTTTTCTCTTAAAGAAATATTTTAATTAAGTAGATGGCCTGCCTCAGCTACTGTATTTGCAATCTCAGAAATTAGCAACAGTGTTGGGTTTACTGTTGTTTGAACGGTCCAAAGAGTCTTACTGACTTCACAGGTTTACTATAAAGGTGGATATTGTCTCTCTCTCTACAAATTAAATTAATTTGATTAGGATTCCGAGTACAAGATTGCTGTTTTAACCATTTCTGCTTGTGTTCATCATAAACTAAAAAAGTTAGATGAACAAGTTAGACATTAAACATCCATTCCACTGTACAAAAACATTTGGGATTTTTTCTCAGAATAAAAGCATACATGGCTGGAAATCTGTTATGTGGTAGAATAAAAAACATACAATACTAAATTTTAAACAAAAGCCTGTAGGAGCAAAGCCTGAAAACCATTGCCTGTAATAACTTTATGAACTTTAATATAAAACATTTCACAGCTGTACCTCCACCTAGGAATGTCAGTTGCCTTCTCAGCTGAATCTAAAACCTTGTGCTCAGTGGAGTAAGCAGTCAGCGCAGTTACTTTACATTGAAGTTACATGGAAACCCAGGTGGATTAAACAAAATGAAAATTCAAGTATCACTTACAAACTTCTAACTGTGAATACAAAATAGAAAAAAATCTCAAAACTTCACACAAACCACTTTGCTTGTAATGTAATTTCCCCTTTACTACCATTAACAATAATAACATAAGCAGATACAGGAGAATTTCTCTGGTTTACTGTTCTCTCTCCTGTGTGCTTTAAAAAAAAAAAGGTTGGCTTCAGATAAAACGGTAGTAAAACTCATAAAAAGCTTAATTTTATTTATATATTCCTTGGTCTCTGCTGTAAAATTAAATCCACATTCCAAGCATTTTGTTGATTGTCTGTCTCCATTATCATCTGTAGGACATTAGCAGGCTTTATGAAAGAGCTTCACATATGAGGTGGTTAGTGTTGCTCAAAAAGGTACACATGTAATTAACAACTAACTACAGTCTGTTAAACACATGAAGTCAGATACTTTAATTATTTTAAAATACATTATAGTGTTAAGTCTGACATCCTCATTATTATTGTGCTTATTTATATTTGTCTTTTAAAAATGTTTACTTTCAGCCTATCAATACTGAACTCCCTCCGAGTATCTGATTTAGTGCTAACATTAAATTCTGTTTTTGCAGTTTATGCTTGAAAGTTAAACCTTTAAGTACTGGGATCTGATATAAAAGACTTGATCTTAAAAAAATGCATGGTAACGAAGTATAAAAGGACCAAATATAAATAAACACATAAACAGGTAAGTACAAAGAAAAGTCTGTGCTTACTATTCATTACAGTCAATTCACACACATTACCCTCCCTAGCATAAAACATTTAGTGTGGAAATAAGGATTTTTATTTTGATTGTCTGATTTCAAAATACAGCAAATGCATAAAAACAGACCACACTGACTTTTACCTTTCTGCTAAAATTTTAAATAAAAATATGCAACATATTAAATTAATGAACCACTACTTCTTAGAAGAACTTAGTTTTTTTTACATACTGTTTTTAACACAAGTTCCACTATTACAGTATTTACTGGATTCAAAGATGTCATTGATTCTTTGGTGCACTCTAACATTAGAGGTGAACCATGGGGGGGGGAATCAGAAACCCTGCAGTGTGCATTTAGGGCAGACATCCCATCTCCTAAACCAGTGGTCCCCAACCTTTTTGACACGAAAGACCGCTCTACTAGAAGCAAATGTTTCCAGGGACCGGTGTGCGGGGGGGATTTTTAGGGGCGGGTTAGTAGGGCAGTTTTATACACAATTTACATCACATTTCTATTGTTTTTAAGTTTAAATAGCGTAATAGAAATTATACAGCCTACCATAATGTAGAATCAGTGGGAGCCCTGAGCTTATTTTCCTGCAACCAGAAGATCCCATCTGGGTACGATGGAAGACAGTGACACGCGAAGTGTGTTGCTTATGTTCAGTCTACTCTGTAATTTCGTTTTGGTTGCTGTCACTGCAGAAAACGCTGCCTCACAAAGATAGGATGTTGGAAATGGAAGCAGCTTCAATAGTTTCTTTCGTGTTAATTTTAATCTCCTCTTGCCTACAAGTTATGCTGATGAGAATTTTTCTCAGCATTTCCTTGCGATAATACACTTTCAGGGTGCGAATGATGCCCAAATCCAATGGCTGAAGCACTGCTGTGCAATTGGGCGGGAGGAATTCAACGCGAATATTATCTGAATGTGGAAGTATGTTGTGGGCAGCACAGTTATCAATCTGTATCCGAATAATCCTCATCATCTTCTTCATATTGTGAGGTTTCTGAACTATTTTGGGACCCCCCCACCCAACGGGAATGTCACACTGAAGTGCATCCCAAAGCGCGACTGCAGAATCTGTGTAAGAGTAAGATTGTTTGTCCATTGCCGGGTCAGGGAAACAGCAGGCTCACAACGTGTTGTCCCATTGACAGAGGTCCCAAAAGAGTTTAAAAACCACATTTTTCTTAAATGAGTGCCGCATTAATAGGAATATTTCTTGAAGGAGCATCACTGAACCACATAAAAACGACTTTTTCGCCGTCTTCAAATGCAGCAGTTCGCATACGTTTGCAACCCTAGATTTTTCTTCTTTTTTGCATATAACAAAGACATATGCATTTGCAGATTGCACATCACAAACATTAACACTGTTATTTTTTTGTGTCTGCCGTTTCTATAGAAGGGTGACAGTGAGTTAAATTCCAATGGATGTTTTTCAAATGTTGACAAGCAATAAGCAAAAGGTATCACTGAAAACCACAGAAAACAAAAACAGCAAAAAAACAGCACGAGGAAAGTTCGAAGAAAGAACATTTTTTTACAATGTTTCTGTTTGGGGACTGTTGTGCAAATGTGCACAACTGAGCTGCGTCCACAGAACTAACTGCTCTGTGGATGCTTCATTCAAGCATTTCAAAGGTCACTTCGTTGTAATGAAAGTATCTGCTGCCGAATGTACTTCGTAGTAATGAGATTTCTATAGATTCGTGTCATATGGGGAAACTGTCAGAAACATAAAAATACTTTGTTGTAATACTTTCTTACCTCGGTCTCTCTCATCTCTTTGCGCTGCTGCAAAGCCCCACCCACCTAGCGTTCTGAAAAGTGTCCTCAGTGAAGCGGGCAGCCTTTTTGCTGTAGCCCTTCACTAAGTGAGTCTCGCGGTGTGGACCAGGGGTTGGGGATCCCTTTCCTAAACAATTTATCCAGTCCAGAATCGCAGGGACTCACTGCCTGTAAAATGTTTCTGTAAAACCAATCAGAGTGCTTGGAGCACTAGGATCTCTTACTGATGCTTAACTTAAACCTATAACTACAGGTGTACTTGAAAGTTTGTGAACCCTTTAGAATCTATATATATATAATTCACTAAGGGCACACAAGACAGAGAGTGCAAGCAAGACAGAGAGGCACGCCCACCAACTCACAGAGTCCCGCCCTCCAACTCTAAGACCATGAGATACGCTTTACAGATCCCCACCCGCCAACTCTAAATAAGGGCAAGCAAGACAGAGAGCGCACGCAAGACATAGAGCCACGCCAGCCAAAGCCCACCCGCCAACTCTAACTAAGGGCAAGCAAGACAGAGAGCCCCGCCCGCCATCTCTAATCCTATTTCCGCGTCCACTGTCGCTCTCAATCAAACAGCAATAATTAGCAAACAAGCAAAGATAACTGTCAGTAACAGTGCAAAATTCAAAGACAAGTTTTGAGGGTAGTTTTAAAATGTGTTATTGAATCAAGCTGATGTATATGAGAGAGAAGAGAATTCCCGAGTTGAGGAGCACTATTAGAGACGCTCGAGCTCCCATAGCACAGAGTTTGATGTGTGGTACAGAAAGTACAGCTGCAGATGAGAATTAGAGTGAGCGAGACGAGTGTCAGTCTGTAGGAGATCAGTGAGGTTGTGGAGAGCTTTAAATGTTAAGAGCGGTATTTAGTATTGTATTCTGTAGTTAACAGGGAGCCAGTGAAGTTGAGAGAGAATATGTGTAGTACGATAAGTGGATTTAGAACAGCAGGTTATTATCCTGGCAGCAGAACTTTGAATAAATTGTAAGCGATGGATACGTTTTTGTGGGATAACAGATAGAATACCATTACAGTAATCTATACGTGAGGTAACTTGGGCATTAACCAATACTTTAGTACTGTGTTGCGTAAGAACACGACGAAGTCTAGAAATGTTTCAGAGATGGAAGAAAGGAGACCAAGAAATGTTACTTATACGGGAGGAATTATTTAATAATAGAATGGAAAGGAATAAGGCCGTGGACATCGCAAGATCGCATGAGATAGCAAATATTCGATGCATGTACTCTGAGCGGCTCACGTGAACTGACTGTGAACGCAGTACGCAGACAACAAGCAAAAGCTCCAAAGAGCACTGAACAAAAAACGCATTACACAATTGAGAAGGCAGGAAAAGAATATGAAGTGAGTGACGCATACAAGAATATTCATAGGTGCAGCTACTGCGGAAACAAAGCACACGGTGGAAAAAGTCAATGTCCAGCTAAAGGAAAACAGTGCAAACAAAGAAGAGATGGTCAGGGATAGAATAGTGTTTGGCACAAACTCAGCGAAAGTGCACGAGAAACTTTTAAGTGACGGGTCTGAGCTAACATTAAATAAAGCCGTGGACATCGCAAGATCGCACAGGATATTCAAGAGATACAAGTTTAATGAGAAGACGCAGGGTATAAACGAGACTTTTGATCACTTTGTAACAGAGTTAAAATTGCTGGTGAAGGACTGTGCTTATGCAAACGAAGATGAGATGGTCAGGGATAGAATAGTGTTTGGCACAAACTTAGCGAAAGTGCGAGAGAAACTTTTAAGTGACGGGTCTGAGCTAACATTAAATAAAGCCATGAACATCGCAAGATCCCTGTGACCCTGTAGTTAGTTTATAGCGGGTTGGATAATGGATGTTTCATCATTCCAGTGTAATTCTGAATTTTGCTCTGGATAAGCAGGTTAAGAAAATGGATGGATGGATGCATTTTTAAAAATGTGTTTTGTGTTTGGTTTATGTATAGATGTATAAATAACTATCACTGTGAGGGTGGCAAGTATTACATCTGTGAAGAAGGTGGTTATCATTACAAAAATAAAGAGGTGCACACACCACAGTATCCCCTTAATGAGGTGCTTATCTGTTTTTCTCATCTCCAATTAATGCACAGATTTTACAATCTAAAGATGTTAACGCCTTCATGTGCATCCCTCTGGCTGTCACAGCAAAATCAACTGAGCCAGAGTTTCTTATAAAACTTCAGCATATGAAGCAGTCTCATTTCCAAGACTCCTGCCAAATTTGTCCTATTAATCACAGAGATCTTGCAGATATAATAAGTAAATCATCTATTTGAAATTTAAACTGGTTATATGGGGGAAGGAAAGGAAAAAAAAAACAGAAATTGTCAAGTAGATAATTTACCTTTACTAAATGTGGAGCATCTGGCCTATTTAACTGGTACTGTGGTAGCTGGTCCTTGTGTACAATCCAAGGGTGTCGCAACACCAGTGCAGCAGTCAGCCTTTGGTGAGGATCAACATGAAGCATCTTGGATACCAGATCCTGTTAAGCACAAAGTAATGAGTTAAAATGACATACATCAAAAATTACTATCCTAATAGGGAAATATCACTACTAATATATTTGATAAGCACAAGACAATAGTACACATAAAAATTTAAAACACAAAACAATTTTATCAATTTTAAAGTAACATGTTTCACAATGTTCAACGGATTCTGACTGACTTTAATATGCACATATGTGGAAATCTGTGCCAGTTGACAACACTGAACAATATAATGTGAAGAATGGCCGGCATCTTTA
The DNA here is from genome assembly GCF_016835505.1 of Polypterus senegalus. Lineage (NCBI taxonomy): Eukaryota > Metazoa > Chordata > Cladistia > Polypteriformes > Polypteridae > Polypterus > Polypterus senegalus. The sequence continues at coordinate 270,362,221 of NC_053155.1, forward strand.
CTCGGCCCTGACACCTCCTTAAAGGAAGGGCGGGGGAAATGGCTTTTGAAGGGCACTATCTTCCCTGACCTGCTACTTAGCAGCCCCCCTGGAATGCAAAGGCACCTCCGATTCCCACAGGGCTGTATGTGAATTACTATTTATCGGCACAGCTCTGTTGGGTGCCGTGGATGCCACATGCCCTACTTTGGGTCACACCAGAGAGCAAATTCAGACTCCTTAACAAGCCACCTGGAGTGCTCCCAGGTGTAGATTTAAAAAGGAGCCAACAGCCACAGAGTCAAGACAGAGTCAGAAGGAAGAGGGACGAAGCTTGCTAGGAGGGGTGAAAGCAGAAGGAGACAGAGTGAGAAGGAAGACAAAGTACTGTGCACATGGGACTGCATTTTACTGGGCTGTGTACTGTGCACTGCAGGTGGGAAACGTTTGAAAAGCGTTTCTAACTGAAATAAAAAGCCTTGTGTTGTGCTGCTCTTCTTATCTATGCCTGTGTGTTGGGGCTGGGGAAGCTGGAGTGCCCCTGATTTCCACAATAAATGCATTGAGACATGTAATACAAGTGGACCCATTAAGGGTCACCAGTCATCCTGTACTTCTAAACGTCTCTGACTCAGTGAAGACTACAACATAACATGCTGGAGGAAAAAAAAAAAAAGAGACACAAGATAATATACATGACTACTAGCAAAAGTGTGTCCAATGCTTAGATGTTTAGTATAAAGCTCATCCAACATATCTTTGTCTTTCATGAAATCAGACCCACCCCCATTTGTTTACATTCAGTATTGACACCAACGTTTTGGTACAAACATGAAATTGATTAGAGCCTCATTAACATTGTCAATGGCAATTATTAGAGTTACTTTTAATTCCCTACAAGGTTTTTACTTGAGGAAGCCAGTCCATTACAGACTTGCATGTTTAGGCACTGGATACATCTCCCTTCTTTACATACCTTATTTGCAAGCTAAACTTTTACCCACTTTTTGGAATTGTAAAAGATCAACACAGTTTCTGAATCAATCATGTAGTGCAGACATGCTTTGGCTTTTTGGGGAGAAGATTATTAGCATTGTGCACATGAAGCTCTTGTACATCGTCACGCCATTGTTTTTGGATTCCAAGGCAATGAATGTGTGGTGTGGGATGCTCTGCATTCCCTATTAAATACCTTTTTTGATCAACTTTTGGACAATAAAATGTATTGGTAGGCCATTTACTGAAGACCATGATGTAACTGAGCAAATGAAGTTCAGTTTGGGGCTCAGGTAGCTGTAAGCATGGAGAATAAATGTTAACTCCTAAATATTGTCTTCACCATTTTGATTTAAAATGATGGGATGACGGAGCTCCTTTGTTCTAAATGGACAGGGAGACTGAGCTTAAAGTCAAGAACAATTTATGTAAATTTTTATACAGAAAACTGAAATAATTACAAAAAACATTGATTTTTTTCTTTAAAGAGGACATGGAATCACACATCTATTTTATACTGAAAGATAAATACATAAAAAGGATCTACCTAAACTGCGGTTTATCAGCCAATCAAATCTTATTTATAATCAAAATTTATTAAGTAATAACAAGACTAACGTGTATATTTTTAGACAATATACTGCACACATTATTAAACTATGGTATATTCTATTATAATCTTTTGTGTTTTTTAAATCTAACCACTGAAGTGCACAGAATATTCAAAGTACAAGAATAATAAGCAAAGATAAACAATGGCATGAAAAGGCTTGTGATGTCTTACATTTTTTAAATTGCTATATGAATGGCTCCAAAACATGTGATAAAATCTTTACTTTATTGTTGACATCTAGGACAAAACAAATATCTAACCCCTTAAATTAATAATTGGTAGAACTTTGTTTAACAGCAGCACCATTCACAAAACACTTCCTGCAGCTGCTCTCCTTTTGACAGAACTCTTTTTGGCTCATTTAAATTTGCTCAGTGTAATGCATGAGCAGCTTGCTTCACATCCTTCATGCCACATTGTTTCAAGATTCCAATTGGTTGCTCTACAATGCAGAATTCCTTCAGTTTAAGACACTTTGTCATCAATTTACTTCTGTGTTTGGGGCCATTATCACACTGCATGACATTTTTTGAGCTTTACATTACAGATGGATGCTCTGATATTCTCCTGTAGATTTTCTTGAAGTAACTTGCAATTCCTTGCTCTGTGTGGACTAAAAAGGCAGATCAGAAAGGCACAGAGCTAGAAGATGACAGAAAAATTTTGTTAAAAAAAAAGTTTTAAATGGACCAAGGTCAAAACCAAAAATCCAATCACCGAAAACAGCAACTTCCAAAACACGAATCAAAACTCTATGTTAAAGTGGCATGAAAAAAAATTTAAAGCCTGAAACAGAAAAACACCAAAGATGATAAACAAGTTATTTAGAAGCTCATCCAAAAACCTGGATGCCAGGCAGCGGGCCACCATCTTTTATACATTTGATGCCATGGTGTCACATCTTGCACTTCCAGTAACCACTTGATGACAACTGAACCCCAGTTGCTAGCAACAAATTACACAACATGGTGGTGCCCACAGAAAAGGAACAATTAACAGAAAGACAATGAAAACAGTATCACATTAAAAGGTTATAAAAAGGAAAAACACCAATATAAAGCACAAAATGTCTTTCACAGTGATCCAAAACCATATACAGTAGTTCTACACCATGGCTCCCTTTGCCAGGCTTCACAGCAGGGATGGAATTTTAGTGTTTTGTCTTTTCCAAAAGCTCTGTTCTAACAGTAAACAGTCCAGTTGTTAAATGTTGGTGTCTTATGTGCACCAAACGTATGAAGCATCTAGGTGCTGTTTAGCAAGGATGTAATTTTTTTGTTGGGACAGCAGTAGTTTACCACAAACCCCACCTTTGTGTTTTTTTTTAAAATCATTGAGTCATGAACAGTTACTATTTGGTGTCACCCTAGGACCCTTTGTTATCTCCTTGACAACTGTTTTTAAAGTGATTTTTGCGGGATGCCCCTTCTTATAGAGAAAAGCAACCTCGCAGAATTTCTTCAGTCCGCCGCATTATGGACTGATGGAGGCACAGATCTTTAGTAGTGTTCCCTTTGCCTCTGCACCTTGTCCAATGATTTCTAGTTGACCAGGCATTGGTGTGTTTCTCTGTGGGCATCACAAACTCCAATCAGAATTTTATTTAATTGAGTGAAACACCTGACTATAGTTACCCTCTTACCTTGAGATTCACATACTTTTTCATTCATGACCCTGAATACCTTTTTTGCTTGTCTATTATTATGACTTAAATAAAAGATCAGATCAAATTTTAGGAATCATGCACACATTTTTAATATTATGAAGGGTTCAACACCTTTATGTTTATGTTTAGTTGAAAGTTGCTATTGAATATACATTAATGGAAAGAGCATACCAATTTGAAACGTGTTAGAAAATAAAAATGAGATATTTGTATTATGTTACCTTTGCTTCTGCAGACACTGAATTCCAATAGCCTCCAGTTAGAGAAAACTTTCCACTGCCTATCCGTGCTAAAATTTCTTCTGGAGTATCATCAGGGCCATTGGCAAATGGGGTAAAACTAAAAGATACACAGGAGAAAAACAGGCAAACATAAAAAATAAAGGAATTACTTGAAACTAGAATATACTCGTTTTTGGCTACAAATAAGGGTATACTGTATAGTTTAAGTTGCAGGCTAAAATGTTATTTTGTTTGTTACTTCTTTCCAATTCCAGTAACTGTTCTGTTATACAGTATACACACACACACACACTCAGGCTAATGATCTAACCAAGTTGGCCATAGTGTATGCAGCTATCATCTCAAACAATCATTTTTAACAGAATTTGATTTATGTTTGTTACAAAAATTCTCATGTGATTATACAACTACACATTTCTGTTACTTTTCTCTTTGCAGACTCGAGCAGTGAATTCAAACTACACTTGGTGGTTAAACTATATTATTTCAATCATTCTGAGATGTACAATACATTACCCATTAACTAATGATGAAATTTACATTCATGTCTGTTGAGCTAAACTGTATGACCAATTAACTACTTTTTAGGATCGTTTTCAGTTGTTTATTAGTGTGATCAGAATTTCAGGGGTGAAATCTGCTCTTCAACTGTTAAACTGAATATACGCAAAATATCTTGCTGAAATGACCAAAGTGGATGGCTGTCATAGCTCTTCAAATGTATACATTATATAAACATGCAGGCCACTCAAAAGAAAGAAGTGACCCCAGTATAACCCCACCCTGCTCCTGTTAATCATTTGTGGAATGTAGTAGTGTAGGAGGGATGCGACGGTGCAGTGGAGGTGCAGTGCTTGTGGGGTGGGAGAATGAAGCAGCTGTGAAACAGGGGGGTTTGGGGGGGGGACTTATGTGTTATTAGATTCAGAACTGTTTTGGTACCAGTAAGAAAGCTGGTATTGATACTCAAGTTAAAATGGTAGTATCGATTCAACAGTGCTACTTATACTAAGTACAGTGGTGTGAAAAACTATTTGCCCCCTTCCTGATTTCTTATTCTTTTGCATGTTTGTCACACAAAATGTTTCTGATCATCAAACACATTTAGCCATTAGTCAAATATAACACAAGTAAACACAAAATGCAGTTTTAAATGATGGTTTTATTATTTAGGGAGAAAAAATCCAAACCTACATGGCCCTGTGTGAAAAGTAATTGCCCCCTTGTTAAAAAATAACCTAACTGTGGCGTATCACACCTGAGTTCAATTTCTGTAGCCACCCCCAGGCCTGATTACTGCCACACCTGTTTCAATCAAGAAATCACTTAAATAGGAGCTGCCTGACACAGAGAAGTCGACCAAAAGCACCTCAAAAGCTAGACATCATGCCAAGATCCAAAGAAATTCAGGAACAAATGAGAACAGAAGTAATTGAGATCTATCAGTCTGGTAAAGGTTATAAAGCCATTTCTAAAGCTTTGGGACTCCAGCAAACCACAGTGAGAGCCATTATCCACAAATGGCAAAAACATGGAACAGTGGTGAACCTTCCCAGGAGTGGCCGGCCGACCAAAATTACCCCAAGAGCGCAGAGACGACTCATCCGAGAGGTCACAAAGACCCCAGGACAACGTCTAAAGAACTGCAGGCCTCACTTGCCTCAATTAAGGTCAGTGTTCACGACTCCACCATAAGAAAGAGACTGGGCAAAAACGGCCTGCATGGCAGATTTCCAAGACGCAAACCACTGTTAAGCAAAAAGAACATTAGGGCTCATCTCAATTTTGCTAAGAAGCATCTCAATGATTGCCAAGACTTTTGGGAAAATACCTTGTGGACTGATGAGACAAAAGTTGAACTTTTGGAAGGCAAATGTCCGTTACATCTGGCGTAAAAGGAACACAGCATTTCAGAAAAAGAACATCATACCAACAGTAAAATATGGTGGTGGTAGTGTGATGGTCTGGGGTTGTTTTGCTGCTTCAGGACCTGGAAGGCTTGCTGTGATAGATGGAACCATGAATTCTACTGTCTACCAAAAAATCCTGAAGGAGAATGTCCGGCCATCTGTTCGTCAGCTCAAGCTGAAGTGATCTTGGGTGCTGCAACAGGACAATGACCCAAAACACACCAGCAAATCCACCTCTGAATGGCTGAAGAATAACAAAATGAAGACTTTGGAGTGGCCTAGTCAAAGTCCTGACCTGAATCCAATTGAGATGCTATGGCATGACCTTAAAAAGGTGGTTCATGCTAGAAAACCCTCAAATAAAGCTGAATTACAACAATTCTGCAAAGATGAGTGGGCCAAAATTCCTCCAGAGCGCTGTAAAAGACTCATTGCAAATTATCGCAAACGCTTGATTGCAGTTATTGCTGCTAAGGGTGGCCCAACCAGTTATTAGGTTCAGGGGGCAATTACTTTTTCACACAGGGCCATGTAGGTTTGGATTTTTTCTCCTAAATAATAAAACCATCATTTAAAACTGCATTTTGTGTTTACTTGTGTTATATTTGACTAATGGTTAAATGTGTTTGATGATCAGAAACATTTTGTGTGACAAACATGCAAAAGAATAAGAAATCAGGAAGGGGGCAAATAGTTTTTCACACCACTGTATCTATTAAGTCCATCAAAAATTTCAAAAACAATTCCCTTTTTACAATGCATTTTAATAATTTGCTCTCACAGAAGACTTATAATTTGAAAAATATATAATATATAAGACAAAATATAAATATACGATAATATACAAGATAAAATATGACGTGATATATAAGAATATGCAGTAAAGCAAATACAAAAAGTTGTCAATTTGTATTTTCTGCATTTTTTGATATTCTAATCAAAAATCTCCAAAGAGCTATACTTTTAAAGAAGTACTAAATGGATTAGAATTAAAAGAAATTCAAAAGGCTGAAATCAGATACCATACACCACAAAGACTAGACAACATTTTTCCTTGAGTGGTTAAAGAATATAGCTATTGTATAAAATATATAAATCCTTAACATGTACGTTTCAGCAATCACCATTAGACTGGAAGTGTGCAAGAATTTTCCTGTTACACAAAAACAGTGATTGGGTTGATTCACATAGGTTAGTAAGCATAAACTGCAATCATTATTGGAAGCAGTTATTAAAGAAATGACAAAGCAACACCTGCTTAGTACAGGTAAGCATATGTTTACACAGAGGAGATGCGTTTACTCAGGCAATCTACATGTGTTTTGTGGACTTGGATACAACACACGATTTCATTCTTCAGAGTGTCCTGTAATGGGTGATTCAGGGGTATGGGGTGCTGGGCCTGCTGTTGTGGGCTATTCAACCCCTGAACAACCTGAGTGAAAGATTGGCTCAAATTGCTAGCAGTAAGTCAGATTCATCCCTGGTTTGTGTGAGGACTCCACAAGGGCTATCCCCTGTCAACAATTCGGTTCATAATTTTTATGGACAGAATTTCTAGGCACCACCAAGAAGTAGAGGGATGTTAAATTTGGTGACCTCAGGTTCGGTTCTCACCCAAAAAAGGTGGAGTGCCATCTCCAGGTTGGGAATGAAGTGCTGCCTCAAGCGGAGGAGTTTAAGTATCACTAGGTCTTGTTCATGAGCGAGGATCAAAGAAAGTTGGAAACAGACAGGTGGACCAGAGCAGAGTCTGCAGTGATGCGAACGTTGTACCTGTCATTTGTCATCTGAATGTGGATCCCAATACCACAGTGCAGTGAAGAAGACACTGTGCTGTAAAATGGTGCTGACCTTCAGATGAGATGTAAAACCAAGGTCCTAACTCACAATGGTCATAAAAGATCCTTGGGCATCCTTCGTAAAGAGTATGGTGCATCCTGATATCCTGGCTAAATTGTCCACATTAGCCTAGTCATTCTGCCCCCTAATCATCCTCTGCCTCTAACTGGCTTATTATCTCTCACCCCTTCATCACCTAAGAGCTAATTTGTAGTGAGCGTACTGGCACAAAAATGGCTGCTGTCACCTCATCTATGTGGCTAGTACACATCAGTGGTGGTTGAAGTGGCTCCTGACTCACTACTCACTATAAGTAGTGAGAAAAGTGCTATATAAATGTAAAGAATTATTATTATTAAGATGGATGGACGAAGATTGCGTTTAACTGATATACTACAGTTCTATGAAGAAGCAACAAAAGTACTCAATCACAGAACGCATAACATGTTAATCTAGATTCTTTATAAAGCTTTTGATAAGACCTGAAATTACAGGCCTGAGATCAAACTAAAAGAAGTGGGAGCTCAAGGCTTACTCTGTCGATGTAGTAAAATTTTTTGATACACATAAGGCAAAGGACAAAGTGTGAAAGACGACACCCTGCCCCATTGCCTGTGATGTTAAATGTGGTGCCCCTTATGGTTCAGTTCTGGGGCACTGCTCTTTTTAATTTATAGACAACACTAAACTACTTGGAAGGGCTGATGTCCTGGAATCACCTGCCTATTACAAATGGTCCCGGACAGAACTCAGACTTGAGCATACATGTTTCAGGTGAAATTTATTGTAAGTATGAAGTGTTGGTGTAGAACAGGGATATTAAACAATGGAGGAATCAGAAATATGAAATCACACCTTAGAGAAAAACTGCAGAGTTAAACTCATGGCTAATAAGATGAATTCAAGAGTGCATTTTATCAAGTTCATGCCTAGAGAGATTATCCTTAACATATACCTTCAGATCTTGGTTTGATGATATTTTGTAAGCTGTGTCGGACTAAATGGTCTGTTCTTGGTAAAACTGTCACACATGACTATGCACTTACTTCTCTGTCAACACAGTAAGGGTCACAATATCACATTAGCCCAAAGTATGTCTACAGAAGGCTTTTTTTTTTTTTTTTTGAGTGGGACACAATAGACTTCTCCCCAACCACACTGTTAAATTAATTAATAATAATAAATTAAACCAGATATTTTAAGTCCACCTGTAAAGTCAAGATATCCATGCCAATATTTAAAACTGTGCCATTCTAAAGCACAGCATAGGCATCCCATATTTAAAAACAAAGAAAAAAAACCAGTGCACTGTACAAATGCATTGGAACTGTTACTAGTCTTGGAATTTGGCTTTTTAGGAAGAAAATACGCTAGGTGAATTACTAGTGGTGAAACTGACAGAACAAGTGAATAAACAAGTGGGCAGTTGTACAAAGCTTCAACTATACTGCTCAAAAGAATTAAAGGAACACTTTTTAATCAGAGTATAGCATAAAGTCAATGAAACTTATGGGATATCAATCTGGTCAGTTAAGTAGCAGAGGGGGTTGTTAATCAGTTTCAGCTGCTGTGGTGTTAATGAAATTAACAACAGATGCACTAGAGGGGCAACAATGAGATGACCCCCAAAACAGGAATGCTTTAACAGGTGGAGGCCACTGACATTTTTCCCTCATCTTTTCTGACTGTTTCTTCACTAGTTTTGCATTTGGCTACAGTCAGTGTCACTACTGGTAGCATGAGGCGATACCTGGACCCTACAGAGGTTGCACAGGTAGTCCAACTTCTCCAGGATGGCACATCAATACATGTCATTGCCAGAAGGTTTTCTGTGTCTCCCTGCACAGTCTCAAGGGCATGGAGGAGATTCTAGGAGACAAGCAGTTACTCTAGGAGAGCTGGAGAGGGCCATAGAAGGTCCATAACCCATCAGCAGGACTGGTATCTGCTCCTTTGGGCAAGGAGGAACAGGATGAGCACTGCCAGAGCCCTAAAAAATGACCTCCAGCAGGCCACTGGTGTTAATGTCTCTGACCAAACAAACAGAAAGACTTCATGAGGGTGACCCAAGGGCCCCATGTCCTCTAATGGGCCCTAAGCTCACTGCCCAGCAGCATGCAGCTCGATTGGCATTCGCCATAGAATACCAGAATTGGCAGATGCACCACTGGTGCCCTGTGCTTTTTACAGATGAGAGCAGGTTCACCCTGAGCATGTAACAGAAGTGAAAGGGTCTGGAGAAGCCATGGAGAACATTATGCTGCCTGTAACATCATTCAGCATGAGCAGTTTGGTGGTCGGTTAATGATTGTCTGGGGAGGCATATCCATGGAGGGTCACACGGACCGCTACAGGCTTGACAAAGGCACCTTGGCTGCCATTAGGTATCAGGATGAAATCCTTGGACCCACTGTCAGACCCTATGCTGGTACAGTGGCTCCTGGTGCACGACAATTCCTGGCCTCATGTGGTGAGAGTATGCAGGCAGTTCCTGGAGAATGAAGGAATTGATACCATTGACTGGCCACCACACTTTCCTGACCTAAATCCAATAGAACACCTCTGGGACATTATGTTTTGGTCCATCCAATGCCACCAGGTTGCACCTCAGACTGTCCAGGAGCTCAGTGATGCCCTGGTCCAGATCTAGGAGGAGATCCCCCCACAACACCATCTGTCATCTCATTAGAAGCATGCACCGATGTTGTCAGGCATGTACACAAGAATACAGGGGCCATACAAAGTGCTGCGTACAATTTTGAGTTGCTGCAATTAAATTTTGGCAAAATGGACTAGCCTGCCACATAATTGTTTCACTCTGATTTTTGGGGCGTCTTTGAATTCAGGGCTCTGTAGGTTGATCATTTTCATTTCCATCAAACGATGTGGCATCCTTTCGTTCCTAACACATTACCCAGTCTATATCATTATAGATATCCAGGGGGGGATTTCTTTTTCCCATTGAGATCTGATGTGTTTTCAAAGTGTTCCTTTAATTTTTTTGAGCAGTTTAGATAAAAAGGGAGATCAAGTCCACGAGACGACATTACACAACAACAGAAGGAAAATGTAGAATGACCCTTTTTATGATAGGATTTGATTTTTTTCTGCTATAGAAAAGTTTGCCAAGGATAAAAAGAATCTAAGAACAATCCTAGAACATACATACAAACAATAACTGCAATATATAAAGAAATATTGTTTACACTTATTACTAATTATATGCATAACCTAAAATAAACATGTTTAGAAAAAAAAATTGTCCTTTCCAGGTACCACGATTCTCACTGGTAAAGAATATAATCTTTCATAAAAGGCTTTTCTAGTTGCTCAGAACCTAAAACCCCTTTTTTCACACCATGTTTTTATTGTGGGTGGATCTTTCCTAGTGTTGGCATTAATATCAGAAATAGTAACTAATTTGGTTTGTACAAATTCCTTTTAAATTGCTTTGTAAGACATATTTTCTTTTATATTTTTAATATTATTTATTGCAACATGAACCAAGAATACATTGTTTTGCATGTTCTAACAAGTAGCCAATTGCACAACATGTTTGATTCAAAGTCTCAGATGAACATAGGACATGTTGTGTAGCGCAATTAACACTTTGTTTTTGTGCCTCACTTTGACTTTACTCAAAAAAAAAAAAAAGAATAAGCAGGGATTTGGAAGACTTTTTTTTTAAAAAAAAAACAAGAAAGAATTATTGCAAAATGCTGCCCATTTGGACCAGTCTTCCTTACAGAATTTTTTTTTCTAGTTCTAGAAATTTCTTTCCAGTTGTGCTAGAAGAAGGGTTAGGTTTCTTCCGGGCGAGTATGATAAGCACAAGTAATGTAGTATGGGATATCACAGTAGACTTTTTCTTGCATAATCTTATTCTATCTGGTGTTACTCCAGATATTGGTGCTAAAGGATTGTGAATAATTGTTAATCCAATTCTATCTGCTAGAGAAGCAAATACGTTTCCTCAGAATAGTCTGAATGTTATAATGTCATTGTTTGACATCATAATTTAAATCAAGATAGAAGTTTGAACTGAAGTATGTATAATATTATGCTAAATTACACAATCCTTTGCACAGGCACAGGAAGAATAAAAGGTGTTAACAAATGAATTCCATTTCTTCTTCTTGAGATATTGATTCAGATGTCTGTAACCCATGATACCTAAAATCATCTGGGCCGCATACCATGACATTTTCATAAAGTGTAACAACAATACCCATATCATTATCATTACTAGTCATCATTACTGTCATAGCCCGATATGGACAGACACTTAATATTCCCTCGTGTTCGCCAACTTCAGATCCAATTGCACTGTTAATCTCTGCAATCTGCATTCCAAATTTGTTGTGTATTTTTTGGGCTAAAATGATACAAAACTTTTCTTCATGCTAAATAATATGAATAGTGTGACAAAAAAAAAAAAAATTCTCTTAGGGTCAATATATTAAATTACACTTGTACCGACAGCATATCATTGGGTGGTCTTACATATTCTTGATCAGTTTTAGAAATTTCAGTAGTTAGTTCTGACAACCTTCTAGCTATGCAAATTGTTTTGGAGCTAAACTTGTGAAATGATCTGTTCCCTCAATGTTTTTTCCCCTTTAGTGATCCCATAGATACTTCTTGAGATGCATTAAACACTGTAAAAATATTAATTTGTGCAGAAATGAATTCACATCAATGAATGTGCTGTCAACTAATTCACATTCCTTTTGCCCACATGTAACACTTTTCATTGCCTATGTTAAACTGCATTTTTTAAGTCTTTGTTCCATTGTGAAGATTGATGAAGTCTTTTTGATTTGTTGTTGCTGCCTCCTCAGTGTCTGCCATTCCTCCAATTTAGTATCATCTTCAAATGTTACAAGTTTACTAACTACACTGGAACTGAAGTCATGAATATACATATAAACCACAAAAAGTACCAGTCCACAAACAGAAACCTGAAGGATCTCACTTTAAGTGGAGCACTCCCTCTTATCTGTACTCTTTGCTTCTTGCTGGTTAAACAACATAAGGTCCAATAGAGGTTTGAAATTGAATATTGCTTAATTTAAGGTTCTTTAAAATAAAATTTAAAGGAAAATAATATTTCTATAGTACAGTAATGTGCCATTACATTTCAATCATACATTTATACATGAAAATATAAATAATTATAGTGTATATGCTGTATATTGTAATTATGAAAGCTGAACTAAGCAACAAGTGTAACATTTCCTAAGCTGCGTACAACAGTTTTAACATGTTGAGTTTAAATAGTTTTAACATGTCCTCAGGAACCTTTAAACTAGGTTCTCATGTAAGAAAGGAACTTGACGAAGATCTTTAGTTTCAAAAGAACTGACTTCATGACAATTTCAGAAATAGCATTTGGTAATGAACATTGTGAATGGTTTAAGATCACACTGTGAATACATGTATATGATCACTGTTACAATTTATGCCCTAACACTTGTGACTGACAAAAATTTAAAAGAAGAAGTAAATAAAAGAATGAACATTGCTTTCAATATATTCTAACTAGTATAAGGGCGTGCATCTCGTGGCCTACCTCAGAGATTTTAGATTCATATTTTTAATGAATACTAGCTCTTAAACAATAAAAATAAAAAAAGTGTTAGAACTATTACTGTTCTTACAGGAATCGTCATTAGGTATATAAATTCAGCTAATTAAAAAGTTACAGCTAAATATCACAGCAAATAATTCATACAAAACAATCAATCCCTGTTTATGTTTAACTCAATCATAGCATGAAAAGTCTGTAAATGTGCTTCATATTAATAAGCTCAGAATTAAAGAACACGGCAGTTGAAAAATTCAAAATGCAACAGTATGGCTGCAAATGAATCCTGTTTACTGTACATACACTATAATATTAGAGAGGAATAATTCTGCTGGTCACACACTATATCCATCATAGAAAACAGGTATATAAACTATTTGACTAGCTTCTTATTAATATATTTTTCTAACTTACCCAGTAAGCATAGTGTACAGAAGAACACCAAGGCTCCATATATCACATGCTGCATCATATCCTTGTTTTTTCAGAACCTATGACAAAAGCAACAGAAAAACACCATATATTTTGATTAGAAAACACTTACCATACTAAAACACTCTGATAAATAGATGTGATTAGATGGAATATTTACCAAGGATGACAGAAATGCAATGGAGATATAAACATTTTGCTTTGGTAAAATTGGTGATAAAAATATGTAAAATCACATTAACACAGAAAAAAGTAATAACAGTATGCTCAAAGGATTTAGCTGTTGTTTGACAGCATGTATTAATCTTAATGATAAACATTGCTTAGGGCCATCAACATTTGAATGCAACTTAATACTGTATGTCTCTTAATGGTAGACAGTGTTTGTAAACTGTGTTCGGAGATTTTTCAGGTAAGGGTGTGGTAATCACTTACAAATTAATATTTATTTATTTTTTTATTTATTTAATTTTGACAGCAAACTTCACATGCATTAAAAAAAAAAAAAAAAACCTCACTTCAGGGGCCACAAAATTAGCGGTATAACATGGCGTCATAAGAAGACCATTCTCAGCTCGTAGTTGTTTAGCAAATCCAAAGTCACAAATTCGAATAGATTCTGGATTTCCCGATTCATCCACATACAGGATGTTACTTGGTTTGAGATCCCTGTGCACAACCTGCAATGAAAACAAAATGTAGATAATTTAAGTAATGTAGCAAATGAGTTAAACATGAATACCTTTGTGCCAAGATGAGGGAAAGACCTCTGTGCCACCCTAAAATGGAAGAAACTGCTAATAATACATTGCTTATCAAATTAATGATTTACAGTAAATTATTTTTAAAAATAGAAGGAAGGAATGAATATATACAGTAGTAAGACAATACAAAGGACCAACACAGTAAACAAAAAGAGTGCTTAAACTGCTTACTGGCCCTAGCTCTACAGGTCTAGGGATCTGTTTGTAAGGCTTCCACCCTGCGCCCTTGCCCAACTGTTCCTAGTGAACCACTGATATCAAGGAGCTTTTACACCACACTTCAGGGACACTTCCAGGCCATCCCACCCCCCCAGGACCATATCAGAGATACAAATTGAACACAAAAAAATTCATGTGGCCTTTCCTCATGACCTCCCACTAGCAGTCCTAGGCCTCCCTGTATTCCTCAGCCCACATACATACTTAAAGGGCAAGGCTCCCTTATTGCTACTGGCCTCGTCTATCACATGTAATATAGTGCAGCATGCTGAAAATCTAGCAGCTTGGAGAACCTCTTCTGTTAATCACCTGGGGCCTCATGTATAAACGATGCGTACGAACGTTTCCACGTTCAAATCGCGATGTACAAAACCTAAACTTGCCATAAAGCCATGCACATTTCCACTTTAGCTCATACCCTGTTGTACGCGAGTTTTACACTCAGTTTTGCAGACTGGCGGCACCCAGCGTCAAAGCAATGCTACTGTTCCCGTGTGGTTTATCTTTCTTTTTCAGATCCACATCCCTGACGCTGCTTTATAAATACACTGAAATTAACCGTATATTGTTTATTAGTTTAATGCATGTGATTGTAATTAACCTGTAACAATATAATGGTCCACGGAATGGTCAAACTATTCCAAATACCATAACTGCTTTAACGTTGTTATTCTCACTGCACCTTCTACTTCTTCTTTTAGCTGCTCCCATTAGCGGTTACCACAGCAGATCATCTTTTTCCATATTACTCTCACAGTACCACTCGGAGCAGCTGATCTGAAAGAGAATTATCTGTATACAGCATCAAGCACACACTGCCTCAGCCATGCTTCCTATTTGAACCGCTCTCACACGGCAAACGCTTCAAAACCTTTCCTGTACGGACCTGCGGTTCAGAAGCAGTTTCATCCCAAGGGCTCTAAACGCAATCAATCAGTCCATCAAGTGCTCCTTGTAGAACTGTCTGTACTTATTAGTACAATTACCTCACTGTAAACTTGCGATAGTTATAATATTGCACAACCTGAGCCACTTTATAAAGCGTGTATTTACATATGATGACGATATCATTTTTAAGATGAAATGCAGCAAAATATGTTATTATATTATACAGATAAAACTTTAACTTCATTTAAATAATTTATATTGTTAATTAAAGGACACGGTGTCTCTATGCTAGCAAGGATCTGGCGCTCCATTTATGGATTGTTCCTGCCTCGCACTGTATGCTTCACTGGGACTGGCGTGAAGGATAGAACAATTAAACATGTACTACAGAGATATTTCAATGTTCCTTAAAAGTTTTGAAGAATCAGCGTTATAAACTTACAGATGGCTTAACGTCTATTACAGAGCTGATTGTGTGGCGATTGGGCATTTGGGGAAAGAAAAGGAAGGACAGGAATTCAAGGTTAGTACGTTTGAAAGAGAGAGTACTGCTGCAATAAATTATTTCATCGAAGGTCACGCGCAATCACTGCGCCACCGTGTTCCCATGTTTAATAATATGCTTTGACTCCTATCATCATGAAAATGATATCACGTATACATCTCAGTATTTTAGTTATTCAGAGAGCTGTAATATCATGAATGTAATGGATTGTGTCCTGTCGGAGGAAGAGAAAGCCGGTTTAAGAAGCATCTAGTGATTCACACAGATAGAGCACATAGAAGATCAAATACAAAACAAAGCATTTAACATACTACTTTAGTTACGATGTGATTTGAGAAACTAGTAAATTAAACAATTTTAAGATTAAGTTTATGATGTTTAATGACAAAATAAACTACGTGATTAAAGTGGAAATTTTGAGATTAAAGTTGACACTTCGTGCTTTTTCCCCCACTGTGTGCCTTTTTTTTTTTCTGTACCCTAATAAGCTTTCATATGACACTCAGACAGTGGGCTACGACTCGTCTTTTCATGACAACTTTGATATATAACTTTTTTATTTCAAGCACTGTGCGACTTTGTGAGCTTGAGGTTTTGAGTTTCTCTGACATGCTATGTCACCCGATCAGCTTCCTTTTCTTGTTCATACCACTATTTAAACCAACAAATAGTACGTTTTTCCTTGCCTCCACTTGGTATTCGCTGAAATTGTTCTATTTTTCCTTGTGGTTTTACCATTGTCTTTTCACAGAACTCTGAGCTTAAGGGCTATTTATATTGATTCACATATTCAGAGGCGTAATTCTGGGAGGAATTGGGGCGGGACAGCAGGTGCGTGCGTTACTTTTCACGCTGATCGGGATTTATGTAGTGGAAAAACGTGGAAGTTTGCGTACGCATAGATTCCTGCATCTGGATTTTTCTGTGCGTACGCACATTCCCGCTTTTGTGCTTACGCCATGTTATAGTGTGAGTTCTATGCATGGCGTTATACATGAGGCCCCTGGTCCTCCATAACCACCTTCTGATCAGAAGGCTAGGAATCCTTGACGCCTGTTGGGTTAACAACTCCATAGTGTACCAAGGAAACACTGCATGATGGTACCCAAATCACCCGGTCTGCTTACTTCCACTTACGTAATATTAATCGCATTCGTCCCTCCCTCACTCCTCATACTACTACCATTCTTTGGTCTCCCTAATAAATCTCTTCACAAGCTTCAGTTAGTCCAGAATTCTGCAGCACGTTTCATCACTGGAATCCCATCTTTTCACCATATTACTCCGGTCTTGCAGCAGCTTCAATGGCTCCCAATCAAGTTTCGTATTGATTTTAAGATTCTTCTACTAACTTTTAAGGCCATCCATAACCTTGCACCTCCATATCTGTCTGACCTTCTACATGTTGCCATTCCATCCCGTAACCTTAGATCCTCTTCCTCCACCCATCTGACCGTTCCTCCCTCCCGTCTAACCACCATGGGGAGCAGAGCTTTTAGCCGTTCTGCTCCCAAGCACTGGAACTCATTACCTGCGGATCTCCGAAATATCAAATCATATTCATCTTTCAAATGTAAACTTAAAACACATTTGTTTAAAATGGCTTTTTCTTCTTCCTCCTAATTATAGTGGTTTTGTTTGGTTTTAATTTTTAGATTTTCTGATGTTTTAAGTTGTTTATAATTGTGTTTTGTATTTATTTATTTATTTGTTTGTTCGGTGTCCTTGAGTTCTCTGAAAGGGCCTTGTATAAATAAAATGTATTATTATTATTATTATTATTATTATTATTATAAATCACAACTCTATGTTTTGTGCTGGTGTCCCCCGTCAATTACCCGGCTTATGAACCTAGCACATCTAAATCACATAATGCCCCATTATCTGTGTGACTCCCATAACCTTCTAACTCTGACATATGTGAAATGAATAAAAATATTGGCACTGGATGAAAACTGCAAAAATAAAAAAATCTCATTTACAAATAAAGGCTACAAAGAGATTTATTTACTTTTATTTTCAGAAAAAAATGTTTAAGCTGGTGCTGTATTTTAAAGCAAAATACTTGGCCTATCTTTGTCAAGTAAATTACTCATTCATTTTTGATTAAGAATGAAAAGAATAAGGAATATTGTATTTGTTAGATAATAAAACAGTACATATAACAGTATATAGAAATTCTTACTCCTTGCACGTGAAGATATTCTACAGTCTTTGTAATGGTGTGAAGAACTGCGCTAGCTTCCCTTTCAGAGAAGAACTTCTGCCGAAGAATTTTATCCAGTAGCTCCCCACCTTTCATTAATTCTGTTACTAGGTACACAAACTTGCCATCATCATACACCTGCCAAATAAAAAAAGATTACGTAATATTGTTCAATTATTGTTAGTCTTTAACTAACTTCAATATATTCATAAATATGTGAAGTACAGAATTAATGTTACAAGAAAATTATTGTAAATAAATTCAAACAAAGATAATTTTTAACTGCCTTTAATAAGTGTGCTTTATTGGTACATGTGCTGCATAAATGCACTAATTCTAATACCAATCTAAGGTTTCTCACCTTCCCTTCTACTCAATGGAGGATGTGGTAACTTATTACATATTTTTTAAATTCACTTAATTCAAATCAGGGTCACAGGGAGCACTGCGTACAAGGCAAGAGCCAGCAATGGACAATGCACCAAACCATTTGAGGGTTCACTGATGTGCACATCCTCACTTGTATAGAGGTATCCATTATCCTAACCATTTGTTTGGAAAGGAGGCAGGAAAACTGGGGTAAAGGAAACCCATACAGAAAAATGCAAAATGTGGAAAAAAACATCTCCTCCTTTGATATGTTAAATATCAGACAGCAGCATAAAAATATTGTAAATATAAACATGCATGTGCAAATACATATACAAGCATGTATATACCAGCACATACTGTTTGCAATATTTAAAAAAAAAAAAAAAAGTATACATGATGTAATAGAAAATTCTAGAAAAGAAACACTGCAGTATAGTTCAGAGAAAACCTAAGGGGATGCAATTACCAAATGGACAATAATTAAACACAGTAAATAATTTTAGCAGCTCTTAGCTTGGTACACACAGTATGCACAGTGTTACACTATACTGTCCAGTTCGTATTATTTATATTTTGATGATGTGTATAAGCATTAGTTCTGCTGGATCTAAGAGAAGCCTGAATAGAAAAAATATTTGTGTAGAAAGTGAAAAAAAACGGTGATATATTTTTGAAGGTTCAATTAAAAACATACTTACATCTTTTAAAGTAATAATATTTGGGTGCTGTCCATAGCGCAGAAGAATCTCTATCTCTTCAGATGGATCTCGCTTACTCTTATTAATAATCTAAAAGAAAAAAAGTTACATTTAAGTGCCTTTAAAAGATATACTGCATACACACATATTATACTGTATATACTACACACAGATATTATATATACACACACACACAAACACACATTCAGTGACCACTCTATTAGTTACACCAACTGTATATCTTTCCTAGAAATTCAAAACCTTATTATAAATTTATTGTCAATGAGAAAAAAAGCAACATTGTTTTCTGTGCAGACTTTTCTGCACATTTTTAAAATTTGTTTTTGCATTTGCAGCTATCATTATTCTTCCCTGTGTCCTCCACAGGTCTTTTCACACCATTTACAGGGAACTTTCCTTTAACTCTGCAGTTTAACTTACATTTTTTTCTTTAATTGCTGCCCTCACCACTCTTCCCTAAATGTCCTTCATATCTTGGAGGACACCAGTCATCTACAATAACTAGAGGCAGGGCTGGTCCTTACCATTTTGTGGCGTTATGGAAGGTCTTGCAGTGGGGCTCTGACTTGCACAATGAAAATATGTATTGTGATATTTACATGTTCCATCAAGATTGTCCACATTTGAGGTGGACTAAAAAGAAGCTATACAGCTTTTGCTGATGTCCAAAAAAGGCAATAGCACCTCCTGAACTTCAGGCTAGGGCAGCATGGTGGCACAGTGGGTAGCGCTGCTGCCTCGCAGTTAGGAGACCCGGGTTCGCTTCCCAGGTCCTCCCTGCGTGGAGTTCACATGTTCTCCCCATGTCTGCATGGGTTTCCTCTGCGTACTCCGGTTTCCTTCCACAGTCCAAAGACACGCAAGTTAGGTGGATTGGCAACCCTAAATTGTCCCTAGTATGTGCTTGGTGTGTGTGTGTGTGTGTACGCGCGCCCTGCGGTAGGCTGGCGCCCTGCTTGGGGTTTGTTTTCTGCCTTGCGCTCTTGTGTTGGCTGGGATTGGCTCCAGCAGACCCCCATGACCCTGTAGTTGGGATATAGCGGGTTGGATAATGGATGGATGGATGGAACTTCAGGCTGCACCTGCTAGAACCAAATTTATGCTGTGGGCGGTATATGGCACACAGAAAGGTTAGGGAGGTTTTCGCAGCACTCTGGCTGTCGCACCATTGTGCTTCTCCTTCACGCTGGCACAATTGTCATAATCTATGATTGCCCTCTGCAATCACCAAAAAGAATATTTAGTTACTCAAGTCTCTCCAGGGAAAGAAAGACATACTGTAACTTCTCCTGCTGTCTCTTTTGCTGGAAGGAAAACACTTACACCTTAACACCAGCAAGACCAAGGAGCTGGTGGTGGATTTTAAGAGGCCCGGGCCCCTCATGGACCCTGTGATCATCAGAGGAGACTGTGTGCAGAGGGTACAGACCTATAAATATCTGGGAGTGCAGCTGGATGACAAATTCGACTGGACTGCCAATACTGATGCTCTGTGTAAGAAAGGTCAGAGCCGACTATACTTTCTTAGAAGGTTGGCGCCCTTCAAAATCTGCAATAAGATGCTGCAGATGTTCTACCAGACGGTTGTGGCGAGTGCCCTCTTCTACGGGCTGGTGTGCTGGGGAGGCAGCATAAAGATGAAAGACGCCTCACGCCTGGACAAACTTGTTAAGAAGGCAGGCTGTATTGTAGGAGTAAAGTTGGACAGTTTAACATCTTTGGCAGAGCGACGGGCATTAAGCAAACTCCTGTCAATCATGAAGAATCCACTGCATCCACTGAACAGTGTCATCTCCAGGCAGAGGAGTAGCTTCAGTGACAGACTTTTGTTACTGCCTTGCTCCACTGACAGACTGAGGAGATCGTTCCTCCCTCACACTATGCGACTCTTCAATTCCACCCGGGGGCGTAAATGCTAACATTACTCAAAGTTACTGTCTGCTTTTACATGCATTTTTATTACTATTTAATTTAATATTGTTTTTTTGTATCAGTATACTGCTGCTGGATTATGTGAATTTCCCCTTGGGATTAATAAAGTATCTACCTATCTATCTCTATCTAAGTGTGACAATACCTACACTTAGTATGGTGTGCTCCGCATGGCTAAAATCTGGTGTGCAATTCAAAATAGTAGAGTAATATTTGGACTGCTTGATGTTACTCACTATATGCTTAAATACCTTCTCACTTATGGAATTAATAAGCTTATTTTGGATTGTTTTTCTAAATTAGTTTGTGTGGGTGCTGCTGCCACTCTTAATGTGTTCTGTATGCTGTTTCATAAATGCTTTTGTCTTGAAGCAAACAATGATGATCCGACTCATTGAACAGTGAACACAAAAAACCTCCTGCTAAGAAAAATGTGATAGACTTCACATTCACTTTTTTTAAATGAGGAACAAGTAGCCATTCTAGTCCTGTTTTGTTTCTCTTTGGAGATTTCCAATTTATTATTTAGTTAAATAATTTGCAGATATGCTCTCTTCTGTGCATAGTGAAACACTGCTTTTCTAGTGGAGTATTTTGTTGAATACAGAAAACACTTGTGTGGATTATGTAACAAAATAACTTAATAAGTAACAAGTGCAGTTAGGTCAGGTCGGGGAGCATACACTGGTACAGCAAGTTGCCGCAACCACCACATGACAAAATAGCTCGGGATCCTCGTTGGTAACCCCCCAGGCAGACACTCAGTCCAGTCCCACCCTCCGGAAATGACCCTCTATCTGCAGCAGCCAGGTGTTACATGGGTCTTCCCTGACCTGGTCCAGCCACTCGGGTCCTAAACAATGAAGATTCTGCGAGCCAGATCACCCTAGGGGAATCTCGCCACATAACCGCAAGTGCTATAACTGACATTCCCTCACCACTCATTTGAAACAAAGTCAAACCAGCAGTACCCAAGGATTCTCTGAAGAGACACAGTACCAAAAGAGTCCAGTCTTCGTCTCAGATCACTGGAGAACGTCCATGTCCCGCAAACCATATAGCGATACAGGAAACACCAGGACTCTAAAGACTTGGAACTTTATCCCTTTGCATAGATATTGGGAGCACCACACACAGGACACTTGCAAGCCCAGACACTCAGACTCCTCACTCAGTCTCTCAATCAGAGCCTCCACTGACTGTGAGATCACAGCATCGTCAACAAAGTGAAGATCAGTAAATCTTTCTTCACCAACAGATGCTCCACAACAGCTGGACCCCATGACCTTGCCCAACACCCAGTCAATGCATAGAGAGTAGGAGCAAGAATACGCCCCTGACGAACACCAGAATCAACTTGGAAAAACGCACAGCCTCTGCATAGCACTCACAGTACCAGTGTACCGACTGGCCATGATATTCAGTAACCTTGAGGAGATCCTGCAGAGTCTCAGGATGTCCCATGGGGCAGCTCGATCAACTGAGTTGAACACTCTACGAAAACTGACAAAGGCTGCAAAGAAACTCTGATGATATTTTCGTTTGTGCTCCATGAGAAGCCTCAGTGTCAGGATATAGTCGATGGTAGACTTCTTAGGCGGAAAACCAGACTGCTCCAGTCGCTGGTAGGTGAGCAAGTTATCACATATCCTACTGAGGACGACCCTAGCAAGGACCTTACTCGGCACTGACAGCAGTGTTATCCCCCTGTAATTGCTAAATCCAGGTGATCACCCTTCCCTTTCCAGATAGGGACAAGTCCCATTTTCCAGTCAGTTGGGATGACGCCGGTCTCCCAAATGGAAGCAAAGATTGCCAGCAATGCCAAGAGGACAGCCTTTCCACCCAGTCTAGAGAAGGTCACCCTGAATACCAGAGATCCCTGCAGCCTTCCCTACCCTACCTGTCAGTGAGATTGCGTGGTTCACAGCTAATTGGAGGATCAACATCAAGAACCATGGACCCAGAAATATCTAATGACCTAGCTGGAGGATCAGCTTTAAACAGCTGCTCAAAGTAGCCAGTCCAGAGGGTCACATCTGCAATGTCATCCTTAAGGACCATCAGCTGCCCTAACTGCAACTCTCTGAGGAAAACATTTGGATGTGTGTAATGCTTCAAATCCTCTGTAAGCAGGATGTGGGTCACTAAACCATAAATATGGTGTCACTTGCTCAAAGATTCATCATTCAAATGCCTCCTTATCTGCCCTAAGAGTCCTTGCAGCCGTCCTCAGTTCCCAGTACAGACCAGAGCTGCCATCAATCCGTGCACTGCGAGTCCCTGTGAGATGAAACACCAGTAACACCAACACAACCCTCCACAACCTTCAGGGTCTTGTCACGGAAGGTCTTCCACATCACATTAGGATTGGCTGTCACAGCCAAGCCCGTAAGTTCCTCATACAAACTGTGTGCAAACTTGTTAGAAACAGCCTGATCTTTCACCATGGTCAACCAGACCCATGGGGACCGAGACAATCCTCATAGCCCAGCCCTGTCAGTGCCAGTGGTTGCACTGAAGTCACCCATGGCCAGAGGAGCATCACCTCACAGGCACCCATCAAATACCAAGCAAAGCTGCGAATAAAATGTCTAACTCACCGAGACATCATTCACAGCGGTCGAAGCATACACTGAGACAACAGACAAGGCACCCAGGGAGTGCCGTAAACAGAGTCTTATAATACACTTGTTGAAAGGAGTGACATCAGACACCATCGGGAGGAGCCGATTCGCTACAACAACAGCTACTCCCTGAGTATGACAGCCATCAGAGCGATCAGACCAATAAAAGGTGTATCCACCTACAGAAATCTGGCCAGTCCCCGTCTGCACACCTCTGAGAGTGCTGCCACTGAGATGCATAATTTACGCAGCTTCTCTGACACCAGAAGATGATGATCATCATGCCGGAGAGACAAGACATTCCACGCGCCTATCCACACCAATTCTGAACCCCCATTGGCTCTCTGGCGGTTTTGACTTTCTAGAGGGCTAAACCCTATCTCCTTTATAATGCGAGCAGCCTTCCTATGAGAAGCTGCAGCAGAGCTACTCCCATGGAGAGCAGAAAGGAGTCCTATCTGTCGTCTCAGAGCTGCGTGAATTATTATTTTTTTAAATGGTGGCTGCAGTGCCAACCCTGCAGACCCACAGTTATAAGCTTGTTTGCTTTACATTTTACAGCAAGTAATTTTTCAGCATTTCTCAGACAGGTAAGCATGTGCCACTAACTGTCAATCAGATATCACAGTTTAAAGTCACCACTCACCTGCTGGCCCAAAATGAACAGGCAAGCGATCTACAAAATGTCACTCTGCAAAAGTAAACCAATCAACCTCCCACCTAAATGTAACCACTTTTAATCTTTTTATCTACCTGTGGCACCTTACTACCTAAATGCAAGCAAGTGGCGAATGAAACGAAAAAAAAAAATCTAATGCAGCCCAAACTTTTAACTATCATTGTCTTTTCACGAACTGCATTTTAATTAGTTAGTTTGATAACCCATCTTTCATATCCAATTCAATTCCAGACAACAATTCTTGGAACTACCTTACTTGTAAGAAAAATGCCTCTCATCATATCCTTTGCATCAATGTTTTGACTGTACTCATGTGAAGAGCTGATCAAACAGAAGTGTTTGACTGTTTAATTGTACCATTTGTTTAAAAATATTTTCATGTTTGAACATCCCTTTAAAACATGAATTTGAATTAAACAACTGATGCTGATTGTAATGCATCACAGTTACTGCATTTTTCAGCAGACATTCATGCTGAACATGTAAACTCTTCGAAGAGAACTAATTATGTTAGCTAACAACACTTCACAGTATGTTATGTTTTAAAATCTGTTAGATAAATAGGATGGCTGTGGTTTTTGATTTTAAGATGTGACTAATGAAAACTAAATATGGATTTAAGAATTTATTACCAATATTTTTATAAATAATATAGCATGTTGTATTTTTAAACTAGATTGTAAAGGAAATACCATGATACATATTTTTGAAAATTTACTTACAAAATACCTACATCATTAAGTAAATACAAACTGAAGCAGAAATTTAATGTAAAATCAACATAAAGGAATTAAAAAAATGAATGGCATAGTTTAAACTTAAACAATGTCCTTAAACCTGAACATTTACCAAAATACTACTTGAACAAGTACAACCTGAATTTGAATGCCTTCCTAAAAGGCAAGTTGAAAAGAAGGCAAAAAGAAAATGAGGCAAATGCATTCATTCTCAAATTGGCATAGCACATGAGACACAGACGTGTCAAAGTAAAAATGAAACAATCGAAACATTTGCTAACTTTGAATGCAATGCTGAAGACTGATTTTAATACTAGAACCCCTGAAGCCTACGAAAAAATTTGTAATCTCGGGCCACCTTAAATTCCTTCACACCTCTCCAATAGCGTCTTTTGTTTTGCAAATGTGTCAATAAGCACAAGCATCCTGCTATCCCACCCCCCACAACGCTGCAGCGCAACTCGGGGAAAAAGTTCTCCCAGCTCAAGTGTGTTTATGTGCGTGTGAGGTGCCTAGAGTTGTATAGGGTAACTAATAAAGTTATTTGGCATACATACATTTCATATACTGTATGTTCTGTGTCTACAACAATTTGTGTAAGTGTAGGATGAAAGGAATTGCGAGGCAAGAAATTATGAACAGTCAGTAGTAACATCCCATGTAAATTTTGGCTAATTGTAAAAGTTAATGCTTTTTTTTATTATTATTATTTAGTTTTATTCTGTCAGTGACGTTCATGTGGTACAACGGAACTTGCCTCTCCCTCTCTGAGTTGATGACATTTATCTCCATTCTTTTAAAAGATATAATGTCCTGTGACCGCTATCAGACTATCATGTGGCATTTTCGCTTTGATAACAAAGAGAACCATGCAGAATGTGTGAAAAAACGACCGGTTGGCTGTGATTTCAGTCATCCGGCAATGTTTTGTTGAGAGCTGTGTTTTGAGTCACAACCCAATGGCATAGACTTTCTGAATCTGTGGTCATAAAGCTTATGGAGCTATTTCTGAACAAAGCCAGAAGTGTAACAACAG
This sequence comes from Polypterus senegalus, assembly GCF_016835505.1. NCBI lineage: Eukaryota > Metazoa > Chordata > Cladistia > Polypteriformes > Polypteridae > Polypterus > Polypterus senegalus. Next base: position 270,388,172 of record NC_053155.1, read on the forward strand.
AGCTTCTTCCCAGTGCTTTCGCTAGCTAATAGGCTACTGCACCGCAACATAACTCTGCTTGGCACCAAAGTAAAGTGGGACTTCCACCTGCAGCTAAAGTCGCTTTAGAACGTGAGCAATTCGCCACGCTAATGTTTAGAACTGGCAGTCAGTTTGATTCATGCAATGCGTCACTAAAAATACATCAGTTTTAGCCATATCAGTAGGAAGCTGAATTGGAATGCATTGCCCTTTTGTCCACACAGATGTCAGATGGGTAAGCACAGATGTATTTTGGAAAAGGTTTAGTAAGTTATTACCAGAAATCAAGGAGTTTCACTATTTTTAAATAACAAACAGAACAGAAATGTCTGGGGGATGAGAAGTGCCTCCTAGACTTGGTGTTTGTAACAGACAAGTTGAATAACCTGAATTTGGAGCTGAAGGCAAAAGCAGGAATTTCATTAATATACACAGTTCTGAGAACAAATTCAAGCAAAAGTTAGAATTACTTGCTTCAAAGCTGGAATGTTATGACTTGAGACATTTTCCAAATGCAATAGAAGAGCTAGAAAATTAGCCAACTATACTGCATGTAGTTCAATTTCAATATGACAATCAAACTCTGAAGAACTCTTCAAAGACCTTGCATTATTTGAAGTGATTGAAGAATTTATGAACCATTCAGAAAAAAAAGATGGTCACTGTTCAAGAGTTTTGGAAATTATGGCACCAGACAAAGTACCCAAATATGTGTAAATATGCCATGTATTCAGCAATGGCATATATATGTGAATCCACATTAAAAAAATGATTAAAGCCAAATATTGCTCATCCACCTGGAAGCCTATTTGAGGATTACTGTCCTAAGTACACAAATCTAGTTGACTCCATGCAGTGCCTGTCCGCTAATATAATATTTAGCCTAATTGTTTGCTAACTACTTTTAACACATTACACCTTATACATCAGTAGATCTTTTTGAAATGTCCACTAAAAATACACATCTCAAGTCGAAAAAGTGTGGCCATCTGGTTTTAGGAACTGTATGCTGACATCTTTAGTTTGATGGTAGGGATGAAAGTAATTGACAGTGAAATTGTATTAGTGAAATATTTTGTCACTGAGCTTTGCTTCACCATGTTTCAGAAAGTCAGTTACTTCAAAGCAAGTAATCAGCAAACTGTATACAAACAAATGTTTGCAATAAGTGGTATACGTCAAACTAAATGGGCCACTCTAATGTCAGTTTTCAAGGGATTTACACACTTCAAGTATATGATTATAATATCAGTTTAATTACCAATTGTCTTTACTATTATTTCATTTTAAAATGCTTGTATAGTCATTTTACTTAGCTTTCTTCAAGGATAATAACCTTGCTGGGAATTCTTATTAACAGAGAAAGGAGAGAAGAATAAAGTGCGACATTTGCTGATTAAACTAAATTATAGGCATTGCTAATGGTTCACATTGTTTTATATGTAAAAATAGGATTGTTTTTAATTTTATTACGGTCTCCCAAAAAACTTTATTTTATGCTGATAAAAATGATTAAACTTTGCATAAGTGTCACAGTTGTATCCCTAAGTACCATATTTCCATTTAAGCCTTTTTAGTTGTATGAATGGTATTTTTATCAATAAAATCAAAACATAAGTTACCTTTGCAGCATATTCCATATTTGTGCCCATATGAACACATCTCTTGCAAACTGAGTACGACCCAACTCCAATATCTTCTTTAACATCGTATACATCAGTGAACTGAATGCTATTTCTATGGAGCTGCTGAAAAACAAAAAACTGAATTACGAAATGCTAATTTAACTAAAGTAAATTTGTAACAGCCACCAGATATAAACCAGATTATGTCCTTATGGAAATGGTACAATTATGTTTAATAAGTAGCATTTGATAAAAGCAAAGTCGGAATTGAAGGAACATCTTACAATTCCAGTTGTACCAATGTGGAGGTCCAATTAATCAAAATTATCTATGAATGTCATTATGGGATATAAATTTCTTCCTACTGTAAAATAATTGAAACATGATACAAGTATATATTCATTCACAAGGAGCAGACCAAAAATTGCTTTGTTTTTTAAGAAGCATTTACCATTCACTTAAATTCTAAATGCCAATTCAGTCAGTGAACTGTCAACATAGTATGCCGTTGTATATAGCACCTAATCATATTATGTATATATTATGTACATGTTAAGAGTATACAGTATATCACAAAATTTAAAATTTCAAAAGATTTCAAATATCACAATATATACTCATTGCCAAAAGAAAGTAATGTTTTATGCACAGAAAGTAAACAGTTATGTATTTCTGAAGCCAGATGGCAACATTACATTTAGCAGATGAAAATAAGCATTTTGACTACACCCACATGACTGTTTCTCCTATAGAATGTTTGTTAAATGTGGAAACTGCAAGTTGGGGCTCATATTTGTAGTAAGAGTACCCTTTCAGACAATGTACTAGACTGTATATTTATTTATGTGTAATGGACAGATCTGGTATTAAGGTGACCTTAATAAGCCTATCTTTATTTCTGAAGGCATTCTTTTCTTGACCTTTTCTCATACTGTCAACTTTACTCTCCTACAGGACACATGTCAGGTATAATGGTTTTGATTCCCAAATCACTACACAAGATTTTGACAATTATTTATCCAATCAGACTAAGCTACATGATTCTGTTTTTCCACCTCTTTCATTTTAATTAGAGAACTCATGCCTGGTCTTCACTATTTATAAGATAGTCTTTTGTAAGTAGACTCTACAACTGTTAGAAGTAAAGCTGTTTCTAAAGTCCAAAGCATGGTCTGGGCAGTGAAAAAAGGAATCTGTTCTTGAGAAATTGTGTAAAAAGAAATTGTACTTTTATATTATAATAAATAAGTATCTGAATAAAAACAAATGTTTATAATTATGGAATATGTAGAATGAAAGAAAATGGTTAAAACCTAACTTGATATCTAGGTAAGTAACACATTGCACATTAAATATTTATTGCATTTTAAGCAGATGTTACATTTTTAGAAGGAAAAGTTACTTTTCTCCTTTGCCAATCTGAAGAGCAATGAAATGAAAATCAAAAAAAATATTTTAAATTATAATATATTGTAATATACTATTCAAGCACCAATCAGCCACATTATTAAAACCATCTGCCGAATATTGTGTAGGTCCCCCTCATGCCTCTGACCTATCAAGGCTTGGACTCCACAAGACCTCTGAAGGTTTCCTGTAAGTTACAAGGAGGGGCCTTCATGGATCAGATTTGTTTTTCCCGCACATCCCACAGACGTTCGATCAGATTTTAAGACCAGGCCACCTTCTTCTTTATTGCTCCATGATCCAGTTCTGACATGCACATGCCCACTGTAGGTACATTCAGTGGAGGACAGGGGTCAGTGTGGATACTCTTAACAGTCTACGGCTACGCAACCTCATACGCAGAAAAGTGCAATGCCCTGTACGTTTAGATATTTTTCTCCCATGGCCAGCATTAAGGTTTTCATCAGTCTGCACTACAGTATCTCTTCTGTGGGATAGGGCCAGTTTGGCTAGCACATCAATGACCTTTTTTTCTTTACTTGGACCACTTTTGGTAGGTACTAATCACTGCATACCAGGAAAGTCCCACAAGACCTGCCATTCTGAAGATGCTCTGATCCAGTCGTTCAGCCAACACAATTTAGCCCTACTCAAAGCTGCTCAAATCCTTACGCTTGCCCATTTTTTCAACTTGCAACAATCACCTTCAAGAATGGACTATATACACTTGCTGCTCTATTATAGCCCACCCCTTGACAGGTGCCACTGTAAAAAGATAACCAATATTATTCACTTTCCCTGTCAACAGTTTTAATGTTATAGCTGACTAATGTTATAGCTAGGTAGAGATTTTATCCAAAGATTACCAGTTTCAACTACATAATAGTAAAATAAAGTGAGGATTCTTGTTATCCAAAACACTTCTGAAGAATAAAATTGTGAAAATTTGAATTTATTAATAACTATTTCAATAAAGACATAATTAAAAATGTATTTGCTGTTCTATAAAACACTATCACTTTAAAAAAAAAAAAGGTTACATGAGCTATAAAACTTTAGAGACACACACATATAAAAGGATGCAATCATTAATTTTTGATGAAAAAATCTGAAAATTATATATGTACTCAGAATCTGTTAATACAGGTAGCATTTTAATTTGGTATTCATTTTACCCATAAAAGTGCAAATGTTACACTTTGTTTCATTGAAATGGAGCAGAAATAACTCGATATTGAGACACTTAACAGAGTCTTTTATATAGAAGATAGCTTTCACCTCATTTAGAAATCATTAATTCACAAATCTGAGAGAGAAATACAACTTATTACAAAGATATTTTTTCATTATTTACAAATCAAATACGTTATTTATTGTAATATATATTGTAGTATTGTCCACAATGCAGTTTACAATATAATTTGCAAAACAAAGCAAATTATTATACTCATAATTATAGATTGAAAAGTCACTCTTCAAATACAGTCTTCCTTTATTTTTATGATGCTCTCAAATCTGAATAGGCTCTTATTGGACTCTTTGCAATTATGTATGAAACATTCAATCATCCTCCTATTGTACTTTTTTAGACACATTGTTAACTTGCTTCCCAATTTTGGAAAAAGGCTGTACAGTTCTCTGTTTCTTGATAATATAATGGGCTGTGCTAATTAATAGGGTCAACTCAAGCATTGTAAAAAATATGCCGTCTTTGTTTGAGATATTGCTCTTTTTTTCAACCTCCTGAGCAATGTTAGCTCTTATACTTTACCCATATTCTCCCTAGTTCCTACTGAAGGAAAGCCTGGGAGAAATAAGTATATCAAAATAAGTAAGTATGTGTAATACTGTGTTCATGAAAAAAGATCTACCTTGTTGGAAAGCATAGCCTTCCCCCAAATAACAAATACTAGCCAACCCGTGGCGTACCATACTCATAATCAGGCTGGTTTTTTAATGATTTTTAAGCACAGGGAGAAAATTAACATTTGAAAAACTGGTAATGTAATAAATCAGCAAGAAAAGCAACATTGTAACAATGCACGGAACGAACCAACACCCAATCGTCCGTGACTGAAAACTGGCGGACCGCCATCGCTCATGTGCCCACCTCCAACTCGTCACTTGAGTCGTTGTCGTCTTTGCACAGTCCAGATGCACCTGTGACTCACGTAAACTTTCCGTGTTCCTGCAGGAGCATCTAAGAAGATGCATGTTTGTGTCGCGGATGCGAATTGCTGCATGTAGCTTGTAAAACAGTTTGCTATGGTGCACGCGGTCGTGCGTCGTAACCGAAAACTTGGTTTTTAAAGACTGCTTACTTCATTGTGTTTTAACCTCAGTTGTAAAGGATTGTTTTAAGGATCTCAATGGATACCCCTCGTAAACCGTTTTACACGTTGCATATGGCGAATCACCTCCGGCATGGCTCCTTCCTGCGTGCACCATAGGTGTCTTACTTGTTGGTGGCTTAGTGAATCCTCCATGGGTTTCTTGCCATAGTGAATTATATATATAGATAATAATATCCTTTGGAATATGTTGTGGTTAGATTCATTAATGGCAAGTAAAAATTGCTTATCATCAGCACAGTTCATATGTCCTGTAAACTTAGAAGCCAAAGGTAATGGAACTAGCTGAAGCATCTAGTAGTTGGACCAATCAGTGGTGAAATATCTTGGACACCTAACACAAGAGATGTACTTTCCACTGCACACTGGGAGGTTATCAAAGAACAGACCTAAGATGAACAGAATACATCTCCCAGCTGTGCAAGTACAGTGTACCATGTTCAGCCTAACATACATGTTACTTTCATGATGAAAAACAGGCAGAAAATGACATGAGGTGGTCTTTATCTTGCTTAATACTGACAAACAATGAGGTACTGATAACTGCTCAATCAAACAAGTTGTGCAACTCCTGTAATCTATCCATGGTGGACAAAAGGTAGAAAGTGACCTGCATAGGATGCCAGTCTACTGCCAATAAGTTCTGGAGAAACCCTGTAATAGCAACATAGTCTACAGTTACCATTAGACCTGAAATTATGTGTCTGGGATGGGGGAGGAAAATGTTCTTAAAGGAAAGCTGCTTGAAAATGTAAAAATAAAATTAAACTTAGAGACCTCATCCAAAGTTACTGACATTAATATAAACAGTTTATTTCCGAGGGTAGTTTTATACAGGCGGAGTTTTACAAAACTTTTTATATGAATTGTTAAAAGGAAGATAATGTTTTTAAAAAGCTGTATATGCTACATCCTACTCAGAAGATGAACAGACTGGCAATATTTTATTTTTTAACTACACATTTCATTTTAAATTACAGCCATTATAGTGATTAGTGCACAATTTACTGAAGCATAACCCAAAACAAAAATATCACTTTCTGAGAAAAAATGTTTTTGTTGGTTTGATTTAGAAAGGAAAAGTGTGGTTTCACTGTTTCTACATTCACCTCTAAATAGCTAGAATATTAAATATGGGGGGGGATCAGTATGCTCATGTACAGTTACTTAAAAAAATCTGATAATGTTTTCAAACCTTTATTAACAACACAAACTCATAAATACAAATATACGCATATAGTAATGTATTGGAGTAGAAATAAAATCAAAATATGATTTTAATTTCTGTGGGGTGGTAATATTACACATTAATTTTGCTAAAATGCTACAAAAATGATTTGTTTACAAGACACTTATTAAACCTCAACTCAATCAGTAACGCAAGAATGTTTACTTACTTGTACAACAGAATGCATGTTTGAATTTTGTATAGGCTGATTTTCCTCCTCTGAATTAATGGCAACAAAGCTAAATCCTCGAAACAACTTATGAGCATTGGCACTGGGGGGAACTCCCGGAGAATCTTTTATATATATATAAAAAAAAACAAAAAAACATAAAAAACAAAGATTATACAATATTGTATTTTATTATAATAATATGTCAGATAACATTTTGGTAACACATATTAACTTGGTTCACAATGCTAACAAAATCCAGCGATTGTGGATGGAGTTATATTGTCATAATTTGACCACTGGCAAATCATTTGCCATGTTGTGAATACATATGATAAAATTCATGAATTCAGAGAAAATTATTTCATTTTCACTAAAAAGACACTAAAATAATAACAGTTTTAAATATACATTTTTAGCATCCTTGGGTGGCACAGTGTTGCAGTGGTAGCGCTGCTACCTTACAGTAAGGAGACAAGGGTTCACACTCTAAGTCCTCCCTGAATGGAGTTTGTATCTTCTCCCTGTGTTTACAAGGGTTTACTTTTACAGTCCAAAGACATGCTGGTTAGGTAGACTGAGGGTGCTAAAATAGCACATTCAACCTGCAAAGGACTGGTGCCCTGTCCAGAGATTGTTCTTGCCTTGCATCCTATGTTTGCTGAGAGATGTTTAAGCTCCCCCACAACCCTGCTGAGGATAAAGCAGATTAGAAAATGAATGGATAGATTAACTGCCTTTTTGTATCCAGTGTGAAGCTCTGAAATAGCTGATAGTGACCTAGGTAACACTGACCATTATATTGATCATTACCAAATAGGGCACTCATCTCGTCTCACTGTCATATTCACCCTGTCATTTAGATTCACATTGTAAATAAAATTATTTGTATGAATAACCCTTACAGATCACAGTGGCACACTAAAAACCTTCGCCAACACTTTTATAAATATTTTAGTGAATAATTTTAAGACTATAATAACTATTTAAAGCTATATTTTGAAGAGTTTGGAAAGAAGTGAACTTTCACTGAAACATCAATTCACTGAAAAAGAAGAAGGGTTAGAAAATGCATTTATGGTTAGGTGCACGGATGCATTTGGGAACTTAGTTAATTCTTTTGAATGTTGTATGATTTTTAACATTAATTTCAAAATTAGTCCAAGTCATTTTAAATGTACAGACAAGACAAGACTTCTACTGTACTGTTAACAGAAGATGGTGGTCAAATCCAGAATACTAGGTTCAAGTCCAAAGGACTTTACATATTCTCCCCATGTCTATGTTTTTGTTTTTTTAATCCCCTACCTGATTTTCCAGAGAAATACACCTTAGGGTGGTGGGTGACTTTAAAATGGCCATGTACAGACAGGTGCTCATGTGTGCACTGTGATGGCTGCATGAATGCCTTCATGCTGTATTTACAGTAAGCCTTAAATGATTGTCAAATGTGGGAAGTACCTACCTGGTCTAAATTTGTTTTTGTGTGAAATACTGTGGAGGTGCTGGAAGTTTTCAAATACTGAATTTGAAAATTCTTTTCAAGACCATCACAGTCAGATACATTTATGTAAATCTTTGGTGCATGTTAGGAATATTTGTCTATGTCTAGAGCACTTACGGATGTCTGCGTATGCTTTGTGGATTCCACCACAGATCCTCCAATGTGAGATAAAAATGAAAATACCATTGACTACACATTTTTGTTTTCTTGCATATTCCATTAAATTTTTATATTTGACAGATTCAAGGACTATAGAAGCATGTTATGAAATTACAGAAGTGAGTAAAAATACGCAACTTTGTACCTTTAGGAGTTTTTGCTGTAAATTCAGGGTCAAAGTAAAATGTATCATCGGGTCGTCCTGAGGCTGGTTTAAAAGGTGGATAAATTTCCCTTCTGAATAATTTCTAAAAAAGTACAGGAGGAAGAACTGTCAGTAAAAACATAAAATAAAATCCAATGAATTAAGGTATTATCTCACATGTAGTATATAAATTGAACGTTTACATATGTAGAGTAAACATAAATCATATTTATAGTTTATATTTGAACAATTTCTTTCTCATTTTATGCTTGAACTTTAAAATAAAATGGTCTAAGTTCTGCAAAATATGGCAGCCAGTAAAGAAGTCCAACTTAGTGTGCACTTAACAGTTTATAAATGTCCTTTGGTCTACTCCATTGGGATTTAGAATTTAAGATAATTCTTCTTAGTAGAATAAAGCACAATATGACCAATACTGTCCAAACAATGTATACCCAAATTAATCAATACTCCAATTCTAAGATGCATAGAACCCCAAGGCAAAGTAAAAACATTTTTATATTATGCAAAAAGATGTCATTGTTCTTCACAAGATGAATATTATTTTTCCATACCAGTCATGAAGGTAATACACGGCTAGCTCACCTTGTTTATTGAACCTGATATAAAGATATAAAGATACAATTTTTGTGGAAGTGTTTCACTTCTTTGCGTTTTTGTGTTATTGTTTAAAAATGTCCTATTTTTTTGTAACTCTACCAAGAACAAATGATTTTCATAACATAACAGCAGAATGGTACATATGAAACTGGATTAAGGAAAGATCAAGAAAGCAAACACTGCATAGCTGGTTTCTTCCTGTCTGCTGATTATCCTTAACTAAAACAACTGCAGGTGATATTAACACGGCTAAATGTTTTAGGTTAATGCATTGTTAATTTAAGATTTACACTGATATTAAAGGAAACATCTACTGAAAATCATATCATGACTTATTCCAGTTTAAAGTTTGTGGACATAATTAAAAAAAAAAAAATGACTTGCAGGTTAATGCTAATCAGCTTTTAACTATCACTCTTAAACAACAAACTCTGCAACCTAACCAAATTAAGCAATGTCTAAATAAGATTACTGGAAAAAAGCATTCTAAATATAAAAGCCATCTAAACTAAGAGATTATAACACATTTCATGAAAATCTGGTGCCTATAACTAAAAAGAGTGTTTTTAATTTGTAGTACTACATTATATTATAACATTCTACATCTGCACAAAGGTCAAAGACAGTGTTAATTAATCATTTTAACAAAATATTTTCTAGTATTTACATTCCAGTCAATAGTTGAGAAGAACGGATGTCTCTTAATTTCCTCTACTCCATCTGGACCAGCACCTAAAAATATGAACAAATAAAATAATTTATCCACATTTTGTCCCTAAACTTGTGGTTTTCTTAATTATATATCTTCAAAATTCAGGAGGACATGAAAATTAAAGATATAAACTAATAGCTTTAAAAATGTATACATAGTATACAGTATTTCAGTGCAGTAACTATTACTCTTCCTTAGATAACTGAGTTACAGAAAAAAATACAAGTACATTTTCTTTGAAAATATGTTAAAAAAAGACATACTTGGCCAATCATTTGGATTGAAGCAGTTACAGTAATTAATATTTTAAAATGTCATCATTGAACAGTAAACATCTATTTAAAATGTGAACAAGATACAAGGGACATCCCCTGGAAAATTTTCATAATAATCTTAAATATGAAAATATATTTCATTCAAAATGGGGGTACAACAAAATAACATATATATATATATATATATATATATATATATATATATATATATATATATATATATATATATATATAAAGAACTACTTAACAGATTTAGATCGGGATTTTGCTATAACTTGCTTGAACATTCCAGTTGATTTTGCAACCTCTCTCATTTCACCAAGTATCATAGTTCGGTGGAGTACTGATTTATTTGTGTGAATCCGAGAGAGACGCAGCAAGGCCCTCCTCACTCATGCACCAGCCTCTGGGCGTATCTTACATCCACTCATAACAAATGAGAGAACTACTTAACGGATTTAGATCAGGCTTTTTTCTAGAATTTGCTTGAACATTCTGGTTGATTTTGTGGCTTCTCTCATCGCGCCAAGAATCATAGTTCGCTTGCAGAAGCGATATATTCGCACTAATCGGAGACAGAGGCTGTGGGCCATGGGGAGGGGGAAGTGTGTCGCCAGGAGTGGGGTGCCAGGCAGGGCCTTCCTTGCTGTCCTGTTTCACTATTACGTGGGGGGAGCTGTGGGGGGGTGGGTAGTTTATAATATTGTTGTATATCAGGCTAACAACTTCATCAAACTGATTTATTACATTTATTTCCATGTATATGTTTAACAACTATAGACACATAGGAAAACACTTTGATATGTCTTTAGGACACAAAAATTATGCCCACCTTTATGCTTATAAAATCTGATTTCATAACACACTTCAGATATGATGTTGGGGTAGATCATGTTTTAAGAACTAACCTATGGAGTAAGATCGCTGTCAAAATCACTCATAATAATTTAAATCAAATTTACATTTTACACATGTCAATTATGCTTGCGCTTCTGAAAGCCATGCTTGCTTCTGAAAATTACAAGTACAATTCTCAGGTGTGAACAAATTGTCAAAAGTACATCATTGGATGAAGAAGACATTTACTACCAAGGAAGAATCTATTTTTGTTACTATGCATGTGCCACAAAGGCAGACTGCTGGAGTTTTTGACGGTAATCATACTCCATACTTAGCCCCCTTATAGTGGCTCCAAAGGGCAAAACAGAAAAAACAAAATAAAACCAGTCAGTCAGTCAGTCATTCAGTCATTATCCAACCCACTATATCCGAACACAGGGTCACAGGGGTCTGCTGGAGCCAATCCCAGCCAACACAGGGCGCAAGGCAGGAAACAAATCCTGGGCAGTGCGCCAGCTCACCGCAGGAAAATAAAACCAACACAATGACATTAATCAAACAATGACAACATGCAATTAACAATACAAAGAGAGAGCATGAAGTTAAAGGCCATGTGTTTTAAACTTTACATAACGTCTTAGCAGTGTGTTCAGATATTTGTTATACATGTACAGGAAAACGAGATGTTACGGAACCCTTAGGATTTTCTCTCTTGGTCATAGATTTGGGGTTGGGGTTATGACATCACCACCACAAGCCCCCTGGGAGGATATGAATGTATACAAAACAGATGTAAGGATCAGGGGCTTTGCGCAAAACAAACTTCTGAAGCAGCCCCCTTGTGAAGGCACTGCTTTTAAGTGAGTTTTTTTTTTTTAACACTCGCGATTTTGCTATGGAAGCACAGAATGTTACACCCTTATAATGGAGGAATATTTAGAACAAAAATAAACAATCAAAATAAATCAACAAGCTGTGAAATATGACAATAAATACATAATAACATTAAATATGGGAGTTTGTAAGTTCTCAGTTTCCTCCCACGGTCCAAAGATATGCAGGTTAGGTGCTTTAGCAGTACTAAATGACTGACTGACATAAAAGAATAAGGAACAAAAGGCATATTTCATGACCCATTTAATTATTTATACTTGCACTTTTAAGTTATTTATTTTTGTTAAATTTCACAATACTTAACTTTCATTTAATTTATTTATCTGCGTATTTATCCATGCATCAATACAATTTCACAGGGAAGCTGGAGCCTATCCCAGAAGCATAAAGATCTTTTTCTTTTCTTTTGTCTGTGCCAATTAAATATCACATAAATCTCAGTCATCAGATTACAGTGTGCCAACTTTGCCAATCAGTATGACCCATGTAACCATATTGGCACAAGAATAACTCAACTGAAATTTTAAAATGGCATCCATCTTGTCACAAAGTTATTAAAATTAGGGTGATCCTGTACCATTTAACCCTTTGCAATGGCAACTGAGCATCACAGTAAAACCTATTCATTGGATATGGCAAGCTTGCCAGCCAATTTGACCCATGAACTCGCTTTAGACCAGGCAAATCACAACTGCAACATAAAAAAAAGAATCTTGTCACAAAGTTATGAAAAATGCTGCACAACCCTATTCAGCACCTGTTAAACATCAAAGTTAATCCTAGCCATTAAAAATGAGAATGTGGCAGATTTTCCAGTCAATTTGAGACTGGTAGTCATATTGGTCTGTGCAAAACTCAACTGCAGTTTAACAAAAGCATCTGCATTTTCTCAAAACTAATGTGGCCCAATGCCATCTAGCCCTCTGCAGTGCCCATTAAACATCTAATTCCATTCACTAGATACGGGAATGTGCCAACTTTTCCTGTCAGTTTGTCCCATGCACCCAACTCATATATAACAAAGGCATGTCTTGTCACAAAGCCGTAAAAATGAGGGCTGCCCAACATCACCCAACACTTTACTGTGCCCATTAAGCCTTAGATATGACAGTGTGCCAAGTTTTTCATTGAGCTAGGCAAAACTAGCCATTTAACAAAGGCACCTCTCTTGTTGCAAAAAGCTTTGAAAATTAAGTCGATCAATTTGATACAACTCCTTTGTATCCGATCAGGTATAAAATGTGGAAAACTGAATTCTTTTTGTCAAATAAATGGCCTATTTTAGTGACACACTTTAATATCTTTTTATGCAGCAGAATACTTTGACTGGCTCTTATGTAAATAACGGTCACATTCTCCCCATACCTCCATGGGCTTTACACAAGACCTCCCGGAGACTCGCAGGTGAAGTAAATAGAAGGTCCAATGGCGTACCCTCATGATGGATTAACGCCACAGCCAGGGCTGATTGCCCACGGATGTTCACTAACTGCTGCTAGAGAAAACTCCAGTCCCCGAGACCTCCAATTATACCACAAACACACAACACCGAGACAGCAATTGAACTGATAACTAAAGCCTTAGCTCGTATATATGGAATAGGATCATTGTCAAAAATAACTCCATCGTTCTACCTTTGTGGCACATGCGTAGCAACTAAAATCTATTGTTTCTTCTTCGATACAGAGTGCCTTGTGTGCCCAGTGATGGATTTTTTACAGTTTTTTCATGCTTGAGAATTGTACTCGTAATTTTCGGAAGCAAGCATAACTTTCAGAAGCACAAGAGAATTTTTTAGAAGCAAACATAATTTTCAGAAGCAAGCATAACTTTCAGGAACACAAGCGTAATTGACACGTGAAATGTAAATTTTACTTAAATTATTGAAAGTTATTTTTCATAGTGATCTTACTCCATATTAACCAGCGTTTCTGGCAGATCCCCATAAAGTGCCTGTTGCCACTCACTTTGTTACTCCATCTCAAGTATGTAATTTTGTCACAAATTTGCTCACTTATTATTTGAAAATGACCATTTTTAGTTAGTCGTAATTCAGTCGTAGTTCAGAAAAGATTGAAATATTTTTGATACTATCAACTGTTAAGAGTTATTTGAGCAGCAAATGTAAAAATGTCATTCTTATTTAACATGCTTAAAAATTCTCAATATTGAAATTGTTTTTGTTTTGTTATACAATCATTTCTAATTTTTTTGAAGTAAGAATTATGATATCACGTTGTGCTGGAGATAGAGGTTAAAAGGAACAAAGATCCAGCAAAAAGTGCAACTTTTAGTAAGGTTGTCTCAGTTTTTAATGCTTTTTTTTCTAGAAATGTATACAATAAAAATGTTAAAATTTTATTAGTGTATACTCAAAGTTAGACTATACTGGAAACAACTGCAATGTTTTAAAGAAATAGGTCTTATCGTTTTCATGTGATGTTCGAACAGACAGATAGAAATTCAGTTTTATATATGTAGAATATAAGAAGGAATGTTTCATGGTCTCAAAGAATAAAGCATACTGAATTTCTGTTTCTTTGTGTCTGTAAGACCAACATGGGCATGGTGGGAGTTACTCAGATTAAATACGATATTTTAATCTGTAAAAAAAATAAACACATTCAAAACACAAGAAAAAGAGCAAGGAAAAATGATCAGTATTATGCACTATTAATTTTTAATTTATAGTACCTAGTCTATTTGATGGGTTCCGCTTGAAGAGCATTCGTAACAGTGATTGTGCTTCAGGGCTTAGAAACTGTGGCATCCCAAGTTTTGCTCTGCAATAAGAAATAAGTCTCAAAATGTGTATACATTTAAGAGGGTGATTCATATTAATGGGTCTTAAATGCAACAGTAAGCATTGCTTAGACTCCATAAACAAATACAATATACCGTATATGTATAAAAATAAATATATAAGAATACAGTTTACATTACTTTGTGATTGAGATATATATATATATATATATATATATATATATATATATATCAATCACAAAGTAATCTTATGTTTATTGTCCAATAACAACTCAGAAGCTATGCTTGCTTTCTATGCTTTTTTCCCTGATAAAATGTTCAGTGTTATAATAAATGAACCACGGTTTAGAAACAAATAAATCATCTAACGGGATCCCTCAAACAGATCTTTCTCAAAAGCAGATTTTCCAAAAACAGAAAGCAAGACAACTCTGGCAAAAGAGTAGAATTAGCTGTTTAACAATAAAGCCTAAGGAATGATGAAATCATGAACACATTAAATGTAGTCTGCTACATTCTAAAAATAAAACTTAAAGCAAATGAGAATGCTGCACTTTATTTGCAAAGTACACCATCAGTAAAAGAAACTTTAAAACACATAATCAAATACATATTGTAAACCTTTAAAATTATTATTTTTATTACTCCTTGCCACATTCTTAATTTGTAACCATACTGTTAGAATGCTGATATACAATATCTTCAATTGTACAAAGCATAGTGTGACATACATGCTTTATAGAAGGTTACTGATAAATAAACCAAACCCTGGCCCAACATATCTTCAACTGTAACTTTCATTTGAAATAACAAAAATAAAATTTGATACAATAATGTTAATGCTAGTCAACCTGTTTATATCTAATTTCATATAATGTAAATGGCCATCTGATATCAACTAAAATTAATATGCCCATAGCTTACTTTAAAATCATTGTCATTGTCTCTTTTCTGTCTTTTCCTTGAAACGGTAATGTCCCTGTGAGCATCTCAAACTAAAACAGAATAGAATAGGTATTTAGATTAGATATAAATCAAAGTTATCCAAACTCTACATTTTAAAACAATAAATCACTTACAAAATGAAAATGTAAATGTAAAATGACAGGATATTTAAAATAAGCATAGTCCTTAAATAAATGATTTGATAAAATCTACAAATCATATTTAGTCAGGTCAACCACAACATATTTAATCCATGTCTGTTGAGAGCTGTTAGATAATATTAAAAACTATCAAAAATGAATTTACCAAATGTTATACTTCAAAACACATTCTAGTCAAAATATCTTTATAAGAACAATTCTATCTTTATAAGAACAATTCAGAATATTACAGAGTGCTATAATTTACTTCTTTAATTCATCTATAACCATTATCAAAATACAATGAAGCAGAAAGCACAGTGCAGAAAATGCATAAAACATAGTTCCCTAAAATAGTTAAAATTTTGTTGTTATTATCTTTAATCTTACTACACTTACCATTAGAACTCCAAATGACCACCAGTCAGCACTTTGGGTATGCCCCCTCCTGTTCACAACCTCTGGTGCCATATACTCTACAGTTCCACAGAAGGAGTATGCTTTCTTTTCATGGTCGATGGACTCTTTACTTAACCCAAAATCTAATTTAAAAAAGGGTCATCATTCAATAAAGTAAATATATTTTGAGCATTGACAGCTTTTGCAGTTTTACAATAAAAGAAAAGTGAAATTCATGGATGACGGTATTAAAAGACTAGGCATCATATTCTCTTATGACTTAAAGCATGAATTCAGTATTTTTCAAGTCAAAGTAATTTCTTTACCATCATAGCATATATTAGCAACATATAATTGTGTTCTAAAGTAAAGCGTTCTTCATAAATGTTTAAAAGTATTTTGTCTGTTCTTGCAGGTTCAATGGGGCTCCATGGAACCCATCTATACGTGATAGACAAAGCCTTAAAACTTATCGAAAATATCTACTTTGAAGCAGCAAAGGTTTTGATTCAAGCAGAAATGCCTTTAGCTTTGATGAGGCACCCTTGTGATAATAGAAGCAAACTAGAAATAATGATTTTATTCCAGATTCTTGGTCCTATATCCTTGAGGAATTTTACATTTCTTGGTTGTTTGTGTGCATGCAGTGGCCGTGGAGTTATGACAACACAATGCCGAACTCCTTTACAACCTGTGCAATTATTTTACAACGCCCCAAAGATGTACAGCGAACGAAAAGAACACAAAGGACTTTCTTTGTACTTTGTACACATACCAATAAATCTGAATTGAACTGATTATACGCCATTGTGTTTTTAATAAAATCCTCACTTTTTTTTTCTTAGAGCTAAGCCACTTTGACTATGAAATGTTTTGTACAGGTATGATATTTAAAACAAAAACAAACAAAAAGCACACCTAAGCACTAAAAACTATTTTTTTTAATTGCATGATGAGTTTCTCTTGCTGAAAATACAGTACTAGAAGAACTGAGCACAATGTTTTTGAGTGTGTAAATTCATTTACCCTGATGCAAATCTATACTAATAAAAGGCAAAGCCCTCACTGACTCACTCACTCACCGACTCATCATTAATTCTCCAACTTCCCGTGTAGGTAGAAGGCTGAAATTTGGCAGGCTTATTCCTTACAGCTTACTTACAAAAGTTAAGCAGGATTCATTTCGAAATACTACACGTAACGATCTTAACGGTCGACAACGGTCGACAACGTCCGCCATGTTGAACTTTCTTATTTATGGCCCCATCTTCACGAAATTTGGTAGGTGGCTTCCCTGCGCTAACCAAAACCGATGTACGTACTTATTTCAGTGGTATGACGCCACTGTCGGCCGCCATATTGAACTTTCCAACGTCACTAATTCTCCAACTTCCCGTGTAGGTAGAAGGCTGAAATTTGACAGGCTCATTCCTTACAGCTTACTTACAAAAATTTAAGCAGGTTTCATTTCAAAATTCTATGCATAACGGTCATAACAGTTGACAACGTTCGCCATGTTGAACCTTCTTATTTATGGCCCCATCTTCACAAAATTTGGTAGGTGGCTTCCCTGCGCTAACCAAAACTGATGTACAAACTTATTTCAGTGGTATGATGCCACTGTTGGCCGCCATATTGGTTTCCAATGTCACTAATTCTCCAAATTCCCGTGCAGGTAGAAGGCTGAAATTTGGCAGGCTCATTCCTTACAGCTTACTTACAAAAGTTAAGCAGGTTTCATTTCGAAATTCTACGCGTAACGGTCATAACAGTCGACAACGTCCGCCATGTTGAACTTTCTTATTCATGGCCCCATCTTCACGAAATTTGGTAGGCGGCTTCCCTGCGCTAACCGAAACCAATGTACGTACTTATTTCGGTGGTATGACGCCACTGTCAGCCACCATATTGAACTTTCCAACGTCACTAATTCTCCAACTTCCCGTGTAGGTAGAAGGCTGAAATTTGGTACTTATTTCGGTGGTATGATGCCACTGTCAGCCGCCATATTGAACTTTTCAATGGTCTTTGTTACTTATGGGCCCATCTTCAAGAAATTTGGTACACAGGTTCCCAACGCTAACTGAATCCTACTTACATACATATATACATCCATAGCCTGCAGCTTGGTCACCGTGTGAGGCGGCGTTGGGTCCCCCATCCCAACGCCTCCCATGTTGTTGGCTGCCTGCCTATATAAGGCCGTCCGTCGCTCCAGTCTCTACATTCCCTTCCTTGCTTCGCCACGGGATTCACGTCTCCCTGCAGATAACTACAGCCTTTTTATTTAATCCACGGCTTCTCCGCTGTTTTATTGTTCATTTATTACGATTATAGTTATTGTGTAGGTATTTTAGACTTACTTTACATTGTTCAGGTACCCATTTCCTTTATCATTCCAACCGTACCCCCATTAACATGTCTATTGAGGTGATCACCATCGATCAAAAGAACTGTCACTTACCGAGTGGTTTCCATGCCCGGAGATGGCACCTACCTTTTCCATTCTCTTTGTTACATATTGCACGGCAATATCAGGCCCACTCTTGAGGAACATTGTGTCTTATGTATTGAATGACTGGGACAGGTTCAAGGTGTGGACTGATGACGGTACAGGAGATAATTATACTACACAGGAGCACTAGAAGAGTGAAATGCTTAAGCCTTTCACCTATGCATCTGCATGTGAGTTGATGGCTGCCAGTGAATTGTTCGGTTGTCGCTTTCAAGTGTGCCGAAATGGCCAAATATTTTACACCTTTTGACAACCGCCAATGCCTCTTAAACATCTTAGATTGACAGGTGATGATTTCAGTAGTGGACACTTTGATGTTTATGAATGTTTAAATTCTCAAAAGCTGGATGTAAAGTTATCGATGAAATAGGTTGTATACTTACAACGCTTGACAGATGCCGAATGTCTCTTCAACACAAGTCCTACAAATACTGTCGTAATTGAAACAAACCATGAAACTCAAACCGATTATGACAGCAGATTTCAGATTTGAAACAAGATTACTGTTCATATGGCCAACTGTATGTTGCATGCTCGAGAGTAAGCTCAGCACACAGCTTGGTCATATTACAACTGGAGGGCCAAACTCACAATGTGGTATACAAAGAGATCCTAACAAATAATTATTGGTATATTTTCCCTCAGTTTAAAAAGGTTTAATTTTCTTCTTAAAAACATTTTAAGGCAGTACTTCGCCACTGCGAAGCGCGGGTATTTTGCTAGACCATCTATAAATACAAGCAAACTCTATGCAGAACCTGCCACTGTGAAGCAGGAATGACAGACCACTCTAGTAAATTCAATACAGATATTTTAACATAGAGAGTCATTAACCTGATTAAATGTGGTGAATTGGCATTGCTAAATTACCTCTATAGTGTTTGTGTGCATGTTCACCCCATGATGGACTAGCCCTGAATCGAATTCTTGCTGGGACAAGCTTCAAGTGTACCACAACCTTGGTTAGGAAGACGGACGGATGCATGGATAGCTTGTAGTGAGGCAGTACACGCCGATGAACTGTACTGGATTTCTCCCATTCAAGCACTGGATGTATGCCAATAATGCCTGCTTAGTTCTTGCCATTTCATTGCCTGTCATGTAAGCTCAATATTCTCCCTCATCAAAGCACAATCATGCTTTATGAATCCAACAGGAGCAGGCAGAATCTTGCTTATTGTATAAGAATAAGTGTGATTTTTATCCATTAATATTGTCTAGCTGTCCATTTAGAGCACAGGTGTCAAACTCCAGGCCTGGAAGGGCCGCAGTGGGTGCAGGTTTTCTTTCTAATCTTTTTCCTAAACAGTGTTCACTTTTCACTGATAATTAACTTCCTTTCCCTGTATTTTAATAGCCCTTTTTTAAGGATTAAGTCTCCTGAATTGATTCATTTCTTCATTAAATGACAGCCAAACAGAAATGAGACATGAAACGAGCCAACAGATGACCAGCTAAACTGGGGCTTCAAACTCCAACCAGTTCCTTAATGAGAAGCTGATTCTTGTTGTTAATTAAACCCGTTATTCAATTCCACGGCTTGTTGCTGCTCTCTTTTTGCCACAGCAGACATTTCCAAAACTGTTGATATTCTGTACCCCCAAGGGAACTCCTAAAATGTTTTGGTAACCTGAGAGATCAACCTTACTGAGACCTTCATCTTTATTTTCAGATTTTGTTAGCTGGTCATGTCCGGCTTGTTTTATGTCTCATTACTGTCCGGCTGCTAATTAAGAAAAAAACAACTAAGGGGCCTGAGTCAAGCTCATTAAAGCTAAGGCTAAAGAAATTAATTAGCATCAAAAACTGTTCAATAATTAAGAAGATGGTTAGAATGAAAACCTGCAGCTCTCCAGGACTGGAGTTCGACACCCCTGATTTAGAGAGAGAGAGAGCAAGATTACCACGGAATAAGACGAACGGAGAAGCTGGTGAAGACATGAGGCTCACAGCTGGTCTCCTTTTAAAAAGCTAAATCTCACAACAATGATTCGCTTTTGCTTTTTTGCTTCTTAAAATGACATGGGTCTGTAACATCAACATGTGCGTAATCTCAAAACACAGATCAATACTAAATAACATTTCTAGCTTGAAAAATGGATGCATTTGTAAATGTTTTTCTATCCTGTATGGACGTAGGGTTCCAGAGAGCCCAACTGCTAACTGCAAGAACATTTATTCATTTACTTATTTGGCTGACTCCTGTAACTCAGGCGACTTAGAACATTTCAGATACAATTGGTTACATTTCTTTTCGTTTTTTTCCAATTGGAGCAAAGGTAGGTCAAGTGACTTGATCATGGTCACACAGTGTCAGTAGTGGGATTTGAACTCACAACCTCATGGTTTGAGGTCCAAAGCCTTAACCACTTTACCACACTGCCTGCCACTTTAGAATAGTTTTATGTGGCAAATTAATATACACCATGATTGTGAATAAATAACATCGTCTTGAAAAATACCAAACTTTTCACTTAAGCACTTCTGATTTTTTTTGTGCTTAATTACTTTATATTAATGAAAACATTAAAAATAACAATTAAAACCTACAACATACTTCACTAAAAATTGTACTTTATTCTAGAATGCTGGTATGTTTTGTCAACCTTGTAATGTTTGTCCACTGACAAAAAAAGCAAAACCGTATTTGAATATTATAATTGAAGGCCACGTCAATTACAGAAATCATACACTATTTTTTATTTTTAAAAAACTGCATAAATAATTTATATCTACATTTTTGAAAAGTACATTTTTCTATATGATATACTGTTTTAATTATACAAATGCTGTTCAGCCCTTTATTTTTATAGTTTTATATACAGTATATAGTTCTTCAATGTTTAAATTATTCTAACTTTTAATGTAGTCTATTTTAAATGCTATGTACTATCTACTGGATTTGTATGAAAATTATACAGTAGAACTATTTCAACATGTACCTTTTAAAATTTTTAACATAGCATATATTAAAGTTGTCATATCTGTGTAGTGATTTTCATATTTTTAATAAGATGCAACTAGTCAGAGCTAACTTTACCTAATATTAATTTAATTAGATCAAAACAGAGAGAAGAAAAAAAAGTTCCAGCAGTTTAAATGTTGGTAAGTAAAGGTTCAGTTGGATACAAGATTTGGTTGTTTCGATATAGAGACAATTTTCAAGTTGGATATAAATAAAAAAAAATACTTTGATTCCAACTCTAATATTTTGGCCATGAACACAACTAAAATTTATATAAAGATCGAAAATAAAGATGGAAAGATGAAAAACCCAAGGCAGTTATGTCTACAATATGACAAAGTTAAATTTTCGTATTGCTCAGCTTTAGCATAACCAGACATCTAAACAACATTACATTTGCCAAATATATTACACTTACAGACTATAAGAATTACAGAGTGGCAAAAGAAGTTACAATACTAACAAAAAGATTAATGATAAAACTGATAGCTAGTTAAAAACAGTATTAATAAATAACTGCTTTGCAATGTTACAGCTCAGTCACTTAAAATATTTTATTAAGTTATCATTCACTATGGAATCATAGAAACTCTTGTATTGGTGATTAGATTTTACTGGTATGATTATATAATTCAACACCATTTTACTGCTTAATATTATGGTTTCTTTCGGCTGTTCTATATCAATATATGAATTCACATACCTGTTAATTTTATATGTCCTTCTTCATCAAGCAAGATGCTGCCAACAAATAAATTAATTTTAATTTTTGAATCTCATACATAGTAAATATATAAATGTAATTTCATCTATGGATATACACACTTCTTATGAATTACAATTTTATTCCTGAAATGATAATATACTGGAAAAATATGATTTTATAAAACAATATAAAAGAAAAAGATATGGAAATAAAAAACACATAATGTGAGGAGAAACACTACACACAAATGGAGAGAAAATTCAATGGCCACTGTACCTAGGTGTGAACATTCTTTGAACTCATTGCACAGTCCAATTATTACTTATACTGTACTGGCATAAAGATAATGTTTCAGGCTTTTGGAAGAATGTTGCCTGAAAGAATTAATTCAAAATTGATAAACAGACAACAACAACAAAAAAAAAATCTACAACTGGAAAAAATGTATCACTGCTCACCGTCAGTTTGATATCTAAGACAGCATTTGTGCATGTCATAGTAATTGGTGGCCATTAGAACTTTACTTAAATAAATATGTATTTTGTATTGAGTTATACAAATTTATATCACTTGGTCTAAACTTTTCATTGTACTATGAATCATTGAGCATTTGAAGTCGACACATGTCCTAAAGCTGTAACTAACAGATTCATCGCCATTATTAGACAAAGCATAATGAGCTGGAATATTACATTACCTTTATTTGTAAAACAACAAAAATGGTAGTTACTGACTTACTTTTCTGGTTTAAGGTCTCTGTATATAATTCCAAGGCTATGAAGGTGATCTAAAGCCAGTGCTAACTCAGCAAGGTAGAACTTGACATCCTCTTCAGTAAACATGACCTTTTAAGAGAAATAACAAACATATCATTAAGATACCACTAGTTAGGAATTAATACATTGCGATCAAACCTGTATCCAACACATAAAGCATAGGAAAAAGTTTGATAAAGTTGGTACCCTTTATCCATGGGTTCCACATTTGTGGATTCAAACAACTACGGATCAAAAAGCAAAACTTGAATTTTCTGCACAACGAGCACAACGCACAAGAATTCCAGCTCAGGAGGAGAACTGGTGGGGGAAACAGGGTCAGGCAGATACACTCAGCCCTTGAGGCTTAGTAATGATCTGTCCACTCTTTCATCAAATAAACATGATTCCGAGTTTTACTTCCTATACAGTCAAGTTTGGTAGTCTTCTTGGTGCTCTACCAGAGGCTGTGAGAGATTCTGAAAGGGCCAGTCTGAGAACCTTACTAAGCCATCCAATCAGTGGTAGTGATGGTCAGTGTACACAAAGAGTAGGGACACAACCAAGCTGCTGCAAGGATTCGCTAGGGTGCACATGACGTAAATTTCATCATTGGTCCCAGCATGCAACTGCATGCCTCCAGAATTTTGCAACCTCATGATGATTATGCAAGCCCTAGACAAGGAAACAAGAAACCCTGGGCAAAGATGAAAGTTTATGCAGGCACAAATAGAAATATATGAAAGGTCATTAAGTAAAGGCAAAGGAAAAAAAACTTTAGGGGGAAAGTCGAGGGAGTCTGTAACCGCATAGTGCCATGCACCTAATGCCTGAACTATAAACCATTCAATGTGCTCAGCCTCTGTGGGTCTTAAAAGGGAGTGTAGTGTGCTTAGATTTTTTGAAAAGTGGTATGTCACTTATTGAATAGGGCCAAAAGATTGGAAAGAATGGATTGAGCAGTCCCACAATAAAGCGGAAAGAAGCTGAAATTTGCAGAAGGGTTCATACTGCTAGTGTTATTACAAGTAATGTCGAAATGATTTAAAGTATATGGGTGGATGTGCGTAGATTATACTGTAGGCAAATGCTATGCCATTTTATGTAAGGTACTTGAGGATCTGTGGGTCCTGGAACCAATCCTCCATAAATACCAAAGGACAACTGTGCAATTTAAAAAAAAAAAAAAAAACTTCAATAACAAATGTTAAATTCTGTGATTTACACCAAAAACCTAAAGACAAAGTAACCGACAAGCAGATCTTACTGAACAGAGATAAAACGTAGTAAAATATATATCTAATTATAATCTGAAAAATATGCAAAATGAATTTTGGGATTTGTGTACAAATATTAATCAAATTAATTTTGTAACAATGTTTTTAAAGAGTAGATATAAATGAATACATTTTTCTATAGTGCAGTACTGTTAAAAACACTATGTTATTGCTTTACCTCTTTAGATAATCTAGTAAATAAGTCTCCTCCCCTGAGGAAATCCAGAATGAGGTAGAGCTTTCCTTCTGTCTGAAAAGCTAAAAAAAAAAAAAAAAAAAAGGAAATTACAGAACTAGCAAACGTTAAATATTTGAAAACCACGGATATAGGAAGACAATATAGTACATTAAAACAAATGAAAATCACCAAAAAACACATTACAATGAAGGGAAACTACAGCTGACCTTAGTTTCTTAATATACAGTAGAAACAGATATATGCTATAAAAATAATTTATCTTTAATAAACAAATCACAGTAGAAAACCAAATTGCACATAAAACAATTTAGCAATGTGAACAAATAAACCAAACAAAAACATTCACAATTTATTTTTAGGCACAAAAATGGTTATAGCTAAATACTACTTACCATAGTGTAATTTTACAATAAAAGGGTGATTTACTTCAACCAGAATGTCCCGTTCCATTTTTGTTCTAACACGATCTCTAACTAAAGAAAAAACAAAAACATTTTACTATTTCTTTATATAAAAATTTCAATACTGACCAACATTAATATTGACAATTGCTATTTACTTACATTTTTAATATTTTAATTTATATATACACCCACACACACAAACACACACAGCATTTCTCACTTATTTCTTCATCCTGTTATGAAAGTATATTTACGGGCGACCCAGATCTCCAATTTATTTGACAGAATAAATGGTACTGTATATCTGTAAATGCCACATAAGAAACTTAGGTTAGAATGATACTAATAAAGTGTTTCATTTTACACAATTTAAGCACTGATTATGTAGATATTGAAATCTCATTCACCTGTCTAACTGCTGCCTTACCTGTTTAAACCAATTCATGACCACAGGATTCTAAGGCTAATTGTGAAACATTTGCTACAATACAAGGACCTTTCTATAGCATTTTGGTCGGGTTAGTGCCAGATGCAGTGTTTATTTCGTTGTACTGAATTCAGTTTATTTATTTTAAAGCGCTCTTCACCGAGTACAGATTTAATGGGTATCAAACACGTTTCTGGATTCCAGGTCACAGAATTCCATATATACTGTAAAGTCATTTATTATTCAAGCCTGCCTTGCATAGTAAAAGGCTGAGATATTCCCTTCCTGATTTTGCCTGGTCAGATGCTAGCTGAAACAGCAACAGTATACTCTTGCTTCTAAGCATGACTCTCATACCTAGTGAAATTATTGTGTTTTGTTTTGAGATTCTTTGCAAGATTTTTTTTAACTTATATGAAGCTTTTGCTTTATATTAAAAGGCTAAGGTGTATTGTGTCTAACACAAAATGCAAGTCCCACCAAGTAAAAAAGTAAGTAAACACCACTTCAGGGGCTGGGAGGGAGGTAGAGGGTATTGGGTGACATTCAAAAAAAGATAATTATTTGTCATACATTTTAGATGAACTGTAAATGGTCTGCCATTATTTTATTTAACATAAGATTACTAACCCTCACTTAAAAGAGAGAAAGACAAAACATCATAATATGGTATCTTTTAAAGGGCATGCAGCAACCTTCCTCATTATCATAATAAAGTATTGCACAGATGTCCAAGTTTAGAATTGCACACCTACAGTTCGGTCCAAAAATATTTGGATAGACACAACTTTTTTCTAATTTTGGTTCTGTACATTACCACAATGAATTTTAAATGAAACAACTCAGATGCAGTTGAAGTGCAGACTTTCAGCTTTAATTCAGTGCGTTGAACAAAAAGATTGCATAAAAATGCGAGGCAACTAAAGCATTTTTTAACACAATCCCTTCATTTCAGGGGCTCAAAAGTAATTGGATAATTGACTCAAAGGCTATTTCATGGGCAGGTGTGGGCAAGTCCATCGTTATGTCATTATCAATTAAGCAGATAAAAGGCCTGGAGTTGATTTGAGGTGTGGTGCTTACACGTGGAAGATTTTGCTGTGAACAGACAACATGCAGTCAAAGGAGCTCTCCATGCAGGTGAAAGAAGGCATCCTTAAGCTGCGAAAACAGAAAAAACCCATCTGAGAAATTGCTACAATATTACGAGTAGCAAAATCTACAGTTTGGTACATCCTGATAAAGAAAGCAAGCACTGGTGAACTCAGCAATGCAAAAAGACCTTGACGTCCACGGAAGAAAACAGTGGTGGATGATCGCAGAATCATTTCCATGGTGAAGAGAAACCCCTTCACAACAGCCAACCAAGTGAACAACACTCTCCAGGGGGTCGGCGTATCGATATCCAAGTCTACCATAAAGAGAAGACTGCATGAAAGTAAATACAGAGGGTGCACTGCACGGTGCAAGCCACTCATAAGCCTTAAGAATAGAAAGGCTAGATTGGACTATGCTAAAGAACATCTAAAAAAGCCAGCACAGTTCTGGAAAAACATTCTTTGGACAGATGAAACCAAGATCAACCTCTACCAGAATGATGGAAAGAAAAAAGTATGGAGAAGGCGTGGAACAGCTCATTATCCAAAGCATACCACATTATCTGTAAAACATGGTGGAGGCAGTGTGATGGCTGCCAGTGGCACTGGGACACTAGTGGTTATTGATGATGTGACACAGGACAGAAGCAGCCGAATGAATTCTGAGGTGTTCAGAGACATACTGTCTGCTCAATTCCAGCTAAATGCAGTCAAATTGATTGGGCGGCGTTTCATGATACAGATGGACAATGACCCAAAACATACAGCCAAAGCAACCCAGGAGTTTATTAAAGTAAAGAAGTGGAAAATTCTTGAATGGACAAGTCAGTCACCTGATCTTAACCCAATTGAGCATGCACTTCACTTGTTGAAGACTAAACTTTGGACAGAAAGGCCCACAAACAAACAGCAACTGAAAACCGCTGCAGTAAAGGCCTGGCAGAACATTAAAAAGGAGGAAACCCAGCATCTGGTGATGTCCATGAGTTCAAGACTTCAGGCTGTCATTGCCAGCAAAGGGTTTTCAACCAAGTATTAGAAATGAACATTTTATTTCCAGTTATTTAATTTGTCCAATTACTTTTGAGCCCCTGAAATAAAGGGATTGTGTTAAAAAAATGTTTTAGTTGCCTCACATTTTTATGCAATCTTTTTGTTCAACGCACTGAATTAAAGCTGAAAGTCTTCACTTCAACTGCATCTGAGTTGTTTATTTAAAATTCATTGTAGTAATGTACAGAACCAAAATTAGAAAAAAGTTGTCTCTGTTTAAATATTTATGGAGCTAACTGTATAAAGGTTTCTCAACTCTGACTGTTGACTTTGAATTTTTAAATATTGAAGGGTAAAGGTATAAATGCAATGAAGCTAGTAAACTTGCAGGTATGAACTTTACATGCTGGTAGTTAAAAATAGTACATAAAATGGTACTCAATATAATGTGGGGATGGGGAGGGACATACATTCAGTGGACACTATATTAGGTATACCTGCTCTTTAAGGCAAACATCCCACTATTGTAAACAGCCAATCATGTGCCTGTAATTCAGTATAAATAACATAGATGTATAACAAGATAATGTGGCATATTGCAAAGCATGCATCATCTCAAGCTAATTCCACAAAAATGACACTGATTTCAATTTATACTTATGGCCATTTACAGCTCTGACATCTGAATCAAAAAGATCACCTTTATGATAAGGCGAATGGGATGGTAGTTTGCAGCTTGAATGAGTGACCAAGAAATCTGCAGAAATTGTGATGCCATTGAATCAAAATGGATGAAAACCCATAAGAAATGCTTTTAGCCCCTTGTTGATTCTATGCCTCAAAAAATATGATCTGTCCTGGAGGAATAAATGGGGTCATAACAGAGGCAAGATAGTTGTACTATACAAAGCAACTACTGACTATACATGGGGTATAATAGTGCGCTAGACAAATATGTAAGCATATGTTTGTAAAGGGGGCTGGCACTGTTGCCTCGCAGTAAGGAGACCAGGGTTTGCATCCCAGGTTCTCTCCGCATGGAGTTTGCATGTTATTTCTGTGTCTGCTTGGGTTTCCTCGTACTATCCAAAGATATGTGTTAGGTGCAGTTTGTGTTTTCTCTGTGATGTACTGGTAAGCTATTCAGCGTTTGTTCTTTCCTTGCACCCTATGTTAACTGGGATAGGCTACAGCACTCCCCACGCCCCTGGTCTGGATTAGACAAATTATATGCTGCGTTTACTGATGATCTTGCTTGCAGAATGTTTCCTGGAAATTTGCCACACAGTCTGCTTAGACAAACATTTTTTCCCCCCAGCGACCAGCATCACTGAGTTGAGGCAGCCATGCGCAGAACGTGTGGGGATGTCTACTGTAACACTGCTGCCTGATCTGCTTCACATGTGTGATGTCATGACCGATTGGTACTCTAGTCAATTTGCACCCTGCATGCATTTATATAAAAAAAAAAAAAACAAAAAACACAAAACTTGCAGTATTTTTCATTTGATGGGTATATTAGCTGACCATAATGACAGTGAGTACTAGTACTAATCCCTCCCTGTGCGCTCACTCATTGAGTCAATGTAGTGCATCACTACATGGCATAACTGGCCACATGCTGCAGAAACAAGTCAGAACAAAACTTAAAGAAGCTCTCCCCCTCTCTGAGAAAGAGAACTCAAGAGGCCCAGTGAGGAGATAATATAAACAAAAGATTTATTACTATTTAAAGAGTTTCGATCTTCTTGATAGAAGAGAAAAGTGTGAAGTATCTGCACAGAGATTGGAGGGGAAAAAAAAAAAAAAAAAGACATTCCAGCTGTTGCAAACAGTGGAATGAGCTAGTCCTACACCACTACATTGGTGCATAGGTAATGTGTGCCCAAGACTGGAACTCTGTGAGTGGAATGATATTTTTTATTTTACTCATTGCTAGTTCGTGGCCATTTGTTGTATTTTGTTTGTGGTTATCATTCCTTCCATGTCTTCTGATATTTTTAAAAGGACAGTGGATTAGTGGTTAGCACTGCGGCCTTACAGCTCAGATCCCATTTCTGACCAAAGTAATCAGTCCGTCATACTTGGCAGATACTTCTTTAGCCTTCAGGGACACTTAAGAGACCCCTGCACCATTATAATCATTCAAAACTAATTCAGTTCCTTCTGCCTCATTGACTTCAATGCATTTTGTGGAGGTTGTTGAAATTAAAGAACATTGCTGTGACTTTGTTAAACTCACAGTGAAACAAACTGTCAAGTTTGCTCCTCACTAATCATCACCAGTTACAGAACAAATTTGGAAACTTTGGCATATTTTGCCAATGTCATCAAAACTTTCATTTGCCATAGTGTACTGTTGGAGGGGCTATATAACCAATTGTCCAAAGATAAACAGATACAGAACATGGAGATTTTTCTCTGTTCTGCAGTACCTTATTGCTTTTAGTTTACTATTTACATAATATTTAATTTTTAATATTTAGTCATACCATACTCTGTGTGGTGTTACTGCTTTCAAAATTGATTTTATTTTGTTGAATTGGGCTTCATAACTAATATTTGCAATGGCACCAACTTTGCTAGTACAGATTTTTTATATATATTTTACACATTTCACAGTTCTGGTGAATAAATTGTAGTAAAAATCTACTAACATAATAATTTTCCAAGACTGCTATAAATTAGAAAAAAAACCCACAAAATTACCTGTCAGAACAAATTGATAAAGAGTTTAAATAACAAGTCAATAAAGGTTTATACAAAGAAACATCCTAACAACTACAGTGTCCCTTAATTTTAATCAGTATCTGAAGTAAAATTGTAATCAAATACTTTGCAGTAAGGGACAGATCTAAGATAAATTGCCTCAAAAATCAAACGTTAGGAAATTGGTTGTAGCACTAATAAACAGAACATTCAAAAAAACTATTCAACTTGTCAAATTTTTATTAACAAAAATGTTCTTTTACAATATTACCTTTTAGTGTAGCTTTCTTAAGAACTTTCATTGCATACAGTTGTCCAGCATCTGTCCCCATAATCTTTCTGACAAGAAAGACCTAAAAAACAAATTATATTACTATAGGCAAACACGAGTATTCATATTTTAAAATGTATTCAAATTTCTCTATGTAAGAATGTTGCCCAAAAAATGAAACTAATTATTTAAGTGTAAACAATTTATTTAAAAACAAAGTATTATGAAAAGGGTGGGAATTATGCTATCTTAAGTCATTTAATGGAAGTCAAATGCATTTACTGTTACTAATATTAAAATAGTTGTCTCAAAACTTTGTTCTAAATGGAATATAGAGTAATTCAAAATATTTCATATTTTGATAAAAAAAAATAATTAAATACTAAACAATCAAGATAAATCTATTAGAAGTTACCATACCCTGATTTTCTTGAAATCAAGTAGTGGTTTTATAAATACATCTTAATTATGTGATTCACAGTGTAAAGCACACAAGACAGGATGCACTGTGCATCAAATCACCAAGTCAAGCAGGTGAAACTGAAAACTTGTTAACTTTTTAAAGTAGCTGGAGGAGATCTTGGGACAATTTTGCTATTAGCCAACCAAATAAGCCTGATGGGTTTAACAGTCTCCTCTTGTTTTTCAGTGTTATTAAATTCTTATAGTCTCTCAAATTAATTTCCATTTTTTATTAAGGTAAAAACACGAGTCCTAACAGCCACAGAAACAGAGGATTTCCACTTTTCGTAATTTAGATCGTTTATGGGTACTTTTGAGATGTTCCGAATGCTTTCCTGATTACATTTTGGTTAGACAAGAGCTTGCTGATATTCTCTCCCTAGTCATATTGAGGATGTATATTTAGATTAGGTAATGAAAATTTGAAAACATTTCTGTATCCATGTCTAGACAGATGAGCATCTGCCATTCCTTTGAATGATTTCTAAAAGAAATCTATATAAGAAATTCTGCTTTGATATCATTTGGAAGGCTTTATTTAGTTCTAGATGTCATTACATATATTTATAATAAATAATACTAGAAACTGTGCGATTGAGTATTATACAGTAAATTAAAAAGCATAGTTTAAAACATGCTGCATAATTAATAAGTGCTTATTTTAACTACAAAAGTCGTTAATTGATTTCATGTACCTTTCCAAATGAACCTTGTCCCAACACTTTGCGCAGCTCAAACTGACGTGGATCGCCTTTCTCATGGCCCTCTTTCACATGGTTTGTGATCTGAATTTCTTTAACATTCCCTTCATCCTGCTGGAAAAATGTTTTAAGATTGCAGTTTAGAGAACTCATAAATACTGATACTGCAGAACAATTAAATACATATTGATTCTAGTGCCTTTAACAGTAAATGGAATAAAAAAAAAACAGTCATTCTTAAACATGAAATAATCATATTGGGTTAACACATCCAAGTGCATACTAAAAGCATTTATTTTTTTCAATAAAGCCATCCATACAATTTGTGATTCTACTTTTTTTGCAAAATGTCACAAGAATAAGACTGTCTTGGCAGTAGCAGGTACAATTCAAAACCCAACACCAGTTCAGGGTGCATTTACTCCAACACACCCATTTTTAGGGTCAAGAGTCAAGAGCTGTCAGTCAATGTAATGACAACTTTACACTTTACTGGAAGAATATACAAACTGCCCATACCGGACTCCAGCAATTAGTGTTGGGAAGCCCAAAGATTACCCATTTTACTATAACACCCTGAAAAGTACGCTTTTTTCAGAATACCATCAAGCAATGCTTATTGTACATTATCCTTCATTAATAATCATTGTTAGAATTTATTTTGACACGTTAAACTTAAAACATTAGGGTTATCACACATTTCGGAACAAAAACACCTATCCACCTATAAATTCTTTTCTAGACCCACTTTTCAGTTATTTAAAAAAAAAAAAAAAAAGCACTGTTTTGACATGATGCAAATGATCTGAGACATATAAGGATAAAACACAACCTTTAATAAACATGATGAAGTTTCATTCTTTTGGAAAAGCTCCTGCAAAACAAACAAGTTATTCTTTTTTTTTTTTAAATGTTCCCTATGAACACTAATGCATATTATAATGTTCATAAATTTTTGTATCACACTTAAAATGTGTTATTTTTCTTGTGCAACCATTCTTCTGTAGTGGACTCAACATCTCTAAATGTTAATTTGGCTTGCCATAATAACTTTTGCTAATGGTTTTCATGTCACACAATGTAGATGTGCTATCAATGTGCATGTTCTCACATGTTTATTTGTGATAATCTCTTGTCAATTCAGACATCATTAATTAAATTGCTGTTTTAAACCAAAAAAATACAGCTGCAAAATACTCCATCTTTTAAAAACTCACTCACGACACAGGAAGAGCATTTTCAAATTGTCATGCTCTTCCATTACTTATCAATTCTTCCTGTTACCAAGAAGACAAGAAAATGAGGCTGTTCATACAAAGGGATCTTTACAAAAAAAAAATAAAGTGCTACTCTTGTTACATGAAACTTAAAGGATAAGTTTGGCATTTTTCAAGATGATATTATTTCTTCACAGTCATATATATTTATTTATTTTCCACTTGAAATTATCTTTTATAAATCGTAAAAATACCTTGTCTGTTCTTATTGTTTATAACAAAGCTTTAGGATTCTTGTGATAGAAAAAGCCTTAAAACTTACCAAATAAGTCCAGTTAGAAGTGTCAAAGGTTTCAAGTAAAGAAGACATGCCTTCTGCGTTTATGAGGCATCCTTATGATAACGGAAAGAAAACTAGAAATATATTTTTTTTTAATCACAAATTATTGGTACTGTTTTCTCAAGGTAAGGATATATTTTTTGCTTGTTTGTCTTCTTGCAGCGGCCATCATGGATGGAGTTATGACAGCCTAATGCAGAGGGTCCCCCCACCCCCCCACCTATTACATTATTTGTCATTTTCACAGCCTACAAAGCAAGATGCATGCTGAGTGAGAGTGTGGTGAAAAGAGCACAAAGGAGTTCCAATGCACTTTGTACAAATAATACATGTGAACTGAACTGATTACACTGCACTGTATTATTAACAAAAGCGTTATATTTCTGAAAGCCCAATCTACCTTTTTCACGGTGTGTCATGGGCACACAAAAAAAAAGACCTCAAATAATGAAAACAGGCAGAGTATAAAATAGAGCAGGTTGTAGTGTCACTAACCAATTACCAATTTTTTAATGCATGTTGAGTTGTTGATAATATGGTAATAAAAACACTGAGCACAATGCTTTTGAGTGAGTAAATTCACTGACACTGATGTCAAACCATCCGTAAATATATGTGTAGGACATACAGACTCTATGTATAACTTGGCACTGCAAAGTGGGAATGACAGCCCAATCTGCCTATGATAAAACAGCTGCACTGAACTTAATAAACTTCAGCCTGGTAAATTGCCCATATAGAATGTGTGTGTATCAGGGTGTGCAGAGACAAAACTAATCAACAAAAGATTTTATTGATTTAGTCATTTCTTTATCAACTGGTTGTCCCTGCACCCCCTTAACACTGAATACCCACATGTGCCAACACTATGTACTGTTTTTAAGTAAATCTAATCAGGGTAGCAGCTGCACAACATTCAGAGGAAGAAGGTTTCTGCAAATATCAGACAAAATGGTTATTCACTATGTAAAAATCATGGTGTTTCATTACATCACTAGCTGAATGCATAGCAGAGGACAAACCATAACTTTACTGTAGATGTTCGACAATAGTTGTTTTGGTGTTGTGAAACTGGTTAATTTGTGAAATTGATGCTAGTGATTATTGTTGGGAAAAGGGTAAGAGCTACAGTATATTTTCAGACTGAACAGATAAATTGTCTTCTAAATGAAACAATGTTTCAGCACATATACTAGCTAAATATGATAGACTAATCTTTTAAATGCCCTGCTAGTATAATTTTGGACAGAGGTGCATTTTTACCCTTTGCCAGATATCTTTAACTGTCACCTTGTGGATTTGAAAAAAAACTTCATCAGTAGCTTTCAAAAATGAGCAGTGATAACATCCTCCTCCCTATTTCTATGCATGTGATCACTTCTCAGCACTCCACAAAAAAAAGACGCCATGCCTAAGAAAAGCCTACATGCTATAGCAGCATTATCAACAAATATTGTTTTGGCTAATTTACTTTTTTCTATGGTAGCACCAATTTTCAATCAATTCAGTAGAAGCATTTTTGAGATTTTGGAGTGTTTATGTTTTCCTATTGGGGTGGATTTACTCCTAAATATTGATATATTGAAATGTCCCTTCTTAGCAGATGCCTACTGGCCTAGATGAACAATCCTGCTAAATTTGGAACCTCCACCAAATTTGGCAGTAGGTAGCAGGTGTTTTTTTTGGAATGCGGTGTTCTTCTTCCACCATGCAAAGTGCTTTTTGTTATGACCAAATAACTCAATTTTTGTCTCATCAGTCCAAAGCACTTTGTTCCAAAATGAATCTGGCTTATCTAAATGAGCATTTGCATACAACAAGCAACTCTGTTTGAGGTGTGAGTGCAGAAAGGGCTTCTTTCTCATCACCCTGCCATACAGATGTTCTTTGTGCAAATTGCGCTGAACTGTAGAACGATGTACAGATACACCATCTGCAGCAAGATGTTCTTGCAGGTCTTTGGAGGTGATCTGTGGGTTGTCTGTAACCATACTCACAATCCTGCGCATATGCCGCTTCTGTATTTTTCTTCGCCTGCCAGACCCTGCTAGGTTTAAAGGCAACTGTGCCTGTGGCCTTCCATTTCCAGATTACACTCTTTACAGTTGAAATTTCTGAGATAGCTTTTTGTAGCCTTCCCCTAAACCATGATACTAAACAATCTTTGTTTTCAGATCTTTTGAGAGTTGTTTTGAGGATCCTATGCTGTCACTCTTCAGAGGAGAGTCAAAGGGATGCACAACTTGCAATTGTCCACCTTAAATACCTTTTTTCATGATTGGACACACCCGTCTATGAAGTTCAAGGCTTAAGGAGCTAATCCAACCAATTTGGTGTTGCAAGTAATCAGTATTGAGCAGTTCCATGCATTCAAATCAGCAAAATTACAAGGGTTCCCAGATTTTTGCACAACCAGTTTTTCACATTTGATTTAATTTCATACAACTAAATACTGCTTCACTAAAAACTTTTTGTTCGGAAAACACTCCAGTACTCAGATGTTCCTAGGAAATGAAAGACATACTACTGTTATCTTTTTTGTTGAAAGTAGAGTAAATTATTATGCAGGTATGCAGGCTAAGAGGGGTTCCCAAACTTTTTCATATGACTGTGTGTATATATACATATACCTTGGTATACGTCCGCTTTGGAATAAGTCCAATTTTATTTTTTCTCCAGCCGTCTGGAATTTTTTTGTTTTTTCTGTCCCCCCTGGCCATTGAACCTTACTCTTATTCGATGTTAATGTTGATTTATTTTGTTTTATAATTATGTCTTTCATTTTTCTATTCTTTAATATGTAAAGCACTTTGAGCTACTGTTTGTAGGAAAATGTGCTATATAAATAAATGTTGTTGTTGTTGCTAGCATTCAGTGAACAACCTGTGCTATAACTCTCTGTGAATTTTTACGTCCGCTTTGGAATAAGTCCAACTTGGTATACGTCCTGTTTGGACTCAAAAAATTTTGCTTGGTATATGACCTTTCACTGGAATACGACTCACGTGCTAGAACACCGCACGCTACCCTTGTTTACCTCTCCCAAGTCAAAGCCACGACTGCCCACGAGCGTTAGTACGCCAGTTGCTAGCATTCAGTGAACAACCTGTGCTATAACTCTCTGTGAATTTTCATGTGATTTTGTGTTTTATCGCGTAAATTTGAATTGATTGTTGAAAAGTATGAAGGTGGCATGCACATCAGGTCTCCAGGACTCTAAAAATATCCAAATCTTATTATGTGATATCATCTGCGGTTAAATTCTGCTCCGTACTTCTAAAATTTTTTATTTTTATGCTGTATTAAGGATTTGTTCTGTTCTGTGTATTGTGTTGTATTGACCCCTTCTTTGACACCCACTGCATGCCCAACCTACCTGGAAAGGGGTCTCTCTTTGAACTACCTTTCCCAAGGTTTCTTCTATTTTTCCCTACAAGGTTTTTTTGGGAGTTTTTCCTTGTCTTCTCAGAGAGTCAAGGCTGGGGGGCTATCAAGAGGCAGGGCCTGTTAAAGCCCATTGCGGCACTTCCTGTGTGATTTTGGGCTATACAAAAATAAACGCTATTGTATTGTGTCTGTATGCCGAGAACAACGGTATTTACGTTTGTGAAAAACAAAGACGTGATTAAAAAGTAAAGTGAGGGTAAATTTTCATTTATTTCATCTAATTGCTTTTGTATTTATGTATTTTAGTATTAAGCAGTGTTTAAATTATTTTATACAACCCCATCAATGTATAATATGCCAATAACAATAGGATTTTTTTTCATGGGAACGGATTAATCATTTTCCCTTTATTTCTTATGGGAAAAATTTGATTGGTATAAGTCAAAGGATCTGGAACAAATTAAGGATGTATACCAAGGTACCACTGTGTGTGTGTATATATATATATATATATATATATATATATATACTAATAAAAGGCAAAGCCCTCACTCATTCACTCACTCACTCACTCACTCACTCACTCACTCACTCATCACTAATTCTCCAACTTCCCGTGTAGGTAGAAGGCTGAAATTTGGCAGGCTCATTTCTTACAGCTTACTTACAAAAGATGGGCAGGTTTCATTTCGAAATTCTACGCCTAATGGTCATAACTGGAAGGTATTTTCTCCATTAACTGTAATGGAGTTGAGCTGGAAAGACGGGGCGGAGTTTCGTGTGACATCATCACGCTCCCACGTAATCACGTGAACTGACTGTCAACGCAGCGTAGAAAACCAGGAAGACCTCCAAAAGCGCTTAAGAAAACATGCATTATATAATTGAGAAGGCAGCGAAACAATAAGAAGCGAGCGAGTGACATATACTACCATATTCATGAGTGCTGCTACCTCGGAAAGAAAGCAAGGTGTAAACCTAAACTTTAAATTAAGTTTATAGACAGGCTACCGCTGGCGTTTCACATGCCCACAGGTAATGTGGGATACAAGTTTAATGAAAGGACGCAGGATATAAACGAGAGTTTTGATCACTTTGTAACTAAGTTAAAATTGTAGGTGAAGGGGTGTGCTTATGCAAATTCCGAGAGACTGTGTTTGTGGGGGATTGACAGTTAAGGCGGGTGGGGGAGTCACGTCATCAACTCCCCTCCCATTCACCTTATTTCGCACTGAGCTGAGCTCCGCGGCTAACGCCGTCTTCCGAAGCAACTTCGTCACACTGCCACCAAATACTCACAGAAAAATCCACAAGTTAATACACACGCTGTCTCTAGAGTTTCTCCACACTGAATCCTCCAGGCACTACATACAAAAGGTTACATTGACAATCGTGTTACGTTATTTTTAAAATCTTTCCTTTTCTTAGCACAAGCACAGCTGAGAAGCTTCGATGCATGTGCTCCATAACGCATTAAAAAGTAATGCATTTAATCACACTTTGCATTACAAGTAAAGGGGAGCTTTTGTCAATGCATGATTTCCTGGTACACCGATTACATTGATCAGCGCATCCCGATTCATTTTACCCTCGCACCACCTTAGTTTGAGAAGAACTCTGAAAAAATATGAGGTTAACACAGAAAAACAGATCACCAATTCAAGCTTTATGAATAATCGATTCACCATCAATAATTGTTTTGGTAAAGATATCCTCCTTCCATTTTATAATTTTTCCTCCACAAGCCATGATTAAATGAAAGGTAAAAAAGTAAGAGTGAAGCGAGGGTGACTTATTTAGGCAGGAATATATATGACAGCAACACTCATGACAATGTCAATCATGTTACGTTATTATTAAAATGTTTCCTTTTTTTTTTCATTACTTCTTTAACACACTACTTCTCCGCGTAGTAGCGGGTATTTTGCTATATATATAATATATGAATTACCTCCAAAGACTGCTGAGACTTTTAATATCATGAACGTGTGTACAAAAGAGGTCTCCTGCCCAGCAAAAGTCGAGCAGCCAGCGCGTGCATAGCTGTGCCGGCCTTTGAGACGCTGACTGCGCTTCTGCCTTAAGTCAAAGTGAGCACTTTTAATTTTTTTCGCCCTCCCCCTCCGCTATAGCCCAGACAAGTGCAAACAAGGGACCCCTTTTCTACACCACGGCAAAATAATATTAAGGCGATTCACACTTTCTTTTGAACGTATACGATTATGAGGTCCTCAGCTCGGATTATGAAGACACGCATACGAGTGGAGGACTGACAGTGCCATCACAGCCGATTAATGGCGGGGACGTCTCACCAGTCTGCACAAGACCCACCGCGACTGTCCCCAAAAGGCGATCATAATGTCAGCGAACACATCTCTCTATACTATATAAAAGAAAAAGGCAACTTTCCTTTCTTTACACCTATTATATATAGATATATAGATATATAGATATAGATATATATATATATATATATATATATATATATATATATATATATATATATATATATATATATATATATAGATAGATAGATAGATAGATAGATAGATAGATAGATAGATAGATAGATAGATAGATAGATATGAGAACAACATATATATATATATATATAGATAGAGATATACAGTATATATATAGATAGATATGAGAACAACACTCATATCAATGACAAAACAATTACATTAACAATCATGTTACGTTATTTTAAAAATGTTTCCTTTTCTTTTTCGTACCTTCTTTAACACACTACTTCTGCGCTGCGAAGCGCGGGTATTCTGCTAGTATATATATATATATATATATATATATTGTAGCGACCGTGGAGGAGTCTTTTAAGATTTCGAGCGAACTCTGCCGTGCACCTCCGAAGCTGTCGGCTAGCGGCTTGCCAGCGCCATGCACGCAACTGCACCCAGCTCTTTAAGAAAGAGAACACTCGTGCCCCATACACCGCACGACTCCGAGTGTCTCGGTAGTTTGCTTAGATAAAATCTTAGCAATAAAACAGCTCTGTCCTGTTGTATCTTTTTATTACAGAAGATAGTCAGAAACAAAAGCTCAACATTATTGCTCGGCCATTGCCAAGGTCACGCACAGAGACACATTTCAATAAATTGGTACTTTTTACAAAATAAATAACCCCCGGACGGCGATGTCCCAAACCCACCCAACCAATTAAATACAAACACACCATTATTTACAACACAAATGACAATACGTAAATGTCGACATACAATAAGCTTTTTATAAATTACCCATAAATTCCCCACAAACTATTTACATAAATTACCATGAGGCGTCACTCCGCCAGCGCTTGCTGCCGGGTTGTTACAATATATATATATAAAATATATATACACACACATACATATACACACATATATATATATACACATATATACACATACATATACACACAGGGTGAGGCAAAAAGAACACAGCCATGAATAAAGAATGGTACCAAAACATCCTCCGAGAGCAACTTCTCCCAACCATACAATAACAGTTTGGTGACGAACAATGCCTTTTCCAGCATGATGGAGCACCGTCTCATAAGGCAAAAGTGATAACTAAGTGGCTCGGCAAACAAAACATTTAAATTTTGGGTCCATGGCCAAGAAACTCCCTAGACCTTAATCCCATTCAGAACTTGTGGTCAATCCTCAAGGGGTGGGTGGACAAACAAAAACCTACATATTCTGACAAACTCCAAGCATTGATTATGTAAGAATGGACTCCTATCAGATAGGATTTGGCCCAGAAGTTGATTGACAGCATGCCAGTGCGAATTGCAGAGGTCTTTAAAAAGAAGGGCCAACACTACAAATATTGACTCTTTGCATAAACGTAATGTAATTGTCAATAAAAGCTTTTAAAACTTATGAAATGCTTGTAATTATACTTCAGTATACCACAGAAACATCTGACAAAAAGACCTAAAATCAGTGAAGCAGCACACTTTGTGAAAACCAATATTTGTCTAATTCTCAAACCTTTTGGCCATGACCGTACTAAAGGTCTAATAATGGGACTATCATAGGGAAAAACACATTTACTTCAGTCCCCTACAAAGATAACAGTAAGGCTTTAGCATGGTTTATTTAACTGACTGGTAATTTAGTTATGGTAAGGTATTCCACAAACTCAAACTATATATGCAAAACAAATCTCAGCATCTGAAAAAAAATCTCAAACTGATTCTTCAAAAAGCAAACAACCCATATTTCTACCTTATAAAAAAAAAAAAAAGTTTGCAAGTGATTTCAATATCAATTTATTTAATTCATCTCAGTTTTTCTAAGCCAACACAAATGACTATATATGGTTACAACATTTATAAGTACTGTTTGTAGATTATTTAGAAATGACAGCATTTACCATGCAACACAACTAAAAGTGGTATATATGGACAGATAAATTGCCACAGATTAGCACAGCTAAAATAAAGACTTTCAAATTTTGCCTGAAGAGAAAATAACATTATGAAAACATGGAAGAATTTTGTATTTCTGAAAATGTTCTCTACTATTAAGAAAACTTTAAAAGTTATGTAAATCAAAATTAGCAACTTAGGTATTTTCCTGCATATTAACAAAAACGTTAACTTGAATGTAATCAGCTGAAGAACATGATACCCACCACCATATTTGTTAGGCAGCTGCTTACATAAAGCATAAGGAAAGAAATATCAGAGTTTGGGTGACTGGGGTAAAAAAAAAAAAAAAAATGTCCATTCACAAACCACCAATATAAAAATCTGTCATTATTTTTGGATATTACAACAAAGGAGCATGAAAAAGTCACTTAATAAAAGTAATATATTAGAAGCAAGTTGTGTTTTAATAAAAAAAAAAAAATGTAAGAACAAAAACAGAAACTGCAGTGTGTCCACATAAAGTATTATCAGTGGGGACAACAGGACTAAGTGAAGGGCTAAAGAATGATGCAAGCATTATCAATTCCAGGACCAATTTAAAAGAGAAGTGTTTTCTAGGTTTTACTATGTATTACAGAGTAAGTTTGTTCTATCTGTTTCTGAACAAATTTAAAATTCATAAGCAATTACCTAGATCTCTTATGAATTTCTGGCAATTTAAATGCTTTTTGCAAGCAAACTAACTAAGAAATTTAAATATAATAGTACAGATACATCCTGAATGTTGATAAAATGTCAGGGAAACATGGGCTGTAAAATCATTTAAGTCCTGCGATACATGTCAGTGGAGGATGTGTGTGTGACAGCTCCCACACAGTTGCCATGCTACTCTTACTAGCATCATTAGGTAGGAGTGAAAAGGAGGTGACTAAGAAAGGTGCTCTATGTGCCAGTTTTATATATTAACCCTAAAGCAGCTCTCTATTTTTTTTTTTTAATAAATGATACGGATGGATAAGAATACCTATTTTAGCTATGTAAAGCTGCAAATTAAGATACAATTATTTAACAAACATATAAAGTGTTGGCTAATTAATACACCATACCAATTTGTAAAATCCTACGCAGGGCTGCAGTGGAGTTGAAGCTTAACCTAGCAAGCATAGGCTGCAATACAGGAACAATCCCTGCACAGGTCGCAAGCACATCACATAGTGAAAACACTCAAACACATGTACAAACCATGGCCAATTTAGCATCACCAAACAACCTAACTTGCATGTCTTTGGATGCTGGGGGGAAAATGAAGCAGTTGGAGAAAATCCATTTAGACTTGCAAACTCCATGCAGGGAGGAACCAGGATATGAACCCTGGTCTCCTTATGGCCACCATGCCTCACTAGCTAATAAATATGAACATGAACAAAACAACATTATGTTTACATTAAAATAATGAATAATTCATATTTAGAACTTGATAGATTACAGCAACTTACATTTTAAAAAAATTCATTACGAAAGGCAAATATATTATCCCCGATATACAGAAAGATGAAAAGAAAAAAAACTCAACTTCAGAGAAAGGAAAAACATACATAACAATTTTACAGTACATAATGAAAGAGATGCTTATGTATAAATGCTAGAATGAAGTAACTTGGGTGGCACTTGTACAGCTTAAAATGCTTGCCTTCTTTCCTCCCTAATTCCACATACCAGAAACAGTATTTGTAAATTATGGTACAGCTCATATTGCTTAAATGCTAATAGTCTCTGAATGAATAATCTTTAAAATACCATATAAATGTAGAATTGTCTCCACTGGAATTTGATTAATTTAAGTTGATTTTCTGTTTCTTAGTAACTTCCTAAGAAAAGAAGACAAAACAATTATAGAATTTCAGCTCTTTAAGAAATTATAGCATTTCAGCATGTCTATCAAATATAAATGTCATTAAAAAATTTTTGTGTGTCTAATGCAAAGTATTTATCTAAGATACTAGAATATAAATTCTCTCCAAACAGTATTTAACAAACTAAAAAAACATATCTGTGACATAATATTCACTTCAGTGAAACCATCTGCATAGCACGCTTCGCCAAGAGGAACACTAAATTAAAGAGTGCTGTTAGAGCTTAAAATAAACATAAACATTAAAACAAAGCACTTTCTATTCAACAAGTAACCAAAAAACACTACCTGTTTTCCAAATGAATATAAAGGGGTTTCAATAATGTCCTTGCCCATTTTTTGCAATCCAATAGTTTATATGTGCCAGCAAAAGCAAACATTCCTTTATAAAACAGAAGTTCAAATAGTTCATTGATTCCAGTTCATTGTAGAATGTTTATGCTGAAAACAATCTAGTGAAGGCCTGAAGAAGAAGCTGATTTGAGAACTGAAACTGGAATAGGCTTAATGCAGACAGCTGACTAATCTTGCTGTAGGAACAACACTAGCCCTGCTGTTACTTCAATTAAAAAGACAGCAGTGTCATGAAAGCGCAACACTACAGGACCTATAAAGATTCCAGAATAACATCTAATAAAAATCAATAATATGGCATTAAAGAAATTTAAAAAAAACAAAAAAAAACACTAATGATGTACTAGCTAGTCAGTCTAAAATAAATTAGTTCTCATGTGAAAAATATACAAAACATTGACAGATCCAACAGTTTTGGGAAAATAAAAATGCAATACCATGTCTTCAGCATGTTTTTCAATATCACTCAACATTGTTCACTCAAATATCAATGAATTATATACATTTATTTCTTATATCAGAAAAAACAGAAAATTAGCTATGTACATGTCCCACTGTTTAAAACAGTTCCTGTCCTGAATGAGACAAAGTGGCACATTACATTCCCTGCACTGCCAAGTGGT
This sequence comes from Polypterus senegalus, assembly GCF_016835505.1. Classification (NCBI taxonomy): domain Eukaryota; kingdom Metazoa; phylum Chordata; class Cladistia; order Polypteriformes; family Polypteridae; genus Polypterus; species Polypterus senegalus. The sequence goes on from NC_053155.1 coordinate 270,432,062, forward strand.
TTCCCGTCAGCAGTTCACACATTTCCTTCTTCCAAATGTGGCCATTGTATTGGGACTAGTGATGGTAGAAACACCAACAAACTCATGAATGAAGTGTGTCTAAGTGGAAGGAATCTGCAGAGACACACCACCTAATTGAACTGCTAAGTCTTACACAGCTTTTGTGTTTCATTGGCTCTGTGTCCTTTGCTTTGCAGAATTCATTGTGAATAATGTAACAATTTGTGTTAGCAAGGTCAGTAAAATGTGCAAATAATGTGCAATATGATAACTGAATTACGTGATGGCTGGTGTAATACTAAATAACCTTACCTGAAAGATCAACCTTCTCATATGTATAGCACACTTAATTACAATTTTCTGGCATGGCCTTTTATAGCTCACTGGCCATCATCACCCTTCACTCTCCTTTGCACAGTGTCCCCTGGATGGCACTCATGTATAATATTTTTAAAAATGGAGATGTACATACGAGAGTAAATGCAAACAAAATATTTTTGTCTTCAAATAGATCCAAGCCCTCCTGCAAAGGCAATTATTCATTTAATGCCATACTATCTAGTTGGGACAAACTGTTGGCATCATCACCATCATACAGCACTTCTTGGTTAGTGGTAAATGCTTTTGGTTGCTCTATTTCAACAGCGCTGTCACACCTTATCAGTCTCTCCATGTAAATGAATGAACTATTTCCTCTTTAGTAATTCATATTGTTTACTCAATGATCACTTTACTCTGTGTTAATACAAGCCCGTTTTCAGATCTGCCATTGTCCAAGTTGCCATTGAGCACTTTCAGGCACATTTTACTGTTTTTTTCTAAGTAAAACCAATCGTTTAAATTAGTTAGTGTGTTTGTCCTTTTGGAACGCCTGACGACTTTTGAGGAGATAAGTATTGCAGCAGCCAGAATTTTGTTGGAATTCATGGTGGTCCGCCAGAGCCACAGAGCTGTTTGCATTCATCATATGAGCATTAAGCAACTCCTTGTATCCATTTGATATGCCACCTTCCAAAACTACAATGCTTACCTCAAACCAAATGAATTGTGCCACAAACTACATGATATTTGAGGTCACAGAGCCCCTTCTTGAAGGCCAACATAAATGAATTCACGCAAATACAGCCCCGTGGGAGTGTGAATGCTCACTGTACCGTCTAAATCAACTGTAACTCTGTATTATGACAAGGTCTGTTTTTGGTCCAATTCAGCTAATTTTGAAAACAAACTTTATATTATTTAGCAAATTGCACTGCCACAACTCTACAGTTTCTGTCAGTGTTTTTATCAACAAGCACTGTTTACTGGAAAGCTTTTTATTTCTTAATTAGCAATGCTATAGTGTGTTGTTGCAATGCAATAGCCTACACTTATTTTGCTTTACATTTTTTTCCTCTACTTGTTAACTGAGTAGCTCCCAAAAAAACATTTATTTGGGTAGAACAATATTAAATGCTCTGCTTATGAATTTAATATCTCAATAGTAAGTAAGCTGTCCTGTGAATTCTAACAATGGCAAGAGGAAACCGCACTTGGAGGTTTGCCCAAGGAGTTCAATTTTTGTCTCATCAAACTAGAAAACAACATTTTCCCACAAGCACTCAAAGTCTTTTAACTGTCACATGCCTTTTACTCAAGAGTGGCTTCCAACTAGCCACTCTACCATAAACGCCTGATTGATGGAGTCCTGCATAGATGGTTATCCTTCTGACAGGTTCTCTCTTCTCAGCAGAGGACTTCCAAAGCTCTTGTTAGAATGACCATTGGGTTCTTTGGTCACCACCCTTACCAAGGTCCTTCTCTTCCAGTTAATCAGTTTGACCAAATGGCCTAACTCTAAGAAGAGCCCTGGTGGTTCCAAATTTCTTCCATTTCACAAATATTGAAGCCACTGTACTCCTAGGGACACTCAAAGCTTTAGAAATGGTTTTATGCTTTTGCCCTGGTCTATGCCTCATCACAATTTTATCGCTGAGGTCTACAGAGAGTTCCATATAATTCACGTCTTGTTTTTTGTCTTGACATGTAGTGTGAACTGTGGGAGCTTATAAACAAAGGTGTGTGCCTTTCTAAATGATGTCCAATCAATTAACTTTGCCACAGGTGGACTTCAATCAAGTTCAAGACACATCTCAAGAATAACTAAAGCAAACAAGATGCACCTGACCACAAAATGGACTGCCACAGGAAAATGTATAAATACATACATAGATGACAGATTTCAGTTATTGATTGTTAATAAATTTGTAGACCTTTCTGAAAATGTTTTTACTTTTCCATTATAGGTTTTTTGAATGTACATTGATGGGAAAAAACAGCAATGTTACCCATTTAAAATGATATCTATAACACAGTGTGTGCAGAAAGTGAAGGAGCTTAAATAATTTCTAAATTCACCGTATGCTCAGAAATTTAGTGCTTGGAAAATTTGGACCATTTTTAATTGTATTTACTTAGAGATATCCTATATTAGTTTATTAAATATTTTTGTAACAATAACTCATATTCAAAATTAGCAGTGGTAAATAGAATATTCTCTACTATTATATGTAATTACATAAAATTCGCTTTTTTAATAGCATGTTACTGTATTATATAGTTAAAAATGGAGCCCAGATTCTTTTGTGGTGGCTAAAACAGCTTTTATAAATACGACACAAGTGATATAATAATTTCATTTTTTCAGCTGTTATTTTTGTTGGTCACTGGTATGTATGGATAACTGTAGTTCTTAAACATTACATTTTCTTTTTAATGGAGAGAAAATTTATGTTTAATATCTTGAGCTAAAATTGTTGGCTGCAATGGACCATGATGGACAGCAGGTCACTGTGGCACAATTCCAATATAGTTTCAGAAATATTGAATCATTACAATCTTCAGTGAATGTAGCTGGGAGTTTTACATTTCAGTGTACTTATTGAATAAATACATACATACATAAATACATACAACTTACAGAGCCACGCGTCACTTACATAACACATTTCCCCTTTAATTCAGTTTTACATAAGTGACTTTTTTGCTTTCCTTGTATTTTTTTTTTCTTTACAGTTATGGGAGATCATTGAATTGACCTGTGATAATTTAATGCAGTAGGAGAAGTGACTTAATGTTAGAAAGGTTTTCTCAAGGAACTGATATACCACTGTGTTGTTCCCTGTTGTGCATAAGGCTCTGCTGGCATTTCAATAACATGTACTGGAAGATCTGATAGATAACAAATATACAAACTGAAGTAACCTCTCTTAAGATAACTGAAGATTTGACTCTATTTGATGCTTGAGTTAAGTTAATTAAGCGAACCAGAAATACATCAGATTTATAACAGTAAATTTATAAATTTAAAGGAGGTTTAAATACATTAGATGTATGCAAGTTCTGAATGAATTAATTTTGCTACAAAACTGCACCTAGTCTTATTATATTGTATGATGCCTGACCTACTATGCCAGGAAAATATACCGGTAGTTAAAATATGCATCTGCAATTAACACTTTTGGTTTAAAAATAAATAAATAAATAAAACTGACCATATTAGGTTTTGCCCAATTTAAATTTGGTCATTTTTTTGTAGTTGCGCCAAGTAACACTAGCTTTAGAAGATGGAGATGCACTGCTTTACCAGTCAAATGTTTATTTTATTGGCACCTATGATGATACCTCACTCCTTCCTCTGCCATTAAAAACTAAATTATGTTCTTAGGCCCCCTGCTATGTTTACTGCTGAAGCAATCCAGCTACATCAACTAAAATCAGGTATTCTAAACGAAATGTAACAATACAGTTTAAGCAATACTGAGACAAACTTTGGACCACTGCATATACAGCATGAATTTTAACCAAATCTTTCTATTTAAAATTTTTGAAACTAATATGCAGACAATCAAGCAAAAGTACAGACAATAAACAAACACTGGAATTTGCCGAATCATATGCTAGAAGCTATAAAGGGGTAAAGTATTATAATATGCATTTAACTTGTCTTAATTACAAAAATAAATTCATAGCACAAATATTTTCATCTGGTTTATCTGAATTTAAAAATTTGCATTATAAACAAACAACTTCTTAAAAATAAAAAGAAAGACTTAACAAGCCTACATACCAATAGATACTCTCAAAGCAATTATTGAAGCTCACAAATCTCTTTTCCTACCTGATAGCTTAGAATTCCAACACGAAGGCCCCAAAATTTAAACATGACTAAGGCTGCATGATGTATACCAGAGTAACAAACTCAGAAACCAAAAACAAAAGAAAAATCCAAACTAGAAACTTAAATTCTTATGTTGGAAGTGTTGTAAAAATTCTCAGCAATTGAATTACAACAAAGGAAACTCATATCTACTTGTGAACCATGGGGAAGGAATGAGGGCAGCAAATATTTGCTACTCCTTTTTCCTGTGGTAAAAGAAAGGGAAGCCAGTTACAGTGCCTCTTGTAAGTCTGATTGAACAGGAGATCTGAACAGGAAACCAAAGGAGATTTACAGGAAGAGAAATGCCTGTTGTTCAGCTCTGTGTGTCCAATCACCAGCCAAATAAAACAAAAAAGACATCTGTGTCACTGTACACGCAAGTTATTGGAGCGTTTCAGGCAAAAGACTTTGATAAAAGTTCATTTAGCCTGCCACATATTTACCCCCTCCCAAGTGTTTCAAGGTTATTATGCATTTACAAACAAACATGAAAGTTAAATAATTTTAAAAGTTTAATTAAAAAACATGAAAATTCAAATTAAATACTAAATTAAAGTATCTTTATGAACCAATGAGGCGTACAAGCACTCATTGTGACATGTACAGAAATAATGTTAGGGTATTAGAGATGATATACACTTTAACAGCATAATTAGTATTTTTAAAATTTACAGTTAGTCCTCCCTTAAAAAGCTTGGGTATTTTACACATTAATTAAATTCTGTTTTACTGCTTTGAGAACACAAGGCAACTAGCTACCCATAAATAATTTTAACTATTTTAAAGTCATGGTCATTTTAATATGTACAATATATCATAATCTGTTTTGCTTTTATGCGCCCTGTCCTCTTTAACCCCTAAGATAACTCAACCATTGTTTATTGCACATACATTGGGGCAGAGGGCAGCTGTTGGAACAATGTTAGCAGCAGCACAGAGAGCTGAATATGGGCTGTCGGAACATAAAGCATATGAAGAAAGTGATTTTTATTATAATAGTGATAGTTTTTCAGAAATGGACTATGACAGAATTATCAGGACGCTTGGGACTACCAGTTTTAAATCCTGCGAAAAAAAAAAAATCAATGAATATTAGTGCTTTTATTATTTTTTTTTTTTTAAGTGAATAAGAATGAAATGCACCGTAATGGAGACTGTGTGCATCTGTATATATGATATGCAAAATGGTAGGGGTCTAAATTCGGTCCTCAGTATGTGTGAGGACTAAACCCTTAAAACACTATTATGATGGGGGTAAGAGCAACTATTGTCTTCTTGAGTACTGGCACTACATATGCAGTCTTAAAGTTCATCTGTAAGAGCGATGTACAGTATTGTTGTGTGTCAGTGTGGATGTCTGTTAGCCGTCCCGCACAGGCTATGGGTGCTTAACCAGTGATATTGACCAGATTAACTGCTTTCTTCACAATCACTCAGTAATGTCCTCACTCCTGCTATGACCAGGGTGAGAGGCAGGTCCTCTGAAGGGAGAACAGTCTTACTGGCTTGTTCATTTTTCAGAAGGTCAAAGCATTTAGAAAACGTGTTAAACTTATCTAAGCTGGGAAGTTTCACTGGCTGCAGCAATTAGATTCTAAACTTTATACTCTGTAATTGTCTGTACTGCATGTCATATGCACCTGTGGTTATTGCTGGTACAAAAGTCACACTCAAGTCTCTAAGTGTTTTACTTCACCTTTCTGATGCCTCTCCTCAGGCTAGATCTGGCAATGCTGTATCCCCATCACTTTATGTATAATAACTCATGTAAGCTGTGATTACAGATCCACATTCCTCAACTTGTGTGTCCCCCCAGAGTGGCAGTGTATCTGACTTCTCACCAGCCTGTATTTTAAAGTAGTCCTAAACTGCTACACCTTCTCCACCTGACCACATCATTGTTTAATGCTAATGGCTTGGCACTTTTAATTCAGCTGGTAGTAAGCAGGGAGAGAAATAATGAAATTTGGCCTGTCTATCCAAAGTCAGTGTCAGGAGTGCTCTATAGCCACAGCATAGTGTGTTACCACTTCTTATAGGGAAAAAAAACATTATGGAGTTTAAGATCCATTTGCTTACAATTGCTTTGTAAAATAAAGACTAGACATGAGAAAAATATTTTGTTGTACCAAACACCGCAATACAAAATATTGCCAATAGGAAATATGGCCTTGTATCGTGTATTATAAGGCAAATTAAAACAATTTGTTGAAAGCAGGGAATTTAAAAATCTGATTGAATAAGTAGAACCAAAGTATAACATGACAAACTGACTTCATTTTGGTAAAACCATTATTCACTGTCAATATAATGGTGTGTAGTTGAAGGTTGTTCACTCACAACATAGAAATGGCTGAATATAAAAGTGGGCAGTGACTGCAAGTTAAGTATTTCGCACACACTATATTTAGTGAGTTGCATGCTTGGATGAGTATGGCGAATCACAACATCTATCTACATATATAAAATTCTTTTCGCGTTTGAAACAGAAATTACGTATGACTACGCGAAACGGAAATTACGTATGACAACAGAACATATTATGATACAGGAACTAATCACTTCATTTGTGGACGCCATTTTTATATCGTCTTTATGAATTGTTATTATTTGTGCGAGAGTTATTTTACTAATATTGAAAAGAAGTAAACACAAACATGGCGATCTATCCCATAGAAGTGCGCCCCATGTCGCCCTCTCCCAGCACTCCTCTCTGGACTCCAGGGCTGAGCCATCCACCGCCAGGTGTGTTCTGACAGAGTTTTATTTATTCGCCCACGTGACTGTCGCGGAAACTGCAACATTATAACTTTTATTTTTTTTAATTGGCAGTACTTGATAGCATAGACATAGAATAACTAGACGCCTCATGACCAGCAGAATCATATGTCAACGTCGTCGTCATATTGCGAGTGGCACTGCTGTGGAGTGAAGTAATGGATAAGATGCCTCACACATGTTCTGCTTGGGATTTTACAAACCGCTGTACGCTTCAACCCAGATCCTGGGGGATTACATTTCAGAGGTAAGGCTGAATAATTGTTTTGGTTATATTTGGCCATTTGAAACTCCCGTTTTATAATCTTTACTTTAGCAACGCCAGGCTAAGCTAGCAAAGCTAAGCATTTATATGCTCAAGTGAGCCTCCAAACAAAGTTTTGGCTAAACTTATTTAGTCACTAACTATGTAGATTGTTGTTAGCTGTTAACATTTCTCAAACTTGATGTTTTTTCTCGAGGAGCACATTGAGGAAACACAGTTTGAAATTGACAATCATCATTTTATGCTCATGTCTTTAGTTAAGGCTGCACCATATTGCCAGACTGAATACTCTCAAATTACACTCCCTCTCGCTCACTCAGATCCTGTAAGTCTGTAGGAGATCAGTGAGGTAGGGGGGAGCTTTAAATGTTAAGAGCGTTATTTTGTATTGTATTCTGTAGTTAACAGGGAGCCAGTGAAGCTGAGAGAAAATAGGTGTAATAAATTAAGTGGATTTAGAACAGCAGGTTATCATCCTGGCAGCAGAATTTTCAAGAAGTTGTAAGCGATGGATACGTTTTTGTGGGATGCCAGATAGAATAGCATTACAGTGATCTATAAGTGAGGCGACTAGGGCATTAACCAATTCTTCAGTACTGTGTTGTGTAAGAACAGGACAAAGTCTAGAAATGTTTCGGAGATGGAAGAAGGCAGCCCAAGAAATGTTACTTATATGGAAGGAACTAGCAAAAAACCCGTGCTTCGCAGTGGAGAAGTAGTGTATTAAAGAAATAAAGAAAAAGAAAAGGAAACATTTTGAAAAATAACATAACATGATTGTCAATGTAATTGTTTTGTCACTATTATGAGTGTTGCTGTCATATATATATATATATATATATATATATATATATATATATATATATATATATATATATATATATATATATATATATAGCAAAATACCCGCGCTTCGCAGCGGAGAAGTAGTATGTTAAAGAAGTAATGAAAAAGAAAAGGAAACATTTCAATAATAACGTAACATGATTGACATTGTCATGAGTGTTGCGGTCATATACATATATATACAGTGGTGTGAAAAAGGCTTTATAACCTTTACCAGACTGATAGATCTCAATTACTTCTGTTCTCATTTGTTCCTGAATTTCTTTGAATCTTGGCAAGGGGGCAATTACTTTTTCACACAGGGCCATGTAGGTTTGGATTTTTTTTTCTCCCTAAATAATAAAAACCATCATTTAAAACTGCATTTTGTGTTTACTTGTGTTATATTTGACTAATGGTTAAATGTGTTTGATGATCAGAAACATTTTGTGTGACAAACATGCAAAAGAATAAGAAATCAGGAAGGGGGCAAATAGTTTTGCACACCACTGTGTATATATACACACACACACACATATACAGTATATATACATATACACACATATATACAGTATATATACATATACATATATATATGTGCACAAAACCACGCTTTTATCAAGGCTTCCGTCGGGTAGTCTTTTGAAATGAAATTTTCCTCCAATCAGTCGTAGCATTTTTGTAGCTCTGATGTGTACATCAATGTAATCGGTGTACCAGGAAATCATGCATTGCCAGAAGTTCCCCTTTGCTTGGAATGCAAAGTGTGATTAAATGCATTATTTTTTAACGCGTTATGGAGCACATGCATCGAACCTTCTCAGCTGTGCTTGTGCTAAGAAAAGGAAATATTTTAAAAATAATGTAACACGATTGTCAATGTAACCTTTTGTAAGTAGTGCATGGAGGATTTAGAGTGTGGAGAAACTGTAGAGACAGCGTGTGTATTAACTTGTGGATTTTTCTGTGAGTATTTGGTGGCAGCGTCACAGTTGGTTCCTCAAGACTGCGTTAGCTGCGGAGCTCAGCTCACAGCAAAATGAGGTGAATGGGAGGGGAGATGATGACGTGACTCTTCCACCCGCCTTAACTGTCAATCCCCCCACAAACACAGTCTCTCGGAATTTGCATAAGCACAGCCCTTCACTAGTAATTTTAACTTAGTTACAAAGTGATCAAAACTCTCGTTTATATCCTGTGTCCTCTCATTAAACTTGTATCCCACATTAGCCGAGGGCATGACAAACTCCAGCGGCAGCCTGTCTATGAACTTAATTTAAACTTTAGGTTTACATCGTGCTTTGTTTCCGAAGTAGCTGTACTCATGAATATGGTTGTAATGTGTGACCCGCTCGCTTCTTATTGTTTCGCTGCCTTTTCAATTGTATAATGCATGTTTTCTTCAGCGCTTTTTGGAGTTCTTCCTTGTTTTCTACGTATTGCGTTGACAGTCAGTTCACGTGATTACGTGTGAGGCGTGATGATGTCACACGAAACTCCGCCCCCCACGGCCATTGAGCTCAACTCCATTACATTATATGGAGAAAAATAGGTTCCAGTTATTTCAAAATGAAACCTGCCCAAATTTTGTAAGTAAGCTGTAAGGAATGAGCCTGCCAAATTTCAGCCTTCTACCTACACGGGAACTTGGAGAATTAGTGATGAGTCAGTGAGTGAGTCAGTGAGTGAGTCAGTCATTCAATGAGGGCTTTGCTTTTATTAGTATAGATTATTTAATAATTATAATTATTATTTAATAATTGCCATTATTAGTATATAAATGGATACAAATAATTGCATTCAAACGATTCGCCAAAATCTGCTCTATGTAAACGATACTGTTTTAAACATTATTGTTTTATCATCAGAAAACCCGGTTTCCACATCTACCTGTATTAGTTTAAATGGCACTTTTGCCACTCGCAACAAGGTTGATGCCTTGACGTATCATGTCGACTGAGATACACAGTGAATGCGGCATCCATCTATATATGTCTATGCTTGATAGTTGAAGACATGAGGAACACAGCTTTGCGCCTTTCTACTTTTTAACTGTTCCGCGTGTAAACAATTTGAAGACGACACTGCCTTCCGCGGCAAGGGGTCGTGAGAACAAAGTGGACGCTGGGAGGCGCAGAATGTCGGGCTGCTCCGTAGGGTTGAGAGCTTCGCAGTTTTGGGCACCATCCTCTCTTATCGCACAGTTTGTGACACTTCGAGTCCCCCTCAGCTCCTGGGAGACTTTAAATCTTTGCAAATGAGTGTGATCGGTGCAATCGAAGCAAAACTCTCTTTGTAAATTGCGCTGCATGACTACTTACTGTCCTTTACGGCGAGTTCAGGTCACTAAAATCCTGCAACATTCAAGGTTGCTTTTGTGATGAATTCTTTTAAGATGATGGAGTGTTTACATCTAAGAAGATGTACTGACTTCTTCATGCTAAGTTTTGGACTTGGGAATTGTTTGGACCTTCTGCCCGTTAAGCACGGAAGGGCAGCGTCCGCATTTCTCAGAATAATTTTTCTCTTAAATCACAGGCATGTAGTGCAAGGTTGTCGGGCAGAAATTTGCAGGATCACATAGAAAATGTAATTTCTATACCACAATGATTGTGTAGCGCCTTTCACAAGGGATCTGCTACCGGGAGATGATCCAAATACATTTAAGCTGCTGTTAGTGCTACTTACCTGTTGTGTTATAGCACCTTTAAAATATACTTCACCCGAAAGCACTCCAGTACTGCTCAATGTATCTTTACTTCTTACATGTTAATGTTTTACTGTTTAATAATTTATATACTACACTTTAATTTTTTCCCTTGCACTCAGTGTGCAAAGCTACTGGGTAATCAGCTAGTAAGTTTATAAGAAAGAGCTGTGTATGTGGATTATAGGGTAGGATTTGCTCTTCTCATGTGCAGTGCCTTTGGAGTTAGTATACCTAATCCAACTGAATAACTTGATAACATGTCTTAAGTACAGAAAAACAAGCAATATGGATAATGAAACAATTCAGCCAAGGCTGCAGCAAAAATACTGCAATTAAATTTAATAAATGGCAATTACTACGTTGGCAGAGGAAAACCGTTGCTGATGACAGAAAAATCAGTTACAAGAGAGATAAAAAACATTAAGGAAATAACAATGTATTCACCATGACAAGAAGGCTTAAAGGACAAACATGATTACAACAATATACAAATTAATCTGAGCAAAAAAAAAAAAAAAAACAAAATCTCATTAGACAGAGGTATATTAAGAAGTACAGCTGCAGTATACAAGTAGAAAACTAAGAAAAAAGTTACAGAACACGCTGAAGTGATCAATAATAAATCCCTGAATTCTACCATTTAGAAGAAAATTGCAGTAGTTCATCTGAGAAAAGTTAAAAGTAATATTAATTTACTGACTGAAACTTTCAATGGCATGAGCAAAGTCACCAAAACACAATGTTTGAGACTGTGACAATACTGTAGTTTGGTAATAAGACATACAGTACCGTATACAAATTGCTACCTCTGGACATGTAATTCTGCAGAATCACTTATGTAAATACATTTGAAAAGATTGAAAAACTACAACCTTACATCAGTTCATGGAAGATAAGGAAAACTATAAGACTTAATTGTTGATGTCTCTTGAATCATTCCTTGTTATAATCCAGTTCTTACCTTGAAAGCACCACAAACAGCACAATGTGTGGAACACACTCAATTTCCAGGAGAAAAAAAATCCTCAGAGCAGGCAAATCCAAATGTACAAAAATAAGGCACCCTACTACTTATGTTAAAATAACACAGCTTAAAGCTCAGGCGGAAATCTGTTTCCCAATAGGAATCTCCTAATATAAAGAAACCTATCATGGCCAAAGTCATGCTGAGCTCAACATGCATTTAATACCCCTGCCAAGGTTTGCAAGATGTCTTGCTATTTACTGCTGCTAGTTCAGCCTGGTGCTCGTCATAAGGCTTTCGATCATGACTCTAACTGTAGATTTTGCTTTAATTAATTTTTGTGCTAGGGTGTGGGAGGTTAAAAAATTCACATTTTTTTTAATAACACAAAACCTACATTGTCATTTAAAAGTAGTGTTCAGGAAAAAAAAATTAAGTCCAAGATTTATTTTTTCTAATCTATTAAACATTTTAGTAGACACATGTACATATTTCTCAGCACTATTATCTATGGGAAACATACTCTCTGAATCAATAGTTAAAATTAAAATAATATACTTCATATTAAAAATATATATTTGTTAAACTATATTTGAATTAGGGTTATGATGCACATATTCTGGTGTTTGGGCACATCTTTGCACAGTGATAATGCTATCCGCTGTTGAAAAAAACTTTTCCACAGACACACTTGTTGCAATGGATTTATTTAATGGCAAAGTTCAAGTTGGCCAGCCCTGGATTATATGATTTATGGAATCTCCACCAACTCAACATCTCTTTATCATCAAGAGGTACACTGTACTCATGAAATATTATATTACTACACTGAACTATTAATACTGTATTAATGTCACTTAATACGCTCTTGCTTTAAAATGAAAAAAGCAAACTTGTATATAAAACATCATTTTCCATTGTGGTTACAACATTATTGTTAAAAGATACACTAACCTTAAATTTACAATGTACACAAAAGTGGGCAGGGATGTACTACCAGCACTAGAGGGCAGTTTGCAAAATAGACAGAATTTCTGATTGGCAGTGCTATAGGAGAGGGTTCAAAATAATTCCATTGTAATTTAAAACTAATTTTAAATGGTAGTGCTTAGAACAGAGCAATGAGGCAGTGACTTGTCTTGTTCAGTGAATATGCTAATTATGAGTCATGACATGGACACCTTTATTCCATCAAACAATAGAGCTAGTGGTCATTAAAGTATTTCAGATTTTTGTTATTTTTACAAATCACCATTAATCATCAAAACAATTTCATTCCAAACATTTGTTCATAATAATGCACAGGACTGCATTTTCATTTAACCTGTAATTTTTCTTAGCTGTTCTTATTTTTTGATTTTTTTAAAGCTGCAAGCAAAACATACAATACATGTGCAAGACATTTTCCGGGTTTGTTTTGCTAAACTTCTAGTTAAGTACTGGTAGCCTAGGAGAGAAAAGTCAAGCCATGTGGTAAACTTGATGAAACAAAAACACTTTGCAGAAAGATTTTTTCCCCCATAGGGTAGTTTTTCTTAGGAAATATTTGAGTAAAGTTGTGTCTCTTACTGAATTTTCTCATTGTCGAGTTGTAATGTTACATTGCAACTCTCTAGGCTATTTCTTATTGTTGATTATATATTTGCCAAACATGAATAGGCATCTATGTGCCTATCTCTGTGTGCTCTGCAATGAACTGGTAAGCTTTCCAGGGGCAGTGTTCTCCCTAGCGTCTGAGCGCCCGGCTAATTTAGTTGAGCGCCCAGCAGTCATCTCGCATGACATTATGAGATGACAGCCGCAGATCTGCAGGCACAGGCAGATCTAATGATCTGCAGAGATGGCAAGGGACGAGAGGGCAGGTGGGCAAATATTGCTAAATCTAATAGCGGGGACGAGGCAGGGCAGTGTTCACAAGCAAAGAGTATGAGGAGGTGGGGTTTCGAGAGTGGGCTGTACATGGTAATAGCAGGGGTGTAGCAGCTTAATACAGTAGCAAGGAGTATGGAGAGGTAGGTGGGTGAGAGGGGGCTGTACATGCTAATAGCGGGAGCGGAGCAGCAGTTCACAAACAAAGAGGATGTGGAGATGGGCGGGCAAGAGGAGGTCTGATAAAATAAAAAAAGTCTAGTTGAACCAGCCTGTCAGATATCAGAAAAAAGGCGTCAGGAAGTGATATCTCTGGTCTCAGCGTCAGCACAGTCTGTATAGTGCGGCTAAGCACACAGCAGCTTTCTTCTTGTACAGTACATAGAGAGAGAGAGAGAGAGAGACTCTCTCTCTCTCTCGTGCAAAAATCCTTGTAGCACTCACTGTGGTTCCTATTTAAAGTGACCCCATCTGCCGTTCTTATATTTGCTCATCTTTGGACCTGCGTCCATATTGCAAAAAGTGTGCAGAAACCCTTGCAGCACACACTGTGTCCTGAGCAACAGTTTTGTCACTGAATTGCTGAGGGTTTTGTACGGAAGCGTATTAGGGCCATGGTGAAGAAAAAAAAATACGGACAAAGTGAAGAAAAAAACTATATGTCGAGATGTTGACTTTATTCTCGACATTTCCACTTTAATCTTGACGCTTATGACGAGAATAAAGTCGAAATGTTGCTACATAACTTATGACAGGGTTTGAGAAAATACACCACAAACAGCACAATGTGTGGAACACACTCAATTTCCAGGAGAAAAAAAATCCTCAGAGCAGGCAAATCCAAATGTACAAAAATAAGGCACCCTACTACTTATGTTAAAATAACACAGCTTAAAGCTCAGGCGGAAATCTGTTTCCCAATAGGAATCTCCTAATATAAAGAAACCTATCATGGCCAAAGTCATGCTGAGCTCAACATGCATTTAATACCCCTGCCAAGGTTTGCAAGATGTCTTGCTATTTACTGCTGCTAGTTCAGCCTGGTGCTCGTCATAAGGCTTTCGATCATGACTCTAACTGTAGATTTTGCTTTAATTAATTTTTGTGCTAGGGTGTGGGAGGTTAAAAAATTCACATTTTTTTTAATAACACAAAACCTACATTGTCATTTAAAAGTAGTGTTCAGGAAAAAAAAATTAAGTCCAAGATTTATTTTTTCTAATCTATTAAACATTTTAGTAGACACATGTACATATTTCTCAGCACTATTATCTATGGGAAACATACTCTCTGAATCAATAGTTAAAATTAAAATAATATACTTCATATTAAAAATATATATTTGTTAAACTATATTTGAATTAGGGTTATGATGCACATATTCTGGTGTTTGGGCACATCTTTGCACAGTGATAATGCTATCCGCTGTTGAAAAAAACTTTTCCACAGACACACTTGTTGCAATGGATTTATTTAATGGCAAAGTTCAAGTTGGCCAGCCCTGGATTATATGATTTATGGAATCTCCACCAACTCAACATCTCTTTATCATCAAGAGGTACACTGTACTCATGAAATATTATATTACTACACTGAACTATTAATACTGTATTAATGTCACTTAATACGCTCTTGCTTTAAAATGAAAAAAGCAAACTTGTATATAAAACATCATTTTCCATTGTGGTTACAACATTATTGTTAAAAGATACACTAACCTTAAATTTACAATGTACACAAAAGTGGGCAGGGATGTACTACCAGCACTAGAGGGCAGTTTGCAAAATAGACAGAATTTCTGATTGGCAGTGCTATAGGAGAGGGTTCAAAATAATTCCATTGTAATTTAAAACTAATTTTAAATGGTAGTGCTTAGAACAGAGCAATGAGGCAGTGACTTGTCTTGTTCAGTGAATATGCTAATTATGAGTCATGACATGGACACCTTTATTCCATCAAACAATAGAGCTAGTGGTCATTAAAGTATTTCAGATTTTTGTTATTTTTACAAATCACCATTAATCATCAAAACAATTTCATTCCAAACATTTGTTCATAATAATGCACAGGACTGCATTTTCATTTAACCTGTAATTTTTCTTAGCTGTTCTTATTTTTTGATTTTTTTAAAGCTGCAAGCAAAACATACAATACATGTGCAAGACATTTTCCGGGTTTGTTTTGCTAAACTTCTAGTTAAGTACTGGTAGCCTAGGAGAGAAAAGTCAAGCCATGTGGTAAACTTGATGAAACAAAAACACTTTGCAGAAAGATTTTTTCCCCCATAGGGTAGTTTTTCTTAGGAAATATTTGAGTAAAGTTGTGTCTCTTACTGAATTTTCTCATTGTCGAGTTGTAATGTTACATTGCAACTCTCTAGGCTATTTCTTATTGTTGATTATATATTTGCCAAACATGAATAGGCATCTATGTGCCTATCTCTGTGTGCTCTGCAATGAACTGGTAAGCTTTCCAGGGGCAGTGTTCTCCCTAGCGT
This sequence comes from Polypterus senegalus, assembly GCF_016835505.1. NCBI lineage: Eukaryota > Metazoa > Chordata > Cladistia > Polypteriformes > Polypteridae > Polypterus > Polypterus senegalus. The sequence continues at coordinate 270,448,171 of NC_053155.1, forward strand.
CTGAGCGCCCGGCTAATTTAGTTGAGCCCAGCAGTCATCTCGCATGACATTATGAGATGACAGCCGCAGATCTGCAGGCACAGGCAGATCTAATGATCTGCAGAGATGGCAAGGGACGAGAGGGCAGGTGGGCAAATATAGCTAAAGCTAATAGCGGGGACGAGGCAGGGCAGTGTTCACAAGCAAAGAGTATGAGGAGGTGGGGTTTCGAGAGTGGGCTGTACATGGTAATAGCAGGGGTGTAGCAGCTTAATACAGTAGCAAGGAGTATGGAGAGGTAGGTGGGTGAGAGGGGGCTGTACATGCTAATAGCGGGAGCGGAGCAGCAGTTCACAAACAAAGAGGATGTGGAGATGGGCGGGCAAGAGGAGGTCTGATAAAATAAAAAAAGTCTAGTTGAACCAGCCTGTCAGATATCAGAAAAAAGGCGTCAGGAAGTGATATCTCTGGTCTCAGCGTCAGCACAGTCTGTATAGTGCGGCTAAGCACACAGCAGCTTTCTTCTTGTACAGTACATAGAGAGAGAGAGAGAGAGAGAGACTCTCTCTCTCTCTCGTGCAAAAATCCTTGTAGCACTCACTGTGGTTCCTATTTAAAGTGACCCCATCTGCCGTTCTTATATTTGCTCATCTTTGGACCTGCGTCCATATTGCAAAAAGTGTGCAGAAACCCTTGCAGCACACACTGTGTCCTGAGCAACAGTTTTGTCACTGAATTGCTGAGGGTTTTGTACGGAAGCGTATTAGGGCCATGGTGAAGAAAAAAAAATACGGACAAAGTGAAGAAAAAAACTATATGTCGAGATGTTGACTTTATTCTCGACATTTCCACTTTAATCTTGACGCTTATGACGAGAATAAAGTCGAAATGTTGCTACATAACTTATGACAGGGTTTGAGAAAATCCAAGTTAATTAAACATTCATTTTAAGATGAAGTTTAGTTTACGATGTTCTACTTTAATGACAAACTGCGAGAATAAAGTCAATATGTCGAATTCAATCTCAAGATAAACGGCGAGAATAAAGTAGCAATGTCGACAATAAAGTGGAAATGTCGAGAATGCATACCTACAAGTGTGAACTGAATATCCAACAGGCTCTCTCTTTCCTACTCAAAAGTCTTATTCATAGGTACTTTAAATTTTTTCAAAATTTTACCGACATGAGCAAAAGAAGTGTTCAGAAACAGAAAATAACACTGCTCAGTTATTTTAGAAAAGAGACGTCACAAACTAATGAAGGTGCGGCATCAACTCCTCATGTGGCAGTTTAAGACAAAGACATTGCAGAGGCTGGTCCATCAAGGGAAGTCTCTTCAGCACACACTCTGCCAATTGATAAATCTAAGCACCGCTTATCCGGCATAAACAAACAATGATATAAAGATTTTGATTGGCCAATGGTCAAAGAAAATGTTATGTGGTGCTCATTGTGCATGAAATACTCAAACAAACACCCCCACCCCCAAGGAGGGGTTACTTTGGGTAAATGTGCCATATACAAGAATTCGAAAAAAAAAAGCTTGCTGGACCATGAAAAAAATAAAACGCACATTGAGTCTTCTGCTGACCTTTTAGGAAAGTGTGTACTAGAGCAAACTGGAATCCGTCAAATTGAAAGATCAGTATCTGTGTTAAATAACTTACAGAGAGATGCCTTTGTGGGAGCTTTAAGATCCATGCATTGCTTGGCAAAAAATGAGTTTCCACATACAACATTGTTTGAAAAACTGTTGGAATACTGTAAAGAAATAGGTTGTTCCTTTTTACAACATCTTAATATTGGTAAAAATGCACATTACACCTCTGAAAGAATAATGCAAGAGCTGCTGGATGTCTTAGCATCAGAAATAAAATCTAACATACTGAAAAATATACACACAGAAAAGTTTTTCAGTATTGTGTGATGGAACCACAGATATCTCAGATGTAAAACAATTAATTATTTACATTAAATATGTTTGCCAGGTCACTAAAGAGGTCAGAATTAGTTTTGTTTACTATAACCAACACACTGCGTGAGACTATGGACACCCTAGGCTTGAAAACTGCTAATCTGGTTGGACTAGGGTCAGATGGAGCGGCAGTTATGATTGGGAAACAGAAAGGTGTGGCAGAACTGCTTAGAGATAAAACATCTGGACTCTTGGTCAACTGCCACTGTGTAAACCGCCGACTGGCCCTTGCAAGTGCCCAAGCAACAGCTGCACCTTATTTAACAAAACTGAACATCTTAAGGCAGCTATTCTATTTCTTCCAAAATTCTTCAGTTAGGATGGATGGTTTAATGGAAATTCAAAATATTCTGAACACTCCCCAGATTAAGCTGAAAATGGCCAGTGACACTAGATGGCTGTCTGATGACTTTGCAGTACATTCACTACGACAGTGTACGATGAGTGATCTCCTTGGAGGGCCCAGATCCTGGGGACTTTGATTATGGGAAAGCTGCAGACAACTGGGCCTCTAGGAAGAAAAGAAGAATAAATATTTCATTGAATACACCTTCTGCATATGCAAGTTGGCTTTGAAGAATATTTTTTAATTTTTCTTCATTAGGTTTACTATACTTTTTTCATTGTTTTCACTTTACTTCCCGACAACGACAATACTTGTGCCTCTTGGTTTATGTCATAACAATTGTTATTTAAAATTTTTGTTAGGGTTGGAGGATCCTGAATTGGATACTTCTTAAATTTAATAAAAATATTCTGGCACAAGTGTCAAACCTGAAAAAAGGAAGTCATATTGAGCTTTGGAAAATAATTAATAATAATTAATAAAAATAGTGCACATTTAATTTTCCCCGCCACCAAATTTTCCCATCCCGCCTCACCCAGCTACTACTTCTTGCCATCCGGCTGGAAAAAATTTCTGGGGAGAACACTGCAGGGGTGTTTGTTTTGTGTTTTGCTCCCGTTTTATTTTGTGCTCCCTTAAACTTTCACGCATTTAATGGGGCTATATACAGTATTTATATACACAGTATATATATCTATATATATCTATATATATCTATATATCTATCTATATATATATATATATCTATCTATATATATATATATATATATATATATATATATACACACACACACACACACACAGTGGAACCTCGTATACGCCATAGCATCTCAATTGGATTCAGGTCAGGACTTTGACTAGGCCACTCCAAAGTCTTCATTTTGGTTTTCTTCAGCCATTCAGAGGTGGATTTGCTGGTGTGTTTTGGGTCATTGTCCTGTTGCAGTACCCAAGATCGCTTCAGCTTGAGCTGACGAACAGACGGCCGGACATTCTCCTTCAGGATTTTTTGGTAGACAGTAGAATTCATGGTTCCATCTATCACAGCAAGCCTTCCAGGTCCTGAAGCAGCAAAACAACCACAGACCATCACACTACCACAACCATATTTTACCGTTGATATGATGTTCTTTTTCTGAAATGCTGTGTTCCTTTTACGCCAGATGTAACGGGACATTTGCCTTCCAAAAAGTTCAACTTTTGTCTCATCAGTCCACAAGGTATTTTCCCAAAAGTCTTGGCAATCATTGAGATGTTTCTTAGCAAAATTGAGACGAGCCCTAATGTTCTTTTGCTTAACAGTGGTTTGCGTCTTGGAAATCTGCCATGCAGGCCGTTTTGCCCAGTCTCTTTCTTATGGTGGAGTCGTGAACACTGACCCTTAATCCGCAATTACTTTTTCCAGACCCTTTGACTTATACCAAACAGGACGTATACCAAACAAATTTTTCCCATAAGAAATAAAGGGAAAATGATTAATCCGTTCCCATGGAAAAAAAAGTCCTATTGCTATTGGCATATTATACATTGATGGGGTTGTATAAAATAATTTAAACACTGCTTAATACTAAAATACATAAATACAAAAGCAATTAGATGAAATAAATGAAAATTTTACCTCACTTTACTTTTTAATAACATCTTTGTTTTTCACAATCGTAGATACTGTCGTTCTCGGCAAACAGTATGGAACAACCATGTCCCGGATACGCATGCCACCTTCATAATTTTCAATAATCAATTTAAATTTACATGAAAAAAACACAAAATCACGTTGTGACGATGCAGGTTTGCTGTATGCTCCCATCTGCTGCCGGGGAGCCCTTGAATCCTTCACCGTCGGTAATGTGCCTCACTGCTAACCTCATCGGTAACAACAAAGAAAGGGGATGGTGAAAAAGTGCAAAGTGCTTTTATTAAAACAATTAACAAAACAAGATGTTCAAATTAAAGTGCAGTCTCCAAAGTTCCAATAAATAATCCATAAAATCAGAAGTGAAACGTGGAGGTTAAAAACAATAGAAAAAGTCTTCTTAAAACAACGAAGTTAAAAGCAGGAAGCATTCTTTAAAAAAAAAAAAAACAACAAACAAGAAGCCCGGTGCCTGCTTCCCAACTGGGGCATCGCCCTACTTGCAGCTGACCTTCGGTCTGCCTGCTTCAGCCGCTTCATCCATTCTCTCTCGCGTTTGTTCTTTCTTTTTACTCCCCTTCAAGCCAACTCGCGCTTCTGTTTATCAAGATAAGCAGCCCTCTCTCTCTCTCTCTCTCTCTCACTCACTCACTCAACCTCCCGTCTTTTATTTCTTTTTACTCCCCTTCTAGCTGACGTGCGCTTCTGTTTATCAAGATAAGCAGCCCCAGGAACAATCATGAATGCGGACGGTCCTTCACAAGTGCACTTTGGTGAGAAACGCCCACATCGCTAATCGCCCTGACAACCTTCAACCACATAACTACCACGCCCTCTCACCAAGCTGCGAGCGCGGTGATTATTTATTTTAAAGCTGGACTTTGACAGGAGCTGTGGACCGGCTATATCACACACGTGAAAGTTCAAAGAGAGTTATAGCGCGGGTTGTTCACTGAATGCTAGCAACTGGCGCACTAACGCTCGTGGGCAGTCGTGGCTTTGTCTCAAGAGAGGTAAACAAGGTTAGCACGCGAGTCGTATTCCAAACAAAGGTCGTATACCAAGTCAAATTTGTGTGTCCAAACAGGACGTATACCAAGTTGGACTTATTCCAAAGCAGACGTATACCGAGGTACCACTGTGTGTGTGTGTATATATATATATATATATATATATATATATATATATATATATATATATATATATATATACATATACACACACACACACATACATGATTTGTGTGACTACAGTTTACTTCATAATTGATAGCAAATGTCAGGTATATTTCTGCAAAACACATTCACGGTATATTAAACTGTAATCACATCACCAATTTACATCAATCAACAGCTCTGCAAAAGTAAGAGCTGACCTTAAAATCAAAGCACTGTGATGCCAAACATCAACTTCTTATGACTTAATTGAAAATTTGTAATTTTTTTTTGTATTTTTTGGTCAAACAACACACATTGTTTCTCTACTGGCTGTGTTATGGCCAGAAGTCAGTGAAAGTGAGATTTATTTGTGACAGCTTATGAGAGCAAGAGGAGATCCTATCAAAAGTGGAAATTAGTGGGCTTAAAAAAACTCAGTCCTGTGCAAATATCGAGTTGGAGACTCGTTTGAAAATAAATATGAGTAAATGCCAACAGAAACCTCTGTTGAAAAATTTTTGTTATTTTTTTAATGATGAATAAATTAAATGTGAAAAAATGTATTATGTCCATTCACTGAAAATTACTAATCATACAGCAAAGCAGACTATATTTTATTCCGTAAAGAAAAATATTGTGAATGTGTATGTGTTATTATTAATATTTCTGTTTTATTTACTGTTAGACTTTGCTTCACACAGCAACAGCAATAATTTATTAAAGGTCAGCAGACTTTATTTTGCAAGAAAAATAAGTGACTTAAAATTTAGATCACATGTTAGAGCCACATAGATCCACTTTTTCCATTCATGTGTCTAATTATTAAGTGCTTAGCTTTGATCTTCCTAGTGATAGTTGAGCCACTTGAGTTAATATTAATGAGCTGAGAATGTTAAGGTGGCACAGAAATATCTTCTTCAAACATTACATGTGTCACATTTTTAAGTGGCTCTATCGCTGTTGCAATGTCTTATCTTCTGTGTCAATGTTGTACCCTTGTAGAAAGTAGTGCTGCACATATACAGTAGCAGGGTATTGTTTAACAGATTCCTCAAACATTTTGAAAGAGCTGTTCCATTTTTTCAGAACATTGATCATGAGCTTGTGTTCTGGCAACTGCACTGCTCTGCAGTTTCATTTCTACTTTTCATTTAGAGTAATGCTAGTGATAATGCTTTATCTAAAAAAAAAAGTTATGAAAGCATGAACTCTTCTAAGATGGCAAGACACCTGACACTTTCAACTTAAGTGGGGCTGCTATAAAAAGTTTTCCTCCTGCAGGCATTCTAAATACCACGCTCATATTTAAATATTGCATAATTTTCTCATAAATGCATTCTGTATGTGAATAGTATATTAATAAATATTAAAACAGCAACACTTCATCAATTCACATATCACCCAAGGTTTATTCACTATATTGTCTCAATATTTAGAACAAAGCCCTAATTATGATACATTATAAAGAAAAACATGTTGACATTAATTGGAGGAAGACATATTTGTTCTACACCCTTCTTTCTTTCCTTTTTTAAGGTATTGTTAGACTGGTAGTTTTCATTTAGATTTGTGACTAACTGTAGTATTAAAATTATTTTACTGTAAAACATTTGTTCTGTCACACTTCAACATTGCACTTTATTATTAAATGTTATGTAAATTGTTTTTATAATTTACTTATGAACAACAAGTAGTAAAAATAATAATGAAACATTCACACATTATTGCACCCTGACATTTAGTACATTCAACTGTTGATTTATAAAACAACTTAAAACACAAAGTACCACAGTTCTATATACAAAAGAGAGTGATTGCTGCATGTAATGTGTTTGATCAGATGCTGAGCTTCACTTAGGTTAATGTGCAACATTCATTAACAATTTAATACAAGTATAAATAAATTCATATAGCAAACTGTGGACATGGCCGATTTCTCTTTGATTACTTCAGGTAGCCAGTCAGTCATTTTCTAACCCACTTAGTACTAAATAGGGTCATGGGGTTCGGCTGGTGTCTATCCCAGTGAGCACAGGGCACCAGCCAAGGAACAAACCCTGGACGGTGCAAACACACACACCCAAAAACAGCACAAACTAGGTCAATTTAGGATTACCAATTCACCTAACCGTCATGTTTTTGGACTGAGGGAAGAAACTCGAGCATCCATAGAAAACCCATTCAGACATAGTTGTTCCATTTGGATAATCAGACATATACCTTATTATGAAACATAAATTAGTCATCAAGTGTTCTCGTACAGAGGGTTTGAGAGCTACACGTCAGCTAGTTTCTCCATGTAAAAAAGAGGAGTGAGGGGTGGAGTCAACCCATAATTGCATTCTAAATAGAAAAAGCTATTCTCCCATTGGACAGAAACATATCTATTTCAGTGCATTTTCCTGTAAATGATGTATAAACACAACATGCTGATCTGAAAAATCCTACAATGCTGCACAGTGTATATAATAACACTAGGCAGCATTGTGGGAATAAACACTACTGACTGCAAAACTTTGAATATTCAAAATTAAAATGAATATTGCAAACTGTACTAAATATTCAACTATAGTATTACTTCAAGAAACCAGATACAATCTTTGTTTTGCTCTCAATATTTTTGATTAGTTTCCTAAACTGTGCATTACTATTAAATATGTAAATGATAACCTCTGTCAGTTAGTTCCAATACAGATCACTTTGTAGAAATCAAACACAAAGCATGCATGACTAATTTGAGGCACAGAGGCTACAACTCATTCATGCAGTCATGCATAATGGAAGTCAGCTGTCTGTTGCCAATGTCTTTTGACAGAGCAATGAAAACAAATGCATAGCAAAAAATGCAAGTTACTTAGTTTACACTCAGTAGCCTTTTAAATGCATTTACATCCCTGACCAATTCTCTAACATAACTGAATAAGAAATAATAGAGTGCAATTTTTAATGTGACATTGTTTAATGTTATAAACAAACAATCATTCAGAAAAAAAAACTAACTGGCTGTTTGAATAAGTATTCAACTGCCACATTTTAAATATTTTGTTAAGCCACCTTTAGTAACAATAGCAGCTTCAAGCTTTTCAAGCTGTCCTTGAAGCTGTTGTCCTGTGAGGGGTCTATAATGCAAGCTAGCTGTTGACTCTCAGAATTTGCCTTCTGACCCAGTTAAAAGCTTTGGGTGTGCCAGACCTGCTCATGCCAGAGCCTCCTCCAGTTTTGCAGTCTCCAAGATCCTTTTGATGGTGTTAGCAACATAGTTTATTCCAACACTTCTTCCCCTAATACAGAGGGTTTGTTAAGTAATTAACATAAGCTGGGACACCTGCGGAAAAGAAGCTGCTACCCCTAGTACTTGATCCCTTTTTGTATAACTCTGACAATTTTTTTTTTCAGTTTTTGGTAACCTACACTATTTTATTCAAATCTGAATAAATATTTAAAATAGGTGTTGCTCTAGAACTTTAAACTGGTACTGTGTGTTCCAGCTTTGCACACTGGTTGGGAGTGATTATTGCACATTTTCCTCAGGCAGATTTAAACCAGATGGTTCAAATGATGCTAGTGCACTTCAGTTTTTAAATACCTGATTCTCAATTGGATTCAGATCTGTCCATTGACTAAGTCATTCCAAGACATTATTTTTTTGTCCTTGTGCCAACCCAAAGTAATTTCAGCATTGTATGCAAGACCATTGACCTGCTGAATGATGAACGTTTAACCCAAGATTAAGCTTCTCTTCCAGTATCACATTATATTTTCCAGCCCTCAATATTCTTTCTATTTTAACCAGGAACCAAATTCCTTCTGATAAAAAGCAGTTCCACTGCTAAAATCACCATACTTTGCAGTAGGTATTTTTTTCATTTTGACCATGTCCACATTATAACCAAGTGACTCATGAGTTCTTGGCAAACTCTAGATGTTACAAAATATAACCATGTGAAAACACATCTTCTCAGAAACTGTGATATATGAGAATCTATTAATTAACTTTTCACCTTGGTAGCTAAGCATATCTGAAATTTCTTAATGTTAATCTTTGTTCATACTCCTTCCAGTCACCCCTTTCAACCCTAAACTATATTATTGAAATACTTTAGGAAGATACAGTATGCTCCAAAGCTAAGTCTTAAGGCTTAAAATGTAAACCTAATTTTATTACTTGTGGCCTTTTGAGTCCATGAATTGACATCTTTTCACACCTAACTCTATAGATTGTTGAAAATTCAGCACATGCCTTTTATTTATTTATTTATTTTTAACTTTTGGCAATATAGAGTGTAGTGCTCTTCAAAATATTTACTCAGGTGCAACCATCAAAATACATCCAGCTTACACAAAGGGTTTAACTGGTTACCATGGCCGCTAGTAAATGCTTACCTGGATGATAGAGAAAGCTAATGTTACACCATGCTATAAATTGCTTAAAAGCAATCCCACATCTCAGAGTGCATCTGTAAAAATCTTGACTGATGGCGGCTACTTATCTATACAATTATTACCTCACAAATCAGATAAGAAAGTAATTCTGATTCTAGACATCTTACTTATTCATTTAGACAGCATATGGCATCCTGACCTATACATATAGTAAAAACAATTTTCAGTTATGTAAACTCGCATTTAATTCCAGCATGAGAATTTAAAACATTTCTGATTATTAGCAACAGGTACCAAAATTACAGATTGCCAAAAATCTTACACTTTATTCATTCAGCTTTATTTTGTGGGCTTACAAAACAAAAAAACTTTGCTGCTTTCAAACTACCATCCACAATCTTTTTGAAAATTCTACATTCACATTTCTTCTGTTCAACTCCCAAATGTATTAAAAGTTCATATTACTGCCTCCTTTGTGCATATAAAGTATGCTCTATAATATCACACATCTACTTATTCTACAAACAAAGGAAAATTAAAAGCTTAAACAGCAGTGTGATAAAAAGTTAACTTTATCAAGCAATCAGTACAGTATATCACTGTAATTAATGGATTAAATGTTTGTGTAGACATATACATTTTTGAGCCTGTTTGCAATTACCTAACGTTTACATAGAAATATTTGAAAAGTCCATGAGTGTTAGTCGCTATATAAAAATTACTTTAAAGCTGTAAGAAACTGTACATTTAAAGTACAAAGATTAAGAGGCAAACTTCAAAAAAGTACAGAAGTAAAGGTAAAGTACAGTCTCTTTTACAGTATATAAAACGCAAAATAAGCAGCCACTATACCATACAGCTGATTATTTATCACAATTGTTTAACATCTGAGTACTTGCTTGTTGGAATGCACCAAGACAGCTAACCTTTGAACTTTGAGCTCCAAACCAAGTCACCTGCACACAGGCAAAGACCCAACAATACAGGAAAAATTCTAAACTTTCCCATGTTCCCGTTTTCCTTTTCTACCAGAGATTACCTGCTGATGACAGTGACACTTCCTTCATGTTGCTTTCACAAGAGGTCTTTAAAAGAAAAAAACAGTCTTAAGCTTTAGAAAGCTAAGCCAAGTACTCCCTTTAGCTTTGCATTTTCCTACAGTTTTAACTGCCTGGGAAATTCCTTACCAGATGCCAATTTCAACATCTTCATCTTACATTGGTGACATTATCACACAAGAAATCATTAGTTTGTTATTACTGTATGTTCTTGTCCCTTGCTTTTGTGGGGGAAAACTGAAAAATATCTCTGTATGTGAGAAACATGGTCTTGGAACATAACATTTTTTTAGACTCATGTTCAGCTAGCAACGTAAAATGTGTGGTGTTTGAAACAGTGAAGTTATACCCGGGGTGAGGAAATTAACATCCTTACATTACCAAGTGAAGCTTTCTGGATCTTTATATTAGATACACGTTCTCCTTAGGGCTGAGCACATTTAATGATCTGTCTTATGTCCTAAATCATGTTACATGATTTGATTTGTTTTATTCACCTACTGCACACTCATTTTTTTTGGTTTGACAGTTACAAAAGCTAATAATAGTTATTCATTTTTCTTTATAAGTTTAGTCTTTTGTTTATTCAACCTGCTGCTTTTGTTCAATAATATATAACTCTATTTCTTTTATTTCCAGTAGTATTTTTCTATCCCCATTAACTATGATTGTTTCAATACATCAAGATAAAGTGATACTGTACCCCAAGTCGCAGAAATACAAGCGACTTATAAATGTTGCCTAGACAGGCACATTTGATTTAGAAAGGATTCAGACCACTTCACTTTCTGTATACTTTATTGCATAGCAGATTTAATTTTAAGTGGATAAATTTGACATTTTCATTTATCAATCTGCACTCAGTAGCCCATAGCCTGCTATTAGACAATTCAATTCTTCCTCCAGATGTTAGAAACTTAATGCTAACACTCTAAGTTAATTTTGCAATTTCTGCACAATGCACATTTATTTATTACCAGTCTACCTTTCGAGTGACTGATTTACTGTCCTGTGAGTATGTAACTTTTTTATATTTCTGCTGCTGCATGCATCTAAATTTCCCCTAGAGATTAATAAAGTTTATCTAATCTAATGACAAAGTGAAAATACGTTTTAAGAAAGGTCTGAAAATTAATTAAAAATCAAAAACTGAAATCTCTCATTTATAGAGTTATTCAGACCCTTAATTTAGTATTTTGTAGAAGCTCCTCTGGCAGCAATTGCAACTACGAGTCTTCTTGGGTAAATCTTACAAGCGTTGCAGTTTGCACTCGTGGATTTGGGCAGTTTATCACACTCTTCCTGGTAGATAAGACATTTCCCATAATTGAGCTTGAGGTTAACTACCATGTTCAGGCGTCTCCACAGGCTGAGCCACTCAAGGACAGTCAGAGACCACTCCAGCATTGTCTTGGCTGCATGCTTCAGATAATTTTTGTGGTGAAAGGTGAACCAACATCCCAGAATGAGACTGTGTACACTTTTCCAGCAGAGTTCATCAAGAACCTTTAAGTATTTGGCTGCATTTGATGTTCCCTCAATTCTGAGTCTTCCTGTCCCTGCCACTGAGAAATATCCCCATAATGCCACAGGTGAGGTATTATACAGGTGATGAGCAATGCCTGGCCTTCACCAAACATAGTGCTAGGAGTTCTGCCAAAAGACTTCAATTTCTGTCTCATCAGACCAGAGGATCCTTTCCTTCATGCTATTAGAGTCCTTTGAATGCCACATGCGCTGCTTCAGATGCTTAACCCTTAAATACTCACGCTGCTGTATTTTATACAGCAATTTCAGTTATTTTTGTCCAATGTCCTTTTACTTAAACCTACCGGCAGCATCTGCCATCTGTCCTCAGCTTGATTCACTACAAGTACATTTGTCGCAATGGTTTCCTTTCAGTGTGCCCCCAGCCGGTTTTATGGGTGGATGCACAGTTCCATATAGTGCGTTTGGTACACTGCGCAGGTACTTATGTATGTATGACAACGATGAGATGTTTTTCTTGCAATGACTTTGTCTGCAAAGAACATTCCACAACTGAAGTGAAATGTGATACATGTGCAAATCCTGCACTGGATGAAGTGTGACTGATGATAAATGGATCAGGTTTATTTTCAGATAGTCCTAGACTGTGTTATACTATTCAGTAATATGGTATTAAATTACATTAAAAACATCCATCCATCCATTATCCAACCCGCTATATCCTAACTACAGAGTCACGGGGGTCTGCTGGAGCCAATCCCAGCCAACACAGGGCGCAAGGCAGGAAACAAACCCCGAGCAGGGCGCCAGCCCACAACACACATTAAAAACATGTACAATTAAAAATCATTGCAATATTTTTTATTACAACCTCACAGTGTGCATATAAATAGCCATTAACACTGGTGCATAAAGTACACCGCGCAAATACTTATGAGATGAGAAATGGTGTGAGTAGTTAAGGGTTAAGGGTCTCTGTATATGCAGCATAGCAGGTATGTTTAACCTTGAAACTGAGATCGACGGTGGGATGAGCAGTCTCAATATCTCTATCCAAATCATTAACACCAAACTCATGGCAGATAGCAACTGCCAACATTTCACCAGAAAATGTATCTAACACCTTTATTTTCTCACTTCTACATCACTGACTTAGCACACTTGGGCTAGACCCCATAGGACTTGCACTATGCTTTGAAGGCACAATAAAACTTGATTTTTTTTTTTTAGCCAAAGAAAATATGCAATAAATGCACAGGTAACTCTTTACTCTAGAACAGTAGTGTGAGGAAGGCAGATACAGTATCCAGTTCATTTCACCCTTGCCCCCAGTAAAGAAATATCAATTAAACCTTGAAATGTGTGATGTTTCATAATCAAATCTTGTGCAAAAATCTATACTAGACCACGCCCTTCCCTGCATATCAGAGCGAGGTCCAAATTCCATTCTCATTAAAAAATAAATAAATAAATAAAAGCTATTACCACTCCCTAAACTTGTGCCTCCAAATTATTTTCTCCACTACACATAGCCACAAAGCTTATGAATGTGCAAAGGTTGAAAACACAAAAGTAAAAGAATACAAATAAAAATGAGAAAATACTTGAAGTCACTAAAGTTAAATGTGCAAATTCTGAGGATTGACTGTACTTACTTTGTTAAAGTAAAAATAGTTGTGTTACTTTAAAAAAAAAAAAAGTCCTGCAATATACAAGTGTCCACCTGATGACAGCAAATGATGTAGAGGGTAATTACAAAGGCATTCTGAAATCATGGGAAAAGAGCCGAATAAAAGTATACATTTACTCCAGCATGTACTGAAGGGTTGAACCAGTCCAGTTTTGGGTCACAGGAAGCCAGTGAGTATTGCAGCAGCACTGAGTGGAAGGCAAGAAGGAAAAATGGTGTGCCAGTCCACTGCAGGACACAAATGCACAACCAATCAGTAAAGAGTGAGCTGTGTCGAATTCAGTAACAGAAACCTATAAATAAATAATCAATAGTTTTAATCTAGCTCTCTACTATTGATAATTTGGAACAGTACGATCTGGTGGTGTAGTGGCTAGTGTTCATACTGAAATCTTTGGGGACTCGTGTTGGGAATGTAGCAGCAACCGCAAAACTTTCTGGATGGAAAACTGCTTATAAGATTAAAGTAGCAAACCGTACATGGCAGTTTTCAATATTTTAATCTTAATATAAAACATTACATTTTTACATTGCTTCAGCAGATCACTCATATGAAACCTGCTCTGATTTTTTGCTTTAAGTGTGTAATCTACCGCTGGACATTAAAGTGCGATATGCAGCTTACATTTATTGTAATGTTTTATTTCAATGTCTCAAACTAAAAGTTTACCACGCATCATAACAGAGCATGACAGATTTTTTTGAGGGTGAAATTAAAATAACAAAAAAGATCATCTGGTTTAAAATCTTAAAGTAAACTTAAGGCACTGGCACAAACTAGAAAAAAAAAAATCAACAAAACCGTAAAAAGGTAAAAATGTTTATTTGAACTTCACACTACAACACCCAGATGGTGGCTGCTACAATTAGGCTGCCTGGCACTATGAGGGGAATCTTCTTAATTAACAATTTAACCCTACTGAATAAAGTTTTCTCTTTATTTGAATAATTACTAGTTGCATTCATGCTAAGGATATGTTCATTTGTTTGATTAAGCTCTTTCTCTATCTCATCGCATAAAAAAGCCATGAAAGTGTAAATACAGGATGAAGGAGCCATGACAAAATTTGTGACACAATATATGCAGCATTAGCATTTAACAGTGCACTTCCACAGCTGTGATTCAAAGAGCACAAAAAAATAAATTAAGCCTCTTCAAAGTTTATGGGGGGAAAAAAAAATCCTATTTGTCTTATGCCATGTCTACTTGGTAAACTTGAAGAAAAACACTGGCTACCTACTACATGAAAGGCAGGCCAAGCATCTCATGATACACTTTTATCTTTATCAAGTACATCGAATCACTACTTCCATTTATTACTCCCTTTTTATTCAAAGTTAAAATTATCTCCCTAGGAAAAAATGTGTCACTCTACAGCTGGTACACTTAATAATTAAAACCTTTGCATTAGTTCCCATTTAAATCTTTTTTTAATTGTGTTCATGTATGTCAAACATTTCAGTAACATCTATAGTGAGACGGAGACTATTCAACTATGGTATCACAAACACCGTCTAACTATACATTTTGGTGTGTCAGTGTGAGCTGTTTATGTTTGTGGCAGGCTGTCAAACTATGCTTTCCGATTTAAATGTTTCATATTTAAACATTGTTGAATTTATACTTGCATTTTAAATTATGTCTACATTATATATATTGGCAGGAGGTAATGTACATCGTTTATGTGATATTTTCCACAACAATCAATTAAAATTTCATGCAAAAAGTGTTAACATGTTATGCAGCCACTCAAATTTGGATTACCATTCCACTGTAATTAACCATGGAGGGAGGTTAGGCAAGGACTCATTTTCTGTGTCATATGCCTTTCAGTCTTTATTTTAAGGACATTAAACTTCTTTTCGCTGTGTGCAGAGCTTCTCTGCAGATCAGACCAGATTGCACTTCATGTGAAAATGAACTTTGGCCAATCAGTAAATGAGCCAACAGAGTGTTCTCTTATTAATACTGAAGAAAAATGTGATTTTAGCCGAGATTTCTTGATTTACTCCTGTCTTTTTCCTATCATCAGTGTGTGTAGGTGAATGGACATTAAAAATGTTAAATTTAAGTATAAACAAACCTTCAACGCATCTTGTGAGCTGGGGTTGGAACTAGAGTATCAGTTTGTTGAGTGCCAGAGTATCTGATTTTAATCTGACAAAACTTGTAAATTGCATGCCTTTTTTTAGTATACTTCTTGCTGCAGCATTATGAAAACACTAGGCTGACCCGCCTTTTAAGGCGACCGACTTTTAAGTTGACCACTTCTTAAGGCAATTCAATATGTAGATCAATTTGATATTTATACAAACTCATTAATTTGGTTATATTGCATTTGAGCTGAATTACTTTAATACTCGTAGTTTCTGTTATTTTTGTGATGAAATGTAAATTTTTTTTTCTATATTGAGGTCGCCCTTTTGAATCCCCCTGATATTTACTACACGGAGAGGCATTTGTACTCCATCAACATTAATTATTTCCAGAGACATAATTTTGTCTATTTTTCCAGCGCATTGCACACAAAAGCAAGGGAACAATGGGAGCACCAGAACTCTGCTCACATCATGTCGCTTTGTACCGCAAGCTGCAAGTAGTAAGTCTGTGATAAGCGGAATACCGCTACGCTTTCCACTCACGGGACGGAAGGACAATCCCGACCGCTTTTATATAGTAAGAAAGAACAAGAAGAAGATATCGCACAGTCTGGAGTAGAAAATCATCTTTTACCTGGAAAAACGAAACTACAAATCCCATCGTGCATTGCAAAATGGACGGGGCGTGTGTGAAACTCCACGCCTGCTTAGCACTCACAGGATGGAAGGACAATCCCGACCGCTTTTATATAGAAGGATAGAAGATTTGTTATAAGAATCTCTGCAGTGTGCCACTCAATAACATGTACACAGATCCCAAAACATGAGGCATCATGAATGCCTAAGAATCTGCTGGAATGCTAACATCTCACAAAATATCATTTGCAAATGTGGCTTGTGTAGTAGTTGCATTACTATTTGTAAGTTATTTATCTAATGTTACGTTTTATATTAAGGTTTGATAATATTTTATGAAAGAAATTACAAAAAAAAAACAAACACAGAATAATTTTTCAATATACTGAACAAATGCATTCAAAAACAAGTATTTATAGTAATTCTTTAGGAGGGTAGAGCAAATGGCCCCCTTATCACAATAATGCACTGACTACAGTTGAAAGTCAGAGAGTCTTCAGAACTGACGGCAGTTATCTTAATATGTAAATGTTAAAACGACACTTAACGAAAAAAGTGTTTAGCTCTATGTTCAGCTGTGCTTATTTAAATATGCCTATTACAAATTGCAAAAAAAAATTAAATACGTAATACAAATATAATAAAAGAAAACAGGTTTTCATATACACACATGCATATATACATATACATACTGTATATACATGTACAGTATATGTGTGTGCGTATACATATACATTCACACAAAACACACACATATACACACACAACTATAAAATAACCTGTTTAACACTGTGTGGGTTTTCCCTGTATTCCAAAACAGCCGTGACCTTTCTAGGCATAAACTCCACAAGACCTTTAAAGGTGTTCTGTAGTATCTGGCACCAAGGTGTTACTACCAGATCCTTTAAGTCCTGTAAGTTGGGAGGAGGAGCCTCCACAGAATGGACTGGTTTTTCACAAATGCTCGATTAAACTGAGATCTGGGGAATTTGGAGGCTAAGTCAACACCTTGAACTCTTTGTCATGTTCCTCAAACCATTCCTGAACATTTTTTTTAGCGTGGCAAGAAAACTTACCCTGTTGAAATAGGTCACTTCCATCAGGGAATACCGGAATACCACTGCTGTGAAGGGGTGTATGTGGTCTGCAACATCCTTTAGATAGATCATGCGTGTCAAGGAAACATTTCACATGAATGCCAAAACCCATTGTTTCTCAGCAGAACATTACCCAGGACATCCCACTGCTTCTGCCAGTTTACAGTCTTCTCATATTATATCCTGCTGCCTTCTATTCCCCAGGTAAATAACGTACACACACCCAGCTGTCCACATGATCTAAAAAAATTATTATTTAACAGACCAGGCCACCTTATGCCATTGCTCCCTGGTCCACTTGTGATGCTCACGTGTCTATTATAGGCACTTTTGGCGGTGCAAGCTGTGATGCACTGTGTGTTTTGCCATCTTT
This sequence comes from Polypterus senegalus, assembly GCF_016835505.1. Lineage (NCBI taxonomy): Eukaryota > Metazoa > Chordata > Cladistia > Polypteriformes > Polypteridae > Polypterus > Polypterus senegalus. Next base: position 270,466,087 of record NC_053155.1, read on the forward strand.
CTCTCAAACCAACATGTTCAAAAACCATCTAAACCAATTCACTGCTGCAGGGGAACAGCAGGCACCACCAGGCAGAAGGCAGGAAACAACAATGGACATGATGCCAGTCTGCTGCTGGGCCAGAAAGCTTTGAGAGGGAAGAAAACATGTTGGACTACACAGAGTAAATGCAAAGTTTTAAAATAACATTAAAATAATCCTTTCATGAAACATGAACAAAAGTACTTCTAGTGTAACAAAAACAGTGAGCTTTTAATTTATGTTCTATTGCGTTCTACACAGAGGACAACACAATTCTTCTTTCTATCAACTCCTATTTCAGTGTTAAACAATCTAAATATGATTAAGTAGTTACATGGGCATTTGGTTAAACATATTAACAGCACTTTTATGGCAGTAAACCATCACTACTATCTATAGTATAGACTGTATTTTTCCCCCAGCTTTTTTCAGCTCCTTTGTCATGGTTTTCCACTACTTTGCCTGGCTCTCTTTCATTTTTACAGAAATATATGCAACAGACAATATCATTTATTTGTTGAATTGCTTCCATCATATATGACTTATTCAATTACTCATTCAATTAACATTTGATGTGAATGACTAATAAATACTATGCATTTATTCTTTTCCAAATACATCATACCACAGTATCAGTGAGTCTTGATTTGATCATCTAAGGCTTAAACTGAACAGCTTAGTATAGATACACTGAATCATTATGGCTAAAATCCAACCATTTATATGTGGCATTTGTTAATGCTTAACCAAAGAAGCAATTTCATTCTGGGAAATGCTTACTATTTCTACCAATGCTGAATAAAATAATCTCTTTCACTTTTCCTACGTATTTCCTGTGTTCAGATTAACATGTCTTTAAGCAATAACTGAAGACTTCAGACTTTTTCAATGGTGTAAAAAAGCTTATAATGTCTCTCAGATTGAGCTCATGTTACCGTAAGAGCCACTTAACTTGATCAATGCATTATTTTAAACTGCATCTTCAGAAAAATTCAATATTAATACTTAAACATTACAGAAGGGACTAAGAGAATCAATAGAAAGCATTTCCAGACTTTAGAGGCTATTTTTGATCAAATAAATAAAGCCAGCAACAAATAAATGTATTAGAAAGCAACACATGTGCACACAGTCCTATATATTGTACATACAGTATGTCTTTCACAAACACACAAAATGCATTAAAATGTATTTGGCTTCTTTCCTGATTGCCACTATGACTGCAACTAAATGCATCCTATAATTTAGTACCAGTCTTTTTTATGAATGTAGAAGAATTTGAGCCATTTCTATAAACATTTCCCTGTACAACTGCTTCAATTGACAAACACTGGTTAAGATTTCAAATATAAACTGCTTGCCATATGACCTTGCCTCAGCAATTCTACAGGGTTTAGGTTTGGACTTTTACTATGGCTAATACTGTGGTTAAGTGGAGTCCCACAGCCTTATGAATGACTTGTAGGCTTACACACTGATAAAAATCATAACTATTTCTTTGATTGGAGCATTATTTGCCTGTTGAGTCTTTGTGCTGGCAATTTGACTTTGAGTGTAAGGATCAAATTAAAGGATGTTTATACTAAAGAAGGACTGATTGTAATGAAGCCTGGCTATTTTCAATAATTTGGCTCTTATTATCCATTGGGTTGATCTAACAACAGACAAATGTTTTTTTCGCACAATGCCCACTGGTGTTAAATAATGTTTTTGTTGGATTAATAAATTAGGTTTAAAACATATATTCCTTGATCCTAGGAGTTCTTTATTCAAGATTATATTTTGAACGAAATTTCTGGTGTCATAAACTTGCAGTAACAGAGGAAATCAGGAAGGGTCAAATACGTTTTTAACCTCACTGAATATATAGTACATATGCATTGTATACAAACACAAATACCAGAAGTATTCCATACTATTTAGTGCTGCTACCTCATGGATCCAGTATTCAGGGTTGAAGTCCAATCCCAGTCACTGTGTACCTGTTTCTATACGGGATTTCCTCTGGGCATATTTTCCTTTTATATCCCCAAAGTCAAGTGTTTTCAGTTAACTGGTAATGCTAACTGGCAGAGTACTGGTATGTAGGTGGGAATGTGTATTTGTGGGTGCAGTGGAGCATGTATGCCTGATGAGCCCAAAATAGGGCGAAACATGTGTCGCGTAATCTTTGCATTATTTGACAGTTAACTATGTACCATTCTATGATCTGCTTCTCGCAACTAAGAGGGCACCCCTGGCAGATATTTGCCGACTTGCAGACCAACCACATGTGTTACCTAGTAGGTAACCACCCATACAATCAGATTGTGATTCAGACTTCAAATGCTTAGATAGATAGATAGATAGATAGATAGATAGATAGATAGAGAGAGAGAGAGAGAGAGAGAATTCATCGAGCACTTAATTCTAAGTGCAGAAGCATCATCAAATTAAAATGAATTTGAAAAAGTATAAGTGCATTCCACAGTATGTACAACACTACTCACCCACTTCAGGACATTATTCTCCACATGACTTATTCCTGCTCTCATTTTGCACATTACTGTCACTAAAGGACTCAAATCAAATTACTACCAGTGCTCCCTCTATCACTCTTTTTTATTTCTTACATATTTTTTCAATTTTAAAATTTCCTTTATTATGTCATAATGTCAGCTTGTGTGTTGACTCAATAATACAACATTTGGTAAAGGATTCTTAACAGCAGTGCTAATGTTTGTGATGGAACAACTTTTAAAAAGAAAAATGCAATGCACTTTTATTACTAGACACAATACTAAATACATTCCATTAGATGTACATGTACATTCATACATCTTGCAAACATTAATGCTGGTTACACAAAACAAAATTTAGTATTGGAGGGACAAATCAGTTTCTATTATATATTGTAGACTACTGTATATACATACATACAGTACATACTGTACCTACACATGCAAATCGTTCATATACTGTAAACACACACAGACTTCGCCATCTATAAAATTTAAATGAAATATTTTCCTTTCATTCTTCTTTCAAATCTTTACTATGAAAGTCAGTGAATTTCTTTACTTACACTAGATGAAGGTATTTCATCTTCTCCCATTGAGTCATCAACAATTTGATGTCCATTCTGTTCATTTAAAAAAAAAGGTTAGTGGCCTGAAACGAAAATATTTCTTCCAGTCCCGACATTGGATTTACACTTTCTAAACACTACCACAAATACAAAAATCTAATGAGGTCAGCACATGACTCTCTCTGTTTACAATTATAAATACAGTACAGTACACAATGTGAATTTACTGAAATATACCTAAGGTGCAATAGTACCAACATTTATTTTCACATTTTTGTCCATTTTAAAAGCAATTCTGTCACTGTAAATAGTGAAAGCATAGCATGTAATCAATGCTCCTTTCTAATTAGAATTAAGCTATTGTGAATACTGCATATGATGTTGAATTTTTAACTTTAAAATCACAAGGCTCAAGTTTTGGATTGTTTTTTGCAATTATATTAGTTTATTTCTGAATCATCTTTAAAACCTTAAGGATGAATAGCTGGAATTCACTCAAAATCGAATCAGCTCTTAGAACTAATTACTGCAACTTGTCTGCAAAATTTCTTTAAGAATTCATCTATGCATTCTCATGTTACAGTGCCCACAAAATTTTCACCACTAACACACAGATGCATATCTTTCCAAAACTGCTCAAAAATGTTCTAGGATTATGAAAACGTATTTTTCCATTGAAAAATTGAGGTTGATTTTTTAATAAAAACAGTACTATATCCATATATGAAATATGGAGAAAGTAAAAACGAACTATATCAAAAATACATGCTGGTGTTTTAAATATGTGTTTGTATTTTTGTCTTACAAAATAAAAATAAACATAATAAAATAAACATCAGAATACACATTTTTCCTGTAACACATCATAACAATTAACCACTACATAACTCTGTACAACTGACACATTAAATCATGAAATACAACAGTTACAAAGGAGCCAGAAAGCTTTTTTTTTTTCAAATTAAATTCATGTTATTATTCAGACTTTTAACACTATGCCAGGGCTATTCAAGTATAAATTCAGTTGAGCCAGACTTTCAAACCAAGAAATTTAATTGGGCAAGACTATTGAGTGGCTGGTAAGCAGAAGGTAATACCAAATTTTAAACCAACAGAAATAAATGTATTGAAAAACACAATGTTTATTCATTGTTTCCCTTTAAATTTTTGTCACACCTGACACAGGTACATCAGACGCTGCATAACAAAAAGTTATACCTGAACAGAATCTGAGGTAGTGGCAATACTTTTTTTTCCTCCCACTTTTGAAATAAAAAAAATAAACGTTTTGGTCATATCTGACCAAGGCACATCCCAAAATGCATACAAATAAAATAGTGCACAGTGTTAGCAATAACATTTGTTTCACTTCTGAAATAAAATAAACGTTTTGGTCATAAATGATCCAGGCACATTACAAAGTGCATTTAATAGAATAAAAAAAATCTATCAATGCTATCAAAATTATCAATGTACACACCCATAACAAGTGATAGCAGTAATTTACATGCATGAATACAATGTCTACTGCACACAGAGGGAACAAGGTTTGCACATTCCACACTATGTTGATATTTTGACATGTCTCACTACTTCATGGGCTGTGAAGGTTGGAGCTTTGGCGGAAAGCACTTTGTGAGGGCTCAGGGCACCTCCTTAGAGAGAGCTGAGCTACAGGATCAGGGTGAGTGGGGAGCGAATGGTAAAACAGCAGGAAGAGGCAGAAAAGCCTTTTTTTTTTTTGGGAGGTGTCCTTGTCACTCAGATTAGGTGTGGTATTAATAATAATAATGATCTTTAACTTTGTTTAGTGTTTTCCTGATTATTCAAAGCGGTTTGCAAACTCTACGTACGGAGGACACATAATGCGAACTCATGATCTTACAGCTAGGCAGCAGCACTAACAGTGTAACACAGGGAACCATTTATAGTGCAACACACCAAATAAAAAGACAGCATTTTGAAGATTTCCCCAAAAAATGGCTCCGGTGTGTCTTATTTGACAAGTTGTCAAAGTATTATAAACTACTACCACCACTTCTAGACACACAATAACACACTACATTGTCGGTTGAATATTGCTAGGCTATGCAGAGTGTTGCTTTTGTGGTCTTTACTACTGTAGAAATTTCTAAAGGCATGCAAAATGTGTTTTTCTCAGTTTCTCTCTGCATTTCTGGTGAGACCACAGGCAGGGCCACTCGGAGGTTGCTTCTGGGATTTATGTGGCAAACAGGCCGCCATTTGAATACACTGTTGGTAGGTGCATACCGGGATTTTAGTTTGCTGTAAGAAACTTCATTATTTGATAAATTTAGCATAGGTGGTACAAATGTATTTTAACAACCCGGATAGTTTTTACAGGTGATACCAACTGCCATCTCCTTTCTTGGCTACCCTACAACCCCATCAAGCAATTACTTTCACATGGCTCCACACACTCCCACCAGCCTGAATCAATGCCTAGATATTTGTACCGTTTGATCTACCACACACCACAGCTGGACTCTGAGGCAAAACCATCTTCTTTGAAGGATACTTGCGGGTGGTCACACATTCAGACCTTTAAAATTCAGCAGCAAAGAAGCATCTACAAAACACTGGGAGATAAATGCTCGCAATGGGGAAACCCTCTCCAAAAATCTTCTCTGGTTCCTTCTATGACCAAGTGCTAATTGGTAACCAACTATGTTTACGCTGCATGGCGTTTCTTTTGTTCCACTTCTAGCCCCTTTAATATCTGCATTTAAGTTTCTAAAAATATTGTGTTATGGCATACTGGACAAATTACTGGATGATCAGGGGAAACAGGAAGCACCTGAGCTCAATTTTGAGCTTCGTGGCAAAGGCTGTGAATACTGATGTACATGTGATTTCTCAGTTTTTTTATTCTTAATAAATTTGCAAAAACCTCAAGTAAACTTTTTTCACGTTGTCATTATGTGGTGTTGTGTGTAGAATTCTGAGGAAAAAAATGAATTTAATCCATTATGGAATAAGGCTGTAACATAACAAAAAATGTGGAAAAAGTGATGCGCTGTGAATACTTTCCGGATGTACTGTACATATACAAACATATCTTAGAGGGCTCCGCTCCCTGCTCGCGTTGCTTGCCAACACCTGGGTTTGGTTAACCGGATATACAATTTAAAGAGATTGTTGTTTTCATGGGAATTGTTACATATGCATTATTTTCACATTTACTTTAAAAGTTCTGTTAAAACAATATTTGGAATGAACTTTTCTTCAAGATAGCATTGAATTTTGATTCCATGTTTGGATTTACATTGTGACAATGCAACGTATAACTGCTTGTGAGTGAATATCGTTTCTTTCGCTCTAATAAATAAACCAACGTTTCGAATGTTTGTCCCTGTAATTGTCATAGCAAAAGCTATTCTAATGGGAAACTAAGTGTTTTAATACAAATGGCATATCAAGATCTCCTTTTGTGTCTAATGTTATTCGCGGAATATGTATTACATTACCTTTCTTGTCACCTGTTAAAATTGTACATGTTAGAATTGTTCGACCAATTTTTAATACAAATCTTGTTCCATTACATAGTCCACCATTCATACATAAATTACACAATAACATTATGCTACATCTTTGTTTCAACAGTAATTCGGCCAGGGGAAGACCTGACGGTGTTAACGCTTGTAGATATTCTATGGGATATTGTAAATTGATGTTTTTATCTTCCGCACGATCCCCACCAACTGCTTCAGCATAGTCTATTGATACACATTTTATCAATTTGCCGTTTAAACGCTCGACAATTTTCACTTTAATTCATTTGACTTCATTGTTTCTAGCTGCCATATTTAGATGAATGGGTCATTCTAAACTGGATCTTCGTGTTTGTATGTGTGTGTGTGTGTTCATAAGTAAGCCCTTTAATGGATTAGTGTCTGTCCAGATTAAGTGCTGGAATGCACCTGATGACCGTGCTCTTGTTTGAAAATAGTTGTAAGTAGGGTGTGACTTGAAAGAATCTCATGGTAAAAGTCTCCATCTCGCGGAACTTCCTTCCAAAAAGTCTCTTCAAAAAGTCACATCTCATCACAGGATTAGTTTTGTCCAAAGATTTTTTTACTGATATTGAAAGCCAAAAGAAGAAGAAAAAGTCAAATGCAGCATTTTAGTAAGAGAAGACAAGAGAGGTAGATGATGTTCTAACAATGCTGCAATTACAGCATTTCTGAAAGTCACAAGTGCAGTCAGTCTAGATGTATAAATGAAATCAAGTTTGGTGGGATTAAAAATTCTGCTTGGGTTGTTCTATGACCATAATCGGCTCTTCAGTCTACGTATTTTTTTATAGTGAACAACTACAGCTCTACTGAGAAACAGACATACAATTTCAAAAATGTATAACTGTCAAAAAGCATGTTGCATGTGCATTAAAATATCTTGCCACCTGTGCTGGCTTTACACCTTATCCAGTTTTTTTTTTTTTTTTAAATATGCAAATCAACAGTAAGCCAGTGCATTCAGTGCTCTGTAATTAGCTCCGCAAGAAATGTAGATCAGTCTCCCATATGGGAAGAGACTCCATGAATTTCTGTGTGGCTTTAAAAGGCGATATAGAAGAGGGCCTGATCAGTGTGATGGTACAATTGATGGGTCACAAAGACCTATCATTGCACAGGGATTATTATAACTGAAAAGCATACAACTTAATTTTACTGTAGGCTATGACTGATATCAACCTGCAGGGGTAAGTTTGAAGTTTGGGACGAGCTGAAGCTGATGTTTGTGCCTTAGCCAAAAAAATAAAAAATTAAACAACACTTCCGAGAGAATGCATAAAGCAAATATATTTGATTCAATTTTATTCAAATAAATGTGAATAAAATTGCTGTGATATGTTGTGCCCATACCTCAATGCCCTGCTTATATTTTTTCTTTTTCCAAATCTAAAGTGGCAATAATTAATGGCTGGTGAGACAAACCATTAGCACTTGTTCTAGCCACACTGGTTAATCCCATGTAGTCTGCTGAATGGTGTACATGCAAATATCTATAGAGGTTCTTTGTGAATCATTTGCAAACTTCCTGCTTAGTCAATAAATAATTTTGGTTAAATCTTTTGGCTTACCATGCTCATTTGCTTTGAAGTCAAAGAAGTGCCAAATTAGCAAGGCGGATATCTTCTTAGCCATCAATTCATTCATCTACTGTATGTGTTTTTTACATTAAACATAATGTTACAGTGCATTGCCATTAACAATGAGGACACTCTGTGGCCAAACTGAAAATTATAGGAAGTGCAAAAAAAACAATGTTGGCTTACTCCATAAAAATGGTGATGCCCCATCCCCAGTGATATGTTTAAAAGGTACAAATGCCAAACCCTACAGACCATTTTAACTAATGCAGTGTCAGTGCTGTGGAATGCTGGAAAACTGGACTGAAAGACCTAGCATAACTAGTCTACATTGTCTCGCAATTGCCAGGCAACAATCTTCTTATTCAGTTTTGAGATAAAATGAAGAGTAGAAATGGGACAGTAGTTGTTGGAATATGATTTGACTTTTTCAAAATTGGTTTTATATCAGCTTACTTTAAATACAGAATATGGGCATACCTGTATTACCAGAAGTCATAGACATACAATTGACACATAACAGGATAAATTGCTTCAGGACAAGTTTTCAGAAGAAAGGTATTTTAAATAAACTATAACATTTAATCCCAATTAGTTCTAGCCTCAGGGACCTCGGGCAAGGAAATGAAAAATAACAAACATGTAGAGAACTAGACTGCAAAATAACTAACCTTTACTTGCTCTGTGGTCTTTGAATACAAATACTAAGTAAACGATCAGAAATGTCAACTGGTAAACATTCTGTAGAGCAGGGCAATTTTAGATTAAGACGTGCTAATTTGATTACAACACACCTCTCAAGAAGTAGTAAAGCAGTAGAAATAGGCAAAGCAGGTCCTTATGCCAAACTAACATGCACAGGAGGTTAAAAAGAACTCTTCATAAAAAATAACTGGCAGTGAAACAGGAATTGAAATATTGAAAAGTGAGATAAAATTACAATTGGAAAGTTCAGAAATTGTACACCACAGGTAAATTTGATTAAGTTTAGTGGAGGCTTCTAATGCTAAAGCAAGACTGAGATTACACAATCATAGATTACTTTCCAGCCATGTGAAATAAGCAGACTGTTACAAAAGCAGTAAACAACTGATTTCAACATAATTCAAATATAATACATACATAAACAAACAACCCACTCTTGTGTTTTATACTGGAGGTGAAGAATACCACGGTTGTATAGAATAAAGTTAAATCTTACAGAATAATTCAGTTTTCAAGCCAAAATATTATACTGTGTTGATCCTTATTTTAAGATTACACACATATTGTAAAAAAGCGTATACATGATGTATTAAGAAGGTAAAAAAGCAGACCATTGCTCTGAAACTCAGCCATTTTAAAAGCAGACCAACTGTGCCCTTCAAATCGCCAGCTACCCTAATTCAATTTCCTCTGCAGCACCGTTTCAGCAAAAGGGGCACGGATTCACCTTGGAAAGTCAGTGCTTATTGCCATTATTGAGGCCAATATGTCAATTGCTGTTTCCATTCTATAGAGAAATAGAGAATAATAACTGAAAAAGGCACAATTACAATCATTTATATTTTTCACTATACAGAAGCTTATTTCTTTATATTGCAAAGATACTGCCTACTGCTGCTAAAATGCACAAGTGTACTTCAGAGAGAGAAAACTGAGCAGGCATGTAACATGCAGTCAAGTGACAAGAACTGAACAGATGTGTTTGCCTATCCCAAACAATCATAGCGCACAAGGCAGGAACAATCCTTGCACAGGAAACAGGTTTACTGCAGGAGGAAGACATACACACCACATACACCCACATACACCTCAGCCACTTTGCAATGTTAACTCACCTAAGCTTAATAAGGCTGATGTCCAGTAAGTTAAGTACAAATGTTTTAACATAGGGGAGTGGTAGTTTGGATCTTGCAACAATCTAGGGTTTTATTAAAAATACAATGCAGTGTAATCAGTTCTTATCAGATTTACTGCTGTGTAAAAAGTACAAAGAAACTCATAAGTGCTTTTTTCACTGAGCTGCTTGTCATAAACCTTGCTCTCTAGGCCAGGGGTGTCGAACTCCAGTCCTGGAGGGCCGCAGTGGCTGCAGGTTTTCATTCTAACCATCTTCTTAATTAGTGACCAGTTTTTGCTGCTAATTACTTTTAATTAACTCGACTCAGGCCCTTTAGTTGTTTCTTTTTCCTTAATTAGCAGCCAAACAATAATGAGACACAAAACAAACTGCCACATCACACAATATCTGAAAATAAAGAAAGGTGAAGGTCTCAGTAAGGTTGATCTCTCAACTCACCAAAACACTTTGATGATGTTCTTAAAAACAGAAAATCAACAGTTTTGGAAATGTCAGCTGTGGCAGAACGAGACCAACAATAAGCCGTGGAATTAAATAGTTTATTTAAAAGCAAGAATTGGCTTCTTATTAAGAAACTGGTTGGAGTTTGAAGCCCCAGTTTAGCTGGTTACCTCATTTCACGTCTCCTTTCTGTTTGGCTGCATTTTAACGAGAAGACAAATCAATTCAGAGGACCGAATCCTTCTAACAGGGCTATTAAAACGTGAATTAGAAGTGAAAACAGGTCACTGATTAGGAAAAGGGTTAAAATGAAAACCTGTAGCTGCTGCGGCCCTCCAGGCCTGAAGTTTGACACCTGTGCTCTAGGCTATGAAAATAACACAATGTAACGGGTTAGATTTGGTGTTGTGTTGTCATAGCTCCATCCTTGAGAGGCACTGCAAGCAGACAAATGAGAAAGAAATGTATACTTACCTTGAGAGAATAAGGCCAAGACTCTGTGATAAAAGGCACTACGTTCAGTTTACTTTTGATGTTACAAGAATGCCTCAAAAACATGGAAGGACGATTTTCTTAAATTATAAACCTTTGTTACCTAATACACCTACAGTACTTCAAAGTAAGTTTTAAGGCTTTTCTTTATAACAAGACTCCTGCACCCTTCACCTTCCTTATAAAATGCAAGAGTGTGCTAGTTATTTTTTAAAACTTATCAGATATGCTTCACTTGAGAATGCAGTTTCCCGTGGAAAACTAAAATATCCCATGAGTGTGAAGAAATAAGTGACTTGAAAAATACCAAACTTGTTCTTAAATTCCAAAAAAAAAAAAAAACATAGCAGAGGAGCATGCATTTAATGGCAGTTTATTGTTTCATACAGCAAGAATTGTGTGTAATAAAACACAAAGTTACTTTTTGACCATGATATGGAATTACCACAATGCCATCTTGTTTTTATCAGACATCACTATTTTGAGCAGTTGAGGCCATGATGTAATGACCAATTAAAGGGCACAGTATCAAAAATTGTGGTGGATGACATCAGTTTTTTGCTCGTGTATTGGGTTTTGTCATAGAATCAATCGATTCCCAATTTTGACCCCTGCTTTGATCAAGATTTAATCTCCTGGTTCTTTAGCCAATTTAATTTCTGGAAAATTTAAATATAAACTGAAATAAAATCTTCCATTTGGTACAAGTCAGCTGGCAATCCCTGTACTCCTTTTTAGGTTTATACAGTTGTTTAAAAAAATATGCCATTATCTGTGATATCTTTAAACAGACAAAACAAAATACAAAAGCAGATTTTATTCAGTTATCCCACATTCTCTCAGGCTGTTTTGCAATGCAGGCACCCCTAATACAAGCATAATGAACTTTCCTTTATACAAGGATTTGGATTTACCAATGCAATACAAACCATATACACAAAAATAATCTGTATTACAGGTGTTTAAACTCCCTGGACTTAAGGTACATTGTAAAGAATTCAGAGTATATGGAGAGATATTTTATCTTTAATAAACCTACCTCATATTAATTTCTGACACTTTCTTCAGTTCTGGAGTTTGTTCCAAATTCTTGTATTTCTTTATGGACGAAAAATTTGATCTTAATTTGAATTAAATAAGACTAACTGTGGTGATGCTATTAACCCTGAAATTAATAATTCACTGTATTAAAAATTCTTGTTTTATTAAGAAGCAAGTTACTTGTTTCTCAAATTTCCATTCAGTTGGTTCATTTTTCACTACCAAAGAGATTAATATTTGTAAACCATCTTCATCTCCTAGAGATCCCCCGCCTACATTATTTATATATACTGTAATACGTTACTGTGGCTGTTCATTTGTCTGTGCAGGATTTTAAATCACCTGTAGCTTGCAGACCATTTGACCGATGCGTATGGGCACTCTTCTCATCCCTACCACCTTCACCATCACTTCCCCTACCTCTTCATATCTTAAATCATTCTTGAGACAGATTGAAGACTTACGGTCATATGAAATTCTTTGGATTTTTGTTTATCATTGGCTGAGCTTTCAAAGTAGCAATAACAAAATTAAACAGGTGTATAAATTTGGGAACCCCAACATAGATATTACTTAGTTGAGCCTCCTTTTGCAAATATAACAGCCTCTAGACACCTTCTATAGCCTTTGATGAGTGTCTGGATTCTGGATGGAGGTATTTTTCCCCATTCTTCCATACAAAATCTCTCCATTTCAGTTAAATTTGATGGCTGCCGAGCATGGATAGCCTGTTCAAATCATCCCATTGATTTTCGATGATATTCAAGTCAGGGGACTGTGACGGCCATTCCAGAAAATTGTACTTCTCCTCTGCATGAATGCCTTTGCAGATTTCAAACTGTGTTTTGGGTCATTGTCTTGTTGGAATATCCAACCCCTGCGTAACTTCAACTTTGTGACTGATGCTTCAACATTACCCTGAAGAATTTGTTGATATTGGGTTGAATTCATCCGACCCTCGACTTTAACAAGGGCCCCAGTCCCTGAACTAGCCACACAGCATGATGGAACCTCCACCAAATTTAACAGTAGATAGCAGGTGTTTTTCTTGGAATGCGGTGTTCTTGTTTCACCATGCAAAGCCCTTTTTGTTATGACCAAATAACTCAATTTTTGACTCATCAGTCCAAAGCACTTTGTTCCAAAACGAATTTGGCGTGTCTGAATGAGTATTTGCATACAACAATCGACTCTGTTTGTGGCGTGAGTGCAAAAAGGGCTTCTTTCTCATCACCCTGCCATACAGATGTTCTTTGTGCAAATTGCGTTGAATTGTAGAACAATGCACAGATGCACCATCTGCAGCAAGTTGTTCTTGTAGGTCTTTGGAGGTGATCGGTGGGTTGTCTGTAACCATTCTCACAATCCTACACATATGTCTCTCGTGTATTTTTCTTCGCCTGCCAGACCTGGGTTTAACAGCAACTGTGCCTGTGGCCTTCCATTTCCTGATTACATTCCTTACAGTTGAAACCACGGAGATAGCTTTTTGTAGCCTTCCCCTAAACCATGATACTGAACAATCTTTGTTTTCAGGTCTTTTGAGAGTTGCTTTGAGGATCCCATGCTGTCACTGTTCAGATGAGAGGCAAAGGGAAGAACAACTTGCAATTGACCACCTTAAATACCTTTTCTCATGATTGGACACACCTGTCTATGAAGTTCATGGCTTAAGGAGCTAATCCAATCAATTTTGTGTTGCAAGTAATCAGTATTGAGCAGTTCCATGCATTCAAATCAGCAAAATTACAAGGGTTCCCAGATTTTTGCACAACCAGTTTTTAACATTTGATTTAATTTCATACAACTAAATACTGCTTCACTAAAAAAAATCTTTGTTCGGAAAACACCCCAGTACTCAGATGTTCCTAGGAAATGAAAGACATACCACTGTTATCTTTTTTGTTGAAAGTAAATTATTATGCTGGCTGAAAGAGGTTCCCAAACTTTTTCATATGACTAAGTGCCAGCTTAAGTGAAAAATTAAAGAAAACGTACTAAATAATTGCAACACAAACACTGACTTAATCAGTTTTAACGTGAAAAGATGCTGATGAAAGTAGAGAAGAAGCGGGCCGGCCGCTAGGGTGGAGAAAAGAAGAGCTGCTCAGCAAGCACATCAACCTCTGAATAAACAAATGCTAAACGTACAGAGAAAAAGTATGAAAACTATGAATGCTAAAGTCAAGTGTATTCACTGCATGTTATCATACAGTGTGCCATTTACTGGTAAAACAATATTTACGTGTATTTTACAAAAATGTAATTAATAGTTCCTTATCTTCAGGATTTGCACATTTTTCTCCTGAAAACTGCTGCGATTCGACCTGTTTCAAAAAACATCAGCCTAAATCCTGATTGCTTTGCTATTTACAAGCCCATTTCTTAACCTCTCTTTATTTCCAAAGTTCTGGAATATGCTGTGGCTCTACAGCTGCAGACTCACATGCATGTAAATGCTCTGTTTCAACCACTCTAAACTGGATTTTGCCCTGGTCACAGCACTGAGACAGCACTGGTAAAAGTGACTAGAGATCTGCTAATGACTACTGATTCAGGTGCTATGAGCATATTTGTTTTGTTGGACCTCAGTACTGCTTTTGACACAGTCTATAATACAAAATTGCCTAAACATTTGCAATCTCTCTTGTGTATTAGTGCTACTGTTCTACATGGGTTTATGTTAAACTAGCCAACCCGCGGCGTACCATACGCCGCATAATCAGGCCAGTTTTTTAATGAATTTTAAGCACAGGGAGAAATTAACATTTGAAAAATCGGTAATGTAATAAATCAGCAAGAAAAGCAACATTGTAACAATGCACAGAACGAACCAACATACAATCGTCCGTGCGGCGCTCAGGCGCGGAGGGTGGAACGGGAGGAGAGGAGAAGGACGTCCATTCCGCTTCCTCCGTCATGCTAGTGTGCGGATTTCTCGTTCAGTATGCACTGCCTGCTAATGTGCCCACCTCCAACTCGTCACTCAAGTCGTTGTCGTTTTTGCATATTCCAGATGCACCTGTGACTCACGTAGACTTTTCATTGCTCTGTGCAGTTTTGGCTGCCTTTCTATATATAATCCACCAAGACACCCGACCACAGTAGTAGCGAGGTGGGAGGGGGGTGTGCACAAAGGGTAGGGATGTAATGAGTGGGAGCGTATGAGTCGCACTTAGTGGGAATTCCACAGTTTGCAGCCTGAATAGGGTTCAATGGCTTACCCACGCCTCTCCGCGCCGTGTAGACACACGCTCAATTATGCATAATTATTTATTGAATGCTAAACACTTCTGGAAAGACATGGTTGTCTAAAACGGGTTGGTGTGAGAATACAACAGTAAGTGAATGAAAAGATGGAACTCTGGAGAGAGCAAAATACAACACAACAGTGAACCCGCGGCATAACAAACGCTGTGTGGCTCAGACGTGCATGTGGACTCTTAGCACAGAAGAAAGGGGCTAACTGGGTGGTCGGTGAGTTTTTGCGTCCGGGCAAATGGGCAGGCAGTGTGAATGCCTAGAGAGCGAAGGTAGAGCGCCGGCCAGTGAAAAAGGAGTGTTGGTGGGCAGGGAAACGTCTTCCGTGTTCCTGCAGGAGCATCTAAGAAGACGCATGTTTGTCGCGGATGCGAATAGCTGTATGTAACGTGTAAAATAGTTTGCTATGGTGCACGCGGTTGTGCGTCGTAACCGAAAACTCGGTTTTTAAAGACGGCTTACTTCATTGTGCTTTAACCTCAGCTGTAAAGGATTGGTTTAAGGATCCCATGGGATACCCCTCGCAAACCATTTCACACGCTGCATATGGCGATTCACCTCCGCGAGAAACATGCCTCTATGAACAGTCAACGTAGCTCGGAGGTGCATGACACGCACATGACATTAAACTGACCTGCACTGCATGTGGCCTCTACAACAGACGAATATAACTGACGCCATTTTTTCTGTGTCGTCGCGTCCGAGTTGGTGGGCGTGGCCCTGTGAGTTGTCGTCGTATCCAATGGTCTTGGAGTTGGTGGCCGTGGCTCCTTCCTGCGTGCGCCATAGGTGTCTCACTTGTCAGAGGCTTAGTGAATCCACGCCCCTTCCGGCGTTCTTTCCATGGTTGTCTTGCCTTAGTGAATCATACAGTCCCAATCAAAAGTTTAAGACCACTTGAAAAATGGCAAAAAATCATATTTTGCATGGTTGGATCTTAACAAGGTTCCAAGTAGAGCTTCAACATGCAACACGAAGAAATGGGAGTGAGACAAAACATTTTTTGAGCATTCAATTAATTGAAAATAACGATTAAATTGAAACAGGCTGTTTTACAGCTGATCAAAAGTTTAGGACCACACCTCCAAAAAAACCCGTAAACCCCCACAAAACAGAAATCAAACTTCCAAACATGAACTCAGTAGTGAGTGATTTTTTGCCATTTTTCAAGTGGTCTTAAACTTTTGATCGGGACTGTATATATAGATAATTCAGGCACATGGCCTGCACTATGCTGATGGTACCCAATATAGGTATCAGGAAGGAAAAATACACATCTTGGCTAGGATAAAGGAAATATTATTCCCAGCCAGGAACCCATAATGGAATTTGCAGGAAAATGTGCCCACCAGAAGCAGCTCATTACCCCCACACCAAAGGTGACAGTGTTCCTCACGGTTGGACCACTTTGGAACACCCAAAGAGTATCATGAAAACTTGGGAGTCCATAGATGCAACCCTGTGGGGGATTTGGATTAAATAATCTATACTAATAAAAGGCAAAGCCCTCACTGACTGACTGACTGACTCACTGACTCATCACTAATTCTCTAAGTTCCTGTGTGGGTAGAAGGCTGAAATTTGGCAGGCTCATTCCTTACAGCTTACTTACAAAAGTTGGGCAGGTGTCATTTCGAAATTCTATGCGTATAATGGTCATAACTGGAAGGTATTTTTCTCCATTTACTGTAATGGAGTTGAGCTCGAAAGCTGTGGGGGGCGGAGTTTCGTGTGACATCATTACGCCTCCCACGTAATCACGTGAACTGACTGTCAACGCAGTCCAGGAAGACCTCCAAAAAGCGCTGAAGAAAACATGCATTATATAATTGAGAAGGCAGCGAAACAAGAAGCGAACGAGTGACATATACTACCATATTCATGAGTGCTGCTACTTCGGAAAGAAAGCAAGGTGTAAACCTATACTTTAAATTAAGTTCATAGACAGGCTGCCGCTGGCGTTTCTCATGCCCACGGGTAATGCGGGATACAAGTTTAATGAGAGGGCGAGGATATAAGCGAGAGTTTTGATCACTTTGTAACTAAGTTAAAATTGTAGGTGAAGGGGTGTGCTTATGCAAATTCCGAGACTGTGTTTGTGGGGATTGACAGTTAAGGCGTGTGGGGAGTCATGTCATCATCTCCCCTCCCATTTACCTAATTTCGCTCTGAGCTGAGCTCCGCGGCTAACGCCGTCTTCAAGCAACCGTCACACTGCCACCAAATACTCACAGAAAAATCCACAAGTTAATACACACGCTGTCTCTAGAGTTTCTCCACACTGAATCCTCCAGGCACTACTTACAAAAGGTTACATTGACAATCGTGTTACGTTATTTTTAAAATCTTTCCTTTTCTTAGCACAAGCACAGCTGAGAAGCATAATGCATGTAATCCATAAGCGTTAAAAATAATGCATTTAATCACACTTTGCATTACAAGCAAAGGGGAAGCTTTTGTCAATGCATGATTTCCTGGTACACCGATTACATTGATCAGCGCATACCGATTCATTTTACCCTCGCACCACCTTAGTTTGAGAAGAAGTATGAAAAATATGAGGTTAACACAGAAAAACAGATCACCAATTCAAGCTTTATGAATAATCGATTAAGCCATCAATAATTGTTTTGGTAAAGCCATCCAGTGTAATCCTCCTCCATTTTATAATTTTTCCGCCACTAGCCATGATTAAATGAACGGTAAAAAGTAAGAGCGAAGCGAGGTGACTTATTTAGGCAGACATATATATGACAGCAACACTCATGACAATGTCAATCATGTTACGTTATTATTAAAATGTTTCCTTTTCTTTTTCATTACTTCTTTTAACACATTACTTCTCCGCTGCGAGGCATGGGTATTTTGCTATATATATGAACGACCTCCAAAGAGCGCCGAGACTTTTGATATCGTGAACGTGTCTGCAAAAACTGGGGTCTCCTGCCCAGCAAAAGTCGAGCAGCCGGCGCGCACGCATAGCTGTGCCGGCCTTTGAGACGCTGACTGCGCTTCTGCCTTAAGTCAAAGTGAGCACTTTTAATTTTTTTCATCCTCCCCCTGAGCTATAGCCCAGACAAGTGCAAACACGGGACCCCTTTTCTACACCACAGCGAACTAATATTAAAGCGATTCAAACTTTCTATGTTGCACGCATACGATTATGAGGTCGTCAGCTCAGATTATGAAGACACACACAGGAGTGGAGGACTGACAGTGCCATCACAACCGATTAATGGCAGGGGACGTCTCATCAGTCTACACAAGACCCACCGCGACTGTCCCAAAAGGCGCTCATATCGTCAGCGAACACATCTATCTATACTATATAAAAGAAAAAGGCAACTTTCCTTTCTTTACACCTTTTTTCCTTTTATCCCAAACCAAAGCCTTTCTCTCTTAACACTGCAGAGGACACAAAACTAATTTTCTTTAATTGCTGGTAATGCCGGTAAGGCACATTACCAGAAGCAGAAATTTGAACGCTCACATAGAAAATGTAATTTATATACCACAGCCTTCGTGTAGCGCCTTTCAAAAGGGATCAACTACCAAGAGATGATCCATATACATTTTAGCTGCTGTTAGTACTACTTACCTGTTGTGTTACACAGTCTTTAAAATGTAGTTTACCACAACCACTCCAGTAGTGCTCAATGTACCTGTACTTCTTAAAACGTTAATGTTTTACTGTTTAATAACTTATAGACTATATTTTATTATTTTTCCCTTGCACTCAGTGACCAAAGCTATACACACACCTGTGTGTGTATGTTTGTATATATGTGTGTGTGTTTTAAATGATGGTTTTTATTATTTTGGGAGAAAAAAAATCCAAACCTACATGGTCCTGTGTGAAAAAGTAATTGCCCCCTTGTTAAAAAAAATAACCTAACTGTGGCGTATCACACCTGAGTT
Organism: Polypterus senegalus; assembly: GCF_016835505.1. Taxonomy (NCBI): domain Eukaryota; kingdom Metazoa; phylum Chordata; class Cladistia; order Polypteriformes; family Polypteridae; genus Polypterus; species Polypterus senegalus. Next base: position 270,485,284 of record NC_053155.1, read on the forward strand.
CAATTTCCGTAGCCACCCCCAGGCCTGATTACTGTCACACCTGTTTCAATCAAGAAATCACTTACATAGGGGCTGCCTGACACAGAGAAGTAGACCAAAAGCACCTCAAAAGCTAGACATCATGCCAAGATCCAAAGAAATTCAGGAACAAATGAGAACAGAAGTAATTGAGATCTATCAGTCTGGTAAAGGTTATAAATTCATTTCTAAAGCTTTGGGACTCCAGCGAACCACAGTGAGAGCCATTATCCACAAATGGCAAAAACATGGAACAGTGGTGAACCTTCCCAGGAGTGGCGGCCGACCAAAATTACCCCAAGAGCGCAGAGGCGACTCATCCGAGAGGTCACAAAGACCCCAGGACAACGTCTAAAGAACTGCAGGCCTCACTTGCCTCAATTAAGGTCAGTGTTCATGACTCCACCATAAGAAAGAGACTGGGCAAAAACGGCCTACATGGCAGATTTCCAAGAGGCAAACCACTGTTATGCAAAAAGAACATTAGGGCTCATCTCAATTTTGCTAAGAAACATTTCAATGATTGCCAAAACTTTTGGGAAAATACCTTGTGGACTGATGAGACAAAAGTTGAACTTTTTGGAAGGCAAATGTCCCGTTACATCTGGCGTAAAAGGAACCCAGCATTTCAGAAAAAGAACATCATACCAACAGCAAAATATGGTGGTGGTAGTGTGATGGTCTGGGGTTGTTTTGCTGCTTCAGGACCTGGAAGGCTTGCTGTGATAGATGGAACCATGAATTCTACTGTCTACCAAAAAATCCTGAAGGAGAATGTCCGGTCATCTGTTTGTCAAGTCAAGCTGAAGCGATCTTGGGTGCTGCAACAGGACAATGACCCAAAACACACCAGCAAATCCAACTCTGAATGGCTGAAGAAAAACAAAATGAAGACTTTGGAGTGGCCTAGTCAAAGTCCTGACCTGAATCCAATTGAGATGCTATGGCAGGACCTTAAAAAGGTAGTTCGTGCTAGAAAACCCTCAAATAAAGCTGAATTACAACAATTCTGCAAAGATGAGTGGGCCAAAATTACTCCAGAGCACTGTAAAAGACTCATTGCAAGTTATCGCAAACACTTGATTGCAGTTATTGCTGCTAAGGGTGGCCCAACCAGTTATTAGGTTCAGGGGGCAATTATTTTTTCACACAGGGCCATGTAGGTTTGGATTTTTTTTTCTCCCTAAATAATAAAAACCATCATTTAAAAACTGCATTTTGTGTTTACTTGTGATATATTTGACTAATGGTTAAATGTGTTTGATGATCAGAAACATTGTGTGACAAACATGCAAAAGAATAAGAAATCAGGAAGGGGGCAAATAGTTTTTCACACCACTGTGTGTGTATATATATATATATACATATACACACACACACATCCATCATACATCATTAACACACTACTTCTCCGCTGCCAAGTGCGGGTGTTTTGATATATATAGATATAGATATATATAGATATGAGAACAACACTCATATCAATGACAAAACAATTACATTAAGAATCATGTTACGTTATTTTTAAAATTTTTCCTTTTCTTTTTCATAACTTCTTTAACACACTACTTCTCCGCTGCGAAGCGCGGGTATTCTGCTAGTCTATTATATGAGCCTGTGACTATGTTGGGTATTATTAGACCTGGGACTCCGTGGTGCCCACTACTGGTTACACCAAATATATGTAAAAACATCCACTTCCTTCTCTTATTTTTTGTCTGAATGTAGGAGGAGTTATCACTTATAGTAATTAGTAATTGCTACAAGTTCATTTGCTAATTCTGGATAAGTACATTTGCTAAGTAATTATAGTCTTATCATTAATGTACAATGCTTTGAAAAGAACGCAAGAAAGGCCATTTTACTGGAATTTAATGGAATTGGTAAATTTGATTTCACAGAAGTAGCCTTAAAGTTGCAACAAATGTAAAGTGAAAAATGAAAACTGAGAGATTTATAACATTTAAAGCATCTGAATTGTGCGATGATTGAAATTTGAATTAACTTAAATATTGCCTTTCAGGAAGTGGTTTCATCTTATACTCAGACATAAACCTTACAACAGCAAATATCACAAACCTGAAAGTGATTTTCTGACAAACCTGAATTGAAAAATGTGTTGTTACAAAAGAAGTTTTGAAGTGTTTGTATAAATAATAATAATAAATTACAGTATTTACCAATTTTTATGTGACACTAATATTATAATACTTGAATTTTTTCTTTCAGCATTTTTTTTAGTATTTATTGATTACTGAACATAAATACTAGTAAACAAATTAAAAACCATGTACATAGCAAGATAAATAAGGAATTTCATAATGATGGCTATTGGTTGTTGTCCTGGTGTGAAGTACCTAATCTTTGCAACAAATGAAATTAAGTTCCTGAAACCAGTTATCGAAAAATGGGTCAACTGATATGTACTGCCTTTAAAAGCAAGGCTCAACAGCAAAAGGGGCAACTGACTTGTATCCTGAACTTTGAATGTTACTTTCTGGCCAATCAGTAAAGGTTACTGATGAATTTATAAAGTTTAAGCTTGCCCAATTGGAATGATAACACCAGAATGAACATATTCTGAGCAACATATTCTGGATGATTCCTTATCTGCATCGATTTAAACCTGACATGCGTGAACTGATGTAACGTGTGTGTGTGATGAGAATGAGTGGGAGATTAGATGGGCATGTCCAGAAGTGAAAATGTATCCGTGTGTGAGGCGGCCTTTTTTACAACAGAAACTGACCAAAACAATACGTCATCTGTGAAACTGCTGCCCCAGATCAAATCTGTTTGATGACCCCTGACATATAATGCTAATTTATTTGGAGTTTAATAATCTACATAATCTTATAAGTTAAAATAATGTATTACAACAACAGATTTACATTTGAATTTGAACGGACCCAGTTTACAGTAAGTCTAAAAATGAATGCATGGCATATCATTCAGTTATATTTGGAGATTGCAGAACCATGCCCAGGCCAATGTCTGCAGCAGCAAAAAAGTGTGAAGCTAAATCATAATGGTGTTTAACACTACAACTTGCAAATGAAAAGCAGAATGTTGCTCTCTCTCTCTCTCTCAGTGTACAGAACACATTCCATTTCATTGAGGACACCTGTGGATACGCAACCAGTTTCATAAAAAATGTATACCTGAACGCAGTGTGTGAAACTAAAATGAAATTTGAAAAATCTCACAATATTTCATCTAGAATAACACAAATCTTGGACTTAATTGTCATATCTAGAATTATACTGCAGCCTTTACAAGATCCAATCTAAAGGAAATCAGACTTTAAGGAAGCCAGGAACTCGAAGATCCAAATGTCAGTCACAACTTCCACCTATACTCCATCATCTGAATTGTCCCCTCCTGGATCCCACTGTATAAGAACTTGGCAAACTCAACATTCCCTTTGAACGACCATCTGCATTAGTGCAGTTTCTAAGAAGCAACTACCTTTACCTATCATAATGGTGATAAATGGGAATTTTCCTCTGCGAAATTAGGCCTTTCCACAAAAGCACATAAAAAAAAAACAAAAAAAAAAACTGTTTTTTAATTTATACTTTATTTATAAAGTGTTCTGCATTGGAAAGTTTGCTGCTTGAGACTGTATGGTACAGACTGCACTATTAAAGTAATTTTTTATTTTCAAAAGCAATGCTAACAATCCAATTACCAATGTCTTAAAATCAGAAAATGAAATGTATAAACATTTACATATATTCCTCACAACATCAATCATTAATTAGTAAAGGGTAGTAAAATTAAAATTACGCAAATGCAATTTTAACGCAAAATAAGCATAATTTATACATTGCAAGAATCCAGTTAATTAGAGGAAATAACACATTCTAGTCTCTCTTTTAGTGCTACTAATAAATCAAAATAACTTGAAGTCACAGAGATACATAACTAAATTTTAGTGGGATTTACTTTATCAGTCACACATTGTTAAGTAAATAGTTTTTTTACAAAGATTCAACACATAAGGAAATAAAACGAGATTCTTTGAAAGAACTCATATACTATCTTCTTCATACAATCAAAATGATGGGGGAAAAGTGTGACATAAAATTAACAAATATTCTTACACATTGTATTAAGCGATTTTACTTTGCAACAATTTGTAACATTCAAATTATACTCAATTTGTGAAATTCAATCAGATAATACCTAGTGTCAATGACCCCAAAAAATAATATTATAACCATTTAACTGTTCAATATACTATTTACTACTGTAGGATACTGAAAGTTTTCAAGACCTATCTTCCCAATGCTGGTTGTAGTAGTCATATAAATATTTATCTGAAAAAAAAAAAAAACATCTTATAAAATTGTCATAGTGATTACTTCAGAACAGGTAAAACATAAGCCTGGGCAAGAAGTTGTTTCATCTAGGGCTAGTTTCAGTACCGTATATTTTCCCCCACAGCACAGATTCTGGCTAAACACAAATTTCAATGCAATTAAGTGACTGGGAACAAACGTGTTTGTGTAGCAAACAGCAATCAAGTGTATTTCTGTTCTAAAGGGCATGTTCTGTTCAGACAGAGTAAGAAAATGAAATCTTAAGAAGGAACAGCAACATAGGGACAAAATTCAGTATTCCTAAAGATAGACAAATTTTACCTAGCAGAATTGTTTAAGTTAAATAATGAATCAAATATTCAAGAATGCCAGTGGAATGCAGGCAAGTACAATAAATCAGAATCCAGAAAGCTCCACAAAGTCATGTAAATGAACTGGAAACCTTGACAACTTCTAAATTCTATCTGAAAATGAAAATGGGATAATGTATGTAGTATATAACCAAACAAGCTTTTCCTTTCATTTATCAAACTTCTTACAGAATACACCACTTCAACACCATCCAACCTCGGCTCCTTAGGGATAAGCTGACTGAGATGGGAGTAGATTCACACCTTGTGGCATGGATTGTGGACTATCTTACAGACAGACCTCAATATGTGCGTCTTGGGAACTGCAGGTCTGACATCGTGTGCAGCAATACAGGGGCGCCGCAGGGGACTGTACTTTCTCCGGTCCTGTTCAGTCTATATACATCAGACTTCCAATATGACTCGGAGTCCTGCCACGTGCAAAAGTTCGCTGATGACACTGCTATTGTGGGTTGCATCAGGAGTGGGCAGGAGGAGGAGTACAGAAAGTTAATCAAAGACTTTGTTAAATGGTGCGACTCACACCACTTACACCTTAACACCAGCAAGACCAAGGAGCTGGTGGTGGATTTTAGGAGGCCCAGGCCCCTCATGGACCCTGTGATCATCAGAGGTGACTGTGTGCAGAGGGTGCATACCTATAAATATCTGGGAGTGCAGCTGGATGACAAATTGGACTGGACTGCCAATACTGATGCTCTATGTAAGAAAGCTCAGAGCAGAATATACTTTCTGAGAAGGTTGGCATCCTTCAACATCTGCAGTAAGATGCTGCAGATGTTCTACCAGACGGTTGTGGCGAGTGCCCTCTTTTACGCGGTGGTGTGCTGGGGTGGCAGCATAAAGATGAAAGACGCCTTACGCCTGGACAAACTTGTTAAGAAGGCAGGCTCCATTGTAGGATTAAAGTTGGACAGTTTAACATCTGTGGCAGAGCGGCGGGCACTAAGCAAACTCCTGTCAATCATGGAGAATCCACTGCATCCACTGAACAGTGTCATCTCCAGACAGAGGAGTAGCTTCAGTGACAGACTTTTGTCACTGTCCTGTTCCACTTATAGACTAAAGAGATCGTTCCTCCCCCACACTATGCGACTCTTCAATTCCACCCGGGGGAGTAAATGCGAACATCAATTTTATTTTAATTCTTTTCATTTTTATTACTATTTAATTTAATATTGTTTCTTTGTATCAGTATACTGCTGCTGGATTATGTGAATTTCCCCTTGGGATTAATAAAGTATCTATCTATCTATCTAGTCATCATCTTGGAAGAAAAATTAGATTCCCTATTTTCACAAATTCTTCGATTCTTTTCCTGAATTCATCTATTCTAATACAAGGTCACGGGATGCCAAAGCCTACTTCAGCAGCATCGGATGCAATACAGAAATCAAATCTGCACATGGCATACGTCCAAAGGGACTTATTTATGCACTCACTCAAACAAGACCAATTTAGAAATGAAAGTTATTTTAAACTGGGGTTGTAAGAGGGAAAAAAATTAAGCTGCAGTTAAGGTTGGATGATATGGCCAAAAATATGTATCAATATACAAGTAAAATATATGATTACAGTAAAATCTATGTACATATACTTTTCAGACTGAATCCAGTTTAGGTGGTTCTGCTGGCCCACATTTACAGATTGACAGTTGGTAGATTTAAGGACCATTTTAATCAAGTAATATTGTTATTTAATTTTATTTGTATTGTTCCTTTCTCATACTCAAAGTGCTTGTCAGACTTTCAGAATGAGTAACAGAGAAAAAAATAAGAAAAAAGATCAAATACACAACGGTGGATACAAAATAATATCAGCATAAAAACCAGGGCTGTGGAGTCGGAGTCGAGGAGTGGGAGTCGGAGACAATTTTGGGTACCTGGAGTCGGAGTCGGCAAAAAGTTAACCTACTCCGACTCCTACTAAATTTAAATGGGAATTAAAAAAGTAAGTTGAAATGTCCCAATTCACAAACAGTCATAATGAACTACTTCTCTGCTGTAAGAATAAAGCCCAATCCATGCAGTGCATAATGTTACCACAAAACGAACATGTCAAGTAACCATGAAGCATGCTTTTCATTGACTGTATGCGTCACTATATGGGATGTAATGCACAGGTAAGGTGCGGCATCGCTTTCCATTGTGTCGTGTTCCACTGTTACAGGGAACAGTGAACCTAGCCTAAAGTCCCCCATATATTTACAGATGCACTGCCAATTTTTTGGCCGTTCAGTGAGTCATCACGCGTCAAACGCCTGAAAAATCATCTGGTGTGTTCTCAGCTCTGTCGGCTCCCCTTCGCTATGCGCTAGTGAAGGGGGCCAAAGGAGCCGAGAACACAGATCTCCCTACCTGTCTCTAGCAGAGGCTCGTTCTGCTGATCAGCTGGCCGGTGAGTGATACAATGCACTAAATTTCCGGCTGGCGGACAGAGGAGACAGCCACTGCAGCAGACAGAGGCATCACATTACTTTGGATGGGGGCGGTGGTCGAGATTTTCGGGAAGCTAGATCTGCCCGTCCATGTGGACACCCGCAATCTGCGGCCGCCAATCAATTGTGTTTGTCTTTAATCTGGCATTATAGTAGAGTGTTGGCTTCCTAGCCAGTAGTTCTGTGGTGAAATGGCATGTATGTTGCCTTCCTTTCCTTCAATGGATGTAGAAAATACATTAGCATAGTATATACATACAGAGGAGTCGGAGTCGGAAGATTTAGAAACTGTGGAGTCGGAGCATTTATCTACCGACTCCACAGCCCTGATAAAAACACTAAATAAAGATAAATACAGGAAACACAGTGCTTTCTAATTAGAACAACAGACTACAAAAATACATATACTGTATGAAAACACTGAACAAATAACACAACTTGTGAAACAAATGCAAATCTTCCTGAGCACCTGGACAGACAGGTAAACCGAGAGAAGAGTCAGTGTGTCATGGTAAATTAAATGCCTTCCTTAACAAAGTTTAAAAAAATAAAAAAACGAATGAGTCAACCAATCTTAATTATATGCAAAATATCTTTACTGTGCAAACTAAAAAATAACTGATCAAGAAACAAACGCATCTTGCACATACCATTAAAAAGACACATAATCTCTGAAAATGTGTACTAACTATACAGCAAAAAAAGAAACAATAATGACAACAAAAAATACATTTTCAAAGAGCTATTCTCCCCAATTACTTTGTTTTCCCATTGAACAAAAACAAGCAAGGATAACTAGACTCTAACACTGCCTTTCAAAACATCTTCATGAATATGAAGGAAAATTCTATGAAGACAAACCAAAGAAAATGTAGGTCTCCATTGACTGAGTACAGTGTCAGCAGACACTATCAAACCAATCCCTTCTATGCAGTCTAGTAAAAAAAGCTTTCACACTTGTCACATGACGGATTTTCAAAATTATTATTCTACTGAAATTGATGTTGGTGGAGATTTTTTAAAAAAGAGATGGTAATGAAGAAATAAATTGTAATAAAAGAGTCTCCCATTCCACTGCTTTCCAACTTTGAAGTTACACAGAATTTCAACATACATTGATTCAAAGATGTAAATTACTTATTGTTGCCTGCTTATAACTTTTTATGCTTAAAGGTTTTTTTCCTTTTAATGAGTCTGTGCTGCTCCATTTCCCTTCCATGGTGACATATGCTTGAGATTATTTTGCTTTCACAGTTAATCCAGGGCTACTTTATCATCAGTGTTTGAGCTGGAACAAACAACCAACTAGTTTCACAGCTTTTTAGGTTCAACAAAGTGAGAAAATTGTCATCTTCAGACTCCTAAGATGTGTCTAGTCCATACTGGGCACAGACACAGACACACACACATACAGACACACACACTTGAAGCTAATTCTGTCAAGTTAATTGTAAAATAAATTGTTACTTGCATGTCTCCTTAGAATGGCAGACAAACAGCAAAAATTTAAAATAAATAAAATTAAATAAATAAAAACTATACATAGCATGAAACACACATACACCTGTATATAAATAATAAGTGCAGTATATACAGTACATAATTTACACATACTGTATATGCTCACCCACACATACAAAATCGATTGAGCAGTATACCATTATAATGGCCTGCTTTTCGAAAATAAAAATGTATTAATACAAAAAAGTATGTTTGCTCAATGCTGGACTATAACCTTACTGTTGCTTCTTTGTCCATGTTTAAAAGGCGCAACTGTCAGTGTAGGAACACTTACTGTAATATGTTCTAATCGTGTACATCAAAATAAAACTCAATGTTAAAACTTTCACATTGGAGAGTTACTTTAAAGTAACTATGCAGTTCTACATACCTTTTTTCATAAGTAAAGCATCAGCATGACAGCAAACACTTCATTTATTCAAGACCATGGCCACAAAGTGCTGCTCTCTATTGCTGCTAACAAACAGAACTCAAAGAGTGAAAGTGATGTGCTGTCCTCATCAACAGTCTCTCCTCAGGGATGTGTTTTTGTACATTCTATACACAAATAGATACTGCAGTAAATCTGAAAATAGGATCTTAAAATATGCCAATGACTGAGATTTAGAGCCAACTTAATTTGAACAAATTGAGTCATGGGCCAGTGGGAGATAATTTAGTTAATTGGTGTGGCAAGTCTACAAAATAATGTTATCAATTAATCTTACTTTCTGCAAATGATTTTAAAAGAAACACTATTCACAATGAAAGTTATATGTATCTTGAGATAATCAGAGGGAAAACTGACTTTTTTTTTCCAAAACATGAATTTAAAAAAATGTAAACTTAGTACTGTAAATTCATATATTGCATCATTTTAAACATTTTAATGAGTAATTACGATAATATGAAAATTTTATTAGCCGTTAAGATTAGATGGTAAAGTGGTTATATACAACTTTTGACTTTGCCATTATAAAACCCCATTCCTATGTAAGCTGTAACTCTTCCAGTTAAGTCACTACTGTAGTGTGCTTTTTGCAAGTAAATGTACACACAATGGTAAGGGGTACAGTATGCATAGATAACATTCCTACTTTAAGCACTCTCTGCATACCCCACCAACCTGCTGTATAGCTGAGCCCATAGTAATGTCAATTCTATCCAATGCAATTCAATTGCCATTTCTCACAACTTGCATCATTACTAGATAGCGCTCCCATGTCACAGGCTCTCTTATTTTCTGTGCGTTCTGGAAGCTTACTCATCTACCCAACTTTTTTAGAAAAATTAAGTACTTCCTTGCATCCAGTAGCACAGCTCATAAACATGCTTTTCTGTACTAGTCGCAACTAGAAAGATATTCAATAAGGATGTTGTGGTCAACACAAGAACAGAAATCTATTTCTAAAGTACCTACAGTGATACCTTCAGATACGAGTTTAATTTGTTCCATGACCGAGCTTGTAAGTCAAAATGCTTGTATCTCAAATCAATTTTCCCCCATTAAAATTAATTGAAATGAGAGTAATTCGTGCCAGCACCCAAAAAAACACTCCAATTTTTTGTTAAATGCTTTCAACATAAGAAAAATGTATTCATAATGAACAAATATTGTATACAAACAAAATAAAACCTAATATATAAAAGAGAATCTAAAGAAATAAACAGAGGTTTTCAAAGCCGATTAGCGCATTGTAATTTTTTTTTTCTTTCACTTCACTTTTGCTTAACTTAATTGTCTTCTAAACTATTTTTTTTCTTTTTTGCCACAATATCGTCACTATTATTCTAATGGCGTTTCAACAGAAACCTGTCCAAGGAGCTTTGTTTAGTCCTCCCCTTCAGAATGTTTCTGAAATGAGTTAGGCAAGTGTCATTAAATAGCGCCACTGCACTATCAGTTGCAACTTTTTCAGGGTGTTTCTTTTCAATAAGGTCAGGCGTTAGACAAATGTCATTAAACAGTGCCGCTGCACGACCAGTTGTAACTTTTTCAGGGTTTCTTTTCAATAAAGTCAAGCGTTAGGCAAGTGTCATTAAATAGCGCCACCACATGATCAGTTGTAACTTTTTCAAGGTGTTTTTTTGTTTAAAGTTCAAAACTTTTTCCCACATTGCAAACACTTTGTTGATCTCACTTGAAGAGATAGCCTCCTCCGCGATACCGATCTCCTGCAGAAACTCCGTATGTTGCCGCATCTGTAGTACCATCAACTCCTCCGTTGTCAGTTGCTCGGAATGTGCAACAACAAGCGCCTTGATGGCTTGTATTTCGAATTTTGGCTCATAACTCAAGCCAAAAAAAAATAAATAAAAAAATTTGACGGCTCGTATCTCAAAAAACTTGTACGTTGGGGCACTCTTATCTCAAGGTACCACTGTATTTACTTTCACAGACAGAATTTCTGCATGTTTTCCAGTGGCATCACACACACGTTTTTTCAGAACGACACATAACTTAGTGTTTCCCTGTACAAATAGGAATCTGTGCAAACTTTGTCGAAGAACAATGTGGATTTGTATACTGGACAAACACCCATACAACTTTATATACCAGATCTATAAAACAGCACATATTTTTTTAACATCAGGTAAAAGCTATTTTAATATGCATCTTAATTTTTGGATGTTTTGACCTCCCTACTGCATTATTAATAAAAATAATCAATCCAACCATTTTCTTAACCATCCTATCCAAGGCAGGGTCAGAGAGCAGCTGGAACTTATTCCACCAGTCTTTAGGCACAAGGTAGTAACAACACCTGGACAGGGCGCGAGTCCATCATAATGCAAACACACACAACCACCCACTAGGGTCGATTTAGCAATGCCAGTTCATCTAAACTGCATGTCTTTGGATTAGGGGAGGAAATTGGAACACCTACAGGAAACCCACACACACTGGGAGAACATTCAAAACGGAGCACACAAGTTACGAATTCCAGTCTCCATTTTGTGAGGCTGCAGCACCATGTTGCTCTAGGAAAAACTATTCTGAGTGAATTAAACTGATTCAATAACTGATAAAAGGACAGGATTATCTCTAAATTAAAACACTGCATCAGTGGTGGAATGAATATACTGAATGCATCTTGAATAAATATACATAGAGCATTTTTGAATAAAACCAAAACATACTAGATATGGAAAAATGGCTGTTATACTCAAGTATCATTTTTTAAAGGCTATCAACCAGTTCTAGGTTTAAACCACCTCTAAATGATTTTGAATCATCCTTATAATATAGCCAATAGGATGCTTTGGGTGCAGTGCTTTCTAGTTGACCCCCTAGCATTTCCTTCCCACACTTATGAATCACTTACTACTTTATTGACCATTCTTGTACAAATATAGTATGGCAACATTTTATTCTCGGTTTTACTGACACCGTCCAAGGATTAAAAAAATAAAAATTAACCAGCAAAAATATACTTCTGAGATTTTAAAACAGATGGGTGTGTGGAAGAATGGATGAAATATTCTCTTATGACAATGTCAGCATCATCAAATGACAAAAAAAACTGTGAAAAAATATCAGAATATACACGTATGCTATACAAGAAAAAATATTAAACACATTGGTTTATAAATTTATAAACCAAAATAAAAAGACCATTGTCACACTGACCGCTGAAATGTGGTGTGTATAGTAGTTACTACTACTGTCTGTATGTAGCTTGCAGATTCTCTCCATGCCCTGCATGAGGTGTGGCACCCAGTGAAGAAAGGTTTTTGGTTCTGGAATCTCTGCTACATATGTGCTTAATTAAGGCCTTTGTATTGGTCTTACTCATATACTCAAAAGTATCACTCTGGTTCTGCTTCCATCACTCAAAGTCATGTACTTAAGCTTAAAAGGCAACTGCAAATTCACCCCAAGTAAGGGTGAGTGAGTGTGTGTTTTTTAAGTGAGTGAGTCAGTGAGGGGGCTCTGCAATGGACCAGCACTCCATCTAGACTGGATTCATGCCTTGTGAGCACTGCTGTGAGGACAGGCTCTTTATCATACAACTTTTGTGTCCAAGAAAGCTGACACAATATCTATTTGTGTGGGTGTGTTCACAGATTAGAGAGAGAGAGTTCTCTCATACTCTAAAGTCCAGACTGACAAACCACAATCAGCAGTTAATTTTCTAAAGGGCAACAAAATTATAAAATGTGATTTCTGCCATAAATCCAGCAACCACTACAGGTCTATTTGTGGGGAAAAACTTAATTAATTTATCTGCTAAAGGTTAATGAATGGGTTAATTAAGGTAGCTAACTGGCTGACTGATCGTATCTACAATGGTATTTTAGCAAACCAGGTCAGAAACTTTTAATACGAAGGGGAACCAAAAATTTCTGGAATTGTTTAAATAAGAAAAAATTATAAAACTTACAGCAATACCCTTTAAGTAAGCTTCAAATAATCTCCATGAGATGCGATACCCTTGCTTCTCCCATTGCTGGAAACATCTCCTGTACTCATCTTTTTAGGAATGCTCCTATTGATCGGCTGCTGAACTAAATCAGAAAATTTTCACTAAAAAAGACAATCAGCGGTCAGTAAATTGGCCAATTACAAAGACTGATCTTTTCAGCCCTTGCTTTTCTAAGCTTTACAGTAATTTAGTTGCCATGCTCCTTTACATAAATAAATATGGTATTTGAGCCAGCATGTCAAATTTTTTTTTTTTGTGGGAAACTTCCTGCAGTGTATACAATGAGCAGCAAGTCAATACTTGCTTTACCACAGAGTGAGAGGAGACTGCAATATTAGCCTTTACATTAAAGAAAATTGAGTAATAAACAGAGAAAAGGTATTCAGAGGAGTCATCCTGTGCAATTAGACAAAAAATAATAATTCTTTGCATTTATATGGTAAGAAAAGCTACTTTGATGAATTCAGACCTTATTCTGTCCTTTATATTAAAACTGATACCATTTTGAGTTTGTACAACAAGCTTGTTTCAACTGCAGCAGCTTACATTTTTAACTGAAAAAGATAAAGACAACTTTGAAATTGCTGCTTAGTATGCAATTGTGTGTTTTTTTTAAAGATTTGCACTGTGTTTATTATTTGTTGCTGTGTGTCAAACATCATAAGTTTTGGTAAAAAAAAAAAAAAGTACCGCATAACAAAATGGTAATCCATATTTACAATTACACATCAAGAATTATAAATGTCTAGCTGATATACTGAAGAAAAAAAACCCACCTGTATCAATGAAATAAATGTTATATTTCAACAGCAAAACAGCTGTAGTGCAATTAAGGACTTAAAATTATAAAAAACTGAAAGCGGTCCTGGAGGGCCGCAGTGGCTGCAGGTTTTTGCTCCAATCCAATTGCTTAATAAGAAGTAACAAGTAACACTTCTGCTTCACTTTAGTTGTCTCGCTTGTTAAGATTTTGAATCCTTATTGCTTATTCTAGTCTTAAAACAGCTGTATTCTTGGTTTTTAATTGCTCCTAATTAGCAATAACATGCAAATGACAAAAGAGACCAGCATTTCTCCATTTAGCTTGTTATCATTTACTCCTGTGTGTATTTATCATGCACTACTGGGTTTAATTAAAAACTTAGAAGGTAAGTGAAGGGAAAAAAGTGAAGGACTGAGAATTACTCCCTTATTTTAGCCTTCAAATCATTTGGATGATATACTTAGAAAGGGGAAGCACATCTAGGATATGAGAATTAACCTGACAAGGTAGAGTTAAAGCACTAATAAGCCATGAAATGAAATAATTGGCAAGAATTAATTTTTAATTAAGCAACTGGGTTACAACAAAAACCTACAGCCACTGCGGCCCTCCAGAACTGTGATTGAGGACCCCTGATCTATACAGATATATATACATTTGTTTTTTTGTTAGAAAAATGTAATTTTTTTTTTTTTTTTTTAAATAAGCCTCGATTCAGATAGGTATACTAGAGATAAAAACTAAACAATGATAGTTTGTAATTATTTGAAGCATTTATTTTCTTTTATGTACATATTTTATTATTTATCTATCTCTTCCCCATGGCTCTGCCTGCATAGTAGTGAAACAGGACAAACTTTAAAAATCAATAAACAAAAAGGTATCGCTAGCTAAGTGGAGGCAAGTTACACTCCAAAACGCAGAGGTAGACAGACTCTCCACTCCTGACTTCATGCAGCCTCTGTCTTGGATTAGCGCGAATATATTGCTCCTGCAAGCGAAACCATGATTCTTAGTGTGATGAGAGAAGTCACAAAATCAACTGGAATGTTCAAGCAAATTACACAAAAAAAACCTGATCTAAAACGGTTAAGTAGTTCTCTTATGTAAAGTAGACAGACAGATATTGGATTTTATATATATACACCGGGGGAAAAAAAGAAAGACGAATATATGTGACATTTTGAAGAAATAATTTTATGACCTGAATAGCACCAATAAGAAAACAGCGTCACACTAATGCATTATTATCTGAAAACAGACAGCGTCAGATCAACTGTAAATGTATGGCATTTCTAAAAGTTAGCTTTTTTTCGGTTTTATTATCTCAGTCTTGTTCACGCTCTCCCTCGCTCCTTCTGATCTGACTAACTAACAGTGCCAGTATGAATTCACACCCGATCGGTCAAAATGTCACATATATTCGTGTCTTTCTTTTTTCCCCCAGTGCTGCATTGACATCGTGTACCAGAAGGCGTCAGCTTATTCAGTGCGGCAGGAGCACGCCGGTGGCTAGTTGCGGTGCGATATAACACGCTTGACTTGGCGACGATCCGCGCGCATGTACTGTACAAGGTATGGACGGTAAGCACTAAGAAAAGAAGAGTGTTCTTTGCTCAACTTAAAGAGGAGCTTCGTCGTCGCTTCTTACAAGAAAAGGCGATGGATAAAGCAAAAGAGGATGGAACATCGACAAGCTTCTGATCCAAGACCGCCGCTTCCCTAGGAAAGCAAACTCAGTCAGTGTCAGGCGCCTCTTCAGTGTAATAGTAACCACAGCACAGAGAGAAGTGTGTACATTGCAACAAGCGCAAAAAGGCAGGCGAATGAATATGAATAATATGAATAATGTTGCATCAGTGCACACAATGTTTTCTGAAATGTACTATACAGGTCATAAAATGAGTTATTTGACATCATGGACCAGAAGGTGCACACTAATTCAGCGTGAGCAGGAACACTCAATAAAACTGAATAAAAAAAAAATTCAAGTGATGGTGAGATACAAAAAAGGCAGATTCACCAGCATTTGTGCGTCAGCTTTTACCCTTCCAGGATCAGAGAATTTCCAGTTCCATTGTCTTAAAACACCACTCACATCTACAGTCATTCCCAGTTTTAGATAAAAGTTAACCGTGTCAGATCTGGGGCATTGGACATTATATCGTGATCGTGACTGACAAAATAAGAGTGGAAAAAAAATGCTAACTTTTACAAGTCCTATAAATTTACACCAGCTGTTACAGACACATATGAAATGTATGTTTTTATTGTATAATAGTAACAATAACAGCAGCTCACTACTCAAAACAGTAAATCTGCAGGGGAGCTGGTTTCAAACTCATGACCTTTGGATTATAAGTCGACAGCTCTAACCGCTGCACCACGGAAGCTGTCGTGCTGTAGCTGCCCTTTTTATGGAAGTGTTTATTTGATATTTGGCCATCAGCCTTTACATATTATATAGTTCATGTGTATATTTTGTCATTTATTATTAAAACATGAAAAACATTTCTGTTTTAACGATCTGTTTACATAGATTGTTTAGATATAAAATACACATCAAGTTATTTCCCCTTACAATTCTGAGTAGCTCACTCCCAGATAATCAATCAAGGCAGGAACTGGGAGAACGTCTTGGCCGTTCTGAGGCAACGGGGTTTGGTATAAGGCTGCTTGCTGCTAGGGCTTATCGACACATTTAGAAGACAAAAGAGGCTGACAGAGAGGTGCGAAGGGATTTAAGGTGGGCCGGAATTACGAGTTTTTTCGTTGGCTGTGGTAATTCTAGTGTTAAAATCACCAGCGTGTGGTCCAAATGATAAACCTGAGGAAAATTAAATTGAACCAGTGCTGGATTGCTGCTACCATCTACTGGCAGAAAAACTTTTTTGAAATTAGTAAGATGGTGGACACAGTGAATGTAAAGTTGCTGATTTCAAAAGCTATGTGCCACAAGCACAAAATCTGCCTAGTATGGACACCACTCACTGGCTAGGCAAACAACCATACTGCAGCATCAAGCATATTCTTAAATAATGAAAGATTGAAGGAAATATAAAAATAAAATTTTCAAACAACATTTATTTTATTTTATATTATTAACCCACTTAATTTTCATGGGAGACTGGAGCCTATTCCAGCAGCAATGGACAAAAGTGGGAAAAATTAACAATGAAATGAATCTTTAATAAAAAAAAAGAAATTTGAGGTGAAAAGATTTTTTCCA
The DNA here is from genome assembly GCF_016835505.1 of Polypterus senegalus. Taxonomy (NCBI): domain Eukaryota; kingdom Metazoa; phylum Chordata; class Cladistia; order Polypteriformes; family Polypteridae; genus Polypterus; species Polypterus senegalus. Next base: position 270,502,354 of record NC_053155.1, read on the forward strand.
CATGCAGTACATGTTTTTAAGTTAAAACAGAATAAACCATTTTTTACTATAGTTAGGTAAATATATAATAAACTGGCAATCTGGATGTTACAACATATAATGATACAGAATATTAGTAAGGAAGAATATTTAAAAACTACGTAAATCCAATCCACTTTCTCTCTAAAGAAAAGAGAGATGCCAACCAGCAGTACTGCATTTTAGCCTGTCTGGGCATTCTTCTATCTGACATATACAAAGACAACATAATGGACAGATCTGGCTTATTCATCTTTCTTCTGTCTGCTGCAGGCAGCACATGCTCTCTATTAAAACACATTTACACTGTCTAAAACAGAGGTCCCCAACTCCAGTACTGGAGGGCCCCAGTGGCTACAGGTTTTCATTCAAACCCTTTTCTTAATTAGTGACCTGTTTTTGCTGCTAATTAACTTCTTTTGAATTAGTTTTGACTTGTTTTATAAGATTTGTTCCCCTGAATTTCTTCATCGTTCCTCTAAATTGCTTCATTTATTTCCTTAAATGGCACCCAAACAGAAATGAAATGGGAAGTGAGTGAGCCAGCAGAAGACCAACTAAGTCAGGGCCAGAAACTCCAACCAATTTCACTCCAACCAGTTGCTTAATTAGGCTCTGAGTTGTGTTTTTAATTAAACACGTTCTTTAATTTCATGGCTTATTACTGCTCTCATTGTGCAATAGCATACATTTCCAAAATTGATTTTCTTTTCTAAGAGCACTGTTAAAACATTTTGAGGATCTGAGCAGATCAGCTTTCCTGAGACTTTCACCTTTCTTTATTTTCAGATATTATATGATCGACACAGTTTGCTGGCCATGTTTTGGTTAATTTTGTATCTCATTATTGGCTGCTAATTAAGGCCACTGGGGCAATCCAAGACCGAAGTTTGAGACCCCTGGTCTAAGAGCTTACAGTACATAAAACAGAATGCAAACTGTACTTTGTATGAAGAATGGGAGCTCATTATTAAATATTCATTCATAATGTGTAATCTCAGTTTAGTACATCCATTTAACATGGATGACTGATGACCTCTGAAAGATATAAATCATATCATCCATCAAATGCAATGTAGAATCTCGCACCTAAAATCATCCAGCAATATCTTTTTTTCTGTATCGAAATGACATGAAAAAAAAAAAGAAAGAAAGAATTGACAACTACAGAATAAAAGGAAACAATTCATTTGTAAATAGTGGCAATCACTAATCAGGGAGTCAGAAAGTGACGATGTGTTGTATGTTGAAGATTTGCGAATAACTATTTTCCTGACTTTTGTATATATGAAAATAAGGATCCTATAAAACCTATAATAAAGCTTGCCAGATCAGTGTGCACAAAGTAAAAGTAAGAAAGCTTTAAGATTTTTACAGCCATTACACAGTACCCTCCATAATGTTGGAAGACAGACACATTTTTGCTTGATTTACCTCTCTGCTCAACAGTTTAAAATTACAAATCAAACAATGCAGACGTAACTAACGTGCACATTGCAGACTTTCATTTAAGGGAATTTGCAAACTTTGGTTACACCATACAGAAATGACAACACTTTAAACACTTCATGGCACCAGAATATTTGGGACAATTGGCGTCACAGGTGTTTGTGATTACTCAAGTGTGTTTCATAGCTTCATTAGTGCAGATATAAGATACCTGGGCTTGCTTCTTCCTTCAGACTAACTTTGGAGTCTGTAGAAGCCATTGTTCAACAGGAGTACAAGAGCAGCGCCAATTAAAGACAAAGAAGCCATTATGAGGCCAGAAAACTACAATAAAGCCATTTGCTACACTGGTAAAACTTTAGGATTACCAAAATCAACCGTCTGGAATATCATTAAGAAGAAAGAATTCACTGATGAGCTCATTAATTGCAAAGATACTGGAAGGGCAAGGAGGACATCCACTGCTCATGACAGAAGAATTCTCACTATGGTAAAGAAAAAGTCCCATATGTCTGTCCCTGACACATACATATCTTCCTGAAGACTGTTGCTGATGTGTAGGACAACTATCTGCAGAAGTCGTCATGAACAGAAATGCAGTGGCCACACTGCAAGATGGAAACCACTAGTTTGCCATAAAAACAGGATGGCTAGATTAGTTTGTGAATAAGTACGTAAAAGAGCTTGTAGAACTCTGGAAAAGGTCTTATGGATAGACAATACAAAAATTAACCTTTATCAGGGTTTTTGGAACTGCAAAGTGTGTAGATAACCGGATTCAAAGCATACCACCTCATCTGTTAAACATGGTAGTTGGGGTGCTATGGCTTGGACATGCATGGCTGCCACAGGTACTGGAACACTTCTCTTTATTGATGAAGAAACTGTTGACGGCAGTTGCACAATAAATTCTAAGGTACAGTTGAACCTCGGGTCACGAACATCTCTGAACACGTCACACACGGACGCTTCGGAGACAGTCAATAAGCCCAAAGGTAAGCGAATACGTAACAGATGGGGGAGTTATTGTATGGTAGTAATGCCTCTCTTTCTGACCCTTCAGAACTAAAGAAGAAAAATGAATCAATCCTACCATCCACAAACAATAATCCAGAAGACGGTTCATTATCCACTTCCTCATCAACATCACTACTTCTGGCTCCTCGAGATGACATCACTTCTGGTCACTTCCCAATGACGTCACTTAAGGCCTCCGATGATGATGTCACTTCCGGTCCCTTCCCAATGACGTCACTTCTTCCGGCCCCTTTCCGGCAATGACGTCACTTCTTCCGGCCCCTTCCTGATGACGCCACTTCCGGCTACTCATTTCCTGCAGCCATTTTGTACTCTGTATAAAAGCCATCCACTTTCCATCTGTATTTGTCGAATGTCTGATAATTCTTTATCATCTTGACCATCAAATCTCAAAGAGATTATACGGGGCAATTACCCAACACTTGTTGGATTTTGTGGAGTTATTTTCTCACAATTGGCGTAGTCGGCAGGATCAAAGTTCCAGGATGTCAGAGGGATAGGACCTAAACGCTGTACTGAACACCTTGGCGGCCAAATTACAACAGGTCAAAATCCAGCTGGGAGATACTAGGACCAGATTGGCCGAGTCGGACGCTTGTGAATGGAGACATCCAAGTCAGTACCACCGTTATTAACATACTTCCTGATCTTCGAACGCAACGTGAAACGAAATGCCTGGCCACAGTTGGAATGGGCCTACATACTGGCTGAAGGGAGAAGCGCAGAGAGCCTATTATAATCTGACTGAGGAGCAGGCTGCCAACTACGATCTGCTAAAAGGTGAAATCTTTAAACACTACGGTGGGAGAAGTCATGAAATCGCTAACTGGAGCGGTGATTAAGGACCCTCCCTACTCCGTAATATTAGGACGTGATTGGTCCCAAATGGAAAGCGATAAAGACAATACTGTTCCTATGTTTACGGAAGGCTTGGTAATGGATAGTAAAAATGATAATCCGACTGTCTCCACGCCGTGTATTTGCTTCCCAAATCATGAAAATAATAGTGTAGATAACAGTGATGAAGGACCCTCAGGCATGACGAGAGGCAGTCCACCTTCCGTAATGTTTGAGGCGACGGAGTAGCGAATTAGACTCTCAATTTAAATTTACACCCTCGTCCTTTAAACGGGAGCAATGGAATGATGATTCCTTAAAGTTTGCGAGAAATGCAGTACTCTCAGTAAACGGACAGATGTCTGACAATTCTATACCACAAATGCCTTGCTTTGTCATAAAGCATGATTTATTGCATCACATGGCTGAACATGAAGGTTCCATAAAGGAACTATTACTAGTCCCACACACTTATCGTCAGCAAGTGTGTGAACTAGCTTATGCTCATTTACTCGGAGCCCATTTGGGGACCGAGAAAACATTAGAACAAATAAAGTTCAGATTTTATTGGTCTGGGATTAATGAGGAGGTCAGACAATTCTGTACATCGTGTCCAGAATGTCAGATTCGTCAGATTCCCCAAAGGGACCTCGCTCCTCTTATCCCTCTTGGACACAGGATTGGGTGCCTTGTTAAGCCAATGCATCGATGGTGCTGAACACCCCATGTTATACCTCAGCCAGAAACTGTTGGATCAGGAGACCCAGTATGCAGCAGTAGAACGGGAGGCGCTGGCGATGAAGTGGGCTGTGACACAACTTCGGTACTACCTGTTGGGATGGGAGTTTACTCTGGTGGCGGGCTATGCCACTTTACAGTGGATGGCTCTGAATCGGGAGACTAATCCTCATGTCACTAGGTGGTTTCTGGAACTTCAACCTTACAGATTCAAGGTCATTTATCGTCAGGGTTCTCTTCAGGCCAATACTGACGCCCTCTCCCGTACCTTCGACCTTTCGGTGCAAGCCGCCCGATCCGATGGGTCTGGGCTGGGGGGTCATGTCACACACACACGCGTTTCGGAGACAGTCAACAAGCCCAAAGGTGAGCGAATACGTAACAGATAGGGGTTATTGTATGGTAGTAATGCCTCTCTTTCTGACCCTTTTAGAACTAAAGAAGAAAAATTAATCAGTCCTACCATCCACAAACAATAATCCAGAAGACGGTTCATTATCCACTTCCTCATCATCATCATCACTTCCGGCTCCTCGAGATGACATCACTTCCAGTCCCTTCCCGATGACGTCCCTTTCCGGCCTCCGATGATGACGTAACCTCAGATTACTCATTTCCTGCAGCCATTTTGTACTCTATAAAAGCCATCCACTTTCCATCTGTATTTGTCGAATGTCTGATAATTCTTTATCATCTTGACCATCAAATCACAAAGAGATTACAGTGAACCCTCGTTTATCACGGTTAATCCGTTCCAGACTCTACCGCAATAAATGAATTTTCGCGAAGTAAGATTCTTTATTTATAAATCGAACATTTTCGCAGTTAAGAGTATAGAAAACCTGTTTACGACCTTTTCAATACGTTTTTTTAACATTATTAGAGCCCTCTAGACATGAAAAAACACCCGTTAGTCACCATTACACGCGTATTACCCAATATATTAGACAAAATAAGAGAAAATAAGACATATTAGACGTTACAAATATAATATTATTATACTGTAAAATTAATTACACACACACCGTTCTTACACACAACCACTAACCTATGAAGGCACGACCTCAGTAGGAGAGTGTTAAGGTGGTTCAGTACCTTCAGCAGGTGCGTTGTTGCCTTCTTCCACTGAAGCAGTACTAGGAGTAGGCAGTGGGTGTCTTGCACTGTCTTTTCATATGTGCGAGGAGGCTTTTGTAGGGTTCTATCGCTCCATCAAGCGCATTCTGGAACTGCAATGCACGCATCATTTGTGGGTCCCATTTGCCAATCATGTCCTGTACTTCCTTAATAGTTCTCACGACTTACGAGAGACGCTCAAGTGTAAGGCCAACTTCCTCCTCCTGACCCCCAGGAACCTCTGGCTGGTCCTCCTCCTCCTCCTCACTCGCAGATTTAGTCATCTCCACCAGATCCTCGTCAGTTAAGGGGTCCGAGTGCGTTTCCAGCAGCTCATCCACGTCATCGCGAGTCATATCCGCGATACCTTCTCCTGTCAGCATGTGGGCTAGCCTAACTGCCTTATCCACTGCCAAGTCGCTTATATCCTCTGGGGTGAGTCCTCTGTAGTCGTGGACAATTTCAGGCCACAACATTTTCCAGCTAGCCTTCACGGTCTCTGTCTTTATGTCCTTCAATGCAGCCTGGATGTTCTTCTGACAGGTTGCGATGGTATACTGCCGCCAGTATTCCTTCAGCAAGAAGTTATCCTCAAGATTCATGCCTTCAACAAGGTGCTGCAGGGTGTTTCACGTGTAGAGGGCTTTGAACGTGCGAATAACGCCTTGATCCATGGGCTGGATCAGCGAAGTGGTGTTGGGAGGAAGGAACTCGATCCGCACACCACCGTAGGATAGGTCTTGCGCATGACCTCCAGCATTGTCCATGAGGAGAAGGACATTAAACTCGAGTCCCTTCTCCGCGAGATACAGCTTGACTTGGGGGATGAAGCACTCGTGGAACCAGTCCGATGACAGCTGCTTTGTGATCCAGCCCTTGTTGTTGTGCATCCAATGCACTGGCAGCTGGTTCTTGCTTTCATTCTTCAGGGCTCTAGGGTTCTTGGCTTTATAGAAAAGGGCAGGCTTGAGCAAAAATCCCTCCGCATTTCCACACATAACAATAGTCACGCAATCTTTATACGCCTTGAAGCCACAGACCTTGGCCTCATCCTTGAAAATGAATGTCCGGGAAGGCATTCTTTTCCAGAAAAGTCCTGTTTCGTCCATATTGAACACCTGTTCTGGATGAAACTTGCCCTCCTCAAGGATTTTTTTGAACGTGTTGTTCACGTAGTCCTCTGCTGCAGGCTGATCAGCAGAGGCAGCTTCTCCGTGGAGAACGACACTCTTCAGAGAATACCTCTTCTGGAACTTTTCAAACCAACCCTTGCTCGCCGTGAAATCCATAAACGTTGCAGAAGAGGGTCCTGATTGAGGATCGTCCGTCGTAAAGCGCTGATAGAGCTGCCTTGCCTTCTCCCGGATGACCAGCGAATCCAACGGAATGTTTTTCTTGCGGCTGTCACTGATCCAAATGGCTAGGACAGACTCCATTTTCACAATGAACTTATTACGACTTGTCACAACACGCTTTGCTTCCTTGTTGAAAGAGACAGCAGCCGTTTCACAGATATTCTTTTCATCTTTACGGATGGAGCGAACAGTAGACTCTTTCAAGTTGTAAGGCCGGGCAACCTCCATGATTTTCTTGCCATCTCTGATCATATCCAAGAGTTTCACCTTCTCCTGGATGGTAAGCATCTTCCTCCAGCGCGGAGTTTTATTTTCAGAAGGCTTAGAAAAAGCAGCACGTTTAGGAGCCATTGTGGGGCTTAGATAAAAGTTCTCAGAAAGCGCATGCGTAGTGACGTAAGCGTGTATGAGAAAAAAAAATCGCTATAGAGTTAAGCCGCGAAAGTTGAAGCGTGATACAGCGAGGGATCATTGTATACGGGGCAATTCCCCAACACTTAATATTGGATTTTGTGGAGTTACTTTCTCACAACGTAAAAATCGGATTACGACCAAAAAGTTCACCAAACTTTTGCATCTGTTCACTACCACACACTTGGGTGACAAACAAGCCAGTTTCCCTTCCGGTTCGTACGCGCCTATGATTTCCGCACATGTTCAGTCTCTCCCTGTACTGTACATTGTTCTCGGTGCATCACGCAGAGGGACTCTCCCTCAAAACTGTAACCACCTCTCAACCCCGATTCCCTCCTGTGGTATAGCAGATCCACAGCTCCCGTCCAAAAAGGCCAGTTTTAATAAACAGTCACCGAACTCACGGCTTAGTGAGGGAGCGTGGTGGTGTGTGGCCGAAGCGGTTCCTGAGGAGTTCCTGATGCGGGTGTTTCTAAGTGCACAGGTGAGAAGCGGTCGGCATCCGTAATTGCCAGAACTACCATGTCCTCTTCATAAATAGAAGCGCGAGTCGGCCAAAGGGAAAAAAAACAGAACAGGAAAGAACGGGAGGTTGCAGGAGAAGGCAGGAAGCAGGAGGAGAAAGCCAGTGCAGGAGAGAGAGAGAGTGTGAGCGAGCGTGCAGCTGAGAACGAGTGAGCACAGGCTCGCATGCAGGGAGCCTGGGTTGTTGTCTCAGTTTTATTCAATGTTTTTGCATTAAGTTTACTATTACACTGTGCATTCTATGGTATAATTAATTATTTTTGTGTTTAAAAATCTTTGAAGAAAATATACTTACATACAGTTGGTACGGTCTGGAACGGATTAATTGTACTTACATACAATCCTATGGGGGAAATTACATCGGGTCACGCCCAAATCGGGTTACAACCAGAGTTTTGGAACGAATTACAGTCGTGACCCGAGGTTCCATTGTAAAGTCGACCCTTGATATACGACCGGCCTGACATGCGAACAACTTGATTTACGACCATAATTTTTGTTTTGATTTACGACCAACATCTTGCATTACGACCCGAATGCGGTCACGTGTATCCACTTGTGCAATTGTAAACAAACAGCCGAAAGCGTTCGTAAGCATCAGTTGGAGCCCAGATATATGTGTTTGTGGACGTAATTTCTGTCAGTGCAGTAATTTATCTATATATATAATTCACTACGACCATGGCAAGCAAGACACATAATTGCTAAGGAAGGAAGAGAAGGTAATGAAGGTAAAGAAAACAATTGTTAAGGGATGTTAGCTTGCGGGCTGGCGCAGCACATGATGATGTCATCAGGCTGAGTCAGCACTGGGTTGCTTTGGAGTGTATTATTACAGCAGTTCACAACATGACCAGCTTTGAACTGAGTGCTCAACTACTGTCATTATTAACTTGAGAAACAGTGATCACAATCGAAACAAAGAAGGAAATTGTGCGAAAATCTGAGAGTGGTGTTCGTGTGACCGATCTCGCTAATATGTACAGCATGTCGAAATCCACCATCTCGTTCAATTTTACAAAGAAAAGATTTGCATAAGGAGGTTCCTTCTAAACAATAACCACCTTCCGTTTCATTCTCCTCCTCTTCCCTTCCTGCAGCCCAAAGATGTCAAATTAAATGGTGAGTACAGTGTGAAATTGTTGTTTCTGGTTAGCTACGCACTTTTTATAACTTTTTGGTTAGTACATTAGAAAAATGATTGGTGTTTTGGTAAATTATGCGTATTATACAACCCTTTTTATTATGAAAAGGTTAAGTAAGTGTTGCTGTGGGAGGTTCGGAGCACATTATGGGTATTTCTTGTCTTGACTTACAACCAACTTGAGTTACAACCAGCTCTCGTGAACGAATTGAGTTCGTAAGTCAAGGGTCCACTGTATACGGAACCTTATCTGCTCAAGATCCAGTAAATGCCTCCAAACAGTTTGGACAGTGCTTCATCATTCAACAAGATAATGATCCCAAAAATACTGTTAAGGCATTACTGGAGTTTTTCAAAGTTAATAAATAGAAAATTCTTGAATGGCTATATCATTCATCTGTGTTAAATCCAATTGACCATGCTTTCCATATGCTGTAGAGAAAACGTAAGGAGACAAGCAAGAACTGAAGATGGCAGTATTAGAGGCTTGGCAGAGCATCACAAGAGAAGATACTCAGCACCTGATGATGTTTATGAATTAGGAGTGTGAGATATATATCATCTACGATAATATCTCAATTGTTGCTCTAACAACATGCAACCTGAAATTGAGTATGTCACTCACTTTGCAAAAAACAATCAAAAATACATCTCGAGAGTCCAAGAATTCACTGTCTCATGCAACCTAACAGGCCTACTTGTGCATGTACAAAGTTAATCTTTACTCATAATTCAACCCCTGTAGCCCTGGAATCAGCCTAGTCGCTCTTCTCTGAACCTTTTCTAGCGCTACTATGTCCTTTTTGTAGCCTGGAGACGAAAACTGCACACAGTATTCCAGAGGAGGCCTCACAAGTGCATTATAAAGCTTGAGCATAACCTCCTTGGACTTATACGCCACACATAATGCTATATAACCTAACATTCTATTTGCCTTCATAATGGCTTCTGAACACTGGCTGGAAGTCGCTAGCTTAGAGTCCACAATGACTCCTAAATCCTTCACATAAAATGTACTCTCAAATTTCCAAACACCCACTGTGTATTCAAACCTGACATTTTTTACTTCCTATGTGGCCTATGTAACTTTACATTTACCGACATTAAATTTCATCTGCCATAAATCTGCCCAAGTCCTTCTGTAATGATATAACGGATTCCAAATTATCTGCTAATCCACCTATCTTGGTATCATCTGCAAACTTAGCCAGGTTGTTACTTATATTCCTATCTAAATCATTTATATATGTATATGTATATTATGGGGTGCCAAACAGTCAATTACAATGATTTTCAGAATATATAAAGTCATTCCTAAATATCTAAAGTCAGTGTCGGAATATATAAAGTCAAAACTTGAATATAAAGTCAGCGTCAGAATATACAGTAATCCCTCCTCGATCGCGGGGGTTGCGTTCCAGACCCCCCCGCGATAGGTGAAAATCTGCGAAGTAGAAACCATATGTTTGTATGGTTATTTTTATATATTTTAAGCCCTTATAAACTCTCCAAAACTGTTAACATTATTAGAGCCCTCTAGACATGAAATAACAAACTTTATTCAAACGTTTAAACTGTGCTTCATTACAAGACAGAGATGGCAGTTCTTTCTCACAATAAAAAGAATGCAAACATATCTTATCTTCAAAGGAGCACCATGAAGAGCAGATAATGTCAGAGAGAGCGCTCGCTAAGAAAAGCAAACAATCAAAAAATCAATACGTGCTTTTAAGTATACAGAAGCACCACGATAAAGCGGCATTTTGTAGAGGAGCGTCCTATCTTCTAGGCAAACAGCCACTGTGTAAACAGCCCCCTCTGCTCACACCCCCTCCGTCAGGCAGAGAGAGTGAGAGAGACAGAGAGAAGCAAACAAAACAAGCCACTGAAGCATATCTTATAGCATTGAGGAGTTTTAGTTAATATGTAATACATGCTCTGATTGGGTAGCTTCTAAGCCATCCGCCAATAGCGTCCCTTGTATGAAATCAACTGGGCAATCAAACGGAGGAAGCATGTAGCCTAAATTAAAAGACCCATTGTCCGCAGAAAGCAGCGAACCAGCGAAAAATCCGTGATATATATTTAGATGTGCTTACATTTAAAAACCCGCGATAGAGTGAAGCCGCGAAAGTCGAAGCGCGATATAGCGAGGGATTACTGTATAAAGTCATTCCTGATTATATACAACATCAAAGCATGAATATATAAAGTCAGCGTCAGAATATATAAAGTCATTCCTGATTATACACAACGTCAAAGTATGAGTATATAAAGTCTGCTTGGAATATATAAAGTCAGTTTCAGAATACATAAAGCCATTCCTGAATATATAAAGTCAGAGTTATAATATATAAAGTCATTCCCAAATATATAAAGTCGGACAACATTAAATTTATATATTCAGGAATAAGTTTAAAGTCAGATTATCTTGATTGAAACGACTCATTTCTAGTAAACTCAATGAGTTCCTAATACAACATAATGAAATAAGTTAACAAAAACTTCTTCAGAAAAATATTAAATAAAAAAAAAAAAAAAAACACTGTTCAGTTAATGTATACAAAATGATGTATGTACCTGGCATTTTGAACACTATATTTATTTATTCTTTTTGTAAGGGCGCATTTTTGGACGAACTTCACAAGCCCGATCGACTCTGAGTGGCTTCTGTCGAAGTTTACCTTTCACTAGTACGAGTGAAATGACAAGCACGGAAATCAGAGAATATTTGACGGAACTAGATCATTTTATTTGTGAGTTGTCCTAATTTTATATATTCGGGAATGATTTTATTTATTTCAATGCTGACTTTATATATTCAAAAATGACATATATTCTGACTCTGACTTTATATAATCAGGCTTTGACGTTATATATAACCAGGAATGACTTTATATATTCTGCCGCTGACTTTATATAATCACGCTTTGGTGTTATATATTCAGAACACTGTGGAACACCACTCTTAACATCGGCTAATTGTGAAGAGGTTCCTCGCACCATCACCCTCTTCTTCCTATGTCCGAGCCAATTCTGCACCCATCTAAAAAGCATCACCCTGAACTCCCACTTTATTTAGTTTGATGCCCAACCTCTGATGTGACACCTTATCAGATGTTTTCTGAAAGTCAAGATAAATAATATCATAAGCTCCACTTTGATCGTATCCTTTTGCTGCCTCCTCATAGAATTCCAGCATGTTAGTAAAACACAACATCCCTCTTCTGAGCCCATGCTGACTGTTCAGAATAACTCCTGTCTTTGCCAGGTGTTGCTCAATCTTATCCTTAATAATTCCTTCCATTCATTTTCCTGTGATGCATGTTAAGCTTTCTGGCCTGTAGTTGCTTGTATCTCCTCTGTCACCCTTTTTATATAATGGGATGATATTTGCCATTTTCCAGTAATTCGGAATCTCTCCAGTGCGCAGTGGCTTCCTAAAAATGTGTGTCAAAGGTTTATATATGTACTCACTAGCTTCCTTAAGAACTCAAGCTTAAATATTATCTGGTCCTGGTGATTTGTTTGATTTCAGCTTATTTACTCTGAGCAGCACTTCTTCCTCTCCAGGCGAAGCCACATGTCCTCACTAAGATGGGGCTCATTGTCTAACTGAAGAAGACTTGTGTTTAAATTCTGCTTGACATAAACAGCAACCCCACTTCCTTTTCTGTTCTGTCCTAAAAAATGTGTATCCCTCTTATGTTACACTCATCCCCATCTTTGCCATTTAGCCAGGTTTCCGTTATTGCTATAATATCATAATTATGCTCTGCTACATACAGCTCCAACTCTCCTTATTTTTGATACATCTAGCGTTAAGGCAAGCTATTTTTAATGTGTTACTCCTTCTACATTTAAATGTTTGCTTAGTAGATCAAGAGCTACTTGATGATACCTGAAGTGGACAGTGGTGTAAATCCACTTGAGTGGTAGAAAACACAAAGTACATTTCCCCAAATTGGGAAAACTTGCAAAAATAAAAATAAAAAGTACCCTTGCATCCCTGCCTCAAGCAGCACTTCTGAAAGGGCTTTCGGCACTGGATGAAATGCTGTAACATGCAACATTGCTGCTCTCATTAGCAAGCTACAATTAACATCCTATTAACTAGACCAAGCTAGATCAATAAGACTTTTACAAACAAGTTTTTAAAGGATGCAAAATAACATCCAATTATCATTATTGTCAAAGTCCCAGAAAATACTAATCGAGATTTTTTGCCAATATCACACATCCTTACTATGAATCGCAGACTTCAAGCAGTCATTGCATGCAAGGGATATGCAACAAACTACTAAATATCACTACTTTAATATATTTACTACTGCTACGTCCCAAACATATGGTGCTTAAAGATGGGGAGCCATGTAGAAAAAGTATTGTCGTTTCTACATGGTGTGACCGAAATGTACGCAAATACCCTTAAATTAAAGTCTGCAGTGTGCACTTTAATTACAGTATGTCTGAATTGTTTGATTTGTCAGTTCAAACTGTGGAGCAGAGGAATAATAGGTTTAGACAGGCAGTGAGTGAAGTGAGCTTACTAAGTGGCGAGAAACAGAATTATCTCTTGTAAAGTCGAACTGGCACTGTTCTATCATTCCAAAAAAATTTCAAGCATTTTATTAGCAAATAACTATCGCATTCTAATGCACGCATGTCTCACACTCCATTTTATACATCCATATGAAAGCTGATTTAACTTAGTAAATTTCTGTTGGTTTAGTTTACATAAGGAACAATAGAATATACTGAATTTTATGCAAATGTTTTAAAATTAAAACAGGGCGACTCGGTGAAAGAGAAGAGGAAAGGACAGATGGTCATGATCTGCCAGTTAAACATCAAGTAAAACTTAAGAGATAGGCAAGCAATCAAATCCTGTCTTCAAAATCTGGCCGTATTACTGCATACAAAACAAACTGTGCCATTGTTCCTGTGGAAACATTCCAATTATATCAAAAATGATTCTGCTCAAGAACCATGTGAAAGGAATTAAATATATATCCATCCATTTTCCTATCCTACTTATCCAGTACAGGGTCACAGGGCAGCTGAAGCCTATAGAGAACACTGAAATGTCAGCCTCCAGCACAAAGATTCAAATTAGACTGTACATACAAACCTCAACAAAAAAAGTACTTATGGAGAAAAGCTAACATTTGTTCACTATCTGAAGCAGTGCAATTTGTGCCTAATACAGCCAGAACTGGCACCAGCTCTCCTGGAACTTTGTTAAGCAGCCTCCATTTTTATTTTGCTATGGAGGCAGACTTGTGCTACATTTTTTAAGCTGTCCTTCTCCTAATCATCTGAAGCAGATATGGAATAATCACAAACTTCAAGGTGATGCTGACAAGTATCCTTAAATACATTGATTATGGAAAGTTTCCTGTATTTTAGACTAAGAAGAAATTCCCCAATGGCTATTCTGATACTCAAGTCACTAGTACAAGTTCTTAAGACCGAGAAGGAGCTTCCCTCACACACAGTAAATCCACATGTTGAATAAGCAATGCGTGATGCCCTACCATTAACTCTATTACATTAAGTTATTGATCTAGTCATTTATCATCTGTTGTTTATCATTTGTTACTGTCCTTTTATATTTTTCTTAAAAGCACAGTCATTGGAGCCAAGCAACTAAGCATTTTACTACATATTGTACTGTATGTATAATTTGCAAGTGAAAAAAATTAGGCTGGATATGATTTAACTAGGCGGACACGCCTTTTAAGTTGACCACTTCTTAAGGCAATTCAATATGTAGATCAATTTGATATTTTATACAAACTCATTCATTTGGTTATATTGCATTTAAGCGGTATTACTTTAATACTTGTAGTTTGTTATTTTTGTGATGAAATTTAAACTTTTTTTCTATATTGAGGTCGCCCTTTTGAACCCCCCTGATATTTACTACACGGTGAGGCATTTGTACTCCATCAACATTAATTATTTCCAGAGACATCATTTTGTCTATTTTTCCAGTGCATCGCGCACAAAAGCAAGGGAACGATGGGAGCACCAGAACTCTGCTCACATCATGTCACTTCGTACCGCAAGCTGCAAGTAGTAAGTCTGTGATAAGCGGAATACCGTACGCTTTCCACTCACGGGACGGAAGGACAATCCCTACCGCTTTTATATAGTAAGAAAGAAGAAGATATCGCACAGTCTGGAGTAGAAAATCAACTTTTACCTGGAAAAACGAAATTACAAATCCCATCGTGCATTGCAAAATGGACGGGGTGTGTGTGAAACACGCGTAGCACTCACGGACGGAAGGACAATCCCGACCGCTTTTATATAGAAGGATAGTAAACTTGTCTGGGGTGGAGTTGCAATTCTTAAATTAGTGGACTGGTTCATTTTGTGGAATCAAAATTATTTTGTGGACATAGGTTGCAGATTAATTTTTGCTAATGTTATCCTGTTCATAAGTACAATGTATGCTAAATACATAGGCATAGATGCAAGCCATCTCAATGCAAGCTTTCCTGATATGTAAATAATTTCCTGCTTTTGAAGATTTTTTAACACATAAAATCATGATTAAAGTGAGGCTTATGAAAATCTTTTTGATTGGATATGAAAAGTGTCAGTCTTGCAGTTTTAAACTTTATACTGTACAAGAATTGGTGGCTATGTGTAAAAATGATTAAAAGCACATTTGTACAAAAATCTACATTCAAACCAAATCCTGTTAAAATTAGCAAAAAACACCTCAGCTAAAACAGATTTCTCTAAATTTAGCAAAACTAGTTCCTCTTGGACTTGTCATGCGTCTAAGCACAGCTAAATGGAAATGAGGATGTCCTGCAGTAAAGGATAAGTTTGGTATTTAAGAAAGTGGCTTTACATTCTTTACATGTGGACATCTCCCTTGACCATCATTATAAAACCTAATAAACAGGCTAGATATTCTTTTTAAAAATTTATATAAAAAAGCTTCATTTTAGAACACAGTTTCATGTTGCACAATAACATATAATATAATCGTAAAGAAACAACTTCAACTGTCTTTAAAAATAATAAAAACTTGTTTGAGTAGCAGCATGGATTAGAACTCTGTTAATAGAGGGACTCAGCTTAAGTAAGTGATTATGAAAAGGATGCAGACAATTTTTCTTTTTCTTAATGTATAATACTGTGTATATTGTTCCTTTTTTTTTTAATACCTAGCTACTTCTTCATCATATCTGGCTTAGCGAAATATCTGGGTAAAATCATTGGAATCTATCCACTTGCTTGGCAGTTGAATTCAGTTCAAATACTGTTATACTTTACAACACCGTATGGAGTGTGCATATCATCATCTCTGCTTCTGTTTTTTTTAACTCCGACTCTCAGAGTTTCCTCCCAAAAAATATTTACTTTACGTTAGATGACAAGTCTAAATTGTCCCCAAACGTGTGCATGCCCTACAATTAACTAGCGTCACATCAGTGTTTAGTTCTTGCCTTGGCCCCTTGCTGTCTGGACTGGCACGAGCTCCTTACAACCCTGTACTGAATAAGAGATTAAGAAAAGAAAATGCTCATTGATCAATCAGTGACATAAGGACACGCAGTGTACTTTATCATATCCTTTCAAACGTTAAGAGATGTGTATGGAGGGAGAGGTGTTTAAACCATTGCAGGCTTTTTAAACTGTAGCCAATTTCACAACAATGTTTAAGGCACTAACTCAAATACTCGCGAAATCGATCGTAGTCTTGCACAGGAAAAAGTCCAAAATCATAGCAATGGCTGGAGGTGGAGAAAAGAGAGGTGGTGGGTGAAAGCTTTTTTAAACTGCGGTAGTTATCGTCCACTCACATTTCTATGCTTAACTGTGATAAGCGGTGCTCTCTTTACATCACGGAAATCCTACAAAATCGATTAACATACAAGAGTCTCTTTAAAGGGACTACAGCAGCCCATTGTATGCGGCATAAGACTAAGAGGTAAAAAAAAAATCAAAAGGACAAAGAGAAGAAAAATATTCACGTAGCCTTCCTTTCCTACCCACAAGTGCCTTGACACTCGCTACGATTTTCATGTTACAGATATTAGTGTCCTTTCCTAACTGGCTTTGGAAAGCAATCTCTTTAAATGCCAATTGTAACTGCTATGTTTTTCTCGATATCAATGGAAAAAAAGAAACGTAAAAAGAACAAAGAAAGTTTACCAGACAACGTCAGTTTTAATTACAATATATCAATGCCATAGTGCACTTCGCTGAAGCATAGTCACTGGCAACCCGAGTGACAAAAACCCCAGCGTCTGCAGTACTGTGTGTAAAAGCGATTGGTCTTTGTAACACACGCATAAGACAACAGCACCGTATGTCTGTTAATGACATAGCAAGTGATTTTTCGAACATCTCGATACACACACGAAAGTCGGACACATTCACTTTACATCCGCCCTCTTCCCACCACTCTACTCTATCGAAATCTGGCATTTTCCTTCCTCATCTTGAGCACAAAAGTTTTGACACTGCACTTCCTGTAAACCCGTTTCCCTTCCTTAAAAAAATCATAAAACACGAATCTCTGCCGACTAAGTCCTGAATCGTATCGCGATGTCGAAGTAAACTTGTCATCCTGCTCAGTCTCGGTCGCTGGGTTTGAACGTGGACTCTTACCTAAAAAGCTGACAATTGGCCGACCAAGTGTGCCCTGATGTTCAGCCCCCCGTTGTCTTTTTAAAACTCCTCGGGAACTTACCTCACTTTCCACGTTTTCCACAGTCATCTTCTGCCAAGGGTCTGCCAGCTGCGCCAGTGGCATCTTCAAAAGTTGTCAACGTCCTAATCCAATGCGGAAAATATTTGGAGGTTTCCTTTAAAATTTCACAATAGGGTCTGGATATCAAAAGAAAGCCAACGTCGCTCCAGCGTTTATACGTCTTAATAACTGTGTATTAAAAAGAAAAAAAAAAAGCACGAGGTCAGCAACCTCGGTTCCCTCGCAGATTGACTGAAATGCGCATACACACTCTCGCTGTTCGTTGCTCGTGCCCGCCGCCACTAGCTCGGTTCCTCGCTCGCTCCCTTCAGTCCGCATACTATTCCACTTCCGCTCCTGCTCCTCGCAATATGGCGGCGACTGTGGCAGCGCCCCAGAACTTTCCGTTTACCTGTCTGTCACGGGGGGACTTGCTTCGCCCGCTCCTACGTCAGTCGGAAGGGGAGGACCGGCGAAGGTTAGTGACTCAGCTGCAGGTGAGGATGGCCGTTTTTGTTGCCTGTCTGCAATGCTTGGGCTGCGAAAGACTGAATCGTATACGACTGCGTCACGAACGTGAGATTGGTTGAGGGATTTTTTAATTAACCGTCGCCGAATTTTGTTAAGTTCATACATTTATCTCGTGGTGTGAATACAATCGTTACATGGAAATAGGTGTAATTTCAACGTATGCGGTTTTGTGTATGGGTAATCAGTTATATTGCACAACACACATTACTCAGTTCATATTTGCATGTGTATTCATATACATATCCTAAATATAATTAAGACTTTCATTATGTGAGTCATCTGATTTTTCTCCAGGAGAGGATGGAAGTTCATATTTCAGATTCATTGCTTATCGTCACGTGTACAGAGTACAATACAATTCATGTTTGCATGCCTTTTCAGAACAGTTAACAAAAACAGTATAAAAATAAAATAAAAGTATGCTTGGCATGCAGTATATCATACATAATTTTACTCATTGAGAAAATTATTAAGAACACCTGTACAGTTTCTTCTTCATGCAATTGGCTAATCAACCAATCAAGAGGCAGCAATGCAATGCATAAATCATGCAGATACAGGTCAGGAGCATCAGTTAATGTTCACATCAAACGCCAGCATGTGTTAGCTATGTACAGTCTAGTGTGCTTATTTCTCTAACTGCTGATCTCTTGGGGTTTTCACGCACAATAGTTTCAAGAGAAGGGGTCAACTGCTCTGATATGCTACTGTAACTGCAGGTTGTCATTCAAACCCTTTTTATAATTAGTAACCACTTTTGGCTGCCAAGACTCAGACACCATCATTGTTTTTTATTTTTTCTTAATTAGCAGCTAAACAGTAATATAAAAAAATAAAAAAAAAAAAGATAAAAAAATGAGCCAACACATTTACAGTTATTTGCTTGGCAGACACTTTTATCCAAAGCAATTTACAAAAACGGTAAACAACTGAGTAACATTAGGCTAGAGCTTGTTTGTTCAGAAAGTGTAATTAGACAGGTAACAAAAGTTGATTGCCACAAGTGAAAACGGGTCTTCAATTGCTTCGCAAATACATTGAAGGAGTCAGCAATATGGATAGAGGTGGGCAGCCCATTCCACCAACTGGGTACTACACAGGAAAAGCATCTGAATTGAGACTTGAAACCATGCAGGGGTGGCATCACAAGACGCTGTTCACTGGCTCATCTGAGTGAGCGAGATGGAGTATAGCACCTCACCAGTGTCTCCATATACTCAGGTGCTGACCCACTGACTACTCTGTAGATAAGCATCAGGAATTTGAACTTAATGGATGCTGCTACAGAGAGCCAATGTAGCGACCTGAAGAGAGGAGTGACAAGTGTCCGTTTCAGCTGGTTAAATACAAGATTGTCTACTGCATTCTGAATCATCTGCAGCACCTTGATGGCACATGAGGGTACTCCTGCCAAAAGTGATTTGCAGTAGTCCAGATATGATAAGACCAGAGTCTGCACTGGAAGTTGTGCTGCATATTCAGATAAGGTCTGATCTTGACAGCATGAACCTGTGGATGTCTGGTTCACAGCAACCTGTGTCCACCATACAATATCTGAAAAAAGAGTAAAGGTCTAAGTAATGTTGATCTGCTCAGATCCACCAAATATTTTGACAGTGTTCCTAGAAAAAAATCAATAGTTTTGGAAGTGCCTGCTGTGACAGAATGAGAGCACCAACTAGCCATGGAAATAAAAAAATGGGTTTAATTAACAACAAGAATTGGTTTCTAATTAAGAAATGGGTTAAAATGAAATTGATTGGAGTTTGAGTCCCCAAATTAGCTGGATAATCTGTCAGCTCACTTCACATCTCATTTCTATTTGGGTGTTGTTTAGGACTGAATCTTTAAAAACAAGTCCATTAAAATGAAGGGAAAAGAAGTCAATTAGCAGCAAAACTGCTCACTAATTAAGAAAAGGGTTTGAATGAAAACATGTAACCACAATAGTGCTCCAGGACTGGAGTTGGAGACCTCTGCTGTAGAGTTTACCAAGAATGGTGTGAAAAACAAAAAGAATCCAGTGAGCGGCAGATCTGTAGAGGTTAATGAGAGAGGACAGAGGAGAATGGTTAAGCTGGTTCAACTTGACAAAAAAGGCTATGGTAACTTAGATAACCATTCTGTGCAACAGTGATGAGCAGAAAAGCATCCCAGAATGCACAATTTGTCAAACTTTAAGGCAGATGGACTACAAAAGCAGAAGACCATATTGGGTTTACTCCTATCAGCCAACAACAGAAAGCTGAGGCTGCAGTGGTAATAAGCTCACTAAAGCAAGACAGCTCAAAACAGGAAAAACATAGCCTGGTCTGATGAGTCTTGATTTCTCTTTAGATGATAGGGTCAGAATTTGGCACCAATAGCATGAATCTGTGCTACCCACCTGCCTTAAGTCAACAGTCCAGGCTGGTGGTGATGTTTTAATGGTGTTGGGAATGTTTTCTCAGTATACTTTGGGCCCATTATTATCAATCAATCATTGCTTTACTGTCAGTCTATTTGAGTGTTGTCGTTGAACATGTGCATCCTTTTCATAGCCACAATTTAGAAATCTTCTAATGGCTGCTTCCAGCATGATAATGCCTCATGTCACAAAGCAAAAGTTATCTGAAACTGTTTTCATGAACATAACAATGTTCTTCAGTGGCCTTTCCAGTCATAGAATTTGAAACCAATAGAACATCATTGAGATGGGGTAGAACAGGAGGTTCAGAACATGAATAGGCAGCTGACAAGTCCTCAGAAATTGTGTGATGCAATCATGTCAACATGGGTCAGAATCTCAAAGAAATGTTTCTAACATCTAGCTTTTGAGGAATCCATGAAGAAAGGAGGCTGTTTTGCGAGGACAAGGAGACCCTACCCAGTATTGGTGTACTGTCTCTAACACTTTGGTCAGTAAGTGTTGGTGAGTGTGGATGTGTATGTATATATATACAGTTAGGTCCATAAATATTTGGACAGAGACAATTTTTTTCTAATTTTGGTTCTGTAAATTACCACAATAAATTTTAAATGAAACAACTCAGATGCAGTTGAAGTGCAGACTTTCAGCTTTAATTCAGTGGGTTGAACAAAAAGATTGCATAAAAATGTGAGGGAACTAAAGCATTTTTTAACACGATCCCTTCATTTCAGGGGTTCAAAAGTAATTGGACAAATTAAATAACTGGAAATAAAATGTTCATTTCTAATACTTGGTTGAAAACCCTTTGCTGGCAATGACAGCCTGAAGTCTTGAACTCATGGACATCACCAGATGCTGGGTTTCCTCCTTTTTAATGCTCTGCCAGGCCTTTACTGCAGCGGCTTTCAGTTGCTGTTTGTTTGTGAGCCTTTCTGCCCAAAGTTTAGTCTTCAACAAGTGAAATGCATGCTCAATTGGGTTAAGATCAGGTGACTGACTTGGCCATTCAAGAATTTTCTACTTCTTTGCTTTAATGAACTCCTGGGTTGCTTTGGCTGTATGTTTTGGGTCATTGTCCATCTGTATCATGAAACGCCGCCCAATCAATTTGACTGCATTTAGCTGGATCTGAGCAGACAGTATGTCTCTGAACACCTCAGAATTCATTGTCTCTGTCCAAATATTTATGGACCTAACTGTATATACAACAACAACAACATTTATTTATATAGCACATTTTCATACGAAAAGTAGCTCAAAGTGCTTTACATAATGAAGAAAAGAAAAATAAAAGACAAAATAAGAAATTTAAGTAAGACAACATTAGTTAACATAGAAAAAGAGTAAGGTCCGATGGCCAGGGTGGACAGATTAAACAAAAAAAAGAAACTCCAGACGGCTGGAGAAAAAAAAAAAAAATCTGCAGGGGTTCCAGGCCATGGGACCACCCAGTCCCCTCTGGGCATTCTACCTAACATAAATGAAATAGTCATCTTTTTAGTTAGGGTTCTCATTGAAAGACTTGATGATGGTGGTCATACAGACTTCTGGCTTTTAATCCATCCATCATTGTTGGAACATCACGGTGCTTTGAGTAGATGGTGGTGGTGCAAGCCAGCACCAAAAGGACACCGGAAAAGGAAACAGAAGAGAGAGTAAGGGTTAGTACAGATTTTAGAGCCACCATGAATAGTTATTATAATGAGTTGGATATACAGAGTATCAGGATTTTAATTACAGTGAAGTTATGAGAAGGTCATGTTAAAGTAATGTGTTTTCAGCAGTGTTTTAAAGTGCTCTACTGTATTAGCCTGGCGAATTCCTATTGGCAGGCTATTCCAGATTTTAGGTGCATAGCAGCAGAAGGCCACCTCACCACCTTTAAATTTTGTTCTTGGAATTCTAAGGAGATACTCATTTGAGGATCTGAGGTTACGATTTGGAATATAAGGTGTCAGACATTCCGATATATAAGATGGGGCAAGATTATTTAAGGCTTTATAAACCATAAGCAGAATTTTAAAGTCAATCCTGAATGACACAGGTAACAAGTATAGTGATATACATATCTACATATATATATACAGGGGTGTACAAAAGTATGTTTACAGTTGTATGCAAAACACAAAGTTTATTATTATGTTTAGTATTTATTTGTATTCTTCCTATTATTATTATTATTATTAAAGTGTGCTTGAGTGTAGCAATCATAACCTGCATGTCTTTTACCATACAAACAACTGTAAATCTACTTTTGCCCACCCTGTATTTATATATTTATGATGTACCAGTCAAATGTCTACACACACCCAGAAATGTTAAGGTTTTTGCTAGAAATTGATAACTTTTTTATCAAGATACAATTAAACTCATTTAAAAATACAGCCAAGACATTACTAGTATTGCTAATGGATATAATTAATTGAAATGACCAATTTTTAATGTATTATTTTTTAGGAATGCAAAGCTACATTTTCAGAAGCCATTCCTTTAGTGTCCTAATGGTCAAATCCCTTTGGAACTGGCAGAAAAAAAAATACTAAAATGAGCAAAATGCTGCAGACATTGGCAGTCATAAATGAATTATACATTAAAATCAGTCATTTATACACACTGATATATTAGAATATTTGAATTCTCATGATAGACTGTTTGGCAATCTTACAATGTGTGGGTTAGAAGCTATCCCTGAATCTACTGCTGAGAGTGCCAATGGACCTGTACCATTCACCAGAGGGGAGGAGTGAGAAAACAACAACAACAACATTTATTTATATAGCACATTTTCATACAAACAGTAGCTCAAAGTGCTTTACATATTAAAGAATAGAAAATGAAAGACACAATTATAAAACAAAATAAATCAACATTAATTAACATCGAATAATAGTAAGGTTCAATGGCCAGGGGGGACAGAAAAAACAAAAAACTCCAGACGGCTGGAGAAAAAATAAAATCTGTAGGGATTCCAGACCATGAGACCGCCCAGTCCCCTCTGGGCATTCTATCTAACATAAATGAAACAGTCCTCTTTGGATTTAGGGTTCTCACGGAAGGGCTTGATGATGATGATGGTCACGTAGACCTCTGCCTTTTAATCCGTCCATCATTGTTGGAGCATCATGAAGCTTTGAGTAGGTGGTGGTGGCGCAGGTGAGAAGTGACTGTGCAGGATGGCTGAGGTATTTAATTATACTGTATTCTTTTCTAAGGAAGCAAATTTTGTAAACAGTATGTCCTAAATACAAAACAGGTGGGTGCTGGTGTTATTCTGTGCTGTCTTCTCCACTCTTTACAGTGCTTTACATTCTTGAGTGGAGCAGATGACATACCACAATGTCATGCAACCAGTTAGGATGAACTCCACTGTCTATCTGTTTGCAGCACTGAAACTCTTAAGACTTAATACACTATGTAATAAATATTGCAGGTGGTGTGTTAACACATCCTGCAACCAACTTCACAGCTGGGTTTTTTCCATCTGCAGCATAAAGCCTTCTATATTGCACTTATTTTATTTTACGGAGTGTTTAACTGTTTTATTTCTCTTCAAACACAATATAAAGCTAATGCATTTTAAATAATAATCATTTTGAATGTTTCTGTCAACAGTTGTACCATTTGCCAGAAGGGGAGAGTGAGAAAAGTGGCTGTGCGGTATGGCTGTGGTCCCTTTAAATAAATTGCTTGCCCCTGTAAGTTACAGAGTGTTGTATATGATTTAAACGGAAGGCAGCTGGGTGCTGGTAATATTCTATGCCCCCTTCACCATCTTTTGCAGTGGTTTATGATCTTGTGCCAAGCAGGTGCTATACCGAGGTGTGACACTTCCAGTGAGGATGGAATTCTCTATGCACCTGTAGACATTTGAGAGATCCAGTGGAGAAATTCAAGCTGTCCTTAGATGTCTTAGAAAATAGAGTTGCTGGTGAGCCTTTTTGACAAGTACATATGGGAACAAAGAAATCCATATGATTCTAAAAATGTACTTAAGAATTACAATAATAACTTCAAACCTCCAGTTAAATAATTGTGCAATAGCAAGTTCCACATGTAAATTAACAAAGAGTAATGCAGGGTAGATAGAGATAGTGACAGTTCTTATATAAGGGACATTGGTAATGTATTTTATTTAAATTATAGAATTCAGCATATATGAATGAAAGAGTCAAAAAATCAAATGGTGTGATTATGCTTCCAGATAATAAAATCATATACAGTACATACACATTTTAATACATATGTGAATATACAAATGGTGTGATTATTTTACATTTTTATGAGCACTGTGGGACAATCTTTCTACAGTAAGATACCATTTTATAGCAATGAACAATTCATGTTTTATTTTCAGTATCACACAGTGTTGATAATTGTTCTTTTGCATATATTTTGTATATGAAACATAAAAAACTAAACTAAAAAAAAGTATCTCTTAGTGAAAAACATTTTTCCATAGGTTGCCAGCAAACAACCAGTCAGTCAGCTACTGTGTATGTATGTATATATATGTAATATATATATAATTTATACTCATATATATACTGGAGTCACCTTTAAGTAGTTTACTTGTCAAAAATGTATTTGTAGATGTTCCCTGTGGATTTAAATGTCTATTAAACTGCCAGTTTGATTTAGGAGATCTGTTGAAGTCTGATTTATTGAAATAAACATGCATTTTTGTCTTAATTGAATTGATATCTTTTTTTCTTACAAAATGTGCTTTATAAAATTAAGAACTTTTTAAATGTTGTTTATTAAACATTTTCACAGAACTTGTTTGTTTCTATTCATTAATAAAATTCATGTACTTTTTGTGTATGAACATGGATGTTTTTTCTTATACAGCCATCCATCCATTTTATGAAACAGATTCTTTCAGAGCAGGATCACTATGTAGCCCAATTTATCCTTTGTTCTTTTCAACTGTATGCATCAATCTTTATACTGTATAATACATTTTGCAGCTTTCAGTGGCAGAAGCTGGCGGAGATGATGCAGACAGAGATGCTTACCAGATACACAATGCATAGTGGGCCATCTATGCAGATCCACAGTTGCAATGCACTTAATGTGTTATGCTAGACATCAAATTCCTTCACCTCACAATTTCAGGCTTTCAAAAACCAACTTGTCAAGCAACAGGTATTGAGAAGTTATAATTAAAACAGTGGCGATTATGTCAGCTATAATTTTCTTTTCTTCAGTGTAATTTGTCTTTCAGTCAGAGTTTATTTGGATCCTGTCCTTGGAAAGATGTGTACATACAGTATGAGAGTTTGTCAAGGTGGGGCATAAAACAAATAAAATCAAACATGACAAACAACACATTAGATATGCTGGTACTTCTGTAGCCATATCATTGTGTACCTGTAAAAATTCTTTTGGCTATGGCAAGAAGTTTAGACAAACATCAAATTTATTGAGGTTCTGGATCTATCTATCTATCTATCTATCTATCTATCTATCTATCTATCTATCTATCTATCTATCTATCTATCTATCTATCTATCTATCTATCTATCTATCTATCTATCTATCTATCTATCTATCTATCTATCTATCTATCTATCTATCTATCTATCTATCTATCTATCTATCTATCATGCAAGCTGTACAGAAGAAGATATTTCTGCCTGTAATCAAACATATACTCCAAGCATTGTTAGGTAGTAAGGTATCCCTATCTAGTATGCAGTCATTTTTTAAGGAGTACCTAAAGGAAAAGAATATAAAGAATATGAAATCAGGTCAGAATCTACTTAATGAAGATATAACCTACAAAAGTAAAATTTTACATTTAAATGAGCCCAGTCCATTGTCTTCTACAATGTTCAGAGGTGGAAAGAGTTATAGAGAATGAAAATTATTAAAACTAGGGGGCTCTGCCCCCTGCTTGCTTCGCTCCCCAACCCCCAGGCGGGTGCTATGCACCAGCCACTTCATATCTCTGCCACTCACGTATGGGTAAGCAGATGTACAATTTAAAAAGATTGTTATTTTCATGGGAACTGTTACATATGCATAATAGAACTAACTATTTTACATTACAGCAAGTAATTAACCATAGTTAAAAATAGTAAAACGTAATAAATTGAAATAAAATTATGTTTCATGTTGCGTTAGAGGTATTCATTGAGTGTATTCATTTTCGTTCTGTTTGGCTTTGAAATTAACACGCAAATACTTTTTAAACTTCTGTCTTTGATATCTCCATCTTTCGAAATGATTATCGCTGACAATTCGTCACATGTTGTTTTATTATAAATGCGACCATGATCTTTTGGATTCATATAGAAATCCAAGAAAACTTCTTTGTTCGTGTTTTGCAGGTACATTTTATGTAAAATGCGATACTTTGGACGTATGGATTTGTATCCATTATTGGCATTAAACGTCCGATCGTTTAACTCTTTCGATTCTATGTTGCATCGCTTCTCCATGATCATAAATATAAAACTGACCAAATTTTGGTTTCTTTGAAATTAAACTTGTAGTTGATTAGCGTATGGTCCTCAATTGTGTAAATCTTTATTTTGAGTGTTGAATGTTGCGAATGCGAACAGATTATTGTAGATTCGGATATTTTGCCTGTCGTGTTTGTGGACTTCACTTTCACCAAACAACAAATCTTTTAATTCTCTCTTAATTCTCTTTTTAACCTCTTCATTGGAAAGAAACACAACTTTTCCCCGATGGCAACACGAATTTGACAAAGTACAAGTCCCCGGCTTAAACTTTAAAGTCGCACAATATCTGCATACTTCTGTCATATCACCTATGTCCATATATTTGATCTCTTTTCGTTGTTCTGTTATTTCACCAAGTAATAATTTCTGTTTGTTAGTGCTAATGCAATCTTTACTATCAGTTTTTTTAGACTTTCGAAAATTAAGTACTTTCATAATCTCTAACCTGCTCTGAATGTGTATCGCGCCAGCGTTTTTGAACCTCTTTATGATGTTCTACTTTGTCTTCTACTCTTTGTCTTTTATTTCCAACCCTGCTTGGACCTGCAATGTTTTCATTTCCACTTGGTCTGGGCTGATTATTACTTTCCTTATTTTCTGAATTTGCACTTAGATTATTGTTCTTTTTTAAATTCTTTTCTCTCCAATGCTTTTGGGCCTCTTTTCGTTGTGCTGCCCTTTCTTCTTCGCTTAGTTTTTGACGTATCATCTGGAACATATAAAGTTATCGTCCAGAAAAGGACTACATCGATGGAAAAAATAGTATGTCTAAAAATACTGTCCAGAAAAGCTTCTTTAAAGGATAAAACTGAGGACTTTTCCTAAATGACTTTTAATGAGGAAAACTTAAAAATTTATAAGTGCTGAGAGCACAGGAACTGTGCCTGACAAAAGCATTCACACGAATGAGAGGTGAGTGGACCATAGGCTTGTTTGAATATGGTTGAGAGGACAGCGGGACTTGAAAAAACCTCTTGAAAAAAGTCTTGTCTCATCACAGGATTTTTTCTATGATAGAGAAAAATACTTTTTGTACTAATGGTTCTCTTTATTACTGATCCAAATTAATTTTTGCCAATTGTATTACATCTATTATATTACTTTTACATGATCCCTGAGTTCAAGGTTATTTTGAGTGGCATTGAACTTTTCCTGGTCAAGTCAGTGACACATTCATATTAATTTAAACTCTGAATTTTAGAGCACTTTCTGTTAGCTTCCTTAAACAGTTTAGGTATCTGCGAGATACATTCACAGAGAAATTTAAATGTATAGTGGAATTTAACAAAATGTTACTGGGTGGTAAGCTCTTTAACTCTCTTGTATTTGAAGAATTAATGATGTTAGAATGAGTATCTTTCAAAAAATTGTATTTTTCCTTCACAGTGTTCCCATATCTATCTATCTATCTATATCTATATATATATATATATATCTATATATATATATATATATATATACAAACCAGATTCCAAAAAAGTTGGGACACTAAACAAATTTTGAATAAAAACTGAATGCAATGATGTGGAGATGGCAAATGTCAATATTTTATTTGTAACAGAACGTAGATGACAGATCAAACGTTTAATCAGAGTAAATGTATCATTTTAAAGGAAAAATATGTTGATTCAAAATTTCACGGTGTCAACAAATCCCAAAAAAGTTGGGACAAGTAGCAATAAGAGGCTGGAAAAAATAAATGTGAGCATAACGAAGAGCTGGAAGACCAATAAACACTAATTAGGTCAATTGGCAACATGATTGGGTATAAAAAGAGCTTCTCAGAGTGGCAGTGTCTCTCAAAAGCCAAGATGGGTAGAGGATCACCAATTCCCACAATGTTGCGAAGAAAAATAGTGGAGAAATATCAGAAAGGTGTTACCCAGCGAAAAATTGCAAAGACTTTGCATCTATCATCATCAACTGTGCATAACATCATCCAAAGATTCAGAGAATCTGGAACAATCTCTGTGCGTAAGGGTCAAGGCCGTAAAACCATACTGGATGCAGGTGATCTCCGGGCCCTTAAACGACACTGCACCACAAACAGGAATGCTACTGTAAAGGAAATCACAGAATGGGCTCAGGAATACTTCCAGAAACCATTGTCAGTGAAAACAATCCACAGTGCCATCCGCTGTTGCCAGCTGAAACTCTACAGTGCAAAGAAGAAGCCATTTCTAAGCAAGATCCACAAGCTCAGGCGTTGTCACAGGTTACCAGGGATCAATTAAAATGGAGTGTGGCAAAATGGAAGACTGTTCTGTGGTCAGACGAGTCACGATTCAAAGTTCTTTTTGGAAATCTGGGACGCCATGTCATCCGGACCAAAGAGGACAAGGACAACCCAAGTTGTTCTCAACGCTCAGTTCAGAAGCCTGCATCTCTGATGGTATGGGGTTGCATGAGTGCGTGTGGCATGGGCAGCTTGCATGTCTGGAAAGGCACCATCAATGCAGAAAAATATATTCAGTTTCTAGAACGACATATGCTCCCATCCAGGCGTCATCTCTTTCAGGGAAGACCCTGTATTTTTCAACAAGATAATGCCAGACCACATTCTGCATCAATCACAACATCATGGCTGCGTAGGAGAAGGATCCGATTACTGAAATGGCCAGTCTGCAGTCCAGATCTTTCACCTATAGAGAACATTTGGCGCATCATAAAGAGGAAGGTGCGACAAAGAAGGCCCAAGACGATTGAACAGTTAGAGGCCTGTATTAGACAAGAATGGGAGAGCATTCCTATTTCTAAACTTGAGAAACTGGTCTCCTCGGTCCCCAGACGTCTGTTGAGTGTTGTAAGAAGGGGAGATGCCACACAGTGGTGAAAATGGCCTTGTCCCAACTTTTTTGGGGTTTGTTGACACTATGAAATTCTGAATCAACATATTTTTCCCTTAAAATGATACATTTTCTCAGTTTAAACTTTTGTTCCGTGATTTATGTTCTATTCTGAATAAAATATTAGAAGCTGGCACTTCCACATCATTGCATTCAGTTTTTATTCACGATTTGTATAGTGTCCCAACTATTTTGGAATCCGGTTTGTGTATATATATATATATATATATATATATATATATATATATATATATATATATATATATATATGTATATATATATATATATGTATATATGTATATATATATATATATATGTATATATATATATATATATATATATATATATATATATATATATATATATATATATATACTAATAAAAGGCAAAGCCCTCACTGACTGACTGACTGACTCATCACTAATTCTCCAACATCCCGTGTTGGTGGAAGGCTGAAATTTGGCAGGCTCATTCCTTATAGCTTACTTACAAAAGTTAAGCAGGTTTCATTTTGAAATTCTACGCGTAACGGTCATAACTGGAACCTACTTATGTACATATATACGGCCATAGCCTGCAGCTTGGTCGCCATGTAAGGCGGAGTTGCGTCCCTCATTGTCACGCCTCCCACATAATCGAGTGCCTGCCCATATAAGGCCGTCCGTCAGCGGCAATCCAATAGACACGCTGCCGCTAAATATTCGCGGGTGAAGGACTGTGCTTATGCAAACGAAGATGCTGCCCCTGGCGTTTGTCATGCCTACGATGAATATAATATTTGCGAGATACAAGTTTAATGAGAAGACACAGGGTATAAACAAGACTTTTGATCACTTTGTAACTGAGTTAAAATTGCTGTAACGGAGTTAAAATTGCTGGTGAAGGACTGTGCTTATGCAAACGAATAGGAAAGCAAGATGTAAAGCTTAACTTTAAATTAAGTTCATAGACACGCTGCCACTGGCGTTTGTCATGCTGTTCTTTTATGCCATGGGTGTCCCGGCCAGGTACGGTTCCCAGTACAATCTACTGCTACTGTCGAAGGAAGGCAAACAATTAAGACTGTAAAAAAATAATTGAAAATTTGCAGGTTTCTTGAGAATAATCGAAAAGCTAGAAGAATCAAAGCCACTTGGGGAGAAAAAGTCTACAACCTTGCAGAAAACAAGCACACTTCCAGTATAATAGAACAAACTAAATATTAGTCAACAAAAGC
Source organism: Polypterus senegalus (assembly GCF_016835505.1). NCBI lineage: Eukaryota > Metazoa > Chordata > Cladistia > Polypteriformes > Polypteridae > Polypterus > Polypterus senegalus. The sequence goes on from NC_053155.1 coordinate 270,533,180, forward strand.
ATCTCAAAAGAAAAGGGGAACTTCTAACATTTTGCATATAGCAATTGAAATTTTATACATTTTTGTAAAGGAAACATCTTGTAGGCATGAGAATCTTCTCCATATATATCAGACATTTCTAAAACTGTGTAAAGCATATAACATTTGGGTAATTTTATGATACAATGTGCAATTGCTACAAGCAGCTATTCCCACTATTGGTATTAGTACTAAAAGCTGACATCAGAAAGTAAATTACTGTCTGAAATGAAGCAATGTCAAATTCAAACTTTTCTGGTGTTAGTAATGACAATCAAGAAGAGTCAAGGATAAACATTTGGAATGGTTTTAAATAAATGAAGTTTTTGAACACAGGCAGCTTTATAATTCTTTATCACAAGTTAGAAATAAAAATCAAATAAAACAATGCTATATATTGTACAAATGTCTAAGAAAAATATTTCATCTTTGTCATTGTTAGTGACACTAGTTACCCATTTCAGCTGGGTCAACATTATAATGTAAAATGATTAAGGAAATTGGTTCATTGATGGGTAATTATAACTAAGGTAGAGGTACACTATATAACAAAAGTACAAATGTGTTTATTTATTCTAAAGGGTGTGTGTATTTTTAATGTATTTATGTATGTTGTGGTTATTTCCACTTGTTACACTACATAATTAAATTGTTTTTGCTTCACTAAAATTTAAAGTTTTTGTAATATACTTTAGTCACATGAAAATGCAGTTTTGATCACAGGATGCAAGCATTATTACAATTTTAAGGAGAAATTGGATTAATGCATAAGACTGAGTGAGCACCAAACTGTAAAACAGTGAAAGGTCACAACATTTAACTCAAAGCAGAGGACCTATTAGTTTTAAATAATGTACTGTATTTAGTGGTGATTTAGAGAGTGTGCAAATTGATTTTTAATACTAATTTAATCATGAGCTGCAGTTGCTAGGTCTCTCACATTTTCTTAAGTTTATTTTTATTTTTGTTTTGAATGGAAGATATTGCAATCACTGGTTAAAGATCCAGCAACAGATCTTTGTCAAACTCTACCAAAATTCTGAACACTAGTCTTCACTGTAGCATATTGCAGAGTGCCTAGAAAGAGGCCATCTAGCGTTCGGCTTGTGCAACATAGACTTGGACTTACCATTTCCTTATGAAGCTAGAAATGTTTCTTAAATGTCCAGGCTAGAGTTTTATTTTGTTCCTCCTCACTGCAATATGAAGTTTATATACAATAACAAATGATTATGGAAGAACTTCTGATTACCCAAAGCCTGTCCCCTTTCTTTCTCAAGTCAACAGACCTGGAAATGATGCAAATGGAAGAGGTGGTGTTGCTTGTTCTTTGTGCGCTTTCCTCCATGCACCTCTTTGCCAGCATAGCACCCCATTATATGACTTAGTGTGGTTGCTGTTTGTTCTGTGGAGCTCAAACTCCATTATTTTACTGGTGACATGACACAAGCATCACATACTGTATCTAGCAACTATGTAATATAATGACTAAAAGCAGCAAAATGGCAGTGACCATTGAAAAACAGATCCACCATCTAAAAAATATAAATAATGAATAGCTGACAAAAGTAAATGACATCAATTAATTAATAACACAATCCTGGCACCTAAAACCGACTGCTCCTGAGATTGCCATGAACTGCATAAGATGATTAACAAATTATTGCATGGCTTTTACTTGATGTTCTTTAAACTCCATTTGTAAATATTGTCAAAGCTTTGACTATGTAAATGGAAAACAATGCAAAATCATCAATTTAATTTAGGAGAAAAAAAGTTACTTACACACTACATGTTAACGCAAGACACTTTATCAGTATTAAGAATCTGGTAGTTATGCTGACTAGATTATTCATGTCATGCTGAAAGAGCTTTTTTAGAGGAGCATTCACTTATTTTTTTAAAAGTTTGATGAATTAATTAAAGGAGGTATTGTTATGTATTTTAGTAACAGTATATTAAGATACTTTTCCCCACCATAACACTTACATTTACTGTATAACAAGGTAAACATCTGTACTACAGTGTTCTATTAAGCCTTCTAATCATTAAGCATATTATCTTTCTTTTAAAACACTAAAGATATCTTAGCAAAAATGTGCTTTTCAAGATAAAAGCCTGAAGATAAAAACTGAAAATATTTATTAATTCTATGAGAGTAAATCCATCCATCCATCCATCCATTATTCAACCCGCTATATCCTAACCACAAGGTCACGGGGGTCTGCCGGAGCCAATCCCAACCAACATAGGGTGCAAGGCAGGAAACAAACCCCAGGCAGGGTGCCAGCCCAGTGCAGGGCGCACACACACACCCCCACACACCAAGCACACACTAAGGCCAATTTAGAATCGCTGATCCACCTAACCTGCATGTCTTTGGACTGTGGGAGGAAACCCACGCAGACACGGGGAGAACATGCAAACTCCACGCAGGAAGGACCCCCCGGGAAGCGAACCTGGGTCTCCTAACTGTGAGGCAGCAGCGCTACCCATTGTAAGAGTAAATCATCCCACTTTAAGCCAAAAAAATGCCATCCTGCAGTTGCAGATGTTCTCACGATGAGCTAATGTTGCATCCTTGTATGATCACAACTTAGTAACAATAGATGGATGACTAAAACTTTTATTGATACAAATTACAGCAAGCATATTATGGGTACTGTTCCTTTATTTTGAAAGGAAGTAGATTTTCAAATAACTTTGGATTTGACTCGTATTTCCTTTTGACACTTATAACTGAGAATCTGCAAGCTAATAGTGGTTTGGTTTTGTGGGGGCTATGCTTCTTTTTTCATTGAATCACACATTCATCCACATATTTTAAAGTATGATTTCTTCTTTGTAGAAGATGAGTTTCACTTCAACTTGTGCCTAATAAACTAGAGTAGCATTATAAACAAGAAAATCACACTTGAACCTAGCATGACTCAACCTGTAGAAAACTATACCATATATTACTGTACTGTCAAAAGCACACACATTGTGAATAAAGTTAGGTAAGGTAAACAGTTAATTCCTCCCTGTTGTGTCCTCTTCTGCATTAACATTTTAGTTATGAATAAATGCTTTACATTTCTTTAAAGGCAATGAAAGACATTTAAAGTAACTTTATTATGTTTTTATTCTTCTGTGGTTTCTTAGTGTCTTTTGATACCCTCCTCCACAGGAAGCTCTGTGGCAATGTCTGTTGAATATCATTAGTTGAGTTAACATCAGTATTTGTCTCTTTTCCTTTTATTCTGCCTCAAGGTCAGACTGAAAGGGTCACAAATGGTGTGGCAGGTACAGCAAGACATTGACAGTTGAGGCTTTGGGGTCGTGCCTCTTCTAATATACCCATTTATTTAACCCCTCATATTTATAGCTAACTTTAAATCTGGCCACCTTAAATATACAGTTTTGATTCGTGGCCCAAAAATTTGTTGTTTAAGATTTACATCACTGCTTTTGTGTAGCATTGCTCAGTTTCTGTTCAATAATATTGTTTACGGTTTTTGTTAGCTTAAAATATAGAATAGTGTAGACACGACAAATGACATAATCTACAGCAAGCTTCCCATAGTAACACTCACTGAGTTTTGGGATTTCATACAGAAACAAGTGGATTTGCTTTTTCTATATGAAAGATGTGCAGCATTCAAATAATATGAGAAGTCAATATCAACATTTTCAAACCTGTTTAAGCCTGTTCATTGCCATATGGTTTGGAGCCCATTATAGCAGCACAGCAAGCAAGCAGGAAACAACTCTGGACAAAGTGCCAGTCAATCACAGAGCCCCCTCACACACTTTCATGTAGAGGGTCTCTAATTTGGAATCCTTAATCAGCCTGACAAGCATGTCTTTTGTTATTTGAGAGGAGAACCCATGCAAACATGGGGAGGATATGCAAACTCCACAAGTAAAACAACTAGGTCAGGATTCTGATCCATAATGCTTTATCTGTGAAACAGCGGCACTACCCAGTGGATCTCCATGAAATCAGCTATAATAAGGCCTTTTTACTATTGATGTTAGAATAGTAAAGTCTATTCTCTCTGGCTCGGTAGTTTTAACTGTGTGGCTTTAATATATTTTTTTATTTTTTCTTTCACTTACTGTACTATCATGCAGACTCTCACTGTTCACATGAAAGTGCCATCCTGAAGCTGCTGCAAGTAACTTCTGTGAATGTGTTGTATAAGGACAATCTTGTCACTAATGTTTGTTTTGCAAGAGAAGATACCGTAAGTCTGAATCTGAGCAGGTTATTATTATCATTTTTATTGTGCTGTTTGTTAAAGGTTGGCTTCAAGCATGACAAGAGAGCATTGTGTTTTGGAAATCTTCAAAACCTTAAAATCTAATATTGATTTAGTTAGAAGGTGAAACAAATGATATATAGACAGTGTCAGTTGCTGTTAGCTGTGTACCTGGCTGTCAGGTGTATCATCAGGAATCTCTAACATCATGGTGGTGCTAAGTAAGAGATGAAGCCTTTCTGAAGTGTAAGTAGTTTAAGCCATACAGAGAAGTACACTTCACAGGCACGAACAGTAAAAGTTCAGCACATTTGTAAGCACATTGGAACAAAACACTTCTAAATTCTCATGCTCTCTGTGCAGCACCATTAACACACTACCAAAGCCATTGCTGTCGGCACAAGCTATGACAGCACTAGGTGTGGTGACACCATAGAACGCTATTGCTGCTACTGTATCTAATGTTTTGTCAATTGAAATCTTCTCCTTATGAAGCTGTGGACATATAAAAGTGCTTTTTGTATTAAACAGGTCATTTTGTGGTTCTTTATACCTCTGACAAGGTCACAATATATCATCCATGAGCCATGAACAGGACATAATTAAAACTTAAAGTTGTGATTCGGAAATTGAAAGGCTGACTGAATTCATCAACATTACTGCCCAGGGAAATAAATTACATCATCCTGGTTAATGTTTATTAACTTAACAACAGAAGTGATTCACACTGCTACCAATACTCTATTTATGATTCATTCTTGCCTTAAAAATCTGGTGACTTCAACCAGGGACCTTTAGAAAGAATTCACTTCTTTTGGGATGTTCTATTTGTGGATACAACAACGTGGAGCTGCTCTATTCAAATGTTAATAGCTCTAAATGTCAACCTGTGGTAACAACCAGGCAGGTCTGACCACCTCTTACTGCCACCTACAAGTCTGTTACTGACAGCAGCAGCTGTCTTATTATGTAAGCCAGAAGTTCTTACATGTTTTTGAGAGGTTGTTGTTTATTATCGGAATGTCTGACACCTTATATTCCAAATCGTAACCTCAGATCCTCAAATGAGGGTCTCCTTAGAATTCCAAGAACAAAACTTAAAAGAAGTGGTGAGGCGGCCTTCTGCTGTTATGCACCTAAAATCTGGAATAGCCTGCCAATAGGAATTCGCCAGGCTGATACAGTAGAGCAATTTAAAACACTGCTGAAAACACATTACTTTAACATGGCCTTTTTATAACTTCATTTTAATCGTAATTTAACTTAATCCTGATACTCTGTATGTTCAATTCATCATAACAACTATTCATGGTGGCTCTAAAATCGGTACTGACCCCTACTCTCTTTTCTGTTTCTTTTTCCGGTTTCTTTGTGGTGGTGGCCTGCGCCACCTCCACCTACTCAAAGCTTCATGATGCACCAACATTGATGGATGGATTAAAAGGAAGAAGTCTACGTGACCATCATCATCATCAAGCCCTTCCGTGAGAATCCTAAATCCAAAGAGGACTGTTTCATTTATGTTAGGTAGAATGCCCAGAGGGGACTGGGCGGTCTCATGGTCTGGAATCCCTACAGATTTTATTTTTCTCCAGCCGCCTGGAGTTTTTGTTTTTCTGTCCCCCCTGGCCATTGAACCTTACTCTTATTCAATGTTAATGTTGATTTATTTTGTTTTATAATTATGTCTTTCATTTTTCTATTCTTTAATATGTAAAGCACTTTGAGCTACTGTTTGTATGAAAATGTGCTATATAAATAAATGTTGTTGTTGTATTATAATATTTCTACATTTTTTTTACGATTCTGTAACTATGCATTTCATTACAATTTGTACTGTGTGTATAATGGTATGTGACAAATAAAATTGGGTTTTGTTTGATTTTTCACAGAGCAACAATGCTAAACAATAGATATATATATATATGTATAGAGTCTGTTCTCATAAGTTATCTGTCATTGATAGTTCAACTGTGACTTTCACAAAAGATCTTTTCAACTTTTTTTGTTAAACAGCATTTTTAGTATATATAGGTATTTCTTTTTCCACTGTCCTAATAAGACTCATATATTTTCTGCACTGTCTGCTCACTCTCTTTCATTCTAATTTGTCTTTTTCTTCTGTTCTACTGAAACTAATATCTCTTCCACACTGTCTACTCTCTACTACTGTCTACTCACTGTCTATTCTGATTTACAGCTGAATAGAACATATCAGAACAAATTAGCTTGTTTTTAGACTAGTAAATCTTCATATCTCTGTAAAGGACTGGTGCCTTGCCCAGGGCCGATCCCTGCTTTATGCCTGATGAAGCCTGATGGACCCCATGGCCTTGAATTGGATTTGGCTCATTTGGAAATGGATGGACGGATGCAAATATTCTGATGTCTTCTTGTTCACAAATTGTATTACAAATTAGAAACTCACCCTAGAAATTCCTGCAAGGAAGAGACTATTTCAGTGTTCAGAAAATTGTTAGTTATATGAGCATTATAAAATATGAGAATTATAAAAAGACAACAATGCCTTAACAGAAAAAATAACATCTTTAATAACTATTATGACTTTTATGACTATTAATGACTATTTTTCAGCATGAAAAAGTATATGATGTTTACTATCAGTTAGTTAACATCATTGGAATGGCAGACACGGAGAAGGCAGAAAAAAGGATTCAAGAAGGCCTGGACAAACCTTAGAGCTGGGCCAAACTTGGAAATTGTAGAGGAGTGCAAATGGAACAACAATTATAAAGATGGCAGACACTGTCCTACATGGAGCAACCTCTGAAAATGATTTAGGGGTTTATGTTGACACATTTTCATTGTCTAGAGGTAATTAAAAAGAGAAATAAAATGTTAGGTTTATATCATATAAACCAAACTGTGGAATATAAATTGAGGGACAATATGCTTAGACTATATAATGCACTAGTGAGACCGCATCTGTATTGTGTCCATTTGTGAATTTCCCCTTGGGATTAATAAAGTATCTATCTATCTATCTATCTATAGCACTTTGGTTTGTTCAGAGGAGACCATCCTGGTGTGTCATAGGCTAAAGGACATGTCCTACTCTAACAGACTCATAGAATTAAACCTGTTTAGTCTCGAGCAGAGGAAACTGCGTGGGGTCCCAAACCAGGTCATCAACATCCTCAAAGGCTATGGTAAAGTAAATCCAGCAGAATTCTTTCTGTTTAAGGGTGAATCACAAACTCACGGACACCAATAGAAATTAAGGTGGAGTGCATTAGGATTGAAGCCATGAAACACCTCTTTATGTTGTGGGAATCAGGAAAAATTAAAAAGGCATATAGTTAAAGCAGAAAACATTCTTTAAGAAATATTTGGATGAGATATTGGGATAGTGTAACTCTGAGCTAAACAAATGAACTTGATGTACTGAATGATCTCCTTCCATCCATCATCCAACTCGCTATATCCTAACTACAGGGTCAAGGTGGTCTGCTGGAGCCAATCCCAGCCAATACAGAGCGCAAGGCAGGAAACAAACCCCAGGCTGGGCGCCAGCCCACCACAGGGCACACACATGCACAAGTTAGGATTGCCAATGCACCTAACCTGCATGTCTTTGGACTGTGGGAAGAAACCCACACAGACACGGGGAGAACATGCAAACTCCACGTAGGGAGAACCCGGGAAGTGAACCCAGGTCTCCTAACTGCAAGGCAGCAGCACTACTACAGCACTGCGCCATCGATCTTCCTTCATTTGTCAAATTTCTTATGTCTTATGTCTATGTTTTAAATTCCAACATAGAAATCTGCTATTATATTAAAGCATGAAGTAACAGACAAAAGCTGTGACTATATTAGGACTCATTGCTTGTAATGCTCTTTATGACTGTGCAACATCCTGCTATATTTATGGCCTTGTTTATCTGTGTTTTTTGATTCATTTGCTAATAAATTTGGTTTAATTGGATTAATATAATTTGCATTAAAAATAAGAAGGAAGCTCTTAACTCAACAAGGATGCTGACTGTAAGTATTTATTTGCATTTTGCAATTAGCAACAATAGCTTTTAGCAGTTATAGTCAGCAAGGGTAAGAATTTTAAGGATCTTAATGATATGGTATTATCAAAATACTTTGGTCACAGTAAAATTATTTAGTGATCACATGTGTCGCATTTCATTTCTGCAGTACACTGTATTGCAATTTATTGTGCCTTTTTAAAAATTCAAAGTAATGAAGCTAATTTTGAAATTGTATCACTTTAGACACAAATACTGTATGTAAATCTATTACACCTAATAAGAAAACCCATTGACTCAATCAATGTAAAGTAAATGTTTTATCAGTTGTGGCAGTGGGTTTCAGTCCATCTAAACTGCCTGCTTAGAGGTTTCACGTTAAAACTTATTTACAAATCTTTTAATTTTTTTCTAGGTCAGAAATACTGTCTATTAATGAATTAGCTCGTTAGTTATGCTTAACTTTCTGATTATCCAGTCCAGGGTTTAACTTCAAGACAGTTGTATGACATTTAATGTTACGTATTAAATCTGCATTTATTCTGGATATATTCTGGATTTCCTTAATTAAGTTTACTTACACCAATGAACAGAAACATTTCCACACTAGTAGACTACTCACTCCTGATCTGCACATTACAAACAAATTGAAATTAATATTTAGATTTTTGTGCCACTCGGCTGTGAAATGTCTCATCAAGACTTTATAGTATGGCAATCACACCTTTAATTTGGAGTTCGTTTTTCAGAGTCCAACACAACTCCATTAACTGTTACTGCTCATTATAAGCTCTTTTTATCTAGGTAAATTTAAAGAATAACTCTAGTGTTTTTCAAGTCAAAGTTATTTCTTCAAAGCATTGACTATATTAATTTGCCCCATAAAAGTGTGTTCTAAAGTGAAGCATTTTTTCATAAATTTGAAAAATAACTTGTCTGTTCTTGCAGCTTACAATGGGGCTGATGGGTACCGGTCAGTAGAGGTGAAAAAAAAAAAAACTTTAAAACTTTCCAAATATGTCCACTTTGAAGCAGTAAAAACCAGTTTAAGAAAGAATTATTTCATCACTGATTGTTTGAATTATTTTTCTTGAGTTAAGAATACATTTTGTGTTTGGTTGTCTGCTCTGACAACCCTAACAAGCCCCCATTGCCAGGCTGTATTCTACTTATAACCCTACTTTGGCTTCTGCAATTCTGTTTCTTCAGTGGTTATGTTTTGACAGGTTCCTGCTCAAATCAATTCACATCTAGGCATCAGCAATCAATAATGTTAGTAATGGCTCTTGTAAATGTCTTTCCAAGGTGAATCCATAACCCTTAGGCTGAAAGTAAAGTGCACATCCGGTATCCTTTTAAAATGGTTGAATGTCACAAGAATTTGCTTTTTTTCCTTCTTATAACAACATGGATATGCTGTTTTGCAAAATGTATATACAGTAATCTCAAGAAGCAGATCGATACCTGATAATAACATTTATGTCTTCAAAAATGGACATTGTAAGAGACAAAACTCAACCTGGGTGGAACGCCTTGCATTTATCATCCTCCTTTCCGTGCCAAGATGAAGAATGCAAGGCAGTTCAGCCAAGTCAAGTCTCAATTCCCTCCTTCCTTCCAATATGGCCTCTTGTCCGTGCAAGAAACCACCCTATATCGTGGCCAAGATTCCTGTCCGTCCTCTTGGGCACTTACAACATATTCAAGAAGTTTTAAGACTTTTTTTTAATAACGTGACTCTGGTACCCTTCACCTCAATCATAAAAGGAAAGATTGGACTACTTTTTTTTACATTTTTAAAATATGCTCGACTTTAGAACACAATTTCATATGGCAAATTATTATATACCATGAGCGGGAAGAAATAAGTTCAGCTTGAAAAATACCAAACATATCCTTTATATCTATGACATCTTGTACATTTTATCCTCCTGAAAGGTTACAATTATTCATTATCTCCCCTCTGGAAAGTGCTCTGGTCAGCTGAAAAAGAAGTTCTGTAGAGTTTAACCCAGCAGTCCTTGTTTACTTCCAAATCTTCCTCCAATACAAAAAAAGGCATTTCAGTTCAACTTGTGTTTATAACAGCAAACAAGCAGGGCAAACAACAGCACAGCTGTGTATGGCGGAAGTCAAACTAACTCCTGAATTCAGCGTGACCCTGCTGAACTGAGCTATGCTATATTGACATGTGAACGTATACATTGCATTTGCCAAACATTCATTTCATCTCCTGTCTAATTTTTTGAATTACTGAGTATTTTCAATATGTATCTCTTTGTGGGTTGCAGGACCTCCAAATATCATGAGTCTGGAAGTGTGTGAGATTAACAATATGCTTCCCAACCCAAATGTCGGTTTAGCTGAAATTAAAAACAAAGTATGTGCTTCTTTCTTTTCTGTGGTGTTCAACGTACGCAAGCATACAATTTATACATGCGAAGGTAATTAGTGTCAACAATAATTTATTATGAATTAGGCTTGATTGCTTAGACACATTTCTTGACATTAAGCTGCATTTCCCAAAACACAATTCCATAACTGTACGCTCAACTCCCTAAACTTCAAGCTTCTAGTTCAAAACCAAACTCTCCACTCAAAACCAGGTAGCCTCACATCAAAACCAGACATCACACAAAAGCCCTCAAAAACCCAAACACATACACTACAACATAGACTTACACCATGCTGAGATCTACACTACACTACTGTAAAAAACGGTTACTGCATTGAGAAATGTTACGTCTGCCCCCCACCCCAACCTCTGCACACAATGAAATCTATATAACAAACAACAAATGAAGAAATCTTCTAAAAAAAACATTTAATGTACAGTAATCCCTCGCTATATCGCGCTTAGACTTTTGCAGCTTCACTCTATCGCGGATTTTATATGTAAGCATATCCAAATAATATATATCATGGATTTTTCACTGGTTCATGGATTTCTGTGGGCAATGGGTCTTTTTATTTCTGGGACATGCTTCCTCAGTTGGTTTGCCCAGCTGATTTCATACAAGGGATGCTATTGGCGGATAGCTGAGAAGCTACCCAATCAGAGCATGTGGTTAAGTTCCTGGGTGTTGATTGGCTTAGTGACAGAGAGCAGCATTTGATTCTATTTGCGTTAGCCAGCATCTCGTATTGTTCATTCAGCATCAATGTGTTTCGCTGTGTAAAGAGTTAACTTTTGTGCTCTTTTGTGTTTATCTTTGTGTGTAGTCAAGCCCTTCATTATATCTCCAAAACGAGGAAGGCAGGCTCTATTGTAGGCACGGAACTGGACAGTTTGACATCCGTGGCATAGCGACGGGTGCTGAGTAGGCTCCTATCAATTATGGAGAATCCACTGCATCCATTGAACAGTATTATCTCCAGACAGAGGAGCAGCTTCAGCGACAGACTGCTGTCACTGTCCTGCTCTACTGACAGACTGAGGAGATCGTTCCTCTCCCACACTATGCGACTCTTCAGTTGAACCCTAGGGGGGTAAACGTTAACATTATACAAAGTTATTGTCTGTTTTACCTGCATTTTTATCACTCTTTAATTTAATATTGTTTTTTATCAGTATACTGCTGCTGGAGTATGTGAATTTCCGCTTGGGATTAATAAAGTATCTATCTGTCTATCTATCTATTATATAAACATATGTTTTTTACTTCGCAAATTTTTACCATTCGCAGGGGGTTTTTGAACGCAGCCCCTGCGATCGAGGAGGAGTCACTGTACAACACAATACATGAAGAAAATTCTGTGTAGCTGCAGCATTACTTCACAGGTCAGGGTCAGGCCAGAGAATCTCTTCGACATTGCATTCAGTATGAGCCCTTGCCAGACAGCGGGAGAAAAAGCCCCTTGTATGCATTATCCATCTCTGGCAGGTCTCTACTGTGATGTCCAAGCAAGCTTCCTCTATGGCCTGCAGGAGGTGAACACGAGTATAGGGTTCTCGATTGTAGACCATCCACCGCCAAGCTGAAAAAAACTCCTCAACAGGGTTTAGAAAAGGAGAATATGCAGGCAGAAAAATGTTGCTTAATCTAGAGTTGTTAGTGAACCAGTCACGAACCAGAGCAGCCCGGTGCAAACTGACATTGTTCTAAATTAAAAGGTAGCATGGCTGCTCTAGTTGAGTTGGCTTCCTCTGGTTGAGGTGGTATAAATGATCTCAGAGACCATCAAGGAAAGCCAGTAGAAGCATGGTGTCATATGGACCAAGGATGGCATGTCGGTGGAGGTCCCTTTATGACGGCACATGTTTCACATTCCACCCTCGGTGGCCAGGGACATTCACAATGGCCTGCTGGCCATCTATGTTCCTCCCCCTCCTCCTCCTTTTAATGAGGTTGATGCCTGTTTCATCAACAAAGATGAGTCCATGAGGAGTGTGTCTTGCTTCTGCTTCACAGATTATCAACAAAAGATGACACACACTACAGTTAATGACTACACTGAAACACATTCCTTGTAGTAGAAATGTAACATCTTATTAAAGAAAGAAACATCCTATAACAGAACAAATCAGTTATCAGGCAGGATAAAAACTGTTCATTGTATCTTTTAATTACTCCTTGGCAAAAAGCAGTCTATTACATTATGGTCAGAATGATCAGAATGGTCAAAGAAACAAAGAATAGAGGTTCATTTAATAAACTATTGAATTTACATGCATTGTCAATCAATGCATACATTTACTCTGGGTGGTCTGTTGGTTTACACCCAAACAACTTATATATAAAATAAAAGTCTATTATATTGTATTCTGGTTCTTCTTATACCTTTTGAGATGAGCTATCACCCTTGAAATTTCTGTGCATATAACAACTGTCCATTCTGGCTGTTAACATGAGATCTGCTGATTTTGTAGTCATCTCTTAGATATCTTTCAGTTCATTTTGTTGTTCACTTGACCCCTATTTGGCCTCCTGACATGCCCGCAAAGGTTTCTGATGTTCATGAACCCTTTATGCTATTTCTTTAAGATATAAGCTATGTTACCCTAGAATTATTCTTCCACATCCTAGGGTGCACAAAAAGGGAGGCCATGAGTACATTTTTTTCTATACTATATAGTTCTGTACTGTACTCAAATACTTCACACAGTATGAAAACATCCTACCTGTATATATTCCAGGTGTTGGTTTTCGAAAGGAACATGATAGGCATGTTTCATTGTCAACCTATTATTTCGAAGAATGCGGCCAATTGTGGAAATGCTGACTTCACCAGACCCTCAGAAGATTTCTTGGTCCTCAATAACCTTCTGTTGTATCTCCACCAAGTGAATCGTGTTGTTGGCTATAACCATATTGATCATCGCCCTCTTTTGTTCTTCTGCTACTACCAGGTGGTCTCAGTTCTGGAAAACAAAATACAGCAAGTACTAACTGTAAAACCATACATTTTACAATAGGAACACACAGTAGCCATGTGAAACAGTGCAGTAATTCATTGTACAGTGGACCCTTGACTTACGAACTCAATTCGTTCGTGAGGGCTGGTTGTAACTCAAGTTGGTTGTAAGTCAAGACTATTTTTTCCATAAGAAATAATGGAAATACCCATAATGCGCTCCGAACCTCCCACTGCAACACTTACTTAACCTTTTCATAATAAAAAAGGGTTGTATAATACGCATAATTTACCAAAACACCAATAATATTTCTAATGTACTAACCAAAAAGTTATAAAAAGTGCCTAGCCTACCAGAAACAACAATTTCATACTGTACTCACCATTTAATTTGACATCTTTGGGCTGCAGGAAGGGAGGAGGAGGAGAATGAAATGGAAGGTGGTTATTGTTTAGAAGGAGCCTCCTTATGCAAATCTTTTCTTTGTAAAATTGTCGAGATGCTGTACATATTAGCGAGATCGGTCACACGAACACCACTCTCATATTTCCGCACAATTTCCATCTTCATTTCGATTGTGATCGCTGTTTCTCAAGTTAATAATGACAGTAGTCAAGCACTCAGTTCAAAGCTGGCCATGTTGTGAACTGCTGTAATAATACACTCCAAAGCAAGCCGGTGCTGACTCAGCCTGATGACATCATCATGTGCTGCGCCAGCCCGCTAGCTAACATCCCTTAACAATCGCTTTCTTTACCTTCATTACCTTCTCTTCCTTCCTTAGCAATTATGTGTCTTGCTTGCCATGGTCTTAGTGAATTATATATATGTATAGATAAATCACTGCACTGACCGAAATTACATCCACAAACACATGTATCTGGGCTCCGACTGACATTTACGAATGCTCTCGGCTGTTTGTTTACAATCGCACAAGCGGATACATGTGACCACATTCGGGTCGTAATGCAAGATGTTGGTCGTAAATCAAAAAAAAAATTTTGGTTGTAAGTCAAGTTGTTCGCATGTCAGGTCGGTCGTATGTCAAGGGTCGACTGTATTTCAGACAGCATACAGTCCAACACAGCTACAGTACATGAAGATTTTGTATGTAACAATGTACAGTACTCCATAGTTACAGCAGAGAGCAGTATGTAAATGACCTCCCTATTATCCTGTCTCAAGGATTGTATGACAGAAGCTGCTGTGTAGTGGCTCAGATTTGGTTACACTCTTTGTCCAGCTTCTGCCATCGACATTCCATGCACAAGGACAAGGTCAGCAAGGCTGGCACAAATCTCATTTGAAACCATTTGTCTCTTATTTCTCATCAACCTCATCACCTCCCCTCCTGTGCCCTCTTCCTCTTTCTTCCTGTGGTGGTTGATCGATTGCTCCAAAAGAAGTGAACTGACCCATAGCCCTTTTATCTATCCATTCTAATACTTTGACTGCTGTGTGAACAATTTTGACTCATAGAGTTTGCACCTGGGGACTTGTGTGGAAAATGTGTTCCATCTCTGTTGACTTGAGTTAATGATATTGAAGCCAGTGCTTTCTAAATGAGCACATAGTGAAGCCATTGATACACAAAGGCATTTGGTTGTACTGTAGAGGTTTGCACAAAAAGTGAAACAAATCTGAATCATGTGTCAAAATTGGGGAATAGTGTTTATAGTTTCGGAAAATTAATTTGTATTTTGGTAGATGGCATTATGGTTTGGAATTTTTAGTTAATAAGTATAGTAATAGTGTCTAAGCAATTGAGAAATACTGTCATTTATTATTACACTTTAATTTATCCAGTTTTGGGGTGTTGAGGACTTAAGGACGCCACAAAATCACCGTTGGGGATATATTGTCACAACAAAGTCTGAGGTGACAATTTTTCCAGGAGTTTTTGTCCAGCTAAAAATCTCCCCAAGTAAAACACATTCAATTTTCCATTAATCCATAAAGAGTACTAGACAAAAACATTGACTCTGCAGTCTGGGAAATGATAATCTTTATTCCCTGTTCAGAAAGACAAAGAGAATCTTGGAAAAGTAACAAGTTAAAAAACAGTTTCTACTAAAAAGAACATGGATATGCTCCTGTAGTTTGCCCGCACGCACCTGGATGAACCTCAAGGTGCTCTGTGACAAGAACAGTCAAAGATTTTGGCCCACACCGACCTTGACATATAGAGAGAAATACTAATACTGAATTCTGTAGTAGGAACCCACACAGTGGTCAAGAACTGTGGTGGATGTGTCATTGTTTAGGGATATTTTATTGCATCGAGAAATTTGGCAGTGATAAAATTAAAGGCCACACTTAGACCTTATTGAGAAGTCGTAGCCATACTTGGAATGAGCAGTTCAAGCTTAAAAACCCCTAAATGTTAATGAAGTGAAATATAGATGCAAGGAGGATTACGCTAAAGTTTTGCCACAGTGCTGCAAAAGACAGAACAATAACTACAGGAAACATCTGGTTACTGTTATTGTTGCTTATTTAATCCATCTGTATTGCACAACTTTCTATATTAATGATTACATTAAACATGCAAAAACATTTTATCTATCTAACATAACACTTTGGCTGAGGATCTGATATATTCACTGTGAGAATTGTGCAATAATACCAAAAATTACACAATGTGCAAATAATACTTCTCAGTACTGTATATACAGTATATTTCAAACTCACAAAACATTAATATGTTCTTAAATATGTGAAGTAAATTTAGTTATGGTACATATATCCATCTCACCAGTTTATGAAGTTGGTATCTTTTAGTGCTCGTCTACCTTGAAATGCCTATTCTTCCTATAGGTTGATATGGAATTTGTAAAAAATAGTTGTATTAAGGATATGTCAATTTTTTCATAATATGTCATTTTATTTTGAAGTTAGCAGTTACAGAAATGCTTCACCTCTTTGTTTAAGATTCATTGTTTTGTTTCCATGGATGTTTTTAGTCATAGTTTCACTGTGCTGATTAATGCTGTTCTTGTTAGTCAGTGCCATTGTCTAATTTTAGGTAAAATACCAATGCTAAATATATAATACTGTAGTTTCAGTGTGTTTAGGTTGTGGACATACCGTATTTCACATAGTTTTCATTTGATCACATATACCACGTTTTCAGTGTGTGGGCCATGATAATAACAGGCTGAGCCAAAAAACCCAAATTCCATTTCCACAGAAACAGTCCGCAGACCTTCCTGGAGAATTCCAGGGCACTCCCAAGCCAGCTGTGAGACACAATCTCCTCTGTATTCACAGAATCAACTCCGTCATTTTGAAGTAATTTTATTTGGACAGAGACATGTATATTAGAGTTTGTATACA
Organism: Polypterus senegalus; assembly: GCF_016835505.1. Taxonomy (NCBI): domain Eukaryota; kingdom Metazoa; phylum Chordata; class Cladistia; order Polypteriformes; family Polypteridae; genus Polypterus; species Polypterus senegalus. The sequence continues at coordinate 270,550,134 of NC_053155.1, forward strand.
AAATGGGGCTTCTTTGAAGATATGTGGAAAAAATAAAAATGCTTCTTTTCTCATTTCTAGTCTTTAACAGATTATTTCCATGAAATACTCAAGACTGCAAAAATGAAACAGCTGGCAAAATTTCCAACATAGAGGAAAGTAATGGTAAGTGTTAATTTTATCTCAGTTATGTTATATATAGATAACATTCTTTAGACTTTTAAATGTTAAAGCCTGTGATAGTGCAGTGATATCACCTTTGCAGATAACAGTAATGTTATCATTGTGGTTACAGAGGATCTTCTTTATCTTAGTTGCTTAGGTAACTTGCAGGACCAATCTGCAGAGGGGCTTGAAATCAAGACAGACAGAGTGTTATCCCAGGTGGGGGATGGGCAACACATGTACCTTAGAGTGAACCTGATCTCTCACCCTCAGCAGTTTCAGAAGCAGGCATATGCCTCACTGATGGCTATAGATCCTGTATTTGTGGTACAAATCAATTCATAATTTGAAATAACTAATTTATAGAACTTTAAAGTTCATTTTAACAGGAATTACATTTGGTTATTATTTCTTTTGTGTTAAAGCATTTGAGGACAAGATCGTTTAGCTGGGCTTGCAGTGGCCACATTAAAGGAAGCACAGGATGATGTGGCATCAGAGATGCTAAACGTAATGTGTAGGTCTATTCTTTCCACAGTACAGAAGTCTTCAACCCAGCAGCTCCGAGAAGAACCCCAGCAAAGGCCTGTGACCTCACCTGTAGTGCCCAGAGAAGGCCCTGCCCATTGCAGGTGGGGAAAAATAAAAGAGGCATATTCTGGACCCTACTCTAACAATGGTAGGAGCTGAAGACTTGCCTAAAACTTAAAAGCAAGCATTTGTTGCTGGACTGGCCAAACTTTTGTTCTTTGTTTTACCATACCAATGTTTTATTTTCTTTAAATTAAATGGATTCTCTGGCTGGCACCCTAAAAATGAATATGGGCTCCATGTGTCCTTCATGCCTTGACTATATATATATATATATATATATATATATATATATATATATATATATATATATATATATATATAAGATTGCAAGTAACTTGGTCTGTGAGTGTTTTGCAAGATGAGTTAAAATTTTTAATACATTTTAACATGATAAACAAGCGAGGTCTTGCAATACGAGTAGTACGTATACGCTTTGTCTGCTGAGCGTCACGTGATCACAACTGAGCTGATGGTTCTTCTCTCTCTCGCTGCAGGATTGTGGGTAATTATCTCCCATTCTCAGTCTCAGTCGGCGTGCCTCACTCATATAGTCAACATTCATATGAGCATATACTGTTTACTATAGCATTGTGACCACATGTGTGTGTTGTAACATGTGAGTCCCTGTCTTGCACCCCAAAATACGAGGCTGAGTCTCAGTACTTTAACAAAATCAGCTTTATTCAGCGTGAAACATGAACAGCATGGTTATTTATTGTAGTGAGATCTGCTACTCTCCTATACACAGACACAGCAGCCAGGCAGGGTCATGGCCAGGTTTGTGGCCAAGTAGTACTGTGCCCTGCATTTATAATGTTCCTTGCATCACCCATCAACAGCAGGCATTTATAGCATGTCCGCGATCTTCTGGATTCGCTTTTACGGCAAACTGCTACAGAGCTGGGAGCCTGCGGTTGCTTTGGGATGCTCTTCCGTGTGTTGTCCCAATGGGTGGAATCCCAAAAGAGTTTAGAAACCTTACAGTGTGTAAAGCATTTTTTTATTTTGTGCCCTAGTGTAGTGACTCTTCAGGGAAAAGCTACTGTCATTGGATAGGTTCCTTGTTAAAGTCGCAAAAAAAGAACCAGCCATGATTCTTTTCAAAGGTAAAGTGCAGGTTAATTTGTTTTATGTATTTTTACTTTATATTTTGTATTAATCATTTTTATATGAATAGTTTTGAGTTGTGGAACGAATCATCTGAGTTTCCATTATTTCTTATGGGGAAATTCGCTTTGATATACAAGTGCTTTGGATTACAAGCACGTTTCCGGAACAAATTATGCTTGCAATCCAAGGTTCCACCGTATATATATATATATATATATATATATATATATATATATATACTAGCAGAACGCTCAAGTGGAGAAGTAGTGTGTTAAAGAAGTTATGAAAAGAAAAGGAAAAATTTTAAAAATAACATATCATGATTGTTAATGTAATTGTTTTGTCTTTGATATGAGTGTTGTTGTCATATATATATATATATATATATATATATCTATTGTCACGCACGCAGTAGGAGGCCATGGATTGATTCGATAGCACCTGGGAAACCACTCGCCAGGGAATGGTGGGGTATTAACTTTCTCCCTCTGCTTCCTCATAGAAAGAAAGACCTTCCTGCACCATAGGCCTGGATTGACCGCAGTGCGATACTTCCGCCCTTCCTCCGCCATCTTGCCCTGACGTCATCCTTCCCATCCTCCCTTGCGGTCCTTCCCGCATCCTCCACTTCCGCTCCTCCCCAATAAAATGGCGCGACGCCAGGAGTCGGCGTCGCGCATTATGAACTATTTTGTTTATAATTTTGACCAGTTTTTGTTTGTGGTTTACAATATACGGGGCCGGAAAACCCCAACCCTTGCTACTGTCTCCTCGGTCCTTTACAAGTGGCGTAGTCGGCAGGATAGAGATCCCGGAATGACGGAGGGACAGGACCTCAACACGTGCTGCAGGAATGAACGACCAGCTCCAGGCTGCAGCTGCGCAAGCCGCCACCACCGGGAGCTGGAGGCCACGAAGGCCAGGTTAGTGGAAGCCCAACGGGCGAGACCAGACCCGCCCAGGCAGCCGCCTCCTCCTATGGTACCGATGGGCCCTTCGGAGGACGCCGATGCCTACCTGGGCATGTTTGAGAGGACGGCCACCCGGAACGAGTGGCAGCGGTCCGAGTGGGCGTCCATCTTGGCGCCATACCTGAAGGGACCCGCGCTGCGGGCCTATTATGACCTCCCTGAGGAGGAGGCCGCTAATTACGACCTCCTCAAGCCCGAAATATTGGCCCGCTACGGCATTAGCCCGGGCCAGCAGGCGGCCGAATGGCGGAACTGGGTCTTTGACCCCGAAAAGCCCGCTCGCGCCCAGGCGCTCGAAGTTCTGGGGCAAGATGGGCCGCTGGCTACGGCCAGAGAGCCCCGACGGGCGGAAAGTGGTCGAGCGGGTGGCCTGTGAAGGCCTGGTCAATGCGATGCCCAGTTCCCTCGCCCAGCAGGTCCGGGGACACGCCTATCAGAACATGTCGGGCCTCCTCGACGTCCTGGAGCGCCAGTTGGCGGTCCTCCGACTTGGGGGTCAGAAAAGCCTGCTCGCGGGAACCGCAGGGACGGGCGGCCACCCCGAGCCCCTCGACGCGCTGCAGAAGCGCCAGCCAGAGCCAGAGAGGCCGGGTCCGCCGCTGTTTCAAGTGTGGCGAGACCGCCACCTGCTGCCAAACTGCCCCATCACATCGCCCGGAGCCTATGGACTGCAGCTGGACATCATCGGAGAGGTATTGTACCCGCCGCATCCCTTGGCGAGTCGAATACGGGAGTGGTGTTGCTAAATGGGCACGCCGTGGTGGCTTTGTTTGATTCCGCAACAACATTACCATTGTTGCTCGCCGTTTTGTCTTACCGCAACAGTGGTTAAAACAGCATTTGTTGGTCACCTGTGTGCATGGGGGGACTAGGTCATATCGTCCGCCACTGCTATGTCACCTGGAAGGGGAACCAATCCAAATGACGGTCGCTGTGTTACCTGACCCCCCCTTCCCAGTGATTCTGGGACAAGACTGGTCTAAAAGAATCAGCGGTAAGCCATTCGCCGCCCCGGGCCTCGTTGCATCTTGTTATGAGGGGAAAAGGCACCCTCCCGCGGCCTCCACGCCGTGCACAAGGGCAGGCCCTATGGGCGCTGGTGTCTCGGGGACCTTCCGTGGCTACGGACCTTGACCCGAAGATTCCGCCGGAGAAGGGACTAGCCAGGAACTCTTCCCGGCCCAGGCCCCAAGACCCCTCGGCGCCTGGACCATCAATTTCGGTCCACGCCGCCTCCTTTAAGAGGGAGCAGTGGAATGATGACTCCCGCGCTTTGCCCGGAATGCGATCGTTCTGCCTAACAGCTCAACAGCGGACGGATCCACACCGCGGGAACCCTTCTTTGTCCTTGAGAATGATCTGTTGTACCGAGTGGCTACCCATGAGGGCGAGGTGCGGAAGTTGTTGCTAATTCCGCGTACCTTCCGGCGGAGATATGCGAAGTTGGCACATGCTCACCTCCTAGGCCCACCTCGGGCGAAAAACACTGGAGAGGATTAAGCCCGCTTTTACTGGCCTGGGATCAATGAGGAGGTCCGCGGTTCTGTCAATCCTGTCCGGAGTGCCAGACCCGCCAGATTCCTAGGAGGGACCGTGCTCCTCTAGTCCCTATTCCCTCGTGGACATCCCTTTGAAAGGATAGGGGTCGATTTGGTGGGACACCTGGAGCCCTCAACCCGTGGCCACAAGTATATCCTAGTCATGGTGGACTATGCCACCCGGTACCCAGAGGCGGTTCCCCTGCGCCCGCTAATACTAAAAGCATCGCGACGGAACTGGTTAATTTGTTTTCCGCGTGGGCATACCCAAGGAGGTCCTCACGGACCAGGGTACGCCCTTCACTTCGGATACGCTCAAGGAGGTAGCCAAATTACTGCAGATAAAGCACCTGAAAGCGCCAGTCTATCACCCGCAAACTGACGGGTTGGTCGAACGATTTAATCAGACGCTTAAGCAGATGCTCCGCAAGGTAGTCAGCGCGGACGGCAGGAACTGGGACCAGCTCCTCCCGCTCGTGCTTTTTGCCTACCGGGAGGTACCCCAGGCCTCTACAGGCTTCTCCCCTTTTGAATTACTATACGGGCGACAACCCGGGAATCCTCGACATCCTAAAAGAAGGCTGGGAGGCCGAGGCTCTTCCCTCCTCTAACATTTTGAGTACGTGGCGCAACTGCGCCGACCGACTCACAAAGATCAGGCCCCTCCTAAAAGAGCACGTGACTCGTGCGCAAGCAGCGCAGGCCCGTGTTACAACCGCAACTCCGTCCTCAGGGAGTTCCGCCGGGGACCGAAGTTATGGTGCTCGCCCGACCTCCCACTCGAAGCTGCTCGCTCACTGGCAAGGGCCTTACGAGGTTAAGGAGAGAAAAGGACTCGTCGACTATTTGGTGAAACAGCCCAATCGTCGACCGAAAGTGAGAGGATCTATCATGTCAACCTGTTAAAGCCCTGAGAGATAGAGAGGAGCTCCCAGCCCCGTAGGTCACTCTCCCTTTCGCAAGCACAACTGCCCTTAACCTCGGCGAAGAGCTGAACCCCAAGCAGCGGCAGGAGGTAGCCCAAACACTCCGAGCCATCCCCGAGGTAGTGAGCGAGTCACCCGGCCGGACCGCCTGATTGAGCACGATATAGTCACGGAGCCCGGGTAATCGTCCGGGAGAGGCCCTACCGACTCCCGGAGGCAAAACGCGCAGAGGTCGAACTGGAGGTGAAACGTATGTTGGACATGGACATAATTGAAGAGAGCCATAGTCCCTGGTCCAGCCCTATTGTCCTCGTCTCCAAGCCAGACGGCTCCTGGAGGTTCTGTAATGACTTTAGACGCCTGAATCAGATCTCCAAGTTCGATGCCTACCCCATGCCCCGCATTGACGACCTCCTTGAGCGGCTGGGTACGGCTCGATATCTGACTACCCTTGACATGACAAAAGGGTATTGGCAAATTCCTTTAACGGCATCCGCAAAGGAGAAAACGGCCTTTAGCACCCCTAGCGGGCACTGGCAGTACAAGGTCCTCCCATTTGGGCTGCACGGGGCCCGCGACCTTCCAACGCCTGGTAGATAGAGTGCTGAAGCCCCACCAGTCCTATAGCGCCGCTTACCTGGATGACGTTGTCATCTATTCCGCACCTGGGAGGAGCATCTACTGCAGGTCGCAGCTGTCCTCCTAACACTGGCTAAAGCCGCCTCCGCATAAACCCCGGAAGTGTTTTTTTGGATTAAAGGAGGCCAAATATTTAGGCTACCTCGTGGGACAAGGACAGGTGCGGCCACAGAGCTCCAAAGTTAAAGACATCTTAGAATGGCCCCGTCCGAGTACCAAGAAACAGGTGCAGGCTTTCTTGGGGCTTGCGGGTTACTACCGCCGGTTTGTTCCCGTTTCTCCGAAAGAGCAGCACCCTTGACTGACCTGACAAAAAGGGCGCTCCCCTATACGTGGTGTGGACCGACAAAGCAGAACACGTGCTCAGTGACCTAAAGAAGGCCCTAACGCCGGCACCTGTGTTACGGACGCCCGATTTTGGGCTCCCGCTTATTCTCCAGACCGACGCTTCGGACACAGGCCTGGGTGCCGTGCTGAGCCAAAGCGTCGATGGTGTCGAGCACCCTGTGATGTACCTTAGCCGGAAACTGATGGACCGGGAGACCCGCACGCTGCAGTGGAGAGGGAGGCCTTGGCCATTAAGTGGGCAGTGACCCACCTCCGTTACTACCTGCTGGGTCGCGAATTCGCTCTGGTGACTGATCACGCTGCACTTCAGTGGATGTCCCTACACAAAGAGTCGAATCCGCGGGTCACCAGGTGGTTCCTGGACTTACAGCCGTATAAGTTCACTGTCACTTATCGGCGGGCACCCTTCAGGCCAATGCCGATGCCCTCTCTCGTATTCACGACCTCTCGGTTAGGTCCGCCCGACCTGACGGTCCTGGGCTAAGGGGGGGATCGTGTCACGCACGCGAGTAGGAGGCCGCGGATTGATTCGATAGCACCTGGGAAACCACTCGCCGCCAGGGAATGGTGGGGTATTAACTTTCTCCCTCTGCTTCCTCATAGAAAGAAAGACCTTCCTGCACCATAGGCCTGGATTGACCGCAGTGCGATACTTCCGCCCTTCCTCCGCCATCTTGCCCTGACGTCATCCTTCCCATCCTCCCTTGCGGTCCTTCCCGCATCCCTCCACTTCCGCTCCTCCCCAATAAAATGGCGCGACGCCAGGAGTCGGCGTCGCGCATATGAACTATTTTGTTTATAATTTTGACCAGTTTTGTTTGTGTTTACAATATACGGGCCGGAAAACCCCAACCCTTGCTACTGTCTCCTCGGTCCTTTACACTATATATATATATATATATATATATATATATAGCAAAATACCCACGCTTGGCAGCGAGAAGTAAAAAGAAAAGGAAACATTTTAATAATAACGTAACATGATTGACAATGTAATTGTTTTGTGATTGTCATGAGTGTTGCTGGTATATATATATATATATATATATACATACATATATATATATATGCATATATATATATATATATATATATATATATACACGTACATAGATACACACACATATATACTATGGGGTGCCAAACAGGCAAATAAATTGATTTTGTGAATATATAAAGTCAGCGTCAAAATATATAAAGTCAAAGCTTGAATATATAAAGTCACTGTCGGAATATATAAAGTCAAAACCTGAATATATAAAGTTAGCGCTGGAATATATAAAGTCAAAACTTGAATATATAAAGCCAGTGTTGGAATTTATAAAGTCATTCCTGATTATATAAAGTCAACATCGGAGTATATAAACTCACTCCTGAATATATAAAGTGAAAGTCAAAATCTATTGATTGAAACTACTCTGAACTGAAAACTAAGTTAACAAAAACGTATTCAGAAAAATAACTTAAAAAAACACTTCGGTTAATGTTTTGAAAATGATGCATGTGCCCTGCCCAGGATTGGTTCCTGCCTTGCACCCAGTGTTGGCTGGGATTGGCTCCAGCAGACTCCCGTGACCCTGTGGTCGGATTCAACGGGTTGGGAAATGGATGGATATTCCAGCGCTGACTTTGTATATTGAAGTTTTGACTTTATATATTGCCGCTTACTTTATAGCCTGTATTCCGACGCTGACTTTATATATTCAGGTTTTGACTTTATATATTCCGACAGTGACTTTATATAATCAAGTTTTGAGTTTATATAGTTAAATGTAGTCATCATTGTATAACTTTTTCTTTACCATAGAAATTTAAAGACTAAATTCAACTTCCATTCCTAACAAAGATATTTCTGTGGACTAAATAGAAGCTACTTATATCCAAATTCGAGCTATTGAGCTGTCGCCTGCCTGAATAAATCACCCTCGCTTCGCTCTTACTTTTTTACCATTCATTTAATCATGGCTATTGGCGGAAAAATTATAAAATGGAAGGAGGATTACACTGAGTATGGCTTTACCAAAACAATTATTGATGGCGAATCGATTATTCATAAAGCTTGAATTGGTGATCTGTTTTTCTGTGTTAACCTCATATATTTACTTTACTTCTTCTCAAACCAAGGGGGTGCGAGGGTAAAATGAATCGGGAAGCGCTGATCAATGTAATCGGTGTACCAGGAAATCATGCATTGACAAAAGTTCCCCTTTGCTAGTATTGCAAAGTGTGATTAAATGCGTGATTTTTAACACGTTATGGAGCACATGCATCAAAGCTTCTCAGCTGTGCTTGTGCCAAGAAAAGGAAACATTATAAAAATAACGAAACACGATTGTCAATGTAACCTTTTGTAAGTAGTGCCTGGAGGATTCAGTGTGGAGAAACTCTAGAGAGAGCGTGTGTATTAACTTGTGGATTTTTCTGTGAGTATTTTGTGGCAGCGTCACAAAGTCGTAACACTGCGTTAGCGGCGGAGTGCAGCTCAGAGCGAAATGAGGTGAATGGGAGGGGAGATGATGACGTGACCCCCCCACCCGCCTTAACTGTCAATCCCACACAAACACAGTCTCTCGGAATTTGCATAAGCACAGCCCTTCACCTGCAATTTTAATTTAGTTACAAAGTGATCAAAACTCTTGTTTATATCCCAAGGCCCTCTCATTAAACTTGTATCCCGCGATACCGTGGGCATGACAAACACCAGCGGCAGCCTGTCTATGAACTTAATTTAAAGTTTAGGTTTACACCGTACTTTGTTTCCGAAGTAGCAGCACTCATGAATATGGTAGTATATGTCACTCGCTCGCTTCTTATTGTTTCGCTGCCTTCTGAATTATATAATGCATGTTTTCTTTAACGCTTTTTGGAGCTCTTCCTGGTTTTCTACGTACTGCGTTGACAGTCAGTTCACGTGATTATGTGGGAGGCGTGATGATGTCACACGTAACTCCGCCCCCATGGCTTTCGAGCTCAACTCCATTACAGTATATGTAGAAAAATACCTTCCAGTTATGACCATTACGCGTAGAATTTCGAAATGAAACCTGCCCAACTTTTGTAAGTAAGCTGTAAGGAATGAGCCTGCCAAATTTCAGCCTTCTACTTACATGGGAAGTTGGAGAATTAGTGATGAGTCAGTGAGTGAGTGAGTGAGTGAGTCAGTCAGTTAGTCAGTCAGTGAGGGCTTTGCCTTTATTTTATATATATATATATATATATATATATATATATATATATATATATCGAGGATCGAACCTTGTATGTCAGCGTCAGAGACGAAGTCCCTTTACGCTGTGCTACGGCGTGTAGTTCATTTATTGGACAGCCTGTAGATCGGAGTACATTCATAGCATCCGTGTTCTGAGTAAGGGCGAAACACGTGTCGCACACTCTTTGCATTATTTGACAGTAAACTATGTAACATCCTATGATCTGCTTCTCACAACTGAAGAGGGCCCTGTGGCAGATGTTTGCCGACTGGAAGACCAACCACATGCGTTACCTGGTAGGTAACTACCCATACAATCAGATCGGGACTCAGAACACGGATGCTGTGAATATATATATATATATATATATATATATATATATATATATATATATATATATATATATATATATATATATATATACAATAGCTGTGTAAGCTTGTGCTATAAAAAGCCTGGGGTCCTAGAAGCTATTGAAATCAGCAGAAAAAAAACTGAAATGCAGAGATGTCAGGTAATTGAAAGAAACTACTCTGGGTGTCTCTCTGCTAGGAGGATTCGTTTTGCCAACAAAGGGTTAGCGGCTAAGCTAATGTTCTTCTTTTAAAGCCTGCATATGCTGGGTTCAAGTCCAAGTTTCTGTTAATGGTGTTTTCATTAGAGAGCCACAATTCTGCCACCTCTCTGGCACTCTTAGTATTGGCCCTGAATTTTATTTTCACAGTATGTGTGTAAATCAGAGACACTGGGTCTCTTCTGCTGATAGCATTGCGATGTTCCAGCATACAGGTTGAGAATCTTTTAGATATTTGTCTCATGTATACCACTGGCCATGCACTACATGGAATGCTGTAAATGTAATGTCTCTGTGGTCGACTTTATTGTTTTTGGTATTGAAAAGGGCAGACTGTATAGTGCCAGTTTGTGCGCTGACTTGATCCCAGATCTGAACAGGATGCGTACTGTACTTTCTGATTCGTGATAATGATAAGGGAGGGTATGGTACGTGCAGTGGGGGGCTGTGTTGGAGTCGACTGTTTGCTGAGGTCTAGGGCATCTCCTATATAGGCATTGTTTAATAAATGTCTTGGGGTAGCCGTTTGATAATGTCTTCCATTCTTTTTTGTGTCCATTGTGTTACAATGGGTGCTATGGATTTGCAGATATTATGTAATATACACTTGGTCTTAAGATTGACTGTTCACCCCTATGATGATGCTCTGGATTAAGCAGACTTAGAAAATGGTACGGTATGTTATGATACAGCAAACTTATTATGGGTGAAACTCTCCTGAAATCTACTGGTGTGGGTGTCAATGGCCTGTACTGTTTGTCACAAGGGAGACGAGAGAGAAACAACTGTGCAGGATGGCTGAGATATTTAATTATACTGTTTTCCTTTCTAAGGCAGAAAATTTTGTAAACAGTATGTCCTAAATACAAGACAGCTGGGTGTCGGTGTTATTCTGTGCCGTCTTCACCACCCTTTGCAGTGCTTTACATTCTTGAGTGGAGCAGATGCCATACCACAGTGTCATGCAGCCAGTTAGGATGAACTCCACAGTCCATCTGTTTGCTGCACTGATAGCAAAAACTCTAAAGGCTTCTGAATATACAATGCAATAAATATCACTGGCATTGTGCTAGCACATCCTGCACACCAGTTTCACAACTGGGGTTGCAATTATTTTATTTAACTGTTTTTTTCTCTTTAAGAATATTATACAGTTAATGCATTTTAGATAATAATAGTTTTAATGCTTATATAAACCAAAACATTAAAAGATATTTGAACAGTTTTTTTACTTCTGTGTATAGCTGAGGTTTATATGATTTTTTTACAGAATATTTTAAAAGATAACAGATTAAGGCATGCCCAGGACATTACCATACTAGCATTATGTCAAGTGAAATCCACTAAGTATGGCATAAACAGGAGATCATTCCCAAGTCCTTCTTTCCTTTGCAGTCAGCAGTTTACTAGGGACTGTAAAAAGTTAAACTAATATGTATCCATTCCTGCTGTGATTTCATGTTAACAGCCTATGATGCCCAATTGCGCGTCCAGTTGCTTATTACTACAGGAGTGGCTGTGAATAATGCAATGATGTTATTTTTATGTCACCTGGTTAAAATGACATAATGTAGAAATTCCATATATACATATTGTTTATACTTTTTTGCAATCTTATCAAAGCGTGCACCCATCAAAAAGAATTATTATATACCAGTTATGGCGTACTGCATGATAACGTGCAGTGAATACACTTGACGTGAGCATTCCTAGTTTTCATCCTCTTTCTCTGTTCTCTGTCTGTTTAGCACTCATTTGCTCAGAGGTTGATGCACTTGCTGCTTCCTGAGCAGCTCTTCTTTTCTCCACCCTAGTAGCCAGCTGCTTCTCTTCTTTCGTTGGCATCTTTTCATGTTAAAACTGATTAAGTTAGTTTTTGTGTTGCAATTACTTAGTAAGTTTTCTTTAATTTTTCACTTAAGCCGGCATTTAAGTCTTCAATCTGCCTCAAGAATGATTAGCGAAGGTGGTAGGGAATGAGAACGGTGCCCATACACATGCACCGCACGGCCACCCTGCTGCACGCTGCCAAGAGTTGATTCTACAATAAAATAAAATAAAAATAAAAACAGTAATAAAAAGCATCACCCCGGAAGGGGATAGTAGACGTCACATAGTATATGTGTACCAAATTTCAAGTCAATAGGTGAAACGGTTTGTGAGCTACAGGTGATTTAAAATCCTAGACAAACAAATGAACAGCCACGGTAGCGTATCATATAAGAAAATTTTAGCATATTTGGTGCATTTTAAATGACCCTTGTTTATATTCAAACTCATTTTATCCACTTTAATCCACCTTAATAAAAGGACAAGAGTCTGTGTGTCTGTCTGTGTAATTGTTCAGTTGCTTTGTGTCCAAAGGATGGGGCATCACAAACACCTTTTATAATAAAACTAGGCTGACCCACCTTTTAAGGCGACCGACTTTAAGTTGACCACTTCTTAAGGCAATTCAATATGTAGATCAATTTGATATTTTATACAAACTCATTAATTTGGTTATATTGCATTTGAGCAGTATTACTTTAATACTCGTAGTTTCTGTTATTTTTGTGATGAAATTTAAACTTTTTTTCTATATTGACGTCGCCCTTTTGAACCCCCCTGATATTTACTACGCGGTGAGGCATTTGTACTCCATCAACATGAATTATTTCCAGAGACATAATTTTGTCTATTTTTCCAGCGCATCGTGCACAAAAGCAAGGGAACAATGGGAGCACCAAAACTCTGCTCACATCATGTCGCTTCGTATCGCAAGCTGCAAGTAGTAAGTCTGTGATAAGCGGAATACCGCTACGCTTTCCACTCACGGGACGGAAGGACAATCCCGACCACTTTTATATAGTAAGAAAGAAGAAGATGATATCGCACAGTCTGGAGTAGAAAATCATCTTTTACCTGGAAAAACGAAACTACAAATCCCATCGTGCATTGCAAAATGGACGGGGCGCGTCTGAAACTCCGCGCCTGCGTAGCACTCACGGGACGGAAGGACATCCCGATCACTTTTATATTGAAGGATGCATTGCATTTGTCATTTCAACAGACGGTCACATAACAAACATTAACTCTGCTTTTATGAATTCCATATCAAATGGCATATAACAGAAACACGCACATTCCATGGTGCACTGCAAAAGTTAACATTAAGGTCTATGTTGATTACTTAGACTTCAATTTATCTTAGCACAGCTAATAAAAGGATAATATCTGTGTGTCTGTCTGGTTGCCATATCTTTGTCATTCCAAGAGATGGCGCATCAAAAACATTTGTAGTAAATGCACTGAATTTATCATTCCAACAGACAGCGCATCACAAACAGTAACACTACTTTTATGAATCCCACTCCAAATGGCATGTAACAGTGACAGATGCTTTGTATTTGTCATTCCAACAGATGGTGCATCAAAAGCATTTCTAGTAACGCATTTTGTTACTACAAATGTTTGTGATGCGCCATCTACTGGAATGACTACATACATTACAAAACATATTCCAATAGATGGTGCACTGCAAATGTTAACACTGAGGGCTTCATTGATTACAGTTCTTAGATTTCAATCTGTCTCAGATGGGTTGTGAAGCTAGTAAAATTATAAAATAACAGGCATTTGCACAGAGTACAGTACTTTATATAAGTAGTTTTACAATTAGCAAAACAATGGTAATTTAAAATCTATATTTATTATGTAATACTGCATCAGCATACTTAGAAAGTAATTGTAAATACAGAACATAAAGTTTGGGACTTCTGAAAATACTTGTTGCAAAACGTGCCATTTAAATTAATAATTGATTAAGGAACAGTAAATAAATTTTTTTCAAATTGTACTTTTTAATGTAAAATCAACATAAAAATTCATTACAGTATACGTTAAGTCAAAGATTATTTTCCATTTTTCACTTAAGCACTGCATAATACTTACTTTTTTCTGAAGTCACGTTATTCAAATACAGGATTATTGGAAGTCAGAATTCATCTTGACCAGATAGGCTCTAGCCGTGGATGATGCAGCATTCATTTGCAGGGCCCACTAACATACACCCTCACTTTAATGGACATGTACCAACATAGAATTAACAGGTAATCAATCCATTTTCTTGGAAATCCATCCTTTTGTCAATTTTCCTCATCTGCTTCTGGGAATGTAAGGTGTTAATATGAAGCTAAAGTACCCACAGCGATAGGACCAAGTCACAAGATTGTCAAATAACTACACAATGCATACTAACAGAGCTAACATTTGTGGCAAATACACACACCAATTGATCTTATCTGCTTAACTAAAACACTTTTTACACCAGTCACATCCACTCAGAAAATGCAAGCCCACATTTCAACATAATCACATTTGAATGCTATGATAGCAGTGAAGCAGTATTCACAGACTTAAACTAATAATGTCTTAGTGGAGTTGCCTGCTACTACAATCAAAGCAATTTCTCATATTCAAAAAAGACACATTTCATATTTAGAATTTATATTATAAAATGGGAAAAGGAAACTTGATTATTCAGCTCTAAAGAGCACAATCATGAAAATATAGACTATTCAAAGCAAAATGACTACTGTGCATTTAGCGCATGAAATAAAAAAACATCCTAAGGGAAAATACTTACAAGAGAATTTAGTAAAAGCATTCATACAATACATTGTGGAAATTAAAGAATTTGTAAGAAGTTGTACATAATAATAAACCATTAATTCAAACAATGTGGAAATAAATACTATTACACAATTCCATATACAGTCTGTTGTATCACCTCTGTGTATGTGTGTGTATTCATACAAATGACTATACTCGTATTTTTATTTTTATTCATTTACATAAACTAGTAGTAAGTAAGGATTCCATTTTTTATCATTGAATTGATAATACAGTTATCATAATAGTACATATGGAATCACAGAAATGTATAGAATGTTAATGATTTACTTATGAAATGGAGTGACCATTTTAAACTCCCAACCAAATAACTTTTCAGGAACAAGTCAGACATGTGAAGCAATCAAGAACAGTTCAGAAGAATTAGAGACATCAATGGTTCTGAATTAAGGGATGTTGGTAGTCTATTTAGTTTAAGTTACAGAAGATAGCAATGGAAAATTAAAGAGAAATCAAATGATGCTAAGCTTCCAGACAATGAAATAACATAATTACAATTCTTAACATATAAGAAATGCACTGTGTGAGCATCATAGATTTTTTAGAATAATATGGGGCAGTATTTTCTCTGTGATAAGAGATAATAGTAATAAATAATTTTCTGTTCTTGCTTTTACTTATATAGTATTGCTGATTTTTCTGCATATATTTTTGTATATGAAACATAAATGAGTTCACAATAAGAAAACTCAAAGCACCACAATGCTGCTGACTGGCACTAAGATACTGTAGGCTACCAACTGCACTGTTCTGCAGCCACCTTAGACTGGCACTAACACCGTCATTCTGACTATTAAATACCAAAACATCATTTTGGTTTTCTCAGATTTATTCACAGTTAAATTAACCTTTGGGTGAGGTTGAATTGTTCTTGGTGTCAGGGCTATGAGATTGAACCTCTTGTGAAAAACCGAGCTTGTCAGTCAGTCATTGAGTCAATCAGGGACGTGAAACTGTAAATTCACAGTATATAACAGATGAATATCATATGTGTTTAATACCTTACACATACTGTACAAATAAATCTTAACTAGATTAGACAAAGACAATATGTTTGCAAGGGCTACAAGAAAACAGGTTTTCTACACTTACCTTCTATTTTAGTAAATGACATGTACTGTATTTTTGCTTAGGATCTCTAATCAGGCTAACTATTTGAAAGTAATTGTTACAAAATGACACCTTTTATTGGCTAACTGAACAGATTACAAGATGCAAGCTTTCGAGGTAACACAGGCCCCTTCTTAGACAAGTTGTAGTCAACTACCTGAGCCTGAGTTGCCTGAGGCTTGCATATTGTAATCATTTTAGGTGTCATTTTGCTGGACTTCTCATTGAATCTGTAATGGCCATCACAGTACAATACTCAACTACTGCAGACATGAAAATTATTGTTAGAAATAATGAAACTTACAAAAAATATAAAATATAATATTTTATAATAACAAATAAAATATAAAAAATATATGGATTATTAAAATGAAATAATTTAATAAGCGAAAGGCCAAAAAAACTTTCAATATATCACCTTTTTTATGAAGCAGTTTAAATGTATCTATGGAGACATTTCAGATGGCCTGTACTGAAACTGGTTAGCAAACATATACCTGTAGTTGTAACAAGCATGTGACTCAAATATTATACAAAGATGGATGTAAATATTTCTTACCATTCACTAACACAGACTGAGGTTAAGTTCACTGGTACAAGCAGCCAAAATGACTTTCTCCGCAGGACTGCTGTTACAGAGTAATAAAAGGAGAACCTGGCCAAGGGATACCCTACAAAGAGCTGTGGTCTATTGCGGTCAAAGGGCAAATTTGGTCTGGCCTGTTCATATATTAAGAAATTAAAAATGGTGTACAGTACATTAAATTACACTGTGGAGTAGTATGCATTTCTTAGTTAGGGTCTTTGCAGTTTATATTTATGGTAAACTGTGTCTACAATACTGCAGTGGGCTGGCACCCTGCCCAGGGTTTGTTTCCTGCCTTGTGCCCTGTGTTGGCTGGGATTGGCTCCAGCAGACCCCCGTGACCCTGTAGTTAGGATATAGCGGGTTGGATAATGGATGGATGGATGTATCTACAATACTGCTGGGACCATCATTGAAAGGTTTGCCTAATATCACAAAAATTAATACTCATAATGTTACCTGAGGTTATGTGAAGACCCATCTGTTTTGTGAATATCTAATTGATTGAAGAAAAAATAAAGACCTCTGCTCTGTGATCTTTTATATTGTTGGTTAAGTTTAATTGCTTTATTCGATTGTAACCTATGATTATACTGTAAATGTATTAGTTATTACATCTTTTCACGTGTGGCAAGCAACTTTTTTTAGCTGAAGTATTAGACTTGCTGAACAAACAGGGCCCTAGCCTAATGTTACTCGATTATGTTTACCTCTGTAGTAAGTTGTTTCTGCCAAGCAAATAAACGTAAATGTAAATATAAATGTTAAGTGTGTGTGCCAAACATCTACTTTATACTGTACATAAGTGGCGTATTGGAAGACAAAACAGGTGAAAAAAACAAATCTTAGCAAATACAAAAAGGAAATTGTGGAAACATTTCTTCTCTCAGGAACAAGGGCCTTGCTATCTGTTTCTTGAAGCCCAGTCTGCTAGGGGTCATAGTGAGCCTACTTTTGTACCTCTCCAGTACCATTACAGTGCTCCTCCTTTTCATGTCAGCTCTCGTCTTTCATTGATTCGTGTCTCTTCCTCCCTTGTCCTAGACTCCCCAGACTGTGGTTTATATCTGTGTTCAGGCCTGGCCATTCTATGGCAAATGGGGCACTGGGATAAAATTCGTCATGGCCATTCCTTTGCTGCCAGTCCTCTTGAAAGAGCAGCTATGGACCCTGTTACCCAAGCCCAAGAGTAGTGACTGGTTGTAATCAACCAGAACATATTTTGTCCTCTTACAAATCTGCCATTGCCTCTTCATTTCTTAAAGAGATGGCTAGGAACACTTAGATTATAAAATAAATAAATCTGACATACAATAGGATACCATCAAGCTTGTTTGTTTAGCAAATAGCTAAGCTGTCCCAATATCTCATCTAGATACTTCTTAAACATTGTTCAGGTTTCTACTTCAACTAGATGTCCCAGTAATTCACTCCAGATTCCCACTTGTTGTAAACCACATTGTTTTTCCTGGTGAAACTTGTCTTGTTTCTGACTTTACTCTTTTTCTCTGGTTTTCCTTAGCAAAAACACTTCTGGAAATTTATCGGACTGACCGTCCTCTGTGAAGCCCCATGCTGCCCTCACCTGCCAAACTACCTTGATCCTGCCATATCAATAGTCATGAAACCAAGATGGAATGGGCAATGAGGATGCATAACAATAAGAAATGGCGCAAAAAGTGTTGTGCTTTTATTCATCAAAGTATTAACAAAGCGCATAGTGTGGTTTTCTTAACAAATAAATAATCCATGATAAAAACATTGTCCAGTGAAGAAGTTAAAAAATCAGATCAATTAAATAAAAAATATTCCATAAAGTAGTGCGCTGGGGAACCTGTTTTGATAGCAAAACAGAAACATGCATAGGCATCGGAAACATTGTGGGCCCCAGCCAGTGCTCATTGTGCCCATATGTTAAGACGGCCCTGGTCAGAGGGTCAACTTCTGGGCTCCTCAGAGGTAAGCAATACCACCCCAGGACACCAGGGGGTGCAATTTCTAACTGTCTTATCTCTTTCTCCATCCACAGCTCCAATGAAGGCACTGACCCCACCCCTTATAAATTCATGAGCTATAAGAGCTCCCAGAAAGAGGCTTTTCATTTAGGTGATGAGCAGCCCACTAGACAAAGCTCTGACCAATGGCTGATTGCAATTTCTGTTCAGTATGGCGCCATCATGTGTCTGTTATTTTGATCCTCTTATTATTTCAGTAAATGGGGTGGCCTGGTGGGTACCCCAGCCTTTCTTCTGAAATCTTACATTCTTCTCAGTTGATGATGTAGACCTAATGTACAGAGCAGGCAATGTTAAAAATAAAGTTAAAAATGAAAAGTGCTGCTTGTTTACTTGTAGGCCTAACAATATTTATTATACTGAACTATTGTGATGAGAACAGGCCATTCAGCCCAACAAGCTCATCCATTCCATTCAGCTAGATTGCCAAACTAACATCAGGTCAAGATTTGAAGTTCCTTTAAGCCCTACTCTCCACCACACTACTTGGTCATTTATTTCATGACTCTGTGGTTCCTTGCCATGAACAGAGTTTAAAGGAGAAGGACTGAGGGCCTGCCCTCCCGCTCCAATCCAATGCACTGACCAAAGATCTACTAAAATAAGTTTCAAATAAAGAGTATTTTCCCCTTAATTTTGTAAGGCCACGGATAAGGTAATATGCCTTGCAGTATGAAGTGTGTGAGGTTTTGTGTCCCAGGCACTCCACTTGGGGAGTTTGCAGGTGGGCCTGCATGGGTTTACTCTGGTTTCTTCTACAATCTATAATTGTAAATGTATGGGTTATTATATCTTCACTTGTGGCAATTATCTTTTGTTACCTGTCCTACCAGACTTGCTGAACAAAGAACCCCTAGCCTAATGTTAATCGATTATGTTTACCTCTTTTGTAGATCGTTTTGGATAAAAGCGTCTGCTATGCAAACAGATGTAAATGTAAATGCGACTCTAAAACATGCAATTATTTGCTTTGGGTCATCTGGCACCACCAAGCCTAAATGCCAAACTCTACAAATATTCTTGGCATTAAGAAACACTTTCAAATATTTGTGGTACTAGGGTGTTATAACGTGTTAACCATTATGAATGTAGTGAAAAGTCAAGCAAAATGACACCTTTTATTGGCTTACTAAAAAGATTACAATATGCAAGCTTTTAAGGCAACTCAGGGCCCTTCTTCAAGGAATGAAGTAATCAAGAAGGAGCCTGAGTTGCCTCATAAGCTTGCATATTGTAATCTTTTTAGTAAACCAATAAAAGGTGTCATTTTGCTTGACTTCTCACTAAATATTTGTGGGAAATCTGCCCTTAACAAGTTTCCAAAAGAGTCTCCATGTTCTTGTTGAAGAATTTATTTTAGAGTAACTCTTGGGATGCACTGTAATAATTCCTTTCATAATTTGAAACATTTTGACATGTCCCCTCTTAATCTCCGTTTGTTTAAACTTTAATTTTTCCTCACAGCTCATACCTTTCTTTGCTGGAATCCGCCTACTTGTTCTTCTCTGGAGTTTCTCCAGTGTTGCTACATCCTTTTTCTAACATGGAGACCAAAGCCATACACAGAACTCAAGGTGAGGGCTTACTAGTGTGTTACATAACTTTTATACTTTGTTCAAAATGGAAAACCAGAAAGATGGTGTTATTCTGTGAGTACTGACTAGAAACATTTTTCACTAGAGTTTTCTTCTATCTTCAGTAGTAATAAAACCTATTCTTTATCTACAGTGTACCTGATGTAGTAAGGATGTTGGGTTGTGCCTTGTGATGGGCTGTTGTCCCAACCACTGCTGGTTGCTTCCTTGGAACCAATGCTGCCCTGATAGGCCCGAGCCCCGTCACTATCAACTGCACATATAGCAGTGAATTCAAAAATTGATGGATATGTGGATAAGAGTGGCACGTGTGAACCTAATGCTGCAATAAAGTACAGTTAACATTTTTCTCTCACTTACCTAGTTGGGAAATTAAAACATAAACATTGCATTCCATGGTATATGTAGGTGTACAAGACGGGGGTGGGACAGCGAAGTGTTTTATATCTTGAAAAAAAATGAAGACAAGCTTGAGATTCTACAAGGTACAGTAGCAAATGAGTCTGCGTGGGCATAAACGTGGTCCTATGTCATCATTAAACTTGCGATTTTAAATGTAAATAGGTAAGATGTTTTTATGTTTGACCCACTAGGTACTTGTGACAGGAGTGGGTGCTGTATGAAAAATGAAACAAGGGTGTTTTGTTGGTTGCTGCAGTATTTTTTGAAATGCAAAATACAATGTGGTTATATTATTGTAACTTTATGATATATTTGTATAGCATGTGTGCAATATTAATAAAGTATCTGTAAATATTTGAACGGTGTGAAGGCTAGGGGGTGCCAGTGAGCCCCAAACACCACACATGAGCACACAAACACAGTCCCAGGTTCAAATAAAAGGTGTTCAAATAAAAGGAGTACTTCTGGTGCCATAACTGTTGCCTGTTGGAAGCAGTTCTGGGTCATTCAGAAGCCCTGAATAACAGGGAGTGCATCTCTCTGCAGCACCCACTTGTGGCACCCAGGGACCACAGCAGCCTTGTGCTTCTGGGCTACAACTCCTGGAATACCCTGCTGGTTTCTGACTGGGCACCAATATGCAGGGCTACTGTGATCTAGCATCCAGGAGGAACAAACAACCCCAAGAGACAGTCCTTCCCTGTACTTTCCTTTTTGGCTGGGATGTCTGTCCATCCATCTGGGGAGTCTTTTTGGATAAGGTACTTTCTTCTCTCTTGGCTAGGATGTCTGTCTGTCTACTTGGGGCCTCTTGCTTGGGTAAGGAACCTTTCCATCACCCGGTCGGGATGCCCATTCATCTTGTGTGGCACTTATAATGGCTTATTATGTGATAGACAGCAGGGCTGGGGTGACATTCCAGCTGGGCTAAACCCCTGTACCCCAACCTGGAGGGCAGGCCAGTGTTGCAGATGGATGGGGGAGATGGCCTCCCAAGAGTGGTCCCCCTACATGCTGCGTGGCAGCATCCCTGAGCCAGTATGCCCAGTTATGTATCTTGGGACCTGCTGGGAATTGCAGTCCTTTGGGAATCACCCGCTGGACTCTGTAGGTGATGAGAGATGCAGGGGAGGGCTATCCCTACTTTCAGGGGCTCCCAATTGACCAAGGAGGGCTTCCTCCATTACTCTCAGGTCCGGCATAAAAGGGGCTACCTTTGTTTAATGGGATTCAAAGTTGGGAGAGGAGTTGGACTAAGCTCACCAGGTGTCACAAAGTGGCTGAGTTCAAAAAGCACAGCTGCAAAAATACTTCCAATGTTGCCCACTAGAGGAGGGAAACACCATCAAAATACCCCAACTAAAATCCCAAAGGCACAAAGAGTTGACTGAAAGGCAAGGGTTATCACAGAAAACAGAGTCCCATTACAGTATCCATAAACTGCAGGTCTGATATCCACAAAATCAAAAGGCAATAACAAAGACTCAGATACTCACAAGAACTCTCATGGGTGTCCCTCCCTTAAACAGGATGGAGGGCCATTCCTGGCAGTGATGAGAAGATGGCCCTGCCCCTTCTGGGACCACCCACAAAGCACAGGGCACATAACTAAAGCCCTTCCCCTTTCCCAACATACAATTAAAAAATTGTTCATAATAAGTGAAATAAAAAATAATACAAATAGACTGCATAAAATAATGAAAAACCAACAAGCAATGACACTTTGAACTCCAGCCAGGAGAGACATGCTGGCTGAAACATGGCACCAGGGGGTGTGAGCAGAGGGGCTGTTTGCCTAGTGGATACCGACGCTCCTCTACAAAATGCTGCTTTATCGCGGTGCTTCTGCATACTTAAAAGCACGTATTGATTTTTTGATTGTTTGCTTTTTCTTAGCGGCTCTCTCTGACATTCTCTGCTCCTGACGGCGCTCCTTTGAAGAGAAGATATGTTTACATTGTTTTAATTGTGAGAAAGAACTGTCATCTATGTCTTGTCATGGAACACAGTTTAAACTTTGAGTAAAGGGTGTTATTTCATGTCTAGAGGGCTCTAATAATTTAAGAGGGTCTGGAACGCAACCCCCGCGTTTAAGGAGGGATTACTGTATATATATATATATATATATATATATATATATACTTTATATTAATAAAATCCTAAGCCTAAAAGTGCATCGATTTCATGTGATGTTTTTATGTCACGTTTTTTATCAAGCTATATATCAGACTTATTTTAAAACCTACATACATATGTTTGGCATCATTCTTTTCAGAATTTATCTAACTTTAATGTGATGTTGTTAGATTTTCGGATTCTTTTTTTTTAATTATAAACTAAAATATCAAGAACTCGCGTCCCACGAGCCAAGAGATTTAACCAGACCCGAGGTCGAAAATAAAAGACAAAGAGTAGGACAGCTGCTGTACAGGCTTTTAAATGTTCGAAGTGCGATGCAGATCACACAGCACGGCGGCAGCAGCAAGCCAGCAGCTGATCAAGTAAAGAGGAGGTAAAAAAAAAACTGTATTAGTTTTGCATTGTATCACCATTTAAGAGGGGGTTTTGGAGGAGGAACAGCATCTCCTTGGGGTGTGTTCAGCCCCGCTCTTCACAACGCGAGTGGCAGAGACGTGAAGTGGCTGGCGCATAGCGTAGGTCAGGGGGGTTGGTGAGCGAAGCGAGCAGGGGGTAAGCCCCCTAGTATATATATATATATATATATATATATATATATATATATATATATATATATATATATATATATATATATATATATATATATATATATATATATATATATATATTGTAACAAACTAAGCAACAGACAACACAAAGGTTTGGGGTTTCCGGCCCTGTATACTGAAAAATTATCCACAGTATAAATCAAAACTCAGGGTCAAATACATAAACAAAAAGTTCACATATGCACAACGCCAAAGATGGCGTCGGCGGACATTTTATGGAGGAGGAGCCGGAAGTGGATGAATGCTGGGAAGGAACCGTGGGGAAAGATGGGATTGATGACATCAGGAACAATGGAGGAGGAAGGGCGAAAGTAACGTGCTGCGGGAAGAATGAGGCTTATGGCGGCGGAGTGTCTTTTTTTCTGTAAGAAAGAAAAGGAGAAAGGTTAGTACCCCGCCACTCCCTGCCGGCGAATGTCTTCCCAAGCGTGTTAAGGTCCGTCCGCAGTCTCCTACTTGCGCGTGCGTGACAATATATATATATATACTGTATATACTGTATATATATACATATACACACAAATCTAATGGGTGAGAATGCTGATGTAAATGCTGTGCTCTTATTGTTAGGTAAATGTGCCGGTAATTCTAAATAAAAGCAAAGTAACCCCACACCATCACAGCTCCTCCCCCAGGATTCATGGTGGAAACACACATGCATACATAATCTGTTCACCTTCTCCGTGCCTCACAAACACATTTAAATTCATCAGACCAAAGGACAGACTTCCACTGGTTCCTTTGTCCAAGCAATTCTCATCTTCTGTAGTGTTTTCTTTGTGCCAGTTCTACCATGAAGGTCTTATTCATGCCGTCTCTGCTGAACAGTCGATGATGAGATGTATCTTCTGCTTGAACTATATGAAACATTTGTTTGTGCTGAAAAGTTACCTCTAATTGGTGATTTCTGACACTTGTGACTCTAATAAACATAATTCTCTGAAACAGAGCTAACTCTTAGTCTGTTGTTTCTTTTCTGGATTTCTCAAGAACTCCCATAGCACTCAACACTTTTTGTTTCTACTCTTTTACTACTTTTTATGGATTGAATGATCTTCATTTCTTAAAGTAATGTTAGACTAATTATGGTCTAACATATGGTCATACATTTCAATCACACCTTCTGGAAATGACACCACTTTTTCTACATGGTGATCCAATTTCAGAGCACCATAATGTTTTGAAAAAATGGGTGTCACAGGTATTTGTGTGTTTCATTGCTTCATATGATACCTCAGCTTGCTTCTACCCTTTGGTGTTTGTCGTTGGCATTGTTCAACATGAGGACTAAAGCTGTGCCAATGAAAGTCAATGAAGCCATTATGAGGCTGAAAACCAAGAATGAAACCATTAAAAATATCTGTAAAATCTTAGGATGACCTAAATCAACTGTCTGGAATATCATTAAGAAAAGGAACACACTGGTGAGCTCAGTAAGCACAAAGGGACTGGCAGGCCAAGGAAGACCTCCACTGCTGATAACAGAAGAATCCTCATTGTGGTTAAGAAAAACCCCAAACACCTGTCTGACAGATTAGAAACAGCTTTCTGGAGGCAGATGTTTATGTGTCAGAGACGACTATCCACAGACTTCATATATGGAAATACAGAGGTCACACTGCAAGATGCAAGCGACTAGTTAGCCACAAAAACAGGATGGCCAGATAACAGTTGGTGAAAAAGTACTTAAAAAAACCTGCAGAATTCTGGAAAACGTTTTTATGGATAGATGAGACAAAGATGAACTTGTATTAAAGTGATGGCAAGAGCAAAATGTGGAAATGAAACAGAGATCCAAAGCATACCACCTCATCTGTTAAACATGGTGGTTGGTTTGTTATGACTCTGACTTATATGGCTGCCACAGGTATTGGCACACTTATCTTTATTGGTGATGAAACTGCTAATTCATCTTGCACGATGAATTCTGAGGTGTATAGAAATATCTGCTCAGGTTCCAGTAAATATCTTTAATCACATCTGAACTGTTTGTTTTGCAATTTTAAACTGTGGAGCAAAGGGGTAAATCAAGGAAAAATGTGTCTTTGTCCCAAATATTATGGAGGGCACTGTAGTGACATCATATCTCATAGGTCTATTATACCCATGCCACCTATCCACAAAAAATAAATTAACAAGGAATAAATTCCACAAATAGTAATT
Source organism: Polypterus senegalus (assembly GCF_016835505.1). Taxonomy (NCBI): domain Eukaryota; kingdom Metazoa; phylum Chordata; class Cladistia; order Polypteriformes; family Polypteridae; genus Polypterus; species Polypterus senegalus. The sequence goes on from NC_053155.1 coordinate 270,575,479, forward strand.
AGGATATTATAACAATTGTGTTTTAACATTTTTTCCGCTGCTATTTTATTTTCAAAGCGCAAAACTTTACAACAGCATAGTACTCAATCAAACAAATAATGACAACAAGCTTTTATGCCCACACTATCTTGTCACAACACAATGAATTAACAGGGAATAAACTTAACAATTTGTAATTAGGATGTTTTAATACTTGTAGTTTAAGATTTTCTTACTCTAAATTTTTGTCTATTTGTTTTGAGGGAAAATAAAAAAATAATTTTAAATTGAAAACTCATATGCAAATATCAAGCTCACTCTTTTGAACCCTTAAGAAAAAAATTTCAAGTATGTAAATATAGACTTTAAGAGATTAAAATCTCATTAAGATTATGAAAAATATACATTAATCAGTTGTGTTCAGTCTTTTTATTATAGAGAAACATGTTTTAGGAATATCTATAATTACATTCTTAAAACATAATAACTGTCAAATTCATTATTTTTCTAAATTGGATTTCTATTTTCAGACCTGGAGGTCAAGTATGTGACAAATTTCACTTTGATCAAAGGTGTTCTTTGCCTGGTTATGGTGCATATATTCTCTGCCATATCTCTGCAGTACAGCCTATTTAGTGGGAAAACATCTTGTAAAACAAACAGCTACATCCCAGATTAATTTATGTTTGCTACTGGCTGCTGAAATTATTTCTTTTTAAATATTGAAAAGGAGTTTTCTTAACAGAAGCAGGAGAAAATGTCCCTGGTATGAGGAATCAGTATCCTCTTATAAATGAAATGTCATCCTGGGGAATTCACATCTCATCTTCTATCAACATAGATTATTTCCTCTGCTTACATTTTACTACATTCCTGTTGACATATACTTTGCCATTTACATAACAAATTTGTTTTTCTTTTGTTTACTGTGGTCCACGTAAATAAGAATAAAATTTGCTGACATGAACCAATTGCTGGTGAGCAAAGTAAATAATTTGCTGTTTTGTAGGGGTCTACACACTCCCCCTTTCATTGATCCATTTTAGTTCTTGATTAATTCAATGCTAGGTCAGCACTGGGCAGGTCGCCAGTCCATAACAGGGTACACTGATGCATATATCAGCACATACTCCTTCAAGGGCAATTTATAAACCTGGCACACATGAATAGAAACTGGAATACGTTCTTCAAAACAAATTACTGAATATTAAATAATACACAGACACGATAAGGTTTCTAAATAAATACAAGCAAATTAAAGATTATCCTCATTTGACATGGAGTAAAAGCTGATGAAAGAAACCTGTTGATCTGGAACAGATAAGACATTCAATCAATCAATCAACATTTATTTATATAGCACATATTCATACAAAAAAAATGTAGCTCAAAGTGCTTTACAAGATGAATAGAGAAATAGAAGACACAATAAAAGATAAACATAAGTCAACATTATTTAACATAGAATATGAGTAAGGTCCAATGGCCAGGGTGGACAGAAAAAACAAAAAAAAACTCCAAAGGCTGGAGAAAAAAAAATAAAATCTGTAGGGGTTCCAGACCAAGAGACCGCCCAGTCCCCTCTGGGCAATCTAACTAACATAAATCAAACAGTCCTCTTTGTATTTAGGGTTTTCATGGAAGGACCTGATGATGATGATGGTCACGTAGACTTCTGGCTTTCAGTCCATCAATGTTGGTGCATCATGATGCTTTGAGTAGGTGGTGGTGGCGCAGGCCGCCACCACAAAGAAACCGGAAAAAGAAACAGAAGAGAGAGTAGGGGTCAGTACGGATTTTGGAGCCACTGTGAATAGTTATTATGAAGAATTGAACATACAGAGTATCAGTATTAAGTTAAAGTGAAGTTATAAAAAGGCCATGTTAAAGTAATGTGTTTTCAGCAGTGTTTTAAAGTGCTCTACTGTATTTGCCTGGTGAATTCCTATTGGCAGGCTATTCCAGATTTTAGGTGCATAACAGCAGAAGGCCGCCTCACCACTTCTTTTATGTTTAGCTTTTGGAATTATAAGGAGACACTCATTTGAAGATCTAAGGTTACAATTTGGAATATAACGCGTCAGGCATTCCGATATATAAGATGGAGCGAGATTATTTAAGGATTTAAAAACCATAAGCAGAATTTTAAAGTCAATCCTGAATGACACAGGCAACCAGTGTAGTGACATCAAAACTGGAGAAATGTGTTCGGATTTTCTTTTCCCAGTTAGGATTCTAGCAGCTGCATTCTGCACTCGTTGCAAATGATTTATGTCTTTCTTGGGTAGTCCTGAGAGGAGTGCGTTACAGTAATCTAGTCTACTGAAAACAAAAGCGTGAATTAATTTCTCAGCATCTTTCAATGATATAAGAGGTCTAACTTTTGCTATGTTTCTTAAGTGAAAAAATGCTGTCCTAGTGGTCTGATGAATATGTGATTTAAAATTCAGATTACAGTCAACAGTTACCCCTAAATGTTTTACTTCCGTCTTAACTTTTAATCCTAGTGCATCAAGTTTATTTCTGATAACCTCACTGAATCCATTATTGCCAATTACTAAAATTTCAGTTTCCTCTTTATTTAGTTTGAGAAAATTACTATTCATCCATTCAGAAATACCAGTAAGACATTGTGTTAGTGTATCGAAAGAGTCGGAGTCATCAGGTGCTATTGGTAAGTACAGCTGTGTGTCATCAGCATAGCTGTGGTAACTCACGTTGTAACCTGAGATAATCTGACCTAACGGAAGCATGTAGATTGAGAATAACAGATTGAGAATGACATTGTTGAAGTAATATCATTAATCAATCCATAAATTGTACATTTAAATGCATCCATCCATCTGTTTTAAAACCCACCTAATTTAATGGTGGTTAAGGACCAGAGCACATCCTGGCAGCACACAGCACAAGGCAGCAACATTGGATGAGGCATCTGCCAACAGAATTTGTGGCTGAGGGGTCTCCATTGTGCAGTTTCATGCATTCTCTGAAAATGAAGAGCTTTTATCTCATAACTGATTAACAGCCTGTCCTTGAGCCTCATATATGTTGTGTACACCCATTTCCACTCTCACATTGAGAAGTATAAAAACTAAATGTGGTATAAAGGTACGTACATTTTCATGGTAGCCTCACACCATGTGTATGCACATTTCTGCTCAGTTTTGTAAATGGGCAGTACTCAGCATCAAAGCAGTACTACTGTGTTTCTGTGCGGTTTCCCTTTCTTTTTTAGATTCACATCCATGATGCGGGCATTATTAAATACACCAAAATTAATTGTATATAGTTTAATAATTTAAGGCACTTGATTGTAATAATTCTGTAACAATATAATGGTGCATGGAACGCCCAAAATATTCAAACTACCATGGCTGCTTCAGCATTGTTAGAAGACATTGCAAATGGAAGAATCAGAAGGTAGGGCATATTTAGAGATTATACTGATTGCTTGTCCCATGATGATGACTGGCTTCTAAGTCAATTTAGATTTCCAAGAGCCATCCTCTTGGGGCTGTGTGCTGAACTGGAGCCAGCTTTACAAAGGCAGATCTGAAAAATTGTGCTCTACCTGCTCCTTTACAAGTTCTGCCCACTCTCTGTTTTTAGCCACAGGAGCTTTTCAACGTTAGCTGGTTGATCAATCGGGTATTTCACAAACATTGCTGACTCATGCCATGCCAGTTGTATGGGATGGTATTATCTACTTGTCATCCTGATATATAAGATATCCTGAGACTGTGGCTGAACAGGCAAACATCAAAGCACAATTTGGAGCAACATCCAGTTTTCCAAATGTAATCAGAAGAGGATAAATGTGCCTTCAGAAAATGAATTTGCTTATATAAATAGAAAGCAGTTCCACTCTATTAATGTGCCGCTCTATAGTCCACAGAAAGTATTTCACATTGTGTAAGCATGTAGCATGCTGCATAATGTGGCACACAATCGTGGTTTGTCCATAGCTGAGGAGATTCAATATGATGAACCTGACCCTGACGCACCAAATGATCAGTCAAATTGGATAGCGCTAAAACTTCACTTGAATGTAATAGGTAGAATGTAAAAACAGGTAATTAGATGCAGCATTTATTTTTTAACCAATGCATTTAATTTGTGGTCAATTTTACATTATACAGCATTGCAATTCTTTAGTTCATTGAACATTAGAACATAAGAACATTAGAACACTCTAGATGAGAACAGGAGATTCAGCCCAACAAAGCTCGCCAGTCCCATCCACTTATTTCTTCCAAGAAAACATCTTGTCGAGTTTTGAAAGTCCCTAATGTCTTACTGTCTACCACACTACTTGGTAGCTTATTCCAAGTGTCTATCGTTCTTTGTGCAAAGAAAAACTTCCTAATGGTTGTGCGAAATTTACCCTTAACAAGTTTCCAACTGTGTCCCCATGTTGGCCACATCTCTTACAGCATCTACTATTGCATTTTGTGACTCCAGAACAGCACATAGCCAGCTGGTCTCCTGGTGGTTTCCGAGGCAGAGGTGCATGTGTAGTCAGCACCCTAAGATGTGCTCGCCATAGCAGCCCTATCATTGAATGGAGTCGTGTCCCTGCCACCGGGGTCATCTTTTGTAATATTGTAGAATAGACAATAATTCCACATCTGCTCTCTCCTTGTTTGTCTTATTAAACATAAAATTATTTACACTTGATTTACACTTCTTTTATTTCAGGCACTATGCGACTTTCTGAACTTGAACTTTTGAGAGGGGCTTCCCCCCTCTGTGCCACTTCATTAGTTTCCTTTTGTAACTTATACCACTGCTTAAACCACCAAATAGCACGTTTTCCTTACCTCCACTTCACTGAGCAAGATCTCTATTTCACAATTGCTGAAATTCTTCTTTTTTATATGTGCTTTTGCCATTGTCTTTTAACAAAACACTGAATGGATGGGGCTATTTATATTTATTTACATATTCAAATAGGTGAAATTCAAGGAGCAGTCAGGGTGGGGCTGTAGATGTGTGCATGTGCGTTAAAATTCACGTTGATTGGTTTTAATAAAGGGAAGGTGCGTAGAACTTTGCTTACGCAGTTTAATGCATCTGAATTTCTGCATACTCACATTTCTAGTTTTGTCCAAACGGCATGTTTTAGTGTGAATTCTATGCATGGCATTATACATGAGGCCGCTGGTGTGGAAAATCTTCAATTTTTGCTCAACCAAACGGATGAACTAAATTTATAGGACTTTAATTACAAGCATTGCAAGCCTTTCTTGTACATTTTTTTTGTATTATGACAGTAATCTGTACGTGTGTTTCAATCAGTTTCATTACCAATTAGTTTATGACCTAGGGATGAGAACTAAGTACTGATGCCACAGAACCTGTTTCAATTAATTTATAACCTGGGAAAGGATGGATGCCATAGGAGTAGGTATTATAGAATTAGTTTACAGGTTGAGAAAGGAAGGAGTGCGGTAATACTAAAAAGATCAAATACTTTGATCAGAGTCATTCGTCATCTGGACAAGACAGCCAATCAAACTTGTATAAAGTCACATGTTCTGAAATAACACACCTGCATTGGAACATGAGTATGCCTTGTCTGAAGGACCAAAAAAAAAAAACACAAACAGAAGGGTAACAGAAAAAGCATTGCTAGAGATTGAGACATGTGTGACCATATCATCTGGATGTTGAATCTATAAAATGTAATCTATAAAAACACAGATCACTAAATCAAAAAATCACACAGGACAACATCCACCACTTGACATTTCTGATTCTCAGTAATCCTTTCTGAGACTTTTTATATCCAGACTTTGCTATCTGTTTTTTCCTACTATATTTTGTTCTGTTAAATCTATACTAATAAAAGGCAAAGCCCTCACTGACTGACTGACTGGCTCACTAACTCATCACTAATTCTCCAAGTTCCCGTGTGGGTAGAAGGCTGAAATTTGGCAGGCTCATTCCTTACATCTTACTTACAAAAGTTGGGCAGGTTTCATTTCGAAATTCTACGCGTAATGGTCATAACTGGAAGGTATTTTTCTCCATTTACTGTAATGGAGTTGAGCTCGAAAGCTGTGGGGGGCGGAGTTTCGTGTGACATCATCACGCCTCCCACGTAATCACGTGAACTGACTGTCAACGCAGTGCGTAGAAAACCAGGAAGACCTCCAAAAAGCGCTGAAGAAAACATGCATTATATAATTGAGAAGGCAGCGAAACAATAAGAAGCGAGCGAGTGACATATACTACCATATTCATGAGTGCTGCTACTTCGGAAACAAAGCAAGGTGTAAACCTAAACTTTAAATAAAGTTCATAGACAGGCTGCCGCTGGCGTTTGTCATGCCCACAGGTAATGCGGGATACAAGTTTAATGAGAGGACGCAGGATATAAACGAGAGTTTTGATCACTTTGTAACTAAGTTAAAATTGCAGGTGAAGGGCTGTGCTTATTCAAATTCCGAGAGACTGTGTAAGTGGGGGATTGACAGTTAAGGCGGGTTGGGGAGTCACGTCATCATCTCCCCTCCCATTTACCTCATTTCGCTCTGAGCTGAGCTCCGCGGCTAACGCCGTCTTTCGAAGCAACTTCATCACACTGCCACCAAATACTCACAGAAAAATCCACAAGTTAATACACACGCTGTCTCTAGAGTTTCTCCACACTGAATCCTCCAGGCACTACTTACAAAAGGTTACATTGACAATTGTGTTACGTTATTTTTAAAATCTTTCCTTTTCTTAGCACAAGCACAGCCGAGAAGCTTCGATGCATGTGCTCCATAAGCGCTAAAAATAATGCATTTAATCACACTTTGCATTACAAGCAAAGGGGAGCTTTTGTCAATGCATGATTTCCTGGTACACCGATTACATTGATCAGCGCATCCCGATTCATTTTACCCTCACACCACCTTGGTTTGAGAAGTATGAAAAACTATGAGGTTAACAAAGAAAAACAGATCACCAATTCAAGCTTTATGAATAATCGATTCGCCATCAATAATTGTTTTGGTAAAGCCATACTCAGTGTAATCCTCCTTCCATTTTATAATTATTCCGCCACTAGCCATGATTAAATGAACGGTAAAAAGTAAGAGCGAAGCGAGGGTGACTTATTTAGGCAGACATATATATGACAGCAACACTCATGACAATGTCAATCATGTTACGCTATTATTAAAATGTTTCCTTCTCTTTTCATTACTTCTTTAACACACTACTTCTCCCTGTAGTAGCTGGTATTTTGCTATATATATATATATATATATATATATATATATATATATATATATATATATATATATATATACACTGCTCACAAAAATTAAAGGAACACTTTAAAGAAACACATTAGACACATCAGATCTCAATATGAAGTTGGATATCTATACTGTACAAATAACGACAGGGCAATGTCTTAGGAACAAAAGGATGCCAAGTCTTTTAATGGAAATAAAAGTTTTCTGCCTACAGAGGGCTCAATTGTGTAGACACCCTAAAATCAGAGTGAAATGAAGATGTGGCAGGCTAGTCCATTTTTCAAAAACTTAATTTCTGCTACTCAAAATGCTTTTCAGTATCTTGTGTGGCCCCCACGAGCTTGTATGCATGCTTGACAACGTTGGGGCATGCTCCTAATGAGACGACGGATGGTGTCTTGTGGCATTTCCTCCCAGATCTGTATGAGGGCATCCCTGAGCTGTTGTACAGTCTGAGGAGTAACCTGGCGGCACCTAATGGACCGAAACATAATGTCCCACAGATGTTCTATTGGGTTTAAGTCAGGGGATCGTGAAGGCCATTCAATTGTTTCAATTCCTTCATCCTTTAGGTACTGCCTGCATACTCTTGCCACATGAGGCCGGGCATTGTTGTGCATTAAGAGGAAACCAGGACCTACTGCACCAGCGTAGGGTCTGAAAATGGGTCCAAGGATTTCATCCTGATACCTAATGGCAGTCAAGGTGTATTTGTCTAGCTTGTAGAAGTCTGTGCGTCCCTCGATGGATATGCCTCCCCAGACCATCACTGACCCACCACCAAACTGGTCATGCTGAATGATGTTACAGACAGCATAACAATCTCCATGGCTTCTGCAGACCCTTCAACATCTGTCACATGTGCTCAGGGTGAACCTGCTCTCATCTGTGAAAATTGTGCACTGGTGGACCTGACAAATCTGGTATTCTATGGTAAATGCCGATCAAGCTCCACTGCGCTGGGTTGTGAGCACAGGGCCCACTAGAGGACGTTGGGCCCTCAGACCACCCTCAAGAAGTCTGTTTCTGATTGTTTGGTCAGAGACATTCACACGAGTGGCCTGCTGGAGGTCATTTTGTAGGGCTCTGGAAATGCTCATCCTGTTTGTCCTTGTCCAAAGGAGCAGATACCAGTCCTGCTGATGGGTTAAGGACCTTCTATGGTCCTGTCCAGCTCTCCTAGACTAACTGCCTGTCTCCTGGAATCTCCTCCATGCCCTTGAGACAGTGCTGGGAGACACTGCAAACCTTCTGGCAATGACACACATTGATGTGCCATCCTGGAGAAGTTGGATTCCCTGTGCAACCTCTGTAGGGTCCAGGTTTCGCCTCATGCTACCAGTAGTTACACTGACCATAGTGAAATGCAAAACTAGTGAAAAAAACAGTCAGAAAAGATGAGGAGGGAAAAATGTCAGTGGCTTCCACCTGTTAAACCATTCCTGTTTTGGGGGTCATCTCATTGTTGCCCCTCTAGTGCATCTGTTGTTAATTTCACTAACACCACAGCAGCTGAAACTGATTAACAACCCCCTGTGCTACTTAACTGACCAAATCAATATCCCAGAAGTTTCATTGACTTGATGCTATACTCTGATTAAAAAGTGTTCCTTTAATTTTTTTGAGCAGTATATATATGAACGACCTCCAAAGAGTGCTTTTGATATCGTGAACGTGTCTGCAAAAACTGGGGTCTCCTGCCCAGCAAAGTCGAAAGCAGCCGCGTGCATAGCTGTGCCGGCCTTTGAGACGCTGACTGCGCTTCTGCCTTAAGTCAAAGTGAGCACTTTTAATTTTTTTCATCCTCCCCTGAGCTATAGCCCAGACAAGTGCAAACACGGACCCTTTTCTACACCACGCAAAATAATATTAAGGCAATTCACACTTTCTTTTGCACGTATGCGATTATGAGGTTGTCAGCTCGGATTATGAAGACACGCACAGGAGTGGAGGACTGACAGTGTCATCACAGCCGATTAATGGCAGGGATGGCACATCTCTCTATACTATATTAAAGAAAAAGGCAACTTTCCTTTCTTTACACCTTTTTTCCTTTTATCCCAAACCAAAGCCTTTCTCTCTTAACACTGCAGAGGACACAAAACTAATTTTCTTTAATTGCTGGTAATGCCGGTAAGGCACATTACCAGAGGCAGAAATTTGAACGCTCACATAGAAAATGTAATTTCTATACCACAGCCTTCGTGTAGCGCCTTTCAAAAGGGATCTACTACCGAGAGATGATCCATATACATTTTAGCTGCTGTTAGTACTACAAAGTACTTACCTGTTGTGTTACACAGTTTTTAAAATGTAGTTTAACCACAACCACTCCAGTAGTGCTCAATGTACCTGTACTTCTTAAAACGGTAATGTTTTACTGTTTAATAACTTATAGACTATATTTTATTATTTTTCCCTTGCACTCAGTGACCAAAGCTATACACACACATATAGACACATACATATATATACACATATATATACCTGTGTGTATGTTTGTATGTATGTGTATATATATATATATATATACACACACACACACCTATCTACATTGTATATATATATATATATATATATATACACATACACACACACATACATACACACATACATACATACATACGGCATTTCACTCCGCCCTCAACCCCAGGCCGCCAGGAGGAGCTCTCCCGACAGCATGATCATGCCCCGAGTTCCAGCAGGGCATCATGGACTATGTAGTGTTTGTACACAGCCCTGCTGGATACCTTGGGAGCCACCAGGCGTCGCTGTAGGGGGGCTCGTAGGCTCTTATGTGCATATCTATACATATACACATATATACATGCATATATATATATCTACATATATACACATACATATACACACACACATAAATACATACACATATACATACATACACACACAAATACATATGTATATACATACATACACACACACATATATAAACATATATATACATATACATACATATCTACATATATACACACACAGCTATTTCGTATCAGTGCAATACGCTGTTTGTTAAAACGGATGACACCCGCTCTTACGTGCAAGTCTGCCTGGATATTATGAACTATCGTATTTGTTCAAGTTCTATTTAAATTTTAAATAGAAGGAATTTTGATTTAGTCGACAGAAATATCTTTGGTAGGAATGGTAAAAACAGACAGGAATATTATTCGTGAATAAATCAACTCAAACCTTAAACAACTTATAATATTTTGCTCTCCATAAAAATATATCCTGTCTAAATTATACAAGTTAGAAATAAAGTAAACGTTAAAAGAACAAACATTCAAATTTCTTTACTCTTATGTAATTTTATATAAAAATAAACTTAGATTTTAAATATCCCAAAAGATTTTGCTCTCCATAAAAATATATCCTGTCAAAATTATACAAATTCAAATATGAACATGCTGCATAACAAAACCTGGAAATATAAATAAAATGTGTTCCTTTCAGCAATAACAAATCAAATCATTCAGTTGTCTTTGCTCATATGTCATTTTAGAGCTGGACGCCTGGCATCTTTTTTTGGCCACAGGTTCGTTTCTGTTTGGTGTGAGGTTCTGTGTTGTGGAGATTCTCAGGATGGATTGCAGGTGCTCATCAGTGAGGCGACTCCTGTGTGCTGTTTTGTTAGTCTTTATCACTGAGAAGAGCTTCTCACACAGATATGTGCTACCAAACATGCACAAGGTTCGAGCCGCATGTAGACGGACTTTTTGTTCTTCAAAGTCACCAAAGCGCCGTGCAAACTCAGTGCGCTCAGTTTATCAGCAAAGTGCGTATTTGGGAACACCGTAGTGACGACTTGGTTTAACATTACTTGGCAACAGGGAAAGTGGGGCAAGTTGCACTGGTGCATTTGTGTCTCCCATAAAAGCAGCTTCACTTGAAATCACTTTGTGATTGTGCACGGGTTAAAACGTCCGCTGAAGTGTCAGATTCTTATTTAATTATGCTGCTTTCTGTATCTTCTGCATTGCATTCAGGTTACCCTGATGTTTTGTCTCATAGTGCCGTCTTAGATTAAATTCTGTAATTACAGCCACATTAGCTCCACAAATGAGACACACGGGTTCAGTAAACATATACTCAGCCTCCCATCGGTTTTAAAGGCTCTATTTTCAGAATCAACTTTTCTCTTCAGCATCGTGTGAGCTAGCTTCGCAATAACTTGCAGCATCATAAGGTAGACTTGATTAACGCGGTAAGTGTTCGGCAAGGCAGCTGAAGCGCTGCATTATGGGATCTGTAGTTTATTGTGTTACCAGCGCTTCATATACCCGGGCCATTAATAACAATAATACAGTATATAAAATGATCTCGCGGGCCGGATATAATTACACGCCGGGCCGGATGTGGCCCGCTGCCACATATGAACTAAATAGAACTTGAAAAGATATATTTTTCAAATGTGATCGCAATTCAGATAGAGTTGACGCAAGACTACAGCCTGCATGCCTCAATAAGTCATCCTCCCTCGCTCTTACTTTTTACCGTTCATCTAATGAATACACTGAGTATGGCTTTACCAAAACAATCATTGATGGCAAATAAAGTATCCATTATTCGAGTATGTAGATCGGGATATATATATATATATATATATATACCCGCGTATCGCAGCGGAGAAGTAGTGTGTTAAAAAGCTAGAAAAGAAAAGGGAACATTTTAAAAATAACGTAACATGACTGTCAATATACAGTATTTGTTTTGTGAGTGTTACTGAGTGTTGCTGTCATCAAGGATTTGATTATCATTATTTCTTTCAATCAGGTTCGTATTTGTAGGATGTGTTGTGTTCAAGTTACATTCCGTGTTTGTCAATCGTTGTAAAGATGACAGGTTTCATTCATCGATTCGTTTCTTACTGCATCAATAAACAGCTCGTCTTCTTCTTTATCTGAGACCTGACACACTGCATGCACGGGGTTTTTACACTGTCTTCCTTTAGCGGGACATTGACTTTTTCCACGTGTGCTTGGTTTCCGCAGTAGTTGGATTTATGAATATGCTTATATGTATCAGACGCTTCATATTTTTGCTGCCTTTTCAATTGTGTAATTCGGTTTTGTTCAGCTCTTTGGAACTGTTGCTTTTATCTGTGCACTGCGTCAGTTCACGTGAGCCACTCGGTGTACATGCATCGAAGGTTCCCAGCTGTGCTGGTGCCATCTCGTGCTATGTCCATGGCTGTATTTAATGTTACCTTAGTCCTGGCACTTAAAACTTTCTCTCGCAGTTTCGCTGAGTTTGTGTCAAACACCACCCTGACCATCTCATCTTCCTCTCCATAAGCACAGTCCTTCACCCGTGAATATTTACCCGTGGCAGTTTGCTATTGGATTGCCGCTGACGGACGGCCTTATATGGGCAGGCACTAAATTACAAACGCCAGCGCAGCCTGTCTATGAACTTAATTTAAAGTGTAGGTTTACATCGTGCTTTGTTTCCGAAGTAGCAGAACTCATGAATATGGTTGTATATGTCACTCGCCGCTTCTTATTGTTTCGCTGCCTTCTCAATTATATAATGCATGTTTTCTTCAGCGCTTTTTTGAGGTCTTCCTGGTTTTCTATGTACTGCGTGATTACGTGGGAGGCGTGATGATGTCACACGAAACTCCCCCACGGCGTTGAAGCTCATCTCCATTACAGTAAATGGAGAAAACTGCTTCCAGTTATGACCATTAGCGTAGAATTTCGATATAAAACCTGCCCAACTTTTGTAAGGAAGCTGTAAGGAATGAACCTGCCAAATTTCAGCCTTCCACCCACACGGGAAGTTGGAGAATTAGTGATGAGTCAGTGAGTGAGTGAGTGAGTGAGTGAGTGAGTGAGTGAGGGCTTTGCCTTTTATTAGTATATATATATATATATATATATATATATATATATATATATATATATATATATATATATATATATGTAGACTCAAACCCATTATGACAGCAGCAATCCAAGCTGTGAGAAAACAGTAAAAAGGAGGCGTGTCAGATGTCGTGGTACATTTTCTGATGCAGCTAGACGAAAACAACTTCGTGACACTGCGGCCAAATACACAAAACAATTACTTCGACCATCATGTTACGTTATTTTTAAAATGTTTCCTTTTCTTTTTCATAACTTCTTTAACACACGACATCGCTGTGAAGCGTTGGTATTTTGCTATATATATATATCACAGCGACACTCATAACAGTGACAAAACAATTACATTGACAATCATGTTACGTTATTTTTAAAATTTTTCCTTTTCTTTTTCATACCTTCTTTAACACACTTCTACTCCGCTGCGAAGCACGGGTATTCTGCTAGTAAATTAATAAATACCACATTGCTTTTATATTTTCTATACTTTGTTTTTATCTAGAGTGATTTAAATAATAAGAAGGTACCAAATGCCACTCTTTTACCTACGGGGTTTATCAAGGCTATTGAGGTTGCACCTTAATAATTAGAACAACTGTGATAAAAGCAATACATTGTTTGGTTAGACAGACAGACAGATAGATAGATAGATAGATAGATACTTTATTAATCCCAAAGGGAAATTCACATACTCCAGCAGCAGTATACTGATACAAAAAACAATATTAAATTAAATAGTAATAAAAATGCATGTAAAAGCAGACAATAACTTTAAATAATGTTAGCATTTACTTCTGGAATTGAAGAGTTGCATAGTGTGGGGGAGGGACGATCTCCTCAGTCTGTCAGTGGAACAAGACAGTGACAAAAGTCTGTCACTGAAGCTACTCCTCTGCCTGGAGATGACACTGTTCAGTGTATGCAGTGGATTCTTCATGATTGACAGGAGTTTGCTTAATGCCCGTCGCTCTGCCACAGATGTTAAACTGTCCAACTTTACTCCTACAATAGAGCCTGCCTTCCTAACAAGTTTGTCCAGTCGTGAGGCGTCCTTCATCTTTATGCTGCCTCCCCAGCACACCACCATGTAGAAGAGGGTAGAACATCTGCAGCATCTTATTGCAGATGTTGAAGGATGCCAACTTTCTAAGAAAGTATAGTCGGCTCTGACCTTTCTTACACAGAGCATCAGTATTGGCACTCCAGTGCCAGTCCAATTTGTCATCCAGCTGCACTCCCAGATATTTATATGTCTGTACCCTCTGCACACAGCCTCCTCTGATGATCACGGGGTCCATGAGGGCCTGGGCCTTCTAAAATCCACCACCAGCTCCTTGGTCTTACTGGTGTTCAGGTGTAAGTGGTTTGAGTCGCACCATTTAACAAAGTCTTTGATTAGCTTCCTGTACTCCTCCTCCTGCCCACTCCTGATGCAGCCCACAATAGCAGTGTCGCTAGCGAACTTTTGCACATGGCAGGACTCCGAGTTGTATTGGAAGTCTGATGTATATAGATTGAACAGGACTGGAGAAAGTACAGTCCCCTGCAGCGCTCATGTGTTGCTGACCACAATGTCAGACCTGCAGTTCCCAAGACGCACATACTGAGGTCTGTTTGTAAGATAGTCCACAATCCATGCCACCAGGTGTGAGTCTACTCCCATCTCAGTCAGCTTGTCTCTAAGGAGCAGAGGTTGGATGGTGTTGAAGGCACTAGAGAAGTTCCTAAAACATAATCCGTACAGCACCACTGCCTCTGTCCAAGTGGGAGAGGGATCGATGAAGCATATAGATGATGGCATCCTCCGCTCCCACCTTCTCCTGGTATGCGAACTGCAGTGGGTCGAGGGCGTGGCGGACCTATGGTTTCAGGTGGTGAAGCAGCAGCCGCTCCATGGTCTTCATCACATGTGACGTCAAAACAACAGGCCGGAAGTCATTCAGCTCACTAGAACGTTATCCCTTTGGGACTGGGGTGATACAAGATGTTTTCTAAAGCTTCAGGACTCTCCCCTGTTCCAGGTTCAGGTTGAAGATGCGCTGTAGAGGACTCCCCAGTTCCAGCGCACAGGCCTTCAGCAGTCATGGCGATACTCCATCTGGACCCGCTGCTTTGCTGGCACAAAGTCTCCTCAGCTCTCTGCTCACCTGTGCTGCTGTAATTGTGGGTGGGGATGTCTCACCTATGCTGGTATCAGCAGAAGGATGGTTGGAGGATGCAGTACTCCGAGGTGAGAGTGGGTTAGGGTGGTCAAACCTATTAAAGAAGTTGTTCATTTGGTTTGCTCTCTCCACGTCTCTCTTGATGGTGGCACCCCGCTTCGAGCTGCAGCCAGTGGTAATCTTCATCCCATCCCATACTTCCTTCATGCTGTTATTCTGCAACTTCTGCTCCAGCTTTCTCCTCTACTGCTCCTTCGCCGCCCTGAGCTGGACTCTGAGTTCTTTCTGCACGCACTTGAGCTCATGCTGATCACTGTCTTTAAAAGCCCTTTTCTTCTGGTTCAAAAGGCCTTTGATGTCACTTGTAATCCATGGCTTGTTGTTAGCATAGCAGCGTACTGTTCTTACTGGAACCACAATTTCCATACAGAAGTTGATGTAATCAGTTGTGCATTCAACAGCGTCTTCACGTTCTCACTATGTGACCCCAGCAGTCTATCCCAGTCTGTAGTTCCAAAGCAGTCTTTCAGAGCCTGCTCTGCCTCAGGGGACCACTTCCTGAATGATTGTGTGGTTGTAGGTAGCGCCTTCACTCTTGGTTTGTAGTGAGGCTGAAGCCGAACCAGGTTATGATTTGCTTTCCCAAGCGCAGGCAGCGGGGTGGCGCTGTATGCATCTTTAACGTTTGCATACAGTAGGTCGATAGTCCTATTTCCCCGGGTGTTATAGTCCACATACTGGAAGAAGGCAGGTAATGTTTTATCCAGCATTACATGGTTAAGCTCTCCAGAGATTAGCACAAGCACCTTAGGGTGCTGCGTTTGTAACTTAGCCACTGCGGAATGGATGATGTCACCCGCTATCTCTGCGTTTGCTTGAGGGAGGATGTAAACAATAACAACAATCACATGTCCAAACTCTCTGGGCAAGTAATAGGGATGCAGACTTACGGCCAACAGTTCGATGTCCCTGCAGCAATTGGAGATTTTAACGTTTACATGTCCTGTGTTGCACCACTTTGTATTGACATAGAGAGCGAGTCCTCCTCCTTTCTTCTTTCCGCTGGTACTTGCGTCTCTGTCCGCTCTAACTGTGCTAAACCCGGGTAGCTCCACGTTAGCATCTAGGATGGTAGTTGTTAGCCACATTTCACTAAAACACAGCAAGCTGCATTCTCTGTAGGTTCTGACATTTTTCACCAGCACAGCCAGTTCGTCGATCTTATTTGGTAGTGAGTTCACATTTCCCAGGATCACAGAAGGCACCGACGGTTTATAACGCCATTTTCTCTCAAGCTGCTTGGCTTTTACCTTATCTTTTATCTTTGCGCCGGCTCGGCTGCCCCGATATCGTCTTCTTACCTCGTCAGGTAAATAAGGAACCACACCGGCATGAGCATTTCTTCTCAGTGCTTTAAGTTGACAATTTGAATAGGTGAGTCTTGGCATGTAAAAATCCATGTCAAGAAGTAAAAATAGTAAAAAGTGTCCAGGGAGCGATTCCACATAAAAGAAAGTGGTAGAAGTGATCAGTGAAATAGGGAAAAATAGAAAAAAAAGGTAAAAAGATAAAGTCATACACAGAGCTGTTGGAATGGCTGCCACTCGCTGCGGTGCCGGAAATGAAATAGATAATAGATAATAACCTAATAAACAATATAATACTCTAAAAACAAAAATTACAAAAAAAAGCTAATGAAAAGGGCCATGTCAAAGAATTTAAAAATAGATTAGTATTATATCAAGGTTTAAATGGCTCATACACTTGGAACAAAGGTTTATAGAAAAGGGAGCTTTTTTAAAATTAGGTAATGTTAAAAGTGGTGTCCTGTGTCAGCTGCTCTTTCTAATATACATAACTGATCTCAGTAAGAAAATAAAAAACAAGGTGGTTAATTTTCCAGATGATACAAAACTATGCAGAAGGGCAGATAGTGTAGAACTAGCCAAATTGTTATAGAGGAACTTGGATAGAATACAGTCTGTGAAGCCTGGGGGCACATACAGCCACCCTAACCCTAACACAGACAGGCTGGACACAAGTACTGATGCCACAGAACCTGCTTAATTTAATTTATAGCCTGGGAAAGGATGGCTGCCACAGGACTAGGTATTATAGAATTAGTTTACAGCCTGAGAAAGGAAAGAGTGTGGTAGTACTTAAAAGATCAAATACTTGGATCACAGTCATCGTCATCAGGACAAGAAAGACAATCAAACTTGTATAAAATCATACGTTCTGAAATCACACACATGCATTGTAACATAAGTATGCTTTGTCCGAAGGACCAAAAAAACAAAACAAAAGGGTAACAGAAAAAGCACTGTCAGAGATCAAGACATTTGTGACTATATCATCACTAAACAGCACAAGGTTTTACTTACAGTCAGGGAGTGCTTTTCATAGTTCCCCACAGCAACACAATAGCCCCTTCTCTTAGCCAGTCCTTTCGCCTCCTCTCCTCCTCATGAGCTTCATCCACTTCCACCCGACTCTGGCCATTGAGCGGTGGTGACTGGCTCCTTTTTTAGGGCACCTGGAAGGAGTTCAGGTGCCCAATGACCTTCTTCTTCTGGCAGCACTTCTGGGTTTAGAGTTGGGTTGAGCTTCCATGCTCATAACTCATGGCCACACTGGAAGCCAGGGGATCTGCACTCTGTCAGTCCAGGGGAGAAACAGTCATGACAATACACTCTATTCCGGTCCTTCCATGGTCGGGGCGTCCGCCACAAGGCTTAAGCAAATTTATTGCAAATGAAACTAAATATAAATACTGTAAATGTAAAGTATTACATGTAGGATTAAAATGTTAGATTTTGAATACAGAACAGCAGGTTTTAACCTTGATGTCATGAATGTGGTGTTGTATAGTATTATTGAGCAATTAGACTGGGGTTTTTGAGTTTAAGGATTCTGTTTCTGTCATTTTTTTACGCAGAATTCTTTATGGTTTACGTGCTGTGTTTTATTTTTGCAGTGTCTTAGACAACATTTTAGGTCATTATTGCTGCCATTTTGATTTCCCTTCATTAGGTCTGCTTCTCTGTGTTTTTAGGGGCACAGCTTCAGAGGTTGTGACCAATTCGTAATCGACACAACAGGATAAAAGGACAGTTAGGAGTTTGTTTCCTTATCCAATCCATAGATACCAAAACTCTATCAAATATTTTTTGCTCTAAATATTCTTGCATTATTTGTTCAGTTTTGGTGTCTTCTTTGTTCTTCCACTTTGATTTTTCTCACGTTTTGGCTTTGTGTTTTAGCTGTGATTTCCCAGCTTGTTCTTTTTTTTCTCATGCAGTTCTCTTGCAATTCGCTGTTAAGACCCTGAAAGTACACCTGACGAGAAGGACCAAGGACTAAGACTCACAGTGGACTCATCACTATATCTATCCAGGTTATGATCAGTGGCATTTTTGGAATGAAAATTCTGGTGGGCCTACATGGTTCTGGAAGAGTGAGAGAGGTGCAGTCAACGACAGCAGAATCATTGTGAGACGCTGTGAAGAGGGTATGTGCGCGTGTGTATGTGATTGGCAGAGAAAGAGAGAGATGAACAAACACTTAAACAGTACTTAAGAGACCTACTCCTCTGCTTAAGTCCATTGGCTTGAATATGTGGCCACCAGTGAAATGTCAGTAAGGACAGATTGAAGGAGATTGAATGGAAATTATGAAATGACATTACTGAAGTGTTTATAATTATGAATGGAAATAGTTGGGCGAATCCAAAGTGTTATTTTATGAGATCTTCAGCAGGACACAAATGGAAAAATGCTAAAAGCAAATTTTGCAAAACTTTCAGAAAGGTCTTCCTTCACACTGACAACTATAGACATATCAAATAAGTGGTCAAATAGTGTAGTAGATTAGTTTTGTAGTGTAGTAGGACTTTAGGGCCCTCCAAATCTCAACTTGAAGTTGTTTTGGGAGATTTAGGTGAATCAGATTGATAAGCTTCTTAGGGTAAATAGTTTTTCTTTTTGAAACTACTTTAATGTAAAATTACAAGCTTTTGCTAGTACTACTTTACTACTTACAGTATAAACAGGACTGTAAATGCAAGCTAAATCAATGTGTAAATGACTGCATAACCATTTGAGGCATAAATCATAGTGACATATTGGTTATTGATTTTATTTCCTGCAGACTACAGAGTTCAATCTATAAGCCACAGAACTTGGGCCAGAGGGGAGGAGGCAGAGGCAAAAGATTTCATTTGAGTCATAAACTGCCTCAACTGCTGTGCTGTAGCGAGAGGTTTGTAGCAGGACAGTGATCTCTGCTCATAGTGGTCCCCCAGGTCCAATGGCTCAAGTTCATCACTTAACAAAATTGTGTGGATGTTGCTTGCGCCTCATGTTCCTAATTTTAACAGATTTTATGTGAAGACTGGTCCACATTGCATAACCCGGATCTGGGAAATAACTGTGTTTATTTGTTTTTTTTTTAAACAGGGGCCATCACCTCAAGCTGTCAGCTCAGAGGGACTGTCCCTTCCTTGCACACAATATTTAAAAAGAGTTTTAGTCAAAACACCCCACAATATACTGTTCTTTCAGTGTTTCTGATTCCCCTTCTTGCAGAGAACATTATAAACAACTTTCTGGCTATCCTTCTTAAGTCATCAAATGATCTGCCAAAACTTCTTTAAGGCCATCCAAAAATGTCCCCATCATACTTTTTGCCACAATGGACATAAGCTTAGATGACAACTGTCACTTTTTTGCTTGGAAGGTACCTGTAAGTCAATTTCAAAGAACCTTGACACATCCCTTAAAGGTGGTGTTCACTAACAGGCAAAAGGAGTTTTCTGTCATGGCAGACATCAACAACCTTTGGACTGCAGCTCCACATAGCTACTTCCACTGTTCTGGTCTTGGACAGGTCCCTCTAGACTCTACATTATTGAGCTGTTCCAGAGATGTCAGCTAAACTGATTTTGAAAAGAGGCACATGTTAGTCATTCCCGGGATAAGCTCACTACTTGTTTTGAGTCTTCCAAGTTTGTCCAGTGGATGATCTATCTTTATGATTCTGCTCACTACCAATGGGTGATCAGAAAGCTCAAAACCTCACTTTGCCCAACTGCCTAGAAAATGTAGCCTCAGATCAGATGACATGACTACAAAGTCGATCATTGACCTTTGGCCCAGGGTACTCTGCTAGCAGGTACACGTATGAGGAACACTATGTTTGAACATGGAGTTTGTTATCCAATAATCCAATAATAATGCACTGCTCAGATTTTAAATCAGGCAGATGGTTTCTTCTAATCATGTACCAAAAACAAATAATGAGCAATCTATTATCATTTTGCAATGTAAAGTTTCCCAGAAAAGCAACAGATCCAGTACATGGTATAGCACATGGTACCACTTCTAGCATCTACTCCATCATCACTAAAATGGCTGAATGGTAAAGCATCCCAAAAATGGGCCTGGTGGAGGGGCGTGGTTGATTCTTCAAGCTGTGTTGTCCTTATCTAGAGATATGCATGGTGTTACCCATTTGAAATTGGTATAAGAGGAAGAACAGACAAAAAACAATCCCTCTTTAGTACACCCCATACCCTTATGGACAACAGCTATGTTGATTGTCATGAACTAAGAACAAGGTAACTTCACATTTCAATTGCAAACCTGAAAAAGATTGTAATGAGGGAAAGCTCAGAGAACAATGAGGCAGGAAACGCTTTACAAAACGGATACTTCCGAGCATGTGTTCCTCCTATGAAGACTATGGTTTTCAGACATGTTACTCGTCTTCCCCTTGCCTCACCAAGTGCCTAATGACCCTTCACCTCCAAGTGAGCCATCATTGGTTAGTCATTATCATCAGTACCTATGCACTACCCTTTGTTGGTAATAAATACATCGAAGAGTATCTGACACAGATCTGAATGCAGTCTTGCCTACTACTCCAAAGGAAGACCAAAATGAAGACAATGTATTTTGTCAATTCATTTTCAGGAAGATTTCTACAGAGCCAAGGTGATGCAGTTCCTTTAGAATCAGACTGACGTCTGCATTATTGTCAATGGAGAGAACACATAAGTATTTTCAACAAAACAAGAGGAACCTGGCATGATTTCACAGACATGTTGTCTTTGATTAGGTTTTAGATAATCACAACTCTGTCTGTATCTCTCTTTTTTATCATTGATGCATTGTGGCAAGTATGAGGTAATGTAGATATCATCTTATTTAGGCTCAGTATTTTTTGAAGCTGCGTGAGAATGTTCCTCAAGCTCCACTCCACAAAGTTCAGCTTTGATCAAAATCTTTTAGAGGTACTTTTTGGCCACTTAAGACCTTGCAGAAATAATTTTTGGCTGCTTAGATATCCCATGTATGTGTAGATTTTTTCATGTAGCTGGGATTTTCTTTCTCTTGTTTTCACTGAAGCAACTTTGATCAAATAATTTAAAAGAAAAAAGTTTGTTGGTCCCTTAGTAACTTGGCCAGTTGTGGGGCACTAGAGTTTATCCCAGCAACAGCAGGACAAGGCTGTAAAACATCTCAGGATGGAGTGTCAGTCCTTCACAGTATTCTGTATGTGTGTAGCAAAAAATGAAATATCTTCAAGTATATTCAGAATTAAAGTAATAACTTTCTACACTTCTGACTGTACTTTTAGTGTTTGGCACGTTTTACAGTAGAAAGATCAAATTTAATAAATATGTAGTTTTGCAAGTCACAAAATGCAATGCTTTTTAGATGTTTTTTCAAGAAAAAATGTAATGCTAAGGAGGCTATGATTCTCTTCTGCTTCACATTTAAAATACACAGATGTCTTATAACACAAGGAAGGGATGGGAAAAGAAATAAATATGTGACATATCAAATATCGTATAATTCAAAATCTATTTATATTGCAAACGCATACAAGGTAGTTAGTGCACTACACTATTGCATATTGAGAATGGAGGTTCTGCTCTTTTGTTAATTAAACATTACGGTACTTTAGACTAGGAAAATATTCTAAATTTATCTATGAGTAACAACATTGATTTCTTATACCCGTAACCTCCTGTTAAAGCTAGTTGTTCTTTCGTTCATATCTTTCCAAGGTGTTTTCTGAATCTTTTCCAGAGTAATGATTTGGAAGAAAAAGCACAGTCTACCTTTTTGTGTTATTTAACCCCCCTTTTGTACAACATATCTTAGTATGGAACACTACCTAGACTGGAAGACCTACTCATCACCTGCTTCCTTGCTCATTTTACTTTACACTGAATCTAAAATTACTAAAAGAACCACCTTTAATCAGAGTATACAATACAATACCATTTATTTTTTGTATAACCCAAAATCACACAAGAAGTGCCGCAATGGGCTTTAACAGGCCCTGCCTCTTGACAGCCCCCCGGCCTAGACTATCTAAGAAGACAAGAAAAAACTCCCAAAAAACCTTGTAGGAAAAATGAAAGAAACCTTGGGAAAGGCAGTTCAAAGAGAGACCCCTTTCCAGGTAGGTTGGGCGTGCAGTGGGTGTCAAAAAGAAGGGGATCAATACAATACAATACAATACACAGAACAGAACAAATCCTCAATACAGTATAAGAATACAAATTTTAGAAGTACGGAAAAAGAATTTAACAGTAGATGATATTACATAATATGATTTGGATTTGTTTAGAGTCCTGGTGACCTCATCCATCAAGCTGCCTCCCCCATTTGGCCATTCCATAGCTGAAATAGCACTAATCCGATGAAAGGACCCCTTTTTCCCATGATTCCTGTGATCCTCCATCAGGGATGACTTTACCTTAGGCAGGCAAAACAACTTGGCCTGTGGGCTGTGGCACCAAGTGCCACATTTGAGTACCGAGAAGAGAAACAGAATAGGTGAGGGTTAGTATTCAAATATAATTATCATGTTACTTATGTTATAGTGCTAATGACTAACAACAGAGATGCAGTATGTACAGTTAATCAGCAGCTCTAGTCAGGATATGCTAAACTGAAGTAGTGAGTCTTCAGCTGGGATTTAAAAGCTGAGACTGAAGGGGCATCTCTTATAGTAGCAGGCAGACCATTCCACAGTTTAGGGGCCCTGTAACTAAAAGCTCGACCTCCCACTGTTATTTTATTAATCCTTGGAATCATAAGCAGACCGGCATCTTGAGATCTTAATGTGCACTCTGGTTTGTAAGTCATGATAAGTTCAGACAAGTAAGCCGGACCTTGGCCATTTAATGCTTTATATGTTAAAAGGAGGATTTTGAAATCTGCCCTAAACTTAACCGGGAGCCAGTGTAAGGATTTAAGAACTGGAGTTATGTGTTCATATTTTCTTGTTCTTGTAATAATTCTTGTAGCAGCATTTTGGATTAACTGGAGGCTGTATAAAGAACAGTTTGAACATCCAGTGAACACCGCATTGCAGTAGTCAATCCTACTAGAAATAAATGCATGAATTAATTTCTCAGAATCCTGTTTATTTAGAAAGCACCTTAATTTCCTAACATTTTTAAGATGGAAGAAACATGTTTTGGACAACTTTGTAATATGTGCTTTAAATGACATGCTAGAGTCAAAGATAACTCCTAGATTGGGCTGATTCAGTAAAATTAATGGTGATTCCAACTGAGTTAAATGATGACAAAATATTGCTGTGATCAGTGTCATTCCCTCCAACAATTAACATCTTGGTTTTATCTGTGTTTAAAGACAAGTAGTTCTCATCCATCCATTCCTTTAATTCATTAACACAACATCAGAGAAACAGAGAAATTGAAAGGTATAACTGGGTGTCATCTGCATACGAGTGAAAATTAACATTATGTTTCCCATGGAAGCATGTAAATTGAGAATAGTAAAGGTCCCAGTACTGAGCCCTGCTCAGTACGTGTTCCCCGTATCTCACTTCTGTGTATAATGATGGAGAACTGTCAGCACACTTCTGTACACGTTGGAATTGATTTGATAAATAAGAACTAAACCAAGCGAGCACAATGCCTGTAAGCCCAACATCATTTTCTAGCCTGTGCAGTAAAATAGAATGGTCAATGGTGTCAAATGCTGCACTTAAGTCTAACAACATAATTACAGTGGAGTTTCCTTCATCAGAGGATATCAGAATGTCATTTACAACCCGTGTTAGTGCCGTTTCTGTACTATGACCAGTCCGGAAACCAGACTGGAATTTCTCAAATAAATTGTAATGCATAAGATGTGACTGAAGCTGATTGGCGACTACTTTTTCTAGTATTTTAGAGAGAAACGGTAAATTTGAAATAGGCCTATAATTATTTAGTATGTTTGGGTCTAGGTCTGACTTTTAAGTAAAGGTTTAATGACTGACACTTTTAGTCCATCAGGTACTGTGCCATGTAATAATGAACTATTGATAATGGTTAGAATAGGCCTGCAAGAACATCCATTGCACTTTTTACTAGTTTTGTTGGCACTGGATCTAGGGAACAAGTAGTGGGCTTCATTTTAGTAATTAAAGTTAAGACTTCCTGCTCAGTTACAGGATTAAAATTACTAAAGTGCTGAATGCAATGTGAGACAGGGTCTGCTAAGCTAGTATTTGGTTTGTACTGTGATGCTGAGATCTGGGATCTTATATTTTTAATTTTCTCATTGAAGAAGTTCATAAAGTCTGTACTGCTAATATCTGTTGGTATTTTGCACTGATCTGAATTCATTTGTTAATTTTAATTTAGCCACTGTTCTAAACAGTACCCGAGGATTTTTATTATTGCTATCTATTAATGTAGAATAGTATTCTGAGCGAGCTTTAAAGAGAGCTTTTTTATATTTTTAACACTCTCTGTCCATGCAATTTGAAAGACATGTAGCTTTGTTGTTCTCCATCTGCGCTCCAGTTTTCAACACTCTAATTTAAGAGCTCAAGTTTTTTCATTAAACCAGGGAGAGTTTCTATGTGCTTTGATCACTTTTGTTTTAAGGGGAGCCACTGTGTCCAGAGCATCTCTCAAGGTCACATTATAATGTGATGTTAGCTGATCTAAATTGTACGTTTAAATTTGATGTTAATTCATCTTAATGGTTTTCCACAATTACACTCAACTTACTCAAAGTATCTATAAATTTTGAAGCAGAATTACAATCTAGATGTCGCACTGTCTTTGTTTTAATCTGTGAGTGCGTTGGCATGGGCAGAACTAAATCAAATGTAATTAAGAAGTGATCGGAAATAACTTCATTTAATGGAGTAATATTTAAATTTTGAATTTCAACTTTGTAAGTTATAATTAAATCTAATGTGTGGTTATGATTATGAGTTGGACCTTTGACAATCTGACAAAATCCTACTGAATTTAACAAATAAGTAAAACATTTGCTAAAAGTGTCAGTTTCCACATCAATGTGTACATTAAAATCCCCTATCAGTACTACGTGATCATAATTTATAGCCAAATCAGATAGAAGGTTGCTAAATTCAGTCATGAACAATGAATATGGCCCTGGTGGTCTGTAGACTAGCACTATAATTGTGTTGGAATCTGTTTTAATGATTTAAAATGAATGCTTCAAAGGA
Source organism: Polypterus senegalus (assembly GCF_016835505.1). Classification (NCBI taxonomy): domain Eukaryota; kingdom Metazoa; phylum Chordata; class Cladistia; order Polypteriformes; family Polypteridae; genus Polypterus; species Polypterus senegalus. Next base: position 270,601,273 of record NC_053155.1, read on the forward strand.
TGTAAAGTCGCCAAAATTATTAGACGTGATTTGCATTTTGTTACAATGAATTATTCCAAAAACTCCTCCTCGACCAGCATCTCTAGACTTAAGACACAAATCAGATTTTGTACTTAATATAATATAATTTACCAAAACAGCTTTACTGCCAAGAGAGTGAATGCTCGATAAGCAGCATTTAAAACTGCATGCTTCTTTCTGAACTGGTGATATATATATTTTTTTAATTTGAAGTAAATGTCTATTACAGATGCCCCTGGTGGAGGGTCTGGTTTTATCCTTTGGTCTAATTATAAACCTCATTTTTTGGTTATCAAGTAATTTAAGGTTTGCATCAAGACTAAATTTACTGGATGTCCCACAACAGGGATTATGGGTAACAGCTTCAGGATAGTTGCAGGTGGGATAAACAACAGCCTGTGATTTAAGATCACATGACTGTGGCCTGGATGGTGCTCTTATCAGTCAACCAGGCAGTTTTGCTGCCATATTTTGGGATAATACATAAAATCCTCTCTAGTTAGGATGAAGACCATCTCTTTTGAAAAATCCAGGCCTTTCCCAAAAATCATCCCAATTGTTCACAAACGCTATGCTTTTATTTGCACACCAGGTTTCTAGCCAGCAGTGAAGGGAATGCAATCTGCTAAAAATCACATCCCCTCTATATAATCTTGGTAAGGGACCAGATACAATTAAATTCCTACATTATCTTTTAGCTTTGGTGCATAGAGAGATGAAGTTCCGCTTTAATACCTCAGATTGCTGTAAATAAATATCATTAGTGCCGACATGCAGCAATAAGGTAGATACTTCATCGTCGGTGACAAAGTCCAATGCGGCCTCTATGCCAGAAATCTTGGCCCCTGCGAGGCATTTAACATTAACTGCTGGTTTAATAAAGTTTGGAATTCTAACATTCCGCACTATGGAATTGTCAGTTATGAGCACTTTATTATTCTCAGTTTCCACAGGCGCGCTGCAGAGTGCTGAGAATGGCTAGTACTGTAAAGGAAGGTAGTGCACACATTATATCAAATCTGGAGACTTTTTCCACCACCTAATCATGTCATTTTCAGTTTGAATTCAGAGCTCTCTTAATCTGAAAAAAATTCAGAGCTCTCTTAATCTGAAAAAAACATTCCCAATTTTATGCATACTTTTATCAATTGATTTATTCTTTCAAACAATACCACATACATTTTCACACATTATGTTTAACAAATCGGATTCTCAGACTCACTTAAACTTCTTTTAAAAATACACCTCACAGGAATCATACTGCATATCATACTCAAAGTCACTTAAACTGTCCTTAACACATTTACACTCCTTCAAGTTTTTGTTTTATTATTATTCAATATCCATTTTTTAAAGCATTTACACTCTTGGCCTTTCCTGCTTCATTTACTTTCCTCTAATTTATTGTATGTTAAAAAATCTATCTACTTATACTACATTTGGAAAACAATCAATGCACAAAAAGAAATAAAGAAACAAATTCAAACAAGTTAACTACTTTACCTTAACATTCTGCTCACTCTCACTTATTGATCAGGACAAACACCTGATAGCCTGTAATGATGCAATGCCCAACTGCTGCAGTAAGCTTCAAATAGAAAACACGGCAGCAAAAATCTACTAAAAATAAAACACAGTCCAGGTCAGCCCCACACAGCCCTGGTTTCTGGGTGAAGGAGATTCCATTGGAGAAACGAGTCCAATTCTGTGACAACAAGGAAAATATCCAACAACTAGGAAACCATGAGGCAAGAAACCACAACAAGAAAGCATTCCCAGGAACACCTACCTACTTGTAGATACTGAGAGAACATACAAACTCTAAACATAAAACTTACAAGCTTACATCCATTTCCTATTGCTGGCAGCAGTGCTAATCGCTGTTCCACCATACTACTCCTCCTTAATAGTTCTTTAGATACCTAACAACTCATAAAACAATAACATTTTTATTTTGTAATTATCAGAAGATATTTCCTTAAGACTTTATCAGGGTCTGAAGGAAAGGTGTTTTGCATGTTTATAAACTTCATGTTACCAAATATTACACATTCAAAACTCATTTTAACCCAAATTAAGTCAGAGCTCTGGAAATTACATCAGATATTTCAAAATTTGTGTGCACAATATATATTTTCAGCAATTGCTTGAATCATAAATTTAGTACATTTCAGACAAAGAAATCCCATTCACATGTCATTATTTAGGCATAGTACAATATTTTCAGACACACTTAGTATTCTTTCAACACGTTTCATCACTAAAAGCATTTTTTCTCAAATGTGTTACCCTATAAAACTAAAACAGCATTTTTTACCACTGTTTCTTTTCAAACATACTCTCAGTCTCTTGCTTGCACACTCTGCAGTGCATTCCGTTCTTTTTAAGTAAAACTCTACACATAATTAATATACAAAACTATATTATTAACCAATTCAAATTTCCACATCATTTCTATTGAGACCTCCTGCCAAACCAAGAGTGAGATCTGAGGAACTCCCCCAGACAACAGTGCCAGCACCATTCATACTCACCAGCAGTCTCTGATGTGTCCATGTGAATTCCTGAGATGGCGTAAGGAAGGCAGGAGGACTCACACAGAGTTCTCTTATACTGTATCTCTTACAATTGCATTGTGATCTCATCTTATTCCAAAATCTTTACTGAAATTACAAAGCTACACTACTTTTTTGTTTTCCCACTGGATGAAAAACCTTTATAAGCCGGCCTTCCCAGTCCCTCTTCTTAGCTATGCTGGTTAATTTCTGGTGTCTTCCATGGACTCGGTCCCCACACCTTATCTCACAACACCTTGACCTTGGTGAGGAAATCACTATCCTTCCTTTCCTAGTTCTTAGTTTATTCCAGTGTATGATTTTAACCATCTACTGTTTATTCTAGGAACCTGTTATTATCTTCCAGGACCTTAGCCTGTTATTATTTTCCCCAAAAGAACAACATTTATTTTCATTTATATAGCACATTTTCACACAAAAAAATGTAGCTCAAAGTGCTTTACATAATGAAGAACAGAAAAATAAGAGACACAGTAAGAAAATAAAATAAGTCAACATTAATTAACATAGAATAAGAGTAAGGTCCAATGGCCAGGGGTGTCAGAAAAAAAAAAACTCCAGACGGCCGGAGAAAAAAAAAAAAAATCTGCAGGGATTCCAGGCCATGAGACCGCCCAGTCCCCTCTGGGCAATCTACCTAACATAAATGAAACAGTCCTGTTTGTATTTATGGCTTTCACGGAAGGATTTGATGATGATGATGATCACGTGGACTTCTGGCTTTTAGTCCATCAATGCTGGGGCATCATGGTGCTTTGAGTAGGTTGGTGGTGGCGCAGGCCGCAACACACACATGAACACATGAACAAGCCTTCTCCTACCCATTCAGATTCGACAGTTGTGTCCTCCGGAGTCTTGAGTCCTACACAGATGGGAACGGGCTGGTCCTAAAGTTTGCCGGCTGCATTCCCGCCAAACAAAGCTGTCTCAGTCTTCTCTGGAAGGAATCAGACCACCCCTCATTCAGGTCACAAAAACTGTGGTAGAAATTACATGGAAAATATATTAAAGAAAGGAATGTTGTCCTCAAACTAGGACCTCTTTGAGTCAAGGCAGGAGAAAGCCTGTTTATTGCATCTTTTATTTCTCATCATGAAGAGGGATATGGTCAAAAGCAAAGTTACAGGCTCATATTTATAGACAATTGAATTAATATTACTCTGCTGAATCAATCCTGACTTTCATTCCGATTGTCTCATTAACTTACATACACACCTGTTTGTTTAAGAGACATGAGATGTTTTGGGCAGGGAGCAGAGCAGAGCTATATGTTGGAATGACAAATGCAATGCACATCTCTCTGTTATATGCAAATCGGTATGGGGTTTGTAAAAGCGGTGTTAATATATGTGACGTGCCATCCATTGGGATGACAAATTCAATTCATTTTATTACTACAAATGTTTGTGATATGCCATCTGTTGGAATGACAGGGACATAGCAAATGAACAGACACAGAGATACACAGACTTATAGAAAACTGTGCTTTTATTAAAGTGTATTTTCTTGCAGCCTGGAGATATCTAAGGAAATCCCCTCTTTTAATTATTTTATTGCTGTGATAGGTCCTTAAAGTTTCTCAAAGGATTCTGTTTCATCATCATGCATATTATCATAATCCCTTTCATAGCTCAAATACTAAACTGTGCACCTGACTTGCCTGAAGAAAAATCTGAACCGTCCATCTTAAATTAGTATATCATCTCCCTCTACTTTACTATATTAAAACTGATTTCAACTGGCACAGTTATCCAGGGTACAGCTGTTCTGTTCCTGTTAATGATGTGTCTCTCTTAAGAAGGCCTTTCTGGAAATTCATCTACAATCAAAGATTCAGTCTCCTATTTTACATCAGATTGAAGCTCGAAAATGAGCTGCTTGGTATTCTGATTTTAGAAAATCAGGGCTAAGCTATCTTTCTCTTTGGTCTGTGGAAGTGTGTTTAAATTAAATCCTTGGCTCCTTTCCATGTCATCTCAATTGAAAAATCATTTTATCCCATTCATTCAACTGTTCTATTGAAATTTCCAGTGAAAGACATTAATAAATGTTTAATAATCTTGATAAAATGTTAACTTTAATAACATTCTTTCTACCTCCAAGGAAAACAGTCTGAAAACTCCCACCAGCCAAGTTGCCTTTTATGCCATGCATTCAAAAAATTATAATTTAATTGAACAAATTTGGTAAATCTTTCAGTAAATGTGCATCCATGTATTTAATTGATGTAGCTAGTTGATTAATCTTACATTTTTCTGTTACTTGATGTGAAAGACTGCAATAATAACATAAAATGATTGTGTTTTTAATATTTAAATTGTATACAGTGTCACAGATGTGTGTCTAAGGGTCACCCCAAAAGGGGATGCTGCCACTGTCTTGTCTTCCTTTTCTTCCACAGTACAGAGAAACCACCGAAACAGTGAGGGCAACTGACTCCACCGCTTCAGGTCCCTGGGCCATAAAACCATAAAATTGTCTGAAAAGAGGCAACAGCTCTCAACCAAGCAACTAGAGTGAAGAAGCTCCTCAGTTATGCAGATGAAGAACACCTGTATGTTGTCAAAGCCTAAGTTATTTCCTGGCTACTGTTTTTGTTTTATTTTCACTCCATCGAGTGTTTGTCTTTATTCTTTCCTTTAATAAAAGGAAATGTCCTGGGTATGACGTTATGACGTTAAGCTGCATCCGGCCCTGCAAGGGGTCCTCCAACTTGCAGGGAAATCATGGGCGTTGGTGGCAGGATTAGCACTCCTGTCCACCATAAAAAAACTTCACAAAGCTCCGAGACTACAGAAAAGACTCAGTTTTGCTCTTTGTGGGTGTAGCTCTGCTGCAGCCACCCATAGGAAGGCTGCTTGCATCATGTAGGGGATGGGGGAAAGCCCTCGGTAGCCCCATCCCCGGAAGAGTGGAAACTGTTGGACAGCCAATAGGGTCAGGTCCGTTGGGCACGGCAGCACTCGGGCCCAAACAGGTGGGTGCGTGGAATGTCTTGTCTCTCTGGCAAGATGATCATCTTCCTCTGCTGTCGGAGGAGCTGCATAAACTCCGCATTTCAGTGGCGGTACTCTCTGAGGTGCGCAGACTGGGGACTGGCCAGATCTCTGTAGGTGGATACACCTTTTATTGGTCTGGTTGGTCTGATGACTGTCATACGCAAGGAGTAGCTGTTACTATAGTAGATTGGCTTCTCCGATGGTGTCCGATGTCACTCCTTTCAATGAGCGTATTATGAGACTCAGATTACGGCACTCTCTGGGTGCCTTGTTTGTTGTCTCAATGTATGCTCCAACCGCGGTGAGTGATGTCTCGGTGAGGGAGACATTTTATTCGCAGCTTCACTCGGTGGTTGATGGGTGCCCTCAAGGTGACACTCCTCTCTGGTCATGGGTGACTTCAATGCAGCCACTGGCACTGACAGCGCTTGCTATGAGGATTGTCTTGGTCCCCATGGGTCTGGTGACCATAATGAAAGTGGCTCCATGTTTCTTGACTTTGCAAAAGGTCAGGGGCTGCAAATTGTGGGATCCTGGTTCCAGTGCTCTGAACTGCATTGTTGCACTTGGTACTCCAATACTGGTGGTGCAGTAAAGGAGATCAATCACATCTTTGTTGTTGGCAGACAAAAAAATCTATCTAACAAATAGCGCTCTGGAGGTTAACTATAATAACGAAATTAATAAATCATCAAAATGATTCAAATGTGCGATATCAAATTTCCCAATTGGCTCAGTCAAAAGCTTTTTGCATCTAGACTCACTAAGATTCCAGGTTTTTTGTTTTCAGTATGTTTCATAACATTATTTTAACAAATAAAAAAATAAATAAATACATACATACTGTCACAGAAATGGACAGGTGACATAAAAAGGTTTGGGGCAGCCACCCATGTATTTTGCCCTTGCTGCAAACGTGTTGGATTTTGTGGAGTTGTGTCTGGTTCAAAGTCCAAAACAAAACTGCTGACATGTGGCAAAAATAGCGGCTTTAAAGGCTTGGACAGGAAGTGATATCATCCTGGAAGGCGGACCCGGAAGTGACGTCATCACATGCATTGGAACCGGGAATGACAAAATCCAGGAATGCGGTACTGGAAGTGACATCATCCTGGAAGGCGGGACCGGAAGTGCCATCATCATCATGGGCGCCAGAACCCTGTTGAATTTCCCATGAATGGTCTGCAGAGGATTGAGAGAAAAAGTCAATGCACCTCACTATCCCCTGGTCAGGCATGGAATTGTCACTATTCGAGTCCTTTAGCTGCCTCCCATGCTCATGTGTGTGACAATACATACATGCATACATAAATGCATACATACATAAATCTATACTAATAAAAGGCAAAGCCCTCACTGACTCACTCATTCACTCACTCACTCACTAATTCTCCAACTTCCCATGTAGGTAGAAGGCTGAAATTTGGCAGGCTCATTCCTTACAGGTTACTTACAAAGGTTAAGCAAGTTTCATTACGAAATTCTATGCGTAACGGTCATAACTGAATCCTACTTACATACATATATACGGCCATAGCCTGCAGCTCGGTCGCCGTGTGAGGCGGAGTTGCGTCCCTCATCGTCACTCCTCCCACGTAGTTGAGTGCCTGCCTATATTGCGTCCCCCATCCCCACGCCTCCCACGTAATTGACATAATTTACATGTAAAGAAGCGATCACCGGCTCAGCGACAGTTCCTTTATTGAAGAATGAAATCCGTCTCACCCAGGTGACTTGGTTTTATTGTCCATCCATGGCCGATGCCCGCTTCACAGGAGACAAGTAAAGCAGTGAGGTCCGAATATCCCTTTTAGGTTAGCAGGCACCCCTTCTGTAACAATAGGATTATTAAGCCTTATGATAATGTTTCCGCATGGAGGGTTTAGAGACACGCACCGGGAGAAGTATAGAATAGGGAAGCCCGTGTGACTGTTCTGGCTTTAACTACTGTGAAATAAACAGACATAAACTGGAAGCGTGAGTCTGTGTCTTTTAATAATCTCGAGAGAGAAACATGATGGCAGCGTAGGTGACGGTACTGCACCGAAAGTCACACCAGTTTGCTGTTAAAAGTTCGGGACACGGAGACGCTAACACGAAAGGAAAATGGAGGGTCTGAGACTGCCGCTGACATTAAGCCTTGAAGCTAAAGACCTGGGGCCTCATGTATAAAGCCGTGCGTAGAACTCGCACTATAACATGGCGTAAGCACAAAAGCTGAAATGTGCTTACGCACAGAAAAATCCAGATGCAGGAATCTGTGCGTACTCCAACTTCCACGTTCTTCCGCTACATAAATCCCGACCAGCGTGAAAACTAACGCTCGTGCACGCGCATTATGTAACGCCCCAAATCCTCCCAGAATTACGCCTATTTGAATATGCAAATCAATATAAATCACCCTTAAGCGCAGCCTTCTGTGAAAAGACAATGGGAAAAGCACGGAGAAAATATAACAATTTCAACGAATACCAAGTGGAGGCAAAGGAAAAACATACTATTTGTTCAAATAAACCGTGGTATAATCAACAAAAGGAAGTTGATCGAGTGACATAGCGTGTTGGAGAAACTTGAAAGCTCACATTCACAAATCGCACAGTGCCGGAAATAAAAAAGAAGTCACATATCAAAGTCGCCGTGAAAAGCCGAGTTGTAAGCCCACTGTCTGAGTGTCATATGAAAGCTTATTAGGGTACAGAGAAAAAAGGCACACTGTGAGGAAAAAGCACGAAATGTCAACTTGAATCTCGACATTTCCACTTTAATCATGTAGTTTATTTTGTCATTAAAGTAGAACATCATAAACTTCATCTTAAAATCGTTTAATTAACCAGTTTCTCAAATCACATCGTAATTAAAGTAGCACGTTAAATGCTTTGTTTTGTATTTGATCTTCTATGTGCTCTGTGTGTGTGAATCACTACTTGCTTTTAAACCGGCTCTCTTCCTCCAACTGGACACAGAATCATTACATTCGTAATATTACAGTTCTCTGAATAACTAAAATACTGAGATGTATAACGTGATATCATTTTCATGATGATAGGAGTAAAAGCACGTTATTAAACATGTGTTTCACTTCGATGAAATAATTTATTGCAGCAGTACAATCAGGGGCGGCTCTAGGCTTGTGGTGGCACTGGGTAGAGGAAGAATCGGTGGCTCCTTCGCCCGTCAGTAAGGTAGCTTATGCACAGTGGATGGCTGCATAGCTGCCTCGTGCTCATGACACAAGCATTTAACTTTTGCCGAAATTTGTCCCTGTGTTTTTAGCTGTGTTGTTATTTTCTCTTTCTGTTTTATATTCAATATATATTGGCGTAGCCGTCACTGCAGTCAGTGCTTTTCTTTACCCAAGTAACCGATCGCCATACAATCAGCTCTGTAATAGACGTTAAGCCATCTGTAAGCTTAGCGCCGATTCTTCAAAATGTTTAAAGAACACTGAAATGTCTTCGTAGTACATGTTTAATTATTCTATCCTAAACGACACTCCCAGTGAAGAATATAGATTACTTAAATGAAGTTAAAGTTTTATCTGTATAATTTAATAAACATATTTTGCTGAATTTCACCTTATAAATGATATCATTTCTGTTTCTGAACCGCGAGGTCCGTACAGGAAAGGCTTTAAAACATTTTGCAGTGGCTGAGACAGCGTGTCCTTGAAGCTGTATACCGATAATTCCCTTTCCGATCAGCTGCTGCTGTGATTCACACTCAGATACAGTGATATAAATACTCTGAGTGGTGCAGTGAGAGAAATATTGAAAAAGATGATCCGCTGTGGCAACTCCTAACAAGAGGAGCTGAAAGAAGAAGAAGAAGAAGAAGTGAAAGAAACAACGCTAATGCAGTTATGGTATTTGGAATACTATGGCTGTTACCTCTACCATTATATTGTTACAAGTTAATTACAATCAGATGCATTACACTAATAAACAATATGCGGTTAGTTTCGGTATATTTATAAAGCCGCGTCAGGAAAATAAGGTGTAACCACACAGGAACAGTAGCACTGCTTTGACACTGGGTGCCGCCAGTCTGCAAAACCGAAAGGAGAACTGCGTCGACAAGGTATGAGGTACCGTGGAAAAGTGTGTGGATTTACGCCAAGTGTAGGTTTTATACATCGCGATTTGAACGTGGAAAAGTTCTTACGCAACATTTCTGTGCGTACGCACCGTTTATACATGAGGCCCCTGGTAAAGGCATGGAGAACATGGAAGGACGAGTTCAGATTGTACACAGAACTTGCAATGCCGGAGGCAGAGGAAAACACTAAGGTCAGATTATTCCGTTATCTTATTGGAGAGAGCGGCAGAGAATTGTGTCAGGCGCTGACCGGTGATGTAAGACCTGATGAGTTAACCATGAGCTTGACGATATGTAAATGATGAATGATGAATGTGATTGATGAACATTACAACCCGAAAATAAACGAAACTGTAGAGAGGTTCAGATTTTTTTCAAGAAATCAGACAAGGGGAGAAAATATAGACAACTACGTCACAGATCTGAGAGTGTTAGCAGACACATGCAATTTCGGGGAGATTAAAAGTTCCCTTATACGTGACCGAATTGTGTGTGGAACCAGTGATGCAAATTTGCGACAAAGATTACTGAGAGAAGACAAACTGACTTTAGAGAGGTGCATACAAATATGCAGAGCCACAGAAATGTCGAAGGAGAACAGCAGAACAGTCACACGGGGTTCCCTATTCTATACTTCTCCCAGTGCGTCTCTCTAAGCCCTCCGTGCAAGAACAGTATCATAAGGCTTAACAATCCTATTATTACACCTTCTACATGCACCCCATTATTATTTATTTAATTATTTATTATTACGTAGTCTTCCTTGCTTTACCGCTTCATTCACCTTCCTAGCTCTTTATTTAAACAGTTTTCCTTCTCACTTTTCTGCTCCTTCGCTGTCTTCTCCCTTTTCGTTCAAAATATGTGCCTCCTTGCCTTTTTACAGTCAGATCCCCTTATGTCACACCATGGTACTTTTAGCAAGGACCCACAGGCGTAGTTTGCCCCCAATTCTTCTTAAACTGATATCCCACAGACAGTTAATTACTGGGACATAATCTCTAAAAGGAAGCACGCGGCAGAAACAGTTAAAAGCACACAATAAAAAAATATGTGACAACCGTTACAAGACGCTGTCGCTACATAATCGCAAGAGATTCCACAAGTTCATAGGCACGCTGCCGCTAAATATTCGCAGGCAAATCCACAAGTTAATACCGGGAATGCCTGTTAAACATCTTACATTCACTAGTAGAGAAAACTTCAATGAATGAAACCTGTTATCTTTACAACGGTTGACAAACACGAAATGTAACTTGAACACAACACGTCCTCCAAATATTGAAAAAAATGATGATAATCAAATCCTTGATGACAGCAACACTCATAACAGTGACAAAACAATTACATTGACAGTCATGTTATGTTATTTTTAAAATATTTCCTTTTCTTTTTCATCACTTCTTTAACACACTACTTCTCTGCTGCGAAGCGCGGGTATTTTGCTAGCAGATAATAAACATATATTGTCCTGCATGGATGTTTAAAGATCTTCATCCAAGCTCTTCCCAAGTATGCAGTACCACCCCAGGCCAACAGGGGCCACTGCCACTAACTGCCTTGTCATGGTCTTCATCCACAGCTTTTAGAAAATGCCCAGTGAGGGCAACTGACCCCACCCCTAATGTTCCCAGGGATTAAAACGACAGCCATCCACATGGAGGTGTCTTTGACCAAGGAGATGATCTAGAGTAAGAACCTCATTACAAGAGTGTGGGTCACCAGCAGAAACCTGACGGCTGAGGCCACTTTGCTACGTGGCAGTCGCTTTGCTGTTATTTTTACTCCACTGTGCATTATTTTTGTTTAAAGGAACAGTTACTAAATAGAGTGGCACCCTAAACTGCTGTTGGTTTATCAACCCTTCTTCCCTCAACCACTACAATATACACACAAACAGTATAGTCTGAACACACACAGAATGACTAAAAAGAAAGAAAATTTAAAAAATAAAGACAAGAAAACTACTGACTTGGCAGTCCCAGCCACAATGAGGCATTATGCAGGCATATTACTGTGGGCATAAAGAAGCCATCGTCGCGTTTCCTCCTGTTCGTCTCGTTTATTCCACATCCCCATAGTTTTTCATTGGGTACATTAACACAAGACGTTACCATAATCACACACCATAGGGATCCAAATCATCATGTTCACATAACTTTGTTTTAGATATTCATTGAGCTAACAAATAGGCACTATATAAATAAAATGTATTATTATTATTATTTGACAATTCTGAAGTATCTGAACAGGAATCTTAAAGGATGCAAGTGTTAATCCCTCACTTGTCACAATATGCCACCCTGCTTACCTTGCTTTCTCAGTTTTCATTCAAATACACCAGATATTTGCCATAAGATGTGCTCAGCCATGACAGTGCCATGTGAGTTTAATTGTCTGATTGCATTCACCATATGTCCCTTATTATTTAATAATTCTTGAAGATCCATGTATTTTGCAAAGATTTTTTAAAGTGCAGAGAAACATTCCCATGTATAAAAGTATATAAAATTATAAACTCCCTGCTAATTGGCAAAGAAAACATAATAAGCCAATAATAAAATATATACATAAGTACATACACCTTTAAATCTTTGGGTGTTTTTTTTTTTAATGAGACATCTAAATGTTTAATACATTAAACCAAGTTATGCTGATTTTGAAAAACATTTATTAAAATGGAATGCCCCTTCATGTTATATAACCTGACAGTCAAGCAGCTTAACAAATCCTCAGAACATGAGACACATTGATCTGGCTTCCTTTTGCTGACTCAGCAATAACAGCTTAATTTCTGTATTTACTAAGCATCATTCCTGCTTGTCTAGTCAGGACAAAATGAGTGATCCTTCCGGAGAGGCTGAACTGGGACCTCAAGTCATCTTTTACATGTCTGTCAGCATGATTTTTATGTTTCCTTTAGGCAGAGCGTTTCCTCTGATGATATGAAAATGTGTCTTCTTTAGGTAGGCCTAACGAGTTCACAAAGTTAAAATCATTCGAAGTGTTACAATTCTTTTTAATTCTTAGATTTTAATAATCAAAGAAACAGGCAGCGTACATTTACACTAACAAATCTATGACGTTTGTGTATTACAATGTAATTGCTGGTACTGCATACACTTGGATTATGAGGTTTAATGTAGTCAGGTGCACATAGCTTGGGGCAACCTGCTGAGTCATGCAGTAGAAACAAAGGCCCGGATGCCTTTGACAAAATGCTGCATGAGATAATGGGACATTTTAACAATCAGATGACCAAACAAGCAGAAATACACTCTGACTCTGAATATTGTGAAACAGCAGTGGGAAATACCATGCCACCTTCTTTATCAGAGCAAACCTTTACTAACCCTTCTGGTTCAACTGTTAGAACTTTAAAAATCAGTTAATTACTTAAAATAAAACTACACCAAAAATGAAGACTCTTAAGGTTCATAGTATCCTACAAATGCACTAATCTGACAAAGATATCATCTGGGCATTAAAATTACACCTATGAATAATTGAAAAGATTTGGCATCACACAAGGGCCATTACTTTACATCACCATGTATTGTAGGTGACCAATTACATGACAGTGAGACTTGAGTTTTGCTTATTCCAGGACTGCCACTCTCCATGTTTTTTTTCTTATTTTCTAATCTACTTCTTTTTTCTTTAAACTGATGTAAAGTCCAAACACTATTCAGTTTGTCTTTCAGTAGAATTGAATGTTAAGTATTTATAGGATCATAACCTTTTGCATCATTATAATTCTGTGGAAGACATTCCTGTTGGTACTTCATTATGAAATAATGTCATTTTTTTTTTTTACAAATAAATGTGTTCTTTTTCAAACAGTTTTGCATTTTTTTTCCTGATGATGCCATTTTATTTAAAATGTGATTTCTGTCACAAATAAAATCCCTTTTCACACAGCTTTGTATTATACCTTCAAATGAATACTCAGCATCACCAAGACGTGGTCTGTAAACTGCAGATGGAGAACTTATTGTTACCTTCAATGATGGCAGTGTGACCTTGTGCCAGCAACCTTGCCTGTCAACTAAATAATGAATGAATGCATGTAAGTGCTAAACTCAGCAATAACAAAGCCAGGACGCATAAAGGTGCAAAGCTGCAGTGAAAGACAAATGCATAGAACACACAGATTAAAAATTCTAACATAGCTGCTATTTTTAACTTATTTTAATATGAGCATATTTCATATTACTGTATCAGTTATTCCAGAAACAGCAATAGGTTGCTTATTTAACTGAACAAATAAGCGTACATGTTGGCTGATTAGTGCTAAATGTAGTTTAGCACAGAGCTGTAAAATATGGAATGAACAAGCAGAAACAGCATACGCCCAATCATAGTTGAGTCCTACCTTGCACCTCATAATGCCAGGTTGCCTCTCTCCCTCATTACCCTGTACTAGACTGACAGACAGACAGACAAATAGACAGATAGATAGATAGATAGATAGATAGATAGATAGATAGTGTGGACAATTGGACAGACACTCATCATGTCTAGAGAGTCTTGGGGTACCACCTGGGTGACCCCTTTTAATCCTGAACAAAAAACGGCAAACAAAAAGAATGCTCGATGGCATTTAAACAAACTTAATAAGCGATTTTAGTCTTTATGTCACAGAAGTCAAACTGGTCTTCTTTATGAGCTCTGGGTCGATTGTAACACAAGTTCGATGTGATCTCCAGGGTGTCAGTTCTTTTATAGCACTGCCCCTCCCAGACATTAGGGGCAGAATTAATTGCCCTCAGTGGGTGTCTTCTCTTCTTGTTACCACTGTGCAGGCTGGTGGTGGTGGTATAATGGTGTGGGGGATGTTTTCTTGGCACACTTTAGGCCCCTTAGTGCCAATTGGGCATCGTTTAAATGCCACGGCCTACCTGAGCATTGTTTCTGACCATGTCCATCCCTTCATGACCACCATGTACCCATCCTCTGATGGCTACTTCCAGCAGGATAATGCACCATGTCACAAAGCTCGAATCATTTCAAATTGGTTTCTTGAACATGACAATGAGTTCACTGTACTAAAATGGCCCCCACAGTCACCAGATCTCAACCCAATAGAGCATCTTTGGGATGTGGTGGAACGGGAGCTTCGTGCCCTGGATGTGCATCCCACAAATCTCCATCAACTGCAAGATGCTATCCTATCAATATGGGCCAACATCTGTAAAGAATGCTTTCAGCACCTTGTTGAATCAATGCCACGTAGAATTAAGGCAGTTCTCAAGGCGAAAGGGGGTCAAACACCGTATTAGTATGGTGTTCCTAATAATCCTTTAGGTGAGTGTATATTAGAAATTGTAACTCTCTTTGTCAGACTCGAGAGTGGCAATACAGAACATAGGGTGCCATTTATCACAATCCCTTTGTGTGCTAATGCCACCTACTTTAATATAGCATACCTTTACTAGACCTTCTGGTTTAACTGTTAGAACTTTAAAAACATGTTAATTATTTAAAATAAGACTGCTCCAAAAATTATTATTCATTTGTGAAGCTAACAGCAAATTCTTGCAGCCAACTACCTTTGCTGATCCAGTTACACAAAGTTACACTGGAATTAAGCCAACAAACAATTTTATTCCTTTCTTGTATTGTTTTCAAAAATAGGTGGTGTAACAAAGGCGCTATATAGGCACTTGACCCGACACAAAAAGACACGGAGGCACGTATAAAAAGTACAAAGACTTTTATTTTCTTCAGCTGTGGGACACGTCTTTCCCGTGCCACACAGCCCAAACACAGTCCCAAAGCACAATAAACACAACCAATGATCCTTCTTCTCTACCACCACTCCTCCTCAAGCTAGTCCTCCTCCTCCCAACCCTGGCTCGTCGAGTGGTGGTGGCTGGTTCCTTTTATAGCCCACCCGGAAGCGTTCCAGGTGATTAACCACCTGGTCCTAATTGCACTTCCGGGTGGGGCTGAAGACTCGTCCAGCCGGGCTGTGGGAAGCAGACTGCCCCCCCTAGCGGCCACCCCGGGCCCCAACCAAGCTGTGGAGGACTTCATCTCCCATGGAGCCCTGCGGGCGGTTGGGGAATCACCGTTGGCCAGGGAGGCTGCCACCAAGTGTCCCGGGGGAGGTACTGGAGTGCCCATGGTGGCTCCCCCGGAACATAAGCAGCAGGGGCGTCCCTGCCGGGCATGGAACCCGGCTGTCCTTTACAGTGGTAATAACCTGCTCTGTATATTTTATAAAGCTTATTTACCCACACAAAAGTATAGCTTGCTGTTAGACGTTTTTTCCTTCCAAAGTTGCTAGGTCGAAGTCAACAGCATTCAGAGTGACTAATCTTTACAGCATTGATAACAGTGAATCATTTTTATTGCTGACTTTACAAATAAACATCGAAAGGATGATGCAACCCCAATAGGCAGTAATGGTGGCAAATTCAGTTAGAATTTCAAAGTTTCTTTACTCACTTCCTTAATGTGCTTGCTTCCTATATTTATCATTCACATAATTCTCCAGAACCCTCCTGCTTTGCCCTCTCAGCTGGATTTTATCAGATGAAACCTGTCCAGCATTAAATAGCTTCTGAAATAGTTGGTTTCACCCAGTTCAACACAGTAACAAAAATGCCACAGTACCTGAGCTCTCTGTAAGTCGACATTAGATGTGACAGTACTTTCAACTTAAAAAGTGATTAAACATTCCTCATTATATGAAGGAATATGCAATTTTTTTTACAAATGCATTTAAAGTAAAAAACTGAAATATCTATTGACACAAGAATTCAATTTCAAACCCTTTGGCAGCAGTTACAGCCTGATGCCTTCTTGGGTGTGACGTGACAAGTTTAACACACCCAAATTTATGGATTTTCTGTCAGTTTTCTCTGCAGATTCTCTCAAGCTTTACGTGGCTAGATGAAGACTATTGGTGGACAGCTAGTTTTTGGTCTCTCATGAGATATTTTATTGGGTTCAAGTCTAGGCTTGATGGGCATTTGCAGAGTTGTCTTTAAGCCTGTCCTGTGTTGTCTTTTCTTTATGCTTAGGGTCATTGTGCCATTTGAAGGTGAATTTTCAGCCCAGTCTGAGGTCCAGAGCACTCTGAGTAGATTTTCATTGAGGGCATCTCTGCACTTTGCTCTGTTTTCAGCTTTCCCTCAACCCTAATTAGTCTCTCAGTGCCTGCCACTGAAAACTATCCCACAGCATGATACTGCCACCACTATTCTTCACTGTTGGAATTGTATTGCACAAGTGATGAGCGGTGTATGGAGTCCTCCAAATGTGACACTAAGCTTGGTTTCATCACACCAGAGAATCTTGCTTCTCATAGTCTGAAAATCCTTTAGGTGTCTTTTTGCAAACTCCTAGTGGGCCTCTGTGTGTATGTTACTGAGGAGAAGCTTCTGGCTATCAACTCTATCATAGAGCTCAGATTGGTGGAGTGTTACACTGATGATTGTCCTTCTGCAAGTTTCTCCCATTTCCATACAGGTTCTCTGGAGCATAGACAGAGCACCCATTGTATTCTTGGTCACCTCCCTTACCATGGCTCTTTTCCAAAGGTTTCTCAGTTTGACTGGGTGGCCAGCTCTAAGAAGAATTGTGATTGTTTCAAATCTCTTCCCTTAAGGAATTATGAAGGTATATGTGCTTTTGGGAATCTTCAGTGTTACAGCCTTTTCCAAATATGTGTTCCTTGACACAATGCTCTCCCTAAGCTCTACAGGCAGTTCCTTTGACGTCATGGCTTGCTTTTTGCTCCACCATGAGCCCTTCTTTAGACAGGTATGTGCCTTTACTAACAACAATGTCCAATTAATTGAATTGACCACAGGTGGCCTCCAAAGAAGGTGCTGAAACATCTCAACAGTGGTCGAAAAAATGGGATACACATGAGACAAATTTCAAGTGTCATAAGAATGTCATAGCTCAGATTTTTTATATGAAATGCATTTGCAAAAATATGTGAGAGTACGGAGTGTTGTTTAATGTGGAGGAAAAATACATTTAAAAGGTTTTAGCACAAAGCAGCAACATTACAAAATGTAAAAGCAGTGAAGGGGTCTGAAAACCTCTTGAATCCACTATAAACGTGCTTTAGCTTGTTCAAAGCATATGAGACATATGAGAAATGTCAAACTGAGAGAAACTGAAAAAGAAGATTTTGAGCTGCAGGTTTACAAATGACCATAATGGGGTAATACGGAATTGCACTGCTTATTGGGCAAATCTTGAAAATGATATTTGAGGAAGATGATAAAAGTGAGGTTTCTGCCACATCATGTTGCTGCTGTCGTCAAATTATACAGCTTCTGGGCTTCTTTTCTGCAAACCAGATGGCTTAAGTACACATGAAAGTTAAAATAAAACTCAATGGCTGATCAGAAACAGTTTCACAATCATTTTAAGCCAGAAACTCTTGTTCTGATCATGATGATCTACACTGTTGGGCCGTTGAGCAAGGCCCTTAACCTGAAAATTACTCCAGGGCACTGTGCAATGACTGACTCTGTCCGCTGACCTCCAAAGGTCATACAAAAAGACAATTTCCCCTCAGGGATTAATAAAGTGTACCAAATACCTAAGTAATAAAAAGTTTGTGCCTCATCTCTATGACTGCTTTTAAGTTCTGGGACAAACCAGCATTCAATTCCAGGCTGTGTTATTTTTCTTTAAAGTTTGAGTGTTTTGTCCTCTACCACTTATTCTGGGGAATGTGTCTGTGTGTTTTTAGGGGTAGCATTAGTCTATAAGTCAAAAGAATATCTTTTTCAGGGAGCATGTGCCAATGATGAATGGTTAATTGTCATACAATTTTGAAATTCTTGCACTCCATTTGCAGTCCTGATCACAATGTTAAATAAAATTCATGGATGTGCAGATGTTGTAACAACATTGAACTAAACAATAAAGAATACATCTCCTTTATATATTATATATTTTTTTCTATTCTTATTAATCTTATTACTCCTATCACTGGATTATGTGGGGCCCCTTTTCTTTGTTTATATCTTCCACTTCTTGACCTTCAATATTAATTTAATAACCTTGTCTTAAGCCCCCTTACTGCTTTGTGTCTAAAGCCATATGAATTAACATTACATATTCTTTCTCAGTGAGCCATTCCTTTTTTAATACTCACACATTCTCTTTCAGGGTGTTCAACTGCCTTTACTCAGGAAAAACTGTGTGGGCTGTGAATACATCCAAGAAGTGATGTCAGTCAGTCCTTTGTTGACGTCTCACTCAAACATGCAGGGGCAGTTTGGAATCTGTAGGAGCTCTTTAAATTGTGAAATGACTTTACTGTGTATAGCCTTTAAATCCACTAGCAGTCTGGAAAATCAGAAGTTGCTAATAATAAAAAAACAACTGACAACTAAGACATCCATTCTCAATGATGCTTAATGCAAGTTAGAGCTACAGTGTGCCAGAGCCTACCCTGGAAGTATCAGGTGTAAGCCAGGAAACAGTCCTGAACTGGGCCCACTCACACAATTTAGAATCACCAGTAAACCCAAGGGGGCACATCTTTGGGGAGGTTGAAGGCAAAAAAATCCATGGGGACCATCCAACTCAACCTCCCAGAGTCCTACCATTATTTCAGCAACGTCTAAATTTGATCACATCAAGAGAGAGAATTTAATAAACATAAATTCTTTATTTTAATTTGGTGAAAAACAGATTATATAAATACAACGTAAAATGGTGCAATAAATACTACATTTGTATAGAAAATAGAAAACCAATAACAGAATAAAGTACATTTTTAAAATTTAAATAAGTGAAAAAGTAAATAAAAAACTGATTAATATAAGATGCACCTTGTTAAAGAAAAAAAATAGAAATTCCAAATCATAACATTTAAAAAATAAAAAGTACACATAATAGAAATTAAACAAAAACAAAGTCTGGTAAAAATATGACTGCAACGTTCAAAATTACTGTATTTGTACTAACCACTACTTTCTCTGCTGTTCTTATTCCAGTTTTCTGTGGTGCTAATCTGCACCACCACCACCTGATCAAAGCACCGTGCAGTCCCTACATTGATGGATTGAAGGCCAGAGGTCCACATGACCATCATTGTCTAATTCTTCCACGTGAAGCCTGAAAACCATAAGGACTGATTTAGATCATTTATGTTAGATAGAATGCCTAGCTGGGGCTGGGCGGTCTCGTAGTCTCGGAACCCCAGCAGATTTAGATTTTTTTTTCTTCAGCCGTCTGGAGTTTTTTTTTCTGTCCTCCCTGGCCATTGGACCTTACTTTTCTATGTTACTTAGTATTGCCTAATTTTATTTTTATATTTTTCTTTTTTCTTTCTTCATCTTGTAAAGAACTTTGA
Source organism: Polypterus senegalus (assembly GCF_016835505.1). NCBI lineage: Eukaryota > Metazoa > Chordata > Cladistia > Polypteriformes > Polypteridae > Polypterus > Polypterus senegalus. The sequence goes on from NC_053155.1 coordinate 270,621,300, forward strand.
GCTACATCAATGTTGTTGTTGTATGCAGGCTTTGGGTGCAAATAATATAGCCAGAATGTGCCAGAAGTCCAAAGACCTTTAAACATTGTGCTCTATTGAAATTTATATATACAGTATACTGTGGTGGGCTGGCGCCCTGCCCAGGGTTTGTTTCCTGCCTTGTGCCCTGTGTTGGCTGGGATTGGCTCCAGCACACCCCCGTGACCCTGTAGTTGGGATATAGTGGGTTGGATAATGGATGGATGGATATACAGTATATATATATATATATATATATATATATATATATATATATATATATATATATATATATATATATATATATATATATATACTGCACTAGCTGGAGAACCCGGTGTTGCCCAGGAATCTTCAACCAGTGAATTTCCCAAATGAAGGAAACAGAACAAAACAGAAAAAAAAACAAACAGTTTTATGAATGACTTTTTATTGTAAGTTCCTCCACTCTGGATTCTGTCTTCTGTGGCGTTTCAGACACCCTTGAAATAGACTTTCTTGTGGCATCTGAAGTGGACCTTCCAATTCTATGTCTTTTTTTCAGTGGCATGGGTATATTAGTGAAAAGCAGGACAATTATAATGTGTTACATGGTATTACGTAGGGAATAAGCACCAAAATGAGATGAATTTACGTTATTTACAATACGTTGGAAAGCACCAGTCAGTCAGAAAGAGCAACACTGAAATCGGAAAGCAAGCAAATAGCACCACAAATACGGAAAGCCAGTGAGAAACAGTAGCACTGAAACCGTACTGGGAAAAATGGTGGGGAGGGGTGCGTTGTTTGTAAGGAGCGTCTGTGTTGAACCGTGATGCCATCTAACGGATGTTGGCGATGGTAACTACACAGGGAAGTGACATACAACCGGTGCTGCGTTTAGGGAAAATGGTGGGGGAAGGATGCTGTCTTTTTAAGGCGAGTCTCTGTTCAAACGTGCTTGCATATAATGGACCTTGGCGAATGAAATAGAGCACCATCAGTGTGTGTGGGAGTGTGAAGTGCAGAAACGCGGGTGTGTCAGCCGGTCACGCTTACTGGATCATTCACGTTTTACATCCATACGGCAGTTCACCTTCACCCGATCAAAGCAGTTGGCCTTCTCATACTTGGACACTTCAGCCATCTTTTGTCAATTTAAAGAAACATGGGTAAAGAGCGACGTACAGAGACCAAAGCTGCCGCTAGATGATGCTGTGTGCCGAACGTTTTGTCGGTGAAAAGGTGCCTTGCAGTTCACCATGAACATTTTTCTCAACCAAACATACCCCATGACCTTCTCCTGGTCACAAAGGAGCCACATCTCCAGTTTGGTGCCGATCGGATGCCTGGTGCAGATTTGTATGGCAGACAAACAAACATACATACACACATCGACTTTATATATTATATATATATATATATATATATACTGTATATATATATATATGTAAATATATATATTAATATATATTTATTAATATATATTGTTAACCTTATGTATACATATTAACATAAGGTTTATTATTTGGTTATGAAAATGCCACTAATTACATTTAATATTGCTAAAAAAAGTAATGTTCATCACAGATACTCTCACAATGAAGATTGGGATCCCCCCTTATCTTGGTTTATAGGAGGCTTCCGATAAGATTGAACATGGGGGCTTGTGATTAAACTAAACAACGAGGGCATTCAAGGAGCAGTATGAGGATAGGCCAAAAGACATAAAACAAAGGTTTATGGTACAGGGAATTTCAAAGCTGGGTGATATTAAAAGTAGTGTCCCTCAGGGATCAGTACTGGGGCAGCTGCTCTTATTAATATACATAAATGATCTGCACAAAAATATAAACAATAAACTAGTTAAGTTTGCAGATGACACCAAACTAGGCAGAAGGACAGATAATGTAAAATGAACCATGAAAAGAGAGACAGACTTGAACTTATTTCAAACTTGGGCAAATTTGTGACAAATGAAATATAATACAAGTAAATGTACAATATAATATAAGTAAATGTGAAGTATACCACACAGGAAGTAACCATTTAGATATGAATGCACAATGGGAGGAAGAAAACTTTTTATGATAAAGATTTAGGTATCATAGTGGACTCATCAATATCTACATTCAGATTGTGTACAGAAGTGATGAGGAGAGCTAATAGAATATTAAGTCAATGAGGCCATTGTGTGAAGTACATAGAAGTTCATTTAGCTAAATAAGGCAATTGCTAGGCGTCATCTGAAGTATAGTGTATAGCTTTAGTCTCCATGGTACAAAACAGACAGCATCACTGGAGAAAGTCAAGAAAAGAGAGACTAGGCTGAATCCAGGTCTAAGAGGTATGGACTGTGAGGAAAGATTGAAGGAGTTGATCTTGTTAAATTTAAGCAAATGAATATTAATAAGTAACATGACAGAAGAGTTCAAAAATTATGAAGGGAATTAGTGGGGTGGATGCCAGATATTATTTCAAAATCCGTTGTGATTAACAGCTTCAGTTAACTCACATTACATGAATTTAAAGTGAATAACAGGTTATGTGATTACTTTAAATTTAAACTGAAAAGTGTAATTTCCTTGCTGCATTGACAAGTCTTACTTTACAACATAATATTCATCCCAATAGATATGAAGCAGAATTCATGCTATAAGGCTATTACATTCAGAGTTGAACAAATTCCAGCAGCAAACATTAAGTGTATTAAACAGTTTGGGGACATTTTGAGTGAAAGGATGATGTAATTTTCCACAATCTGGGTAATAACAATGAAATGCAACAGCAGCTAATCAATAATCTTGAGCCAGGATACCATATTCCATCTAGTAGTACTGTCACCAGCCAAATAAAGAAAAATAAAAACATTTTGCGTACAAGCAAGACTTGAGTTGTTTCTTATATTTATGATAACACACAAATCATTGTAGGTGCTAATTTTCCCATCCTTGTGAACCAGGCCTTGGTATCATGTTACATTCATATATTGAAAGAAAGATGCATTCAATGAATAATGTAACACGTACAGTATCTTAACTATGGTAAGCATCTACTTGGTCATGTGTGTAACACTAATGCCAAACTTCAGTAAAAATATTATGTTTCGTTTCTCTGTTTTTATTTAAATTTTTCCATACGCTATTAATTTGATGTCACTAGGGTATGGCTATATGTGGCTATTTATAAAAAACATCATTTTTGTACTGAGTTTGTGTATTGTCAAGCCCTAATGACTGATTTCTGAAAATAATGCGACTGACTACTCTTAGTCCTTGTAACCCTTTAAATTCAGCCCCATTGTTCTGGACTCACTGACGGGACCAAATAATAATAAGATGTCATAGTATCACAGGAACACCTGAAACTCCCCACCGTGGCTTTTCTGAATGTTCTATTTCAATTGCGTAGGAGTTAACTGACAGACTATTATCTACTAAATGAGAGGGGAAATTCAGTTTTCAAATAGCACCAGATTTTACTTTCTGTGTTTTTCATTTTCTGTATTTCAGATTTTCTTTTTTTTCGGTAAGGTATTTTTGAGTCTTTTAGTGTTGTAATTCAGATACATGGTATAATTTCTTTAACAACTATTTATATTCTGACAGAGTAAGATACACCCTTAATAATGATACAAATCCAATGGGTTTTTCATAATGAATATGTATGTATGTATGCTTTTTTGAAAACTGAGAAAAAGAATCCAGTATGTTTGTGCTGCTTCAAAACAATAAAACAAGACATATTACTTGATGATATTTCAGAACTTTTTTGGGTGCTCGTGACACATTCACTGACACTTGTAAAGTGTTTATTCCAACACTTATGGAAATAAAAAAAACATTTAAAGTGCATTTTCTGGTATAAATATTACTGACTTTTGCAGTTTATTGTGATGTACATATATGTACGATATAAATAAGTCTCCAGCTGTTAAAATTCTGAACGAGAAATATCTAACCTTCATTTTAAGGAGCAGAACATTAATATTGAGTGAAGGATGATGAAGTCATAGCCAACTAAAAAAAAAAAATAGCAGAAAGCTGCTGAGTTTAAAGGGTTAAAGTGTACCCTCCCCCTCTCACTTTTAACTACAAATGTTTCCTCTTACTTTTATGGAGAGATTGAATGAGCCACAAAATAAGTCCTATCAGAGTAGTTGCTCTTCTTGGCTGCCAATGTAGGGTCCAATTTATAATTTCCATAAAACTGGATGCATACTCATGTGCACTGACAAAATGATGTTAGTGCAGAAGAGCACACTCATCGCGAGAGCTGATAGTGCACTTTCATTTCTGTGCCCAAATGAGTGCACATGGGCTGCAGACAACACTCACACACAGAGTCACTTTTTAGGAACAGCAGAATTGTCCATGTATAATTTGTGCAGCAACCACATACAGCAAGTGTGAAAAGACAACCATCCACTTTAGGCTTACATAAAGTCTTGGTTTCCCAAGGGTTGGCACCTGCATCTGACTGTGCCCAGCATGCAGATGCTTTACCAACCCCTGTCAAATAAAAAGACAAGGGGGAGGAGCATTTTTTGATCTACTGAAAGAGTGAGACACCGTCTTTGTAACGATACATTTTTGTACCAGTGATTTCATTACTCATATGCTTCAGTTTGTGTGTGTGCATTTTTTTTAAATTTTGTCTTAATAGCATTATTCTGAAGTATGTTGATATCCTCCTACTCCTAAAACAGCACTTTTCAGTAATGTAAAGAGAGTCGGGTGACACATGTTTTCTTAATGTTAAAACACATTCTTGCACACAAAACATAAGTAAAATCTCTTTTGGGAAAGTTAAACTTGCATTATTTTCTTTTTACTTATTAATGTTTATTAATTGATCAAAGGGATATGACTATTGATTATGAAGTATGATCAAAGTTAGCCTCATCAGTTGACCCCCTGCTGTCAAGTAGTGATGTTTCCAGTTTGTGTTGCCATTTGTTTATGTGCTCAAACTGTACGAGCAAATTCAGTCCATGACATGCCACAGACTATACACATGCATGGTCCTGACAAAAAGATTAACTAACCCATTTACATTTTGTAATAAAGCTTTACCCATTCAAAATAACAATATGGCCACATGCTTTTCAAAATGTCAGCAATGAAAAGGACTGTGTTGCTGACTCTTGCTGCTTTGTGCTCTGAAAGTACAAAGAAAAGGAAAAGGTGTAGCTGGAATGCACGGACAATATGGTCTGCTTATTTTGTTGACAGATTTGGATGTACGTAATCTATGTAATTTACCAAAGTGTGTCTTTATTTTAGTTTCTCCAAGTTAATATTTCCTAAGGTATTTTTGTCATTGGAGAATTGGTTGTATGTGTGTTGTTAGATGATAGTTAGCATTTTGAAATCAAAAAGGTGAAACTGAGCATGACAATGGCAATGCACAGTGTACTGAGGTGGCTACACAATGAATTTTTGGAAATTTCATTGCATTTCTGGCATAATAGAAGTTCTTTCAATCATACAATGCAATCAGGTATCACATCCCCTTTGATACTGCATGATCATTGAAGCTGAAATTCAAGCCGACTCAGAACATTAATCAGCAATTCTATTTCAGGCTTAAAACTGCACCAGAATCGTAAAGTGTATGCTTATGCTTAACATTAGACAGTAGTACTAACCACCGTGCAACCATGCCTCCATAATTTAATTGTGTAACTCACGTTTCTAAACAAAAACCTTTAATTGGAATGAGTTACCTTAAAATTGTTGTATTTTGGACTATGGTTGTCCAATTACAACAAAAAGATTGCTCTCAAACTCTATTTAAAAACATGTATAACTAAAGAAGCCTAAAGGTGTTACAACAGAAAAAGCTAGGCTCATAAGAAAGTACCGCTAAAATGTCCATCCATCATCCATCCTCTTCCGCTTATCCGGGGTCGGGTCGCGGAGGCAGCAGCTTAAGCAGAGAGGCCCAGACTTCCCTCTCCCCAAGCCACTTCTTCCAGCTCTTCTGGGAGAATCCCAAGGCGTTCCCAGGCCAGCCGGTAGACATAGTCCCTCCAGCGTGTCCTGGGTCTTCCCCAGGGCCTCCTCCCGGTTTGACGTGCCCGGAACACCTCACCAGGGAGGCGTCCAGGAGGCATTCTGATCAGATGCCCGAGCCACCTCATCTGACTCCTCTCGATGCGGAGGAGTAGCAGCTCTACTCTGAGCCCCTCCCGGATGACTGAGCTCCTCACCCTATCTTTAAGGGAAAGCCCAGACACCCTGCGGAGGAAACTCATTTCAGCCGCTCGTATTCGCAATCTCGTTCTTTCGGTCACTACCCATAGATCATGACCATAGGTGAGGATAGGAGCGTAGATCGACTGGTAAATTGAGAGCTTTGCCTTACGGCTCAGCTCCTTTTTCACCACGACAGCCTGTCGATCTCACGGTCCATTCTTCCCTCACTCGTGAACAAGACCCCAAGATACTTGAACTCCTCCACTTGGGGCAGGATCTCTCCCTCAACCCTGAGAAGGCACTCCACCCTTTTCCGGCTGAGGACCATGGTCTCGGATTTGGAGGTGCTGATTCTCATCCCAGCGGCTTCACACTCAGCTGCGAACCGATCCAGAGAGAGCTGAAGATCACGGCCTGATGAAGCAAACAGGACAACATCATCTGCAAAAAGCAGTGACCCAATCCTGAGTCCACCAAACCAGACCCCTTCAACACCCTGGCTGCGCCTAGAAATTCTGTCCATAAAAGTTATGAACAGAATCGGTGACAAAGGGCAGCCCTGGCGGATTCCAACTCTCACTGGAAACGGGCTCGACTTACTGCTGGCAATGCGGACCAAGCTCTGACACCGGTTGTACAGGGACCGAACAGCTCTTATCAGGGGGTCCGGTACCCCATACTCCCGGAGCACCCCCCACAGGATTCCCGAGGGACACAGTCGAACGCCTTTTCCAAGTCCACAAAACACATGTAGACTGGTTGGGCAAACTCCCATGCACCCTCCAGGATTCTGCTAAGGGTGTAGAGCTGGTACACTGTTCCGCGACCAGGACGAAAACCACACTGTTCCTCCTGAATCCGAGGTTCGACTATCCGACGGACCCTCCTCTCCAGAACCCCCGAATAGACTTTTCCAGGGAGGCTGAGGAGTGTGATCCCTCTGTAGTTGGAACACACCCTCCGGTCCCCCTTTTTAAAGAGGGGGACCACCACCCCGGTCTGCCAATCCAGAGGCACTGTCCCCGATGACCATGCGATGTTGCAGAGACGTGTCAACCAAGACAGACCTACAACATCCAGAGCCTTGAGGAACTCCGGGCATATCTCATCCACCCCTGGGGCCCTGCCACCAAGGAGTTTTTTGACTACCTCGGTGACCTCAGTCCCAGAGATGGGAGAGACCACCTCAGAGTCCCCAGGCTCTGCTTCCTCATTGGAAAGCATGTTAGTGGGATTGAGGAGGTCTTCAAAGTACTCCCCCCACCGACCCACAACGTCCTGAGTCGAGGTCAGCAGTGCACCATCCCCACCATATACGGTGTTGACACTGCACTGCTTCCCCCTCCTGAGATGCCGGATGGTGGACCAGAATCTCCTCGAAGCCGTCCGAAAGTCGTTCTCCATGGCCTCTCCAAACTCCTCCCATGCCCGAGTTTTTGCCTCAGCAACCACCGAAGTCGCATTCTGCTTGACCTGCTGGTACCTGTCAGGTGCCTCCAGAGACCCACAGGACAAAAAGGTCCTATAGGACTCCTTCTTCAGCTTGAAGGCATCCCTCACCGTCGGTGTCCACCAACGGGTTCGGGGATTGCCGCCACGACAGGCACTGACCACCTTACGGATATGCTGTCTTGGACAGATATCTAAATCATCATGTTTCATTCAATTGTGTGTTGGTTTGAGTGGGGAGCTTTGCTTTGAAATCAGCACAATCAGCCCTCTGTCAATATCTACAACTACTTGTTTGACATGAATGACATGAGGCTCTCTTCACCATCAGCATAGCATGAATTTTTTTTAAATTCAGCTCTCACCTTAGTGTGAAGGTTCTCACATTTATCACAACGAACAAGCACATTGCTCTTCTGACAGTCAAGAATTCTGCACAAACTGCTTCAGTGTCTAACTGTAACAACTTCATTTTATACCCTCTGGGCCTTCAGCCAACACTTATTATCTGAGTTTCCCAATCTGGTTTACCCTTTGATATGGGAATTCTGAACAGTTTGTGTCTGAATCATGAGTTCATTTTCAAAGGTATTTTTAAATAAACATGTAAATAAATGAATGAAAAACTGATACGTGAATAAATGACATGGAGGTGTGCATTCCCTACACCTGCTTCACAGGTGAGCCAAACCAGTGTGTTCACATTCTCCACTGTTGTCTAGTTCTGAACAGAAATGGTGCTCTCTAAAAATAAATGACAGTGTGCTGTGATGTTTGCTGACAAAATAATCATCTGAGTTCCACCATTTGTTGCAGACCTGTATGCATCTAATGTCTTAAACCATGTCAAAAGGACTACCACAGACTCATCTTGCCCAGGTCAACACTTATTCCAAAAACTCCCCTCTGGTAAGTGCTTTAGGTCAATTTAAACTGAAGCTAACAGAAACCTAAGCAGTTTCTTGTCAGCAGCCATACCACATACAGTTCAGAACAGGTAATCTACCTGAAGCTAAGCAGGTTTGGACTTGGCCAGTACTTGGATTGGAGACCATCTAGGAAAAGCTTTGGTTATTGCTGGAAGAGGTGTTGGTGAGCCCAGCAGGGGGCGCTTACACTGTGGTCTGTGTGTTGATCCTAACTCTCCAGTTCAGTGACAGGGACACTGTGCTGTAAAAACTGGTGCCATCCTTCAGATGAGACATAAATCTGAGGCCCTATGATCATAAAAGATCTCTGAGCATCTTTCCTGAAGAGAAGGTTGTTTCTTGATGTCCTGGCAAAATTGCCCATCAGGGCCTGGTCATTTAGCCCCCTAATCATCCCCTGTCCTTCATTTGCTAATTTATCTTCTTCACCAGCTAATAATTAATATGTTGAGAATGTACTGGCACAAAATAGCTGTCATTGCATTATTCGGGCAGATACTGCACATTGGTGGTGGCTGAACTGGCCATCCCCTCATGTAAAGCACTTTGAGTGTATTGAAAATTACTATATAAATGTAATGTCTTATCTCTTGCAAACCTGTAATTTAGTCTGTTTCCAACTGCGATCACTGCCGCCAAAGGAGCTACCTCACACCATTTTGGAAGAACAGCTTGTCCAAGGATGGCAAGGGCGAATATTAGGAGCAAGGATAAATACAAGGTGGAAATGATTCAAAACTGTCCAGCCTTAATTGCTTTTTAAAGTTGAAAGAACCATCTCATCTCATGTCAAGTTATGGCGAGTTTAGGTATTATAGCATTTTGGGTATGGCAGAGATGTTTGCTGATGACATTCTGATCTGTAACAATAGTAGGGAGCAGGTTGAGGAGACCCTGGAGAGGTGGAGATATGCTCTAGAGAGGAGAGGAAGGAAGGCCAGTAGGAACAAGACAGAGTACATGTGTGTAAATGAGAGGGAGGTCAGTGGAATGGTGAGGATGCAGGGAGTAGAGCTGGCAAAGGTGGATCAGTTTAAATACTTGGGATCAACAGTACAGAGTAATGGGGATTGTGGATGAGAGGTGAAAAAGAGAGTGCAGGCAGGGTGGAATAGGTGTAGAAGAGTGTCAGGAGTAATTTGTGACAGATGGATATCAGCAAGAGTGAAAGGGAAGGTCTACAGGACATTAGTGAGACCAGCTATGTTATATGGGTTGTGGACAGTGGCACTGATCAGAAAGTAGGAGACAGAGCTGAAGTTAGCAGAGTTAAAGATGCTAAGATTTGCATTAGGGGTGACGAGGATGGACAGGATTGAGTACATTAGAGGGTCAGCTCAAGTTGCATGGTTGGGAGACAAAGTCAGAGAGGCGAGATTGTGTTGGTTTGAACATGTGCAGAGGAGAGATGCTGAATATATTGGGAGAAGGATGCTAAGGATAGAGCTGCCAGGGAAGAGGAAAAGAGGAAGGCCTAAGAGGAGGTTTATGGATGTGGTTAGAGAGGACATATAGATGATGGGTGTAACAGAACAAGATGCAGAGGACAGAAAGATATGTAAGAAGATGATCCGCTGTGGCAACCCCTAAAGGGAGCAGCCGAAAGAAGAAGAAGAAGAGAACTGGCACTAAGCCTCCTATTTCAGATGTTATTTAATGCTTGACAGGTTATATCTGATGTGCTCAAATGTGGAAAAAACAGGCAGGGGTCAGGAGGCTTATGAGAGTATGACATACTATAAAGGTTAGCACATTATAATTACAGAGGAAATATTACAATCCAGATTTTGAAATGCTGTTTAAATTTGTCTACAGTACCAACTAGGAGGGTGCTGCACCAACTTGTTGACACTTACTTTTAAACCCAACAACAGAAATGATTCACTCCATTGCTAACACTCTAAAGATGAGTCATTCTGAACGCTGGTGTCTACAACCAGACAAATTTGGATGGAACACACTTCTAAACAGCATGTTCTTTTTGTGGAGGTAGCAAGCTGGACCTTCTCTATTTGAATGTTAATTCCTTTAAATGTAAACCTGTGGTGCCCTGCGGTGGGCTGGCGTCCTGCCCGGGAATTTGTTCCTGCCTTGCGCCCTGTGCTGGCTGGGATTGGCTCCAGCAGACCCCTGTGACCCTATGTTAGGATATAGCGGGTTGGACGATGACTGACTGACTGTAAACCTGTGGTTCATCTGGACATGTCTTGCCACCTTATGGCCGCCTACAAACATGTTATCGACAGCAGCAGTGCTTTGTTATTCAAGCCAGAAGGTCTTATATGTGTTTGGAGGGGGTTGTTGAATATATATACTTTTTTCTTTTCTTGAGTTTTCCCTTTGGGGACAAATAAAGTATATCTAATTTAAAGTAATGTGGGAAATACAGTCTAAAATAAATTAGCATTTCTTTTGGAAGTAGTAAATGTTAAGTTGGCATGTGGAATAAATGTGGTGCACGCTCATAAAGAAACTCCAGTGTTTCTCAGTTTAAGAAGCAGAGAGGGACTCATTTACATCAAATTACATGTCAGTTGCCATAGTGATTGTCTGATTCTTAGACCCAAGTGCATCTTTAGTTTTTATAAGAAGATTTTACAGGCAAAATATTACAATGTTTTTTCCTTTTACATGTATTTAACCTTATTGACTAACAGAAGTTTTACTGACAATATTTGTAAACTGCTTTTAAATTTTAGAAGTTATAGGTTTTATTTAACACACTTATTTTTGTGGGATTTCTGAAAAATTTATAACACGTAAACTGTTATTACCAGAAAATAATTATTTTTACTTTTTATCTACTTTATTTATTTATTTTTATTTACTGACCCTTCCTTTTATGGAAGAATCCTGAGAATGACACAATGTATAGAATGTGTAATTATGAGTGAATTAAAATTACTTAAAAGCTTAATGCTTAAAGCTTAGTAAAAAGCTAACAATACAAACACACCTAGTGATTGAGTAGGTCTTATTAATATAAAGTGGTAACAGTAATTTCAAATGAGCATCTTTTCTTCAGATTAATGAGTGCCCCATGACACTAATGCCTCCAAGCTCTAGTCAGTTGGCTCTGTTGCACCATCCCCAGTATGGGGGCTCAGACTCTTTCTTTGCAATGCTGTAGTAGGATATAAATCTGTTAATAATGAAACAGGAAAGAAGAAACAAGGCACCTTTTTAAATGGAGCTTGCTATACATCACAGTAAATCCAGGGGAGCATTTAAATGGTTGCTATCATAGCTAAAGTGAAAGGTAAATCTTCATATTTTGAAATGTATTTGCAGTCAAAGGAATCCCTCAGCGCCCCAAACAAATCATTTGCTCACCAGCTCTTGGTCTATTATGACTATAAACTGAACCCTTCAGTCTTGGAGCATTTATTGTGGGATGCTTATGATTAAATTTTTCTATGCTTTAATAGTCATCACGGACCGCTCCCATACTCTCAGAGAAAAAATTCAATTGAGAGCATGGATTTTAGAAGACAGATTGCACCCAAGTTCTAGGTAGGAAGAGAGGAGGTTCTCAACTATTTCCTCGTAGTTTTCCACCTTTGTTTTCCCAAGAAAATTGTGGCACACACTTTGAAATTCCTCCTAAGCTCTTTCTTGACCTCACACATCTTGAATTTGCACTTTGGCTACATGTTAGCTGGTTAAGATAATTGAGGAATAAACATGATTTTGCATATTTCTGTACAAACCGTTTAAACAACTTTGTCTCTTCTGCACAATAGAAAGGCACTTCTCTAACTTTCTAAATATAAATGTCTGGCTATTTTAAAGGAATAACAACAGAGAAAAGACAATACTGATTGAGGGCAAAAAGTTCGTAGCAAATACTTGATTGTGGGTTGTTTCCATGAAAGCATGAGGAAGAATGTAGTTTTTCAGCTTAAAATATGCTTCAAATAAAAATCTGTGCATTTAAAATACTTATTCTATATATCAAACATAACTTAATTTTAAAAAAAAATCAACAATTGTTTTCAAAACAGCATTTTTCACTAAATCTGATATCTCCAAGAAACAGTATGTGGTAAAGAAATTCCAGTTTCAGAACTGGATTCAGCACATCTAAATCTATAAAATACACAACTTTGCACAGGAGGAGCTGGGATCAGACCAGTGTGATTTCTTTACTACTCTTGGTAAAGACAGTATTGATGTGATATACATTTATTTTCTTTTTTAACGATAATCTTGCATATTTACTTCTTTCTAATACTATTTGAGGTTTTCGAGGTCACAGATTTAATTTATGTTATTAATTAATGTGAATTGTTCCATTTAAAGGTGGTTAAAATAATTTTTTGTCTTCCTGTGGTGCTGTTGAAATTCTGTACACATTTTAATATTTTGTTTATGTATTTCTAAGGAGTTGCTATGGAGTGGCACTCAGATCAATGGGTATAAAGTTTAGGCCCTTATGAGTTTGCAGTGTGGAGGACCACCAGCTTCCCATGCCAGTCCTCACCCCTGGGCCGCCAGGAGGAGCTCTCCCGACAGCAGGATCGTGTCCCGAGGTCCAGCAGGGCCTTATGGACTTTATAGTATTTATATGCAGCCCTGTTGGATACCTTGGGGACCACCAGGAGTCGCTGTGGGGGGGCTTATGGGCTCTGTGATGCCTTATGACCCGGGAGTACGTCACGGTCACGTGACGTGAAGGAATGTCGTGCTCCCGGGTTAAAGTAATGGATTAATTGCCCTGACCCGGAAGGAGTAAGGAACTGTGGACTGCTGGGACAGGAACACCTCCGGGTCAGGGGCTATTAAAGGACGAAGGCTCAGTCCAGACGCTGAACTGTGCTGGGAGGGAGAGGAGCAAAGTGTCTGGGCGAGGAGGAGTGATTAGTGTACTGTGTTAGAATTAGTGTTTTTCTATGAGTAGTGTGGAAGGTGCTTGGTGCACTGAAAAGAATAATAAAAGTCTTGGACTTTTACCTGATGTCTGGAGTTGTACCTGAGGGTTCAAGGGAGCACTAGCGCCCCCTACTTCCACAGCAGATATGAACTAAACAGTAAGTGCGAGTGTGTTATGATTTAATTTCTTTATACATTTTTTCACTTTTTTCCATTATTTTTCTTAGACGTTGTCAAACACTTATCTGTGAACTACTCAACCATTTACCCATTTGCAGCCAGGGCATAATATACAGGTGGCTGCCTCAAACTTTCTTGATGTCTCTCGCTCGTCCATATGACAACGTTTAGCTTCATTTAAGAGTATGAAGGCTGTTGAATCATATTGAGATGATTTTATTTGAAGATGTTTCATATTATAATTTTTTTTACACAATGCCATGTTGTCTTTTTATGGGTGCTGTCATTTTGCTAGCTGTAATACTATTAGAGCAGGGGTGCCCAACACCGATCCTGGAAGGCCACAGTGGCTACAGGTTTTTATTCTAACCTCTTTCTTAATTAGTGACCAGTTATTGCTTCTAATTAATTTAATTTATTTGATTTGCTATTTAAGACTCATACCCTTTAAGTCGGGGTGAGCAACGTTGGTCCTGGAAGGCTGCAGCGGCTGTAGATTTTTGATCCAACCCAGTTGCTTCATGAGAAATCATTTATTGCTAATGAAGCCCTTAATGTTCAATGAACATTTTTCTGCATCATTTTATCTGTCTCCCTTGCCTTATTTGCTTATTTTAGTCTTAAACTGCTGTATTCACTTTAATCCTGTGTGTATTCATCATGCACTATTTGGTTTAATAACATACTTAGAAGGAAGCTAAAGAGAAAACAGTGAAGAGCTGTTTTAGGCTTCAAATCATTTGGATAATATCCTTAGAAAGGAAAAAAATCTATGATTTATGCCTGACCTGACACTGCAGAGTGAAAAAACTAACAAGCCGTAAAATTAAATAAAGTCTGTTATTGACAAGGATTGTTTTCTAATTGATCGACTCAGTTGGAACAAAAACCTGCAGCCACTGCAGTCCTCCATTAATTATCCCTGGGATAGAGGGTATAAAGGTTGGCTCAATAGCTTCCTAGTTATCAGAGTATGTGTATAGAAATCCTGATTGTTATTAGTGCATTTTGTTTCGCAATCTCCTGGTTAGAACCCTTTGCTTTGATTTTTTTTTCTGTCTTTTTAGAACTTTAGACTAGACATACTGATCAACTTTGATTTTTGGTTAACAAACTTTGTGTGACTTTTGACAATGTGTCTTCTGTAGATTCTCATTGTAAACCTTTGTTTCAGTTCTTTCTGTAGTAGAATAATATGTTTATTGTTTTTGCATTGACTAGAAGTTCAGATTTAGTTTTAGTTCTGACACTAGGCTTGATTGACTTTTCCAGTTACAATCAATCTTATTTTTGACTTCACGAATCCCATCTTTCTGCCAGTCCTTTACCTTTCTGCCCTTGTTGCCTGCTGATTTCACCTACAACATTCAGTACAACAGTATGAAGGCAACCACTTGGGGGCTTACTGGTGTTGTGGGTGTTAACGTCTTCATCATTTGACACTGCTAGGGCTCATACAGTTATCTTAATCTACACTTACAAGGTGTGTGTGAATGTCAGCCGAATGTTTTCCTTTATAAGAAACTAGCAAAATACCCGCGCTTCGCTGCGGAGAAGTAGTGTGTTAAAGAAGTTATAAAAAAGAAAAGGAAACATTTTAAAATGATTGTCAATGTAATTGTTTTGTCACTGTTATGAGTGTTGCTGTCATCAAGAATTTGATTATCATTATTTCTTTCAATCAGGTTTGTATTTGGAGAATGTGTTGTGTTCAAGTTATATTCTGTGTTTGTCAACCGTTGTAAAGATAACAGGTTTCATTCATCGAAGTGTTTACTACCCAAATCGGTACTCGTGAATCTAAGATGTTTAACAGGCATTCCCGGTATTAAGTTGTAGATTTGCCTGCAAATATTTAGAGGTAGCGTGTCTATGAACTTAATTTAAACTTAAGCTTTACACCTTGCTTTCCTATTGATATGTCTTCAAAGGCTTGTTCAGATTCTGAGGGTTGTTCCTTTCTTATGGCATCAATAAACAGCTCGTCTTTCTCTTTATCTGAGACATCACACACTGCAAGCACGGGTTTACCTCTCCCAGTCCTGCAAAGTCAGTTCACGTGAGCTGCTCGGAGTACATGCATCAAAGCTTCTCAGCTATGCTTGTGCTATCTTGTGCGATCTCGCGATGTCCACGGCTTTATTTAATGTTAGCTCAGACCCGGCACTTAAAAGTTTCTCTCGCACTTTTGCTGAGTTTGTGCCAAACACTATTCTATCCCTGACCATCTCATCTTCGTTTGCATAAGCACAGTCCTTCACCAACAATTTTAACTCCGTTACAAAGTGATGAAAACTCATGTTTATACCCTGCATCCTCTCATTAAACTTGTATCTCACGAATATCGTATTCGTCTTAGGCATGACAAACGCCAGCGGCAGCGGGTCTATGAACCTAATTTAAAGTTAAGCTTTACACCCTGCTTTCCTATTCGTTTGCATAAGCACAGTCCTTCACCAGCAATTTTAACTCCGTTACAAAGTGATGAAAACTCATGTTTATACCCTGCATCCTCTCATTAAACTTGTATCTCACGAATATCGTATTCGTCTTAGGCATGACAAACGCCAGCGGCAGCGGGTCTATGAACCTAATTTAAAGTTAAGCTTTACACCCTGCTTTCCTATTCGTTTGCATAAGCACAGTCCTTCACCAGCAATTATAACTCTGTTACAAAGTGGTCAAAAGTCTCGTTTATACCCTGCGTCCTCTCATTAAACTTGTATCTCGCGAATATTGTATTCGTCGTAGGCATGATAAATGCCAGCGGCAGCCTCTCTATGAACTTAATTTAAACTTAAGGTTTACACCATGTTTTGTTTCCGCAGTAGCTGCACTTATGAATATGTTTGTATGCATCACTCGATTTGTATTCTTTTGCTGCCTTCTCAATTGCGTAATGCGTTTTTTGAACAGGTTTCATTCATCGAAGTGATCACTACCCAAATCGGTACTCGTGAATCTAAGATGCTTAACAGGCATTCCCGGTATTAAGTTGTGGATTTGCCTGCGAATATTTAGCGGCAGCGTGTTTATGAATGTAATTTAAACTTAAGCTTTACACCTTGCTTTCCTATTGATATGTGTACAAAGGCTTGTTCAGCGTCAGAGGGTTGTTCGTTTCCTACTGCATCAATAAGCAGCTCGTCTTCATCTTTATCTGAGACATCACACACTGCATGCAACGGGTTTACCTTTCCCAGTTCTGCAAAGTCAATTCACTTGAGCCGCTCGGAGTATATGCGTCGAAGGTTCTCAGCTGTGCTTGTGCTATCTCATGCGATGTTGCTAAGTCCACGGCTTTATTTAATGTTAGCTCAGACCCAGCACTTAAAAATTTTTCTCACACTTTCGCTGAGTTTGTGCATAACACTAGTCTATCCCTGACCATCTCATTTTTGTTTGCATAAGTACAGTCCTTCACCCGCAAATATTTCGGGGCAGCGTGTCTATTGGATAGCTGCTGACGGATGACCTTATATAGGCAGGCACTACACGAGAGGCGTGACGATGAGGGACGCAACTCCACCTCACACGGCGACCGAGCTGCAGGCTATAGCCGTATATATGTACGTAAGTAGGTTCCAGTTATGACCATTACGCGTAGAATTTCAAAATAAAACCTGCCTAACTTTTGTAAGTAAGCTGTAAGGAATGAGCCTGCCAAATTTTAGCCTTCTACCTACACAGGAAGTTGGAGAATTGGTGATGAGTCAGTGAGTGAGTGAGTGAGTCAGTCAGTCTGTCAGTGAGGGCTTTGCCTTTTATTAATATAGATTCAATCACCAAATATTATTTAAATGGCATGATCTTCTCAACCATCTCATCATAATAAATTGTTAACATGTGACTGAGAGGGTAAGATAATCTTTCAAATATTAGACTAACAGATTAAACTACTAGTTACGGTGACTAATTACAGTTCATCGTATTCAATGTTGTTGGCTGTTTCTTGGGAATTCCATTATGCTAATTTCTTTCTACTTCTTATTCAATTTCAATGTGTTCCGTAGAACAAATAGAATTTCACAGGGATCAAACGCTGTAGTAAGCACAGCAGTAGACATCTTTTATGGTCTTTCTTTTAAGAGCTGGCTGAACATTAAACAGTAACATACAGATATCTGTGTTTTCAACATGGAGAGAACAATGCCAGAATCAAAACCACAACATAAAGGAGAAGTCAGAAGTAATAAGTAGTAGTTTTTGTTTTTTAGCTATTCAAATGTGTTTCTTTTAAGAAGGTCAAATTTTTCACACTTTGTTTTGTATGATGCAGTCTTTTATAGCATAGACATGCTAAAATCAGGCGATGCCCTTCTATATGTCATTTACAGAATAAAAAGAATCAAAGCAAGAAGTAAAAATGGATAATACTGTATATCAAAACAAAACAGAAACATCAGATATTAAATGTGAATACATTCTTGAAGGCGAAAGAGTTGCCCAGCCAACCTAACATGTACAGTAAATCATGGAGATGGTGGAGGAGCCAGGAGAAAACTCACAGGGATGCGGTGACAACCTGCAAACTTCACGTTGATACAGACCGTGCTGGACGGAGAACTTTAAGTCCTAGAAATGTGAGGCAGCACAGCAAAACACTACACCAACAAACCTCCCACTGATGATAGTGCTTCACACTACAGTTGTATAATTCATTGTCAATGAAAAGCTTTAGTTCTTTAATTTTAAATTTATCCCCATTAGCTTATGATTCACCTTACTAATTTACATTTCAATATAATAAAAGCAGTACTTGGATTGCAATTGTATGGCTGCCCTGGTCTTGAATCTCTTCAAGCCATTTTATATAAAAGCACCTTTTAAATGTGCAAATGTCAGCTTAAGCATTTCTCATTTTGATTTTGATAAAGCACTAATTACTTGGATTACACTGCACTTTTGTAACACTGGAACCCTGACTCAGATATGCACTGGCTCTCCAAAAAACAGAAATTAATTTGCTGGTAAAAAAAATGGATGGTGCACTTTATAGAACTGTTTATTCCTTTGTTTTTTAGTCACTGTGGATAAAATGGAATAACAGAACTAAACTCACACAAAGGTGAGCTGCCCTTAACATGTCTCTTAATATTCTCAAGATGAATTCACAACTATGAATGAATTATGAGTAAAGCCTCTGTAGCATGAGAACTCTACTTAGAAGAAGATGATTTAAACTTGGCATTAATGTTCTTAGCGGTCTCTGACCTTTACTCATCTGAGGGACTCTAGTAAGATTTATTTGCAAATTTTACTAAAGGATGGACTGCCACAATAAGTTCATTTGCTTTTCATACATCAGCTTGGCTTAGTAATTTTACATCTTTCTGTTAGGCAAGGAATGTGAGAAAAAAAATTAGGCCTGAAAAAAAAAGGCTTTTAGTTCTTCAGCCTGCCTTGTCTCTTTTTGAAACTATAATAAAATTACAGTATTCAGACTTACAATAATCTCCAGAAGCTTGTGTATAGTCCAATTTGTTGTCAACCAGGGCACTACATTGTCATTTATTTTCTGAAAAACAAGTCTGCTTACAGCCTTGGGGTTTGCTCATCATAGTGTTGGTAGTGGTTAAATTACTAGGACAGTAGCCTTGGAGCCCAGGGGAAGAGCATAAATGGCTTTAGATCAAGTGGAGCCAGACATGTAGTCCTTAGAGAAACGGTGGGGATTTTTGCAGCTGGTCTTGAGCAGCTAAAAGGAACCCATGTGAAATTACTTACAACAAAATGTAAAGCACTTGTTTTATCTGATAGGGGGCATTTTTCCTTGCAAGAAAAAAGCTGACTTAGGCTTTTAGCTTTCCATTGGCATATACAGTGCATCCGGAAAGTATTCACAGCGCATCACTTTTTCCACATTTTGCTATGCTACAGCATTATTCCAAAATGGATTAAATTCATTTTTTTCCTCAGAATTCTACACAGAACACCCCATAATGACAATGTGAAAAAAGTTTACTTGAGATTTTTGCAAATTCATTAAAAATAAAAAAATTGAGAAAGCACATGTACATAAGTATTCACAGCCTTTGCCATGAAGCTCAAAACTGAGCTCAGGTGCATCCTGTTTCCCCTGATCATCCTTGAGATGTTTCTGCAGCTTAATTGGAGTCAACCTGTGGTAAATTCAGTTGATTGGACAGGATTTGGAAAGGCACACACCTGTCTATATAAGGTCCCACAGTTGACAGTTCATGTCAGAGCACACACCAAGCATGAAGTCAAAGGAATTGTCTGTAGACCTCTGAGACAGGATTGTCTCGAGGCACAAATTTGGGGAAGGTTATAGAAAAATTTCTGGAAGATGTTGGAAACCGCCAGGACTCTTCCTAGAGCTGGCTGGCAATCTAAACTGAGCGATTAGTAGAAAAGGGCCTTAGTCAGGGAGATGACCAAGAAACTGATGGTCACTCTCTCAGAGCTCCAGAGGTCCTTTGTGGAAAGAGGAGAACCTTCCAGAAGGACAACCATCTATGCAGCAATCCACCAATCAGGCCTTTATGGTAGAGTGGCCAGATGGATGCCACTCCTTAGTAAAAGGCACATGGTATCCCGCCTGGAGTTTGCTAAAAGGCACCTGAAGGACTCTCAGACCATGGGAAACAAAATTCTCTGGTCTGATGAGACAAAGATTGAACTCTTTGGTGTGAATGCCAGGTGTCAAATTTGGAGGAAACCAGGCACCGCTCATCACCAGACCAATACCATCCCTACAGTGAAGCATGGTGGTGGCAGCATCATGCTGTGGGGATGTTTCTCAGCGGCAGGAACTGGGAGACTAGTCAGGATAAAGGGAATGATGACTGCAGCAATGTACAGAGACACATGGATTCCTGGATGAAAACCTGCTCCAGTGCGCTCTTGACCTCAGACTGGGGCGATGGTTCATCTTTCAGCAGGACAACAACTTTAAGCACACAGCCAAGATATCAAACGAGTGGCTTCAGGACAACTCTGTGAATGTCCTTTAGTGTCCCAGCCAGAGACCAGACTTGAATCCGATTGAACATCTCTTGAGGGATCTTAAAATGGCTGTGCACCGACACTTCCCATCCAACCTGGAGCTGGAGAGGTGCTGCAAAGAGGAATGGGCGAAACTGGCCAAGGATAGGTGTGCCAAGCTTGTGGCATCATATTCAAAAAGATTTGAGGCTTAAATCATTGCCAAAGGTGCATCGACAAAGTATTGAGCAAAGGCTGTGAATACTTATGTACATGTGATTTCTCAGTTTTTTTATTTTTAATAAATTTGCAAAAACCTCAAGTAAACTTTTTTCACATTGTCATTATGGGGTGTTGTGTGTAGAATTCTGAGGAAAGAAATTAATTTAATCCATTTTGGAATAAGGCTGTAACATAACAAAATGTGGAAAAAGTGATCCGCTGTGAATACTTTCTGGATGCACTGTACATATACAGTATACCGTGTGTTTATCTAGAATGTATATGTACATTGCAATGCATGCGTGTTAAAGGAGCACCTTCCGGACTTATCAGAGGTATATCATACCATCCTAGGACAAGAGGGGGCACTGTCACTAACCGTGTCATCTCCTATTTACCCCACAACTCCAAGAAGATGCCCTATGAGGGCAACTGAGTCTGCCCCTTCTGGTTAGCATTAAAAAAACCCAGGCTCACTGAAGAGGCATCCGCTGCTAGACTGAGCTGACCACAGAACTGTTCTCCAATCTGACCAAGAAAAATAGCTATCTTTTGTCTACTCAGGGTATTTTCTTTTCATTTGTACCTTATTGATGAGATTGCGCTATCACAGACTGTTTGTTTTCATTTTCTGGAATTAAACTGAACAACACAGCTGGCATCCTATTTTTTCTTTGACATATGTCATTCTCCTGCTCGATGACAACATGTATAATAGTAGCAGTCCCTATTTCAGTGTAGATTATTGTAATAATAACCTCCTTCCCCTTTCATTGCTATTCCCATTTTTATATGGGGTTACTATTTTTTTGAGTAGACTTCTCCATGTAACAACAGAAAGTGCATATATATTGCTGTAATAATCAAATATACTGTATGTGTGTGTGTGTGTATTCATATATATAGGTAATAGAAAAGAATTGTCAGACCTCACTGAATAATGTATCTCAGCTACATATCTTCAGCTGTATTTAGATGTCTGCAGTTAGATGTAATCCATTTAGGAATAAACAGCAATACCTCCGTTAATGCTTCTGATTCTTTCATTGGCATAAGTCAAGTTCTTCATTCATAGATTGTACTCTGCTGCAGATTTTACTGCTGAACATTAGTTTTTAACAGCAGTATTACACATGTTTTTCTCTTAAGTGATAAGTCAAGGACTTTCTACTTATGTGATATTTTAAGTTTGTCTGGACTAAGTTTGTAAGTATTGACAATTTTGTCCATTGAACCATCCTGAAGAGTTTTAAATCAAAAACAACTATCATAAATTTTGTCTTTGTCTGTTAATGGAATAGCTTAGATCATGAATTATACGTGGATATATACATATGCAGTATATGTGTATATTTTTTACTGTATATATTCTTATAGTGATGTAGATAGATAGATAGATAGATAGATAGATAGATAGATAGATAGATAGATAGAGACATATTGATATACGTAACGATTATTTTAATAACAATGACGCACTCTGAGCATTCATCTAGTAATCCATGGAGGAAAGGCTATTTAAGTCATTTATAACTAGCACCAATAGGAACCATTAGCAACTCAGCAGAGGAAATTAAAGCACAGCCCAGCTCCTCCAGGGGCAAAGACTCAGTGAATCATGTGTTAATGGATTGTCCCTTTTAGAAAATAAATCTCCCAGGGATATCCTATTCGCATCTTGATTTAGCTGATCAGTGTCTCTGAGCACAACCTTTTTTCACTTACAGGCTATCAGATGTCAGTGAACTGCTGACAGTTTTTTTTTTTTTTTCCTGTAGCCGCAAATTTACTTGATAAAGCAAATAAATATCTGTTTTGCTTCGTTAATATGTACAGTACTCTCATCCATGTAATAATCTATTATAAGATTTTGGGCAAGAAGCAATATGAATTCTTGCCAGGTCATTTTCTCTCACACCTACACTTGTCTAATTTAGAGTTGTCAGGCAATCTAAATTTAATATATTTATGAATTTACAGGCAACAAATGGACAGTGATTGGGCTAAGATTAGAGCTCACAGCCATGGGGTCCTGTTGCAGTGTAACAGAAAGTTCAGAATATTCCACCTGATTGCCTTTAGATCCTTGCTGAGGAATTAGCTACAGTAGCTCTCCTTGCTTGTGTTGTTCATCTTTCTTTGTGATTTCCGCTTGTGTTATTTTTTTGGTCATTAGAAAATTTTATTCTGGATTTGTAAAGTTTTTAATTATGGCCATTGTTCTTAGTTTTGATTCGGGTTTATCTTGTCTGTTATTGGACTACCTTCTATCTTGTATCTGGTTTCATTATTTTGTATTTTTTTATAATTTTCAGCTTGGTAACTCTAAATATTTTTGTGTTCTTTGGATGGTTTTGGGGCTTTCTCTTTATTAAATACAGTAATTATTTTTTGGTTTATTTTAGGCCACGGTTTTTTCATCAAAGTATAAGTTCAGCATTTTTCAAGTCAAATTTCTTCACTAACATGTTATATATGCATTTGCTGTGTGAAATTGTGCGTGAAAGTTAAACATTTTCTATACATTTTAAAAATGTATATAGTGTGAAAGCTGGCCCCGGCACAGACAGACGGACAACATTTTTGCACCCAACACACTCTTTATTTACACTATTTACAAAGTAGTCCAAAACACATGCACTCACAAACCCCAGTGCCTTCAGCACCGATTCCCCCAAGTCCAGGCCACACAGTCCTATGTCTCTTTTCTCCTGGCCGCCTCCAGTCCTTCCTCAAGCTCCATCCTTCTGCCTCCCGACTTCCACCGCTGACTGGAGGGAGGCGGCCCCTTTTATGGGAGCCGGATGGGCTCCAGCTGCTTCCCGGCACTTAACGGTGGCCATACCCCTGTGTGGCGGAAGTGCCGGCTGCGCACCCGGAAGCCGTCCATGTCTCCCCGGTCGTCTTCCCCCCGGCACTTCCTGGTGTGGCGGAAGTGCCGGGCTCCCGGGACAATTAGGCACTGGGGCGCCACCTGGCGGTGGCCACGGGTCCCTACAGGGCTGGGCTTCAAAGCCCCCTACCCGAGGCCCCCTGCATAACCAGGACGGACGCCCCCACTCGGTCTAGAGGAGGCACACGCCCTCCTCTGGTCCTCTAAGGCGTCCCGGCCGGGCTCCAGCCCCGGCCGAGGACCACACGGGATTAACTGGCAACGGGGCGCCGCCTGGCGGTGACCACGGGCCCCTACAGGGTAGGGCTTCCATGCCCTCGACCCGTGGCTCCCAACAGAACCAGAACAGATGCCCTCTCGCGGTCTGGAGGAGGCACAAGCCCTCCTCACGTCCTCCTGGGCGTCCCGGCCGGGGACCACAATAGCTTGTCCTGGCATTTATAATGGAAATCATGGAGTACAAGGTGTTATATATATGTGCACTGTGTTATAATTGAATTATAGGGTTCAATTATGTAGCCATGTGCAAGATGAGCTTCATTGCTTTGGTCTGAGAAGTGTAAAAAGATAGAAAACAATAAAAAAAGGAGTGTTGTACTTACCAGCTGTCATCATCTCACTCTAGATATAAAACGAGGCCTGACTGGAAAAACAAAAGCTTAAAACATTTCTGATTTGTCCAGTTTTGATGAAAGAAAGCATGCTTTCCACTTTTCCTTACTTTCTTTATATGTGTGTTATCTACTGCTAATGATCTGCACTTTATTATTGTGGGGGTGAAAGAACCAGGATAAGAAAGAAGTCTTTAGAGATAAGAAATCTCAGAATCAAAGGTGAGCAAGGGGTGAAGTACAATAAAACTAACAAGCCCTAACAGACAAATCTTTTAGGGGACATTAGAGAATCAAAGTCAAAGGATCAGGCAGAGTTTCATATGCCAAAGTAATGAGTAGTGAGGAGCAAACCCCTGGATTTTGGTTTACCTCAAGTTTGGTGAAAACTCGGAAATGTTCAAGAATTTTGGTGAACTTTGCAATATTGAAATCATTCAAGTCAATAAGGAAGGAGAAACTGTACTAATTTTGGGTGGATTATAATGGTGGAGTTGTCTTTTAAGTGTCTTTGAGGGACAGAAAAGTGGACATATTATTACGGCTTGCCATTAACCACTGTGCCACTATGCCTGCACAATATTCAGGGTTTTGTATGTCTCTCTCTCTGTCTCCTCAGCTCCTACTATTACGACTAACACCCACAGTGCCTGTGATACAAGGAATCAGCATGTTATACTTGGGGATTGGCGCTGTCCCTTTTGCTACCTGATCTGTGTTACACAGCAAGGAGCATAACATGCTCAGTTCAGCAGTGAAGACACAACAAACAATGAATCTAAAATAACTCCAGCTAGAATACCAATCGGATAATGACATATTGACATCACACTTCTGTCTATATGCTGTAACGTATTCACTTAACTGTATAGCTGAATGGGCCGTGGAGTAAAGTGTGAGGTGGAATGTGCATATTCAAGTTTTTTTAATCATGTAATTGAACCAGCATATCAGAACTGCACAATTAATCGTGATTACAATTATGCCTGCCTCGATCTGTGGTTAGCGACAATTACTGTACTCAATTTAGTTCTTCTGTTCTCTCAGGTTGAGAATTCTCAGTTATAAACTGCTCTGAACATCAAAAGAGTTCTGTAGTAAAGCACAACTACAGGGCAAGGTGAGCATTGCCCTATCTTGCTAGGATTTCGCGGCAAACCAGGCTTGTTAAGAAAGCAGATTTAACAGGGAGGCAGGCATCCAGCTGCACAAAACTCTTACTTGCATTTCAAACTAAGCGACTGAACTCCAGCTTGTACGAGGATCTGCCACGTTGTGTTGGAACTTTGAAACATGAACCCGTTTTAAATATTTTCAAAAATGTTTAGTAATCCTTGTTGTCTTACATTTTGGTGTATTTATTTTATCCACTTGTTGCCCAAGTGTTGCTAAGCATATATTTTTTTTATTTGTTAGAGATGGCGTCAGGCTTCATCAGCCATAATGACAAGTTCAAAATGACAGCATTTTCATTTTATCAAGATCACAAAGATATAAAACATTTTTGCTTGACACTTCAAGAAGCTGAGTGGCATTTCAACAAGTATCAGTTTAAACTTAATGTGTGTTCATAAAAGTCACCTGAGGTGTGTTTTATGAGGATTGAATAAAAAAATATGTTACCAAGTTCATTTTAAGCTTTTGGGAATATGTAGGAAGAGTGCATGTATAATTTTATTTTAACTCAATGGTTTTTTTTTGTTTTGTTTTCACCCATGACAAATTATTATATTGTGTCACAAGACAGCACTGGTTCCATGTTAAAATTTCCATTCCCATCCTTAAACGGTTGGAAGTCCAGTCTGGCATTGAATGAAGTCACTCCTTTCACTACATTCCACCCATTCCAGTA
Source organism: Polypterus senegalus (assembly GCF_016835505.1). Taxonomy (NCBI): domain Eukaryota; kingdom Metazoa; phylum Chordata; class Cladistia; order Polypteriformes; family Polypteridae; genus Polypterus; species Polypterus senegalus. The sequence goes on from NC_053155.1 coordinate 270,647,453, forward strand.
CCTGAGCTATAAAACCAGCTAAACCCGGAAGAGAGTTGTCACTTGATGTACTATGGAGGTCAAGGATTGTTTTTCAGTAAGATGAATTGCCCTTACATTTTTACCTGGTCACGTACATGCACAATGGGGACAGTTGAAGGGCTCTAGTGTAATTCTACCACCACACCAGGGGTTGGCGCTGTGTCTTAACACTTTTCCCTCTTCCTCCCTCTGCAGACTGGATGAACATTTCTGACATCACTTATGGCCATTTCCTACCAGATTTTGTCTTGAACTCGTCTGAAAAGATCTTCATATAATTATTTACTTGTTTTTTCTATTTGCTTATGATTTATCTTCATTACATGTTGTTTTCCTAGGCTGCAACTCCAACTCTCCTCATGACTTATCAGAATGTATTTTTCAATGATTTCTTGCTAGTTCTTTAGTTCAGGTGATGTTAGGCTGTTTTTTCTCCAGTTGCTTTATAGCTTGATGGCCATGACTACTTTGATTAATGATCAGTTCCAGGAATTAGACACTGTTAGAATTCCAAGGCTCAAGATTATCAGTTGCAAAATGAATGGATGAGCAACATCCCAACATAGCTTGCAAGCTTAAGGTCAGTAAGCTAGCAATATGGAGAATAGAGCTGAGCTTGTCTCAAACCCGCTTGTCATTTGGCCAGGCTAAGCCTGCCCAATATTATGTCAAACTGCTGTTGAGTAACATTGTTAGCTTTTAATGTAGTGATTACCTGTAGTGACAGTGTAGTATTTTGGCCATAGCCAATTCATTCTTGTAATTTGTTTATTGCTTTAAAGTACATTTAAAAATATTATTTTGTTACCCTTTAATTTCCTTGTTTATGTGTGGCTGTGAATATGTCATGTAACTGTGCTCTGGTCATCAATTATGTCATGGCTTCCACCAGTATAGATACAGCAGCATTTGGTTTACACTTTATCCCTTGATTGGATAAATCTATTGTGCTTCGATTGCTAGTGTAGTCAGCTTATATAACGAGTAGGCCCTAGAGTCTTGTTTCTTTTTGGATTTTTGAACTCCTTTTTCATTTTTGACTCAGATTCTCATTATGTCCTTGGTGTCTGTTACTTTGGCTCTAACCCCACTTTGTCGTTTGATTGCAATTTCCTGCTAAATGCTGTCATCTCCTGATTGTTTTTGTGCTCACACATATCCTTCAATACGAGTGTGTTATAAGAGATTTTCTGTGCTTTATCACACCATGGCCCCCCACTAGTATTTTGCACGCAACTATAAACAGTACAACGTTTGCGTAGCAGTAGCATCCACAGGAGCATGCGTCACGTCGCATAAAGTATAAACCTGGCCTAATGTAACAACCAAACAAAACTGCCAAGCAAATGGCTAGACATACAGTGTATATAGTGACTGTCATAGTGACTGTCATATATGTGTAGAGGGTAAGGATGCTACCTGACAGCACTTGGACTCTGGTTTGGTTCCTGGCTACAGTAATTATAAAACACCAGTAACGGCGTACTGCACGATAACATGCAGTGAATACACTTGACTTGAGCATTCATACTCTTTCACTGTACATTTAGCATTCATTTGCTCAGAGGTTGATGCGCTTTCTGCTTCCTGAGCAGCTCATGTTTTCTCCACCCTAGTGGCCCGCTGCTTCTCTTTCTTCATTAGTATCTTTTCGCGTTAAAACTGATTAAGTTAGTTTTTGTGTTGCAATTAATTAATTACATTTTCTTTCATTTTTAACTTAAGCTGGCACTTAAGTCTTCAATCTTCAAAAGATATAAACAGGTAGGGGAAGTGACCGCGAAGGTGGTAGGGAATGAGAACAGCGCCCATACGCATGCGCCGCACGGCCACCCTGCTGTGTGCTGCCGAGAGTTGATTCTACAATAAACTAAAATAAAAATAAAAAGAGTATTAAAAATCATCACCTCAAAAGCGGATAGTAGACGCCACGTAGTATATGTGTACTAAATTTCAAGTCAATAGGTGAAATGGTTTGCGAGCTACAGGTGATTTAAAATCCTTGGACAGACAAACGAACAGCAACGGTAGCGTATTATATAAGAAGATTGTCCTGTAAACCACTTGATTCATTTATCCATGCTTATTCCAGTTCAGAGTTGTAAGGGCTGGTGGCTATCCCATCTCCTTCGGGCTACCATGCAGGTCATAGAACTAGATGGGTTACCAGTACATCACAGGGTCAACTCATGCACAAAAGGTAATTGACAAAAACAGTGGACAATTACGCAAACATGGAAGGTACGTAGAACACAAAGTGATGTGGAGAAAAATACCTATGCTGACATGGGGAAGGTGTGCAAATGAAAACAGGAAGTTTTCATAGTCGTACTTTTTTCTGAACCCTGGTCCTTAAAGTTATGGGTGCTGCTTCCAGATTAGATGTCTGCCATACTTCTGTTGGTAAACATAAAAGTGTAATACATAAACTTATACACTTGTTAGTGTTGCTGTCTCACAGATCCAGAGATTGGAACTTGACTCATCTGGGTTCAGTTTCTCTTTGAGTCACTGTCCATGTCAACTTTGTCTGTTTTGCTCATGAGGGTTTTCATTGGATATTCCAATTTCATCTCACATCTCAAAGATATGCAAGTTAGATCGACTGTCTACTCAAAAGTTACCCTGCTGGTGGCATTCACTCTCAATCCTATTAAACACTTGCTAATAATTATTAATATTGTCAGTGCTTCTTTATGTAAAATTCAAAATCTTTTAATTACATTGAAGTTTTATTGATTTATTTTCAGTCAATTCTCCATGTGTTTTCATTTCACTTAAGCCCTGAACCAATTTTTGAATACATTTTCCTTCCCACTGCAACCTTCTTCCAATGACCAGTCTGCCCACATCATTCCTGCTACATCAACAACTCCTACCATGTCAACTAGAATGGCCAGTGACAAGTCCACCTCTGACCACCAGTGCTGACTGTCCATAACTGAAGTCCAAGTAAGGTGACAACTGAGAAAGCTATACACAGGAAAAGCTTTGGGACCAGATGGAGTCAGTCCTTGAGTTCTTAAGGCCTGTGCTGATGAACTTTGTGGTGTCTGTCCCTATGGCTTCAGAAAGTGCCACTGCTGTGGAAAGCATCCTGCATTGTTCATGTTCCTAAAGAAGACAATTGCTTCTTTATTTAATTACTACAGGCCAGTGACACGGCACTTACGTCTCACATCATGAAGACCTTTGAGTCCTGGACTACATTAGTCATCTTGTGGTAGACAACCTGAATCTACCACAGACAAAGATTGAAGTGGAGAATACAATTATCTTTCTGCTCCACAAGTCATATTCTCACCTGGACAAAGCTGGCAGCACTGTAAGGATTATGTTTTTTGATTTCTCCAGTGCCTTCAGTACCATCCAGCCATCCCTGTTAAAGGGTAAACTCAGATATATGCTGGTGGATGAGCCCATGGTGTCCTGAATAATACACTATCTGTCAATGCAGACTGCAGTTTGTGAAACTCTAGGACTGTGTTCCTGGTATGGATTTGAACAAAACTGGACCACCACAAGAAACAGTCCTGTCTCCTTTTCTCTTCACTCTGTACACCTCAGACTATAAATATAACACCAGGGGCCTCATGCATAACACCGTGCGTAGAATTCGCACTATAACATGACGTAAGCATAAAAGCTGAAATGTGCTTATGCACAGAAAAATCTAGATACAGGAATCTATGCGTTCGCCAACTTCTGTGTTCTTCCGCTACATAAATCCCGGTCAGCGTGAAAAGTAACGCTCAAGCACGCGCCTGCTGTCCCGCCCCAACTCCTCCCAGAATTACACTTCTTTGAATATGCAAATCAATATAAATAGCCCTTAAGCTCAGGGCAAAATGAGAGGGAAAATGGAAGAATTTCAGCGAGGGAAGGAAAAACGTACTATTTGTTGATGTAAACAACAAAAGGAAGCTGATTGTGTGACATAGCGTGTCTGAGAAACTCGAAAGCTCAAGTTCACAAAGTCGCACATTTCACGAAATAAAAAAGTTGTCACATATCAAAGTTGCCATGAAAAGGCGAGTTGTAACCTACCGTCTGAGTGTCATATGAAAGCTTATTAGGGCACAGACAAAAAAAAATAGGCACACAGTGGGGGAAAAAAGCACGAAATGTCAACTTTAATCTCGAAATTTCCACTTTAATCACGTAGTTTATTTTGTCATTAAAATAGACAAAAACTTCATCTTAAAATCGTTTAATTAACTAGTTTCTCAAATCACATCATAAGTAAAGTAGCACGTTAAATGCTTTGTTTTGTATTTGATCTTCTATGTGCTCTGTGTGTGTGAATCACTACTTGCTTCTTAAACGGGCTCTCTTCCTCCAACTGGACACAGAATCCATTACATTCGTGATATTACAGCTCTCTGAATAACTAAAATACTGAGATGTATACGTGATATGATTTTCTAATAGGAGTTAAACATGTTATTAAACATGGAAACACAGTGGCTCAATGATTGTGCACGACCTTCAATGAAATAATTTATTGCAGCAGTACTCAGGGGCGGCTCTAGGCTCATGGCGGCCCTGGGCAGAGAAAGAATCGGTGGCCCCTTCGCCCACCAATGTCAATATGGTATCTTATGCATGGCGGATGGCCACGTCCGTTGCAGACACTGCATAGCCGCCTCGTGCTCATGACACAAGCGTTTAACTTTTTTCGAAATTTGCCGCTGCATTTTTAGCTGTGTTGTTATTTTCTCTTTCTGTTTTATATTCAATATATATTGGCGTGGCGGCTCCTGGGATTTGGCGGCCTTGTGCAGGTGCAAACTGTGCCACTGCAGTACTGTCTCTTTCAAACGTACTAACCTCCAACTCCTGTCCTTACTTTTCTTTCTCCAAGTAACCAATCGCCACACAATCAGCTCTGTAATAGACGTTAAGCCATCTGTAAGCTTAGCGCCGATTCTTCAAAACTTTTAAGAAACATTGAAATTTCTTCGTAGTACATGTTTAATTATTCTATCCTTCACACCAGTCCCAGTGAAGCATACAGTGCGAGGCAGCAACAGCCTTTAATTATTAACAATATAGATTATTTAAATGAAGTTAAAAGTTTTATCTGTATAATATAATAAACATATTTTGCTGCATTTCATCTTAAAAATGATATCATTTTCATATGTAAATACGCGCTTTATAAAGTGGCTCAGGTTGTGCAATATTATAACTGTAGTAAAAAATTTACAGAGAGGTAATTCTACTTATAAGTACAGATAGTTCTACAAGTAACACTTGATTGAGTGCGTTTAGAGCTCTTGGGATGAAACTCTTTCTGAACTGCGAGGTCCGTACAGGAAAGGTCTGAAGCGTTTGCCGTGTGAGAAACAGTTCAAATATAAAGCATGGCTGAGGCAGCGTTTGCTTGATGCCGTATGTCGATAATTCTCTTTCCGATCAGCTGCTCCGAGTGGTGCAGCGAGAGTAATATGGAAAAGATCATCTGCTGTGGCAACTCCAAACGGGAGCAGCTGAAAGAAGTAAAATAAGGTGCAGTGAGAGTTAAAGTGCTAAAGCAGCTATGGTATTTGGAATAGTGTGACCATTCCGTGGACCATTATATTGTTGCTGGTTAATTACAATGAGAAGCATTAAACTAATAAACAATATGTGGCTAATTTCAGTGTATTTATAAAGCCGCGTCAGGAAAAGAAAGGATAAACACACAGGAACAGTAGCACTGCTTTGACACTGGGTGCTGCCAGTCTGCAAAACCAAGCGGAGAACTTGCATATGACAGGGTATGAGGTACTGTGGAAATGTGCGTGGCTTTACGCTAAGCTTAGGTTTTATACATCGCGATTTGAACGTGGAAACGTTCTTACGCAACATTTCTGTGCGTACGCACCGTTTATACATGATGTCCGAGGTGATGTCATTTGCAGAAATTCTCAGATGATTCTGCACTGATGGGGTGTATTGACAAGGTGGGTGAGAAAGAATATAGGAGTCAGATAGAGAACTTTGCTTCTTGATGCAAGGAAAATTTTAACATCAGAGTATCTTAACTGCTGATTGACTCTCACCGCACCAAAAAGCTTCTATGTTTGGTCACTATTCAAAGAATGGATGTAGAGTTGGTCCACTGTTACAAGTATTTCTACATTAATGACAGGTTGGACTTGTATTGGAACCCACAGGAACTACTATATACAAGAAAGGGCAGAGCAGGCTCTTTTTCCTTAGGAGACTGTGTTCCTTTAATGTGGGAAAGAAACATCCATCACATCTTTTATAATGCTCTGATGGCCAGTGCAATTTTCTTTGCTGTGATGTGCTGGGTTGGTAACATCACTTCAAGTGAAGCTCATCGAATCAACAAGCTAATTAAAACAGCAGGCTCAGTTATAGGATGCACTCTCAACCCCCCGGAGGTCGTAGCAAAGGAGAGAATTAAAACAAATTTGAGTGCCATTATGAGCAGAGCATCCTCTCTCTGACACAGTAGCAATGAGTAATTTCAGCTAACAAATTATTCAGCAGAAGTGTGTGAAAAAACACAATGGGGGCTCCTTCATACCAATAGCAATACCTCTACATAATGCCTCACTGGGGCTGATACTGCTGAATCAGAAGTTTTCTTTCTTTTGAATTTTCTTCCTTTAGGGTCATTACAGTGTGTGTTCAAACCACAATGTGCATGTGTATATTAATGTATTTACTTACTTATCTAACTATTTATGTATTTATTCATTTAAAAGCTTTAAAAATTCAAATTTCCCCCCAGGAACAAATAAAGTTCTATCTATCTATCTATCTATCTATCTATCTATCTATCTATCTATCTATCTATCTATCTATCTATCTATCTATCTATCTATCTATCTAAGCGCTGACTGATCTTTCTGAGCCCCTCACACACAACACTACTCTTCCATACTGTCATTGTTAGGGTATCACATTCTTATACTGCATTCATTCCAATCCATTTGTAAATGCTTTTACAGGAAATATATGCAACCATTAAAAGTTACTTATAAGACATCTACACACACATTCCTGGATCAATATGAACTGTAATGGGAAAATTTCCTTCTGGTCTGTGTCTTTGACATTTATTCAATTATTAATATTTTTCTATATGGTATGTCACTAAAATATCACAGAGATGTGGATAGTAAATTCTAAATGAGCTGAACGTGTAAACTTCAGAATACCCAGACTGAAAAAAGACAAGATCAGCTTCAGAAAAGATTCAAGGCCTTGTTTACACAACACAAAGCAGCAGAAGGCAACCTCCAAAAACACGTTGTAAGGACAGACCTAAATGCCGAACTTGCACCCATTTGCTGTAAGATACAAAGAGTACTGCATCGTTTTTTTTTAAGGAGTTTAATAAAAAATATTGTGGGCTGCATTTGAGAGATGTGTTAGTATGAAGAACAACAGCTTTGATGAAAGTGCATAAACAGGAAATAACAGCTCAACTATAAACTGATAAATTCCATACAGCTTGTATCATTAAACTTCAATTAAACCTGCTTTGGGGTGAGGCTGATTTTGATTATAGACGTCATTGGAGCTTTTGAGACCTACTGCTGGAGGCAAATTTTGTGAGCCTGAGAATCAGAACATTGAGATGGGTGCAGAATGCTGCTATAGTCACTGTAAATTTAGATATCGGCAATGGAGTTGTTTTGGAGTAACTAGGGAAGTTCTATTACTTAGGCGATATGGTGAGCAGTGACAATGAGGGTGAGAGGTGCATGGAAGAAATTTTGGGAACTATTCTCCATTCTGACTTTTAAAAGGGGCCTCTCTGGAATGTGAGGGAAATGTTATGAAAGCTGCGTGAGCACTAGCATGGTGTACAGGGATGAGACGGCTGATGCAGGCATAACATGAAATGAAACTGGGGATATACAAATGAGAATGATCAGGTGGATGTGTGGGGTTTGATGAAGGGAGAACATGATGGATGCTGAGTTGAAAATGTGGAGGAAATAGGTGATATAATAAGGAGAAACAGTCTACTGTGTTTGGGCACATGAAGCAAAAGGCAGGGGATGATTGGATTAAAATGCGTACCAAGATGAAAGTCAGAGGCGATCAGACCCTAAGGGAGGATGAAGAAGACATGGTTAAGAGTGGTGTCAGATAGTATGAAAAGAATGGGCCTCAAAAGGATACCCAGGACTGTAGAAAGTGGAAGAAAAAGATTTGTGGGCATCCAGTTAACATGGGTAAGCTTAGTGATGAATTCAGTGATGATTATGCATTCTTCTTAACTTTTAATATCCTGCAAGCAAGTCCTCCAACTTACAGTGAAAATTTGGGGGTTGGTGGCAGGAAAAAACTCATATTGTTCCAGTGTGGTGCCAAGATGTCACCTGCAACACTCAGGTCCCAATCAATGCTCCCAACCTCTCTCTGACTTCTGGGGATTATGAGTGTGATGGAGGGCCTTGTGCGCCTCAGTGATCTTGAGAGGCATGTTACCTGAAACTGTATGAAAGTTACTGATGACACACTGGGTCAGACAAAGTACAATTCAAAACTACGGTGCTCAAGGTGAGGAAGTAATCTCTATACCATGTTAAACTGTTCAAAACTGTTGAACCTTAGAGTCTCTAAATCAAAACACTGATGAAGACCCTCACATCCAAATCCTACAAAATGAAAGGGAAGCCACTCTTCAATGAATAAACTCTTTTTTCTTTGTGTTAGACATTTTTGAAGTATGTGCACTCCAAACACCTCGCCAGTGTTAGACTTTCCAAAATGTATTTTGGATTCAAGCTGACCTGCGAGAAGTGCCCTCAAACATTTTTGTCAGCCACAGAATTGAAACTCTACTTAACATCTGCTTTCACCAAACTTCAGGAAGTCCCTGAAATTATAATAAACCGATATTCACTAATGTTCTGTTTGGTATTAGTGAACATGCACCCTCAAGGCTATTCTAGCCCCTACTTTCTTTTATTGCATTGCTAATCCTGCAATAATTTCACTCTGCCCTCCATTTTTCAAAAGCTAAAACATTTCTTATGTTATCTCAGACTAGAAAGAGCAATGTTCACTTAACAAGGATTACTGCAACTATTTTATAGAACATTCCGCCTTTTTTGTATATTACTCTATATTGTCAAATTTATCTTATATCCTATAGAATATGGTGGATTTTTTCATGTGTTTAAATGTATACTACAGTATATACATACAGTATATTTAAGTAGTTAGGCACCACAAGAGCTACAGGTGACAAAAAAGACCCTGTCAGCTGCTTGATCGAGACAGGGAACTGTGTGGCCCTGTAAATAAGAAATGTAGTTCTGAGCACAACAGTGGTGGCCATGCCAGGAGCACAAAGGGTTTACTGTTGATATGGTTTTCAGAATTATGCATTTACAGGGAAAATAAAATGGAAATATACATGGTGGAAACTGGCTGGAAGAGCAGGAGCCCCCCGCAGTAGAATAGGGGGTAACAGCAAACTATAGATGACTTGGGATTTCTCTAGTCTTTTAAAGGAGGACTGGAGTCCAGTATTGCAAAGGCACCTGGGTCCACTAGCAGAAGTCTCAGAGATGGAGGACCAGCAGATCCAAATTCTGGCCAAGACCCTGAAGTTATTCCCTCAGCATTCACAGAATTAGTTCTGGGCTGTAGTTGAAAATGCCCTTACAATCACGCTGAAGTTCAACTCTGGTGTTAGAAGGTTCATGGCTAACAAGAGCAAAATTTACAGAGGATGAGATCAAAAAGTTCTAATTCTGTTATTAGGTAGGCAAGTACAGTATGTCGGACAATTGAGCAGACAGACAGATAGGGATGCACATTTATGCTTTGTGGTTCCATTTTATACTTTTTGATATTTGTGTTTATCACTGTTCCTGTGTTATTAATTTGTTAACAAGTACTTTGTTTTCTTTGGTGTTCAATCTGGGTTAGTGGATGTCTAAAGAGTGCCCCTCCATTGTCTTCCTTAGTTGGGATCAGGGAGACATTTTATTTTAATAAGGAGCAAATGTTTTAAGTGTTACAAATTTTTGTTTGCATAGTGCTCTTCACTGAGTGCAGGCACAGAGTGCTGTTAACAATTCTCTGTTAAAATACAAGTATATACTTACTAAATACAGAACTGGTACACATAAAAATAGAGATTTGTTAAAACACATGGAGAACAAGGTAGAAACTGATTAAATATAAATGGAAACCAACAATATCTGTCCATTAATTAAATGGTGAACTATTGTCAGTTGACAATGGAAGAGATTAAAACTATAAAAGAGAAAGTCAAAAATAAATTCAGTAACTGACTGAGTCCTCAAGACCTCGGCCAACTGTCTACCTACCCCCTCTTCTGGACATTCTATAGTGGGGTCTGTGCTGAGTTGTCAAATCTAAAGAAAGGACCCATCTACATGATGATTCCAGTGCTCCTTTACCTTTGATGACTTTTCCATAAGCAGAACAGTGGCACGAAATGCCAAATCAGGACGCTGGAAAAACAAGCAGAATAGAGGAGGGTTAGTATTGGTTTCTAATTATTGTATAACTTAAATTTTTGTACAGATGACTAACAAACAGAAAAGTGGTATGCACAGCTTGTCAGCGGCTCTAGTCAGGGTATACTAAATTTAAGTTGTGAGCCTTCAGCTGGGACTTAAAAGCTGAGACCGATGGGATGTCTTATATTATCAGGCAGACCACTCCATAGCTTTGAGGCCCTGTAACTAAAAGCTCGACCTCAATCCTTGGAATCTTCAGTAGGCCAGATTCATCATCAATTAATTTGTCTATTGTATTTTTGTCTTTGGATCTGACTTCAGACCTCCCCAATTTCTAGACCCTTTGGAACAGTTAACCTTGCAAAACAAACAAATCTATCTCTCTATTATAAAAAAAAACTTGGGACAAGACTTTATTCCTGCGACGAGATGTGATCTTTTGAAGAGAGACACTTTCACGTCCCACGAGATGGGCAAGTCACATCATACTTAAAACCTTTGGAAGCAAGTCCCGTGATACATTTGCAGAGCAGGTTAGAGATAATGGAAGTAGGAAAGTTCGAAAGTCTCAAAACAGTAAAGATAACTTCAGGGCAAACAAAAGGAAAATACTACTCGGTAAGATAACGGAACAGTGAAAAGAGATCGAATAGTGTTTGAGGATGTCTGGGGGAGAAGAGAGACAAGGCAGTGACTTTAAAACATTTCAAGTGCTGCACGAAATGCAGATCACGTGGCATGGGAGCAGCAGCAAGCCAGCAGCTGATCGAGCAAAAAGGAGGTAAAAAACACAACTGTTATTTGTTTCCCATTGTATCACTGTTTAAGAGGGGTTTCGGAGGAGCAAATGCGTCTCCTTGGAGTACATTCAACCTACTTTTTCACAACGATGCATAGTGCTTGGCGAGGTGGGGGGGGCTTAAGGGGTTGTCGAGCGAAGCGAACCCTAGTATATATAAATAAAAAATTCAATGTTTGTCTGTCTGTATGTCTGTCCGCTTTACAACTATTTTTTTTTCTATAATTTGCTTGAACATTCCAGTTGATTTTTATATTGGTTTTTAAAGTTTGTCCTGTTTCACTACCACGTGGACTGAGCCGCTGGGTACAGCTAGTGTATACAGTAATCCCTCCTCGATCGCGGGGGTTGCGTTCCAGACCCCCCCCCGTGATAGGTGAAAATCCGCGAAGTAGAAACCATATGTTTGTATGGTTATTTTTATATATTTTAAGCCCTTATAAACTCTCCCACCCTGTTAACATTATTAGAGCCCTCTAGACATGAAATAACACCCTTTAGTCAAACGTTTAAACTGTGCTCCATTACAAGACAGAGATGGCAGTTCTTTCTCACAATTAAAAGAATGCAAACATATCTTATCTTCAAAGGAGTGCCCGGGAGCAGAGAATGTCAGAGAGAGCGCTCGCTAAGAAAAGCAAACAATCGAAAAATCAATACGTGCTTTTAAGTATACAGAAGCACCACGATAAAGCGGCATTTTGTAGAGGTGCGTCCTTGTCCTCTGTGCAAACAGCCCCTCTGCTCACACCCCCTCCGTCAGGCAAAGAGAGAGAGAGACAGAGAGAAGCAAACAATCAAGCACCGCGGGAAGCATATCTTATATCATTGAGGAGTTTTAGTTAATATGTAATACATGCTCTGATTGGGTAGCTTCTAAGCCATCCGCCAATAGCGTCCCTTGTATGAAATCAACTGGGCAAACAAACTGAGGAAGAATGTAACCTAAATTAAAAGACCCATTGTCTGCAGAAAGCGGCGAACCAGCGAAAAATCCGTGATATATATTTAGATGTGCTTACATTTAAAATCCACGATAGAGTGAAGCCGCTAAAGTCGAAGCGCGATATATCGAGGGATTACTGTATATAAATATGAAGTTAGCTATGAAAGGCACTAATTAAACTTTACCTAGATAGAGCACCAATAAATACTTGAGTGGTACTAAATATATACTCATGAAAGATACTATATTAATTGGTGATAGATAGCAAGGACACTATATAACATGAATGTATAAAAAGACAGGCAATACATAAATCAAAGTAGACCGTCAACTAAATAAATGGAACTAGACAGACATGAAAGGCTGTGGTAAATAAAAATTGTTCACTATGAAAGTCTTTATGTGAATAGAACTACAAAGGAAAGTCACTATGTAGAAGGAAGATAGATAGGAAAGGTACTATATTAAATGTATTCATATTTAAGAAAAGCACCAAATGAACTAAGAAAAGAAGGCTAGGTAATCTTTAAATAAATGGAACTACATAGATTTAAAAGGTGCTATCTAAAATGGGGATATATATGAAAGGCACTATTTAGAAAGGAAATAGATGGTTATAAACGGTTCTATGTAAATGGAACCAGATGTATACAGTATCAAAGGTGCTATGATACAATGATAGATAAAAAAGACAATACTGTAAATAAAATGAATAGATAAATATGACAGACACTATAAAGGGCTATATGGATATGAAAGACACTGTATAATAGATATGAAAGTCAATGGAGACAGAGTAGATAGGTAAGCAATTACATTGTGTGACAGATAGGGGGTGCTATCGTCCCCTTGAACTCTCAGACCAGATGCCAGACACCACATAAAAGTCCAAATGTTGACTTTATTAATTATAATAATGTGCACAAGCACCTCCACCTCCACTATACTTAAATAAATCACAATAACAATAATCAAAAATTCAATTCTCAATCAATAATCCTCCACACCTCCCAGCAGCTCAGTCACCCTTCCTCCCAACTTGGCTCTCTGCTGGGATCTCCCACAGTCTTTTTAAAGTCCTTGACCTGGAAGTGTTTCTCTCTCTGTCCATGTGACTTTATAACACTTCCGGGTCGGGTAAAACTCCTTTTCTTCAGCCCGGAAGTATGTCATTTCCTCTCTCCCCTCGACTGGGAAGTACTTCCGGGCTATAAGGCAAATAGAAGTCCCTGGAGAAGCTGCCGGCCCTATTCCACACTAGATAGAGTTAGATATAAAAGACACTATAGAATATAAGTAGCAATAGATAGTTATTTAAGTACTAGACATTAAGCCCGTTACAATAACGTGCGCTAGAACAGTAGTGCATAAACATTAGTAGGAACAGTCTATATTAAATGGCAAGGGACCTTGTATGTGGCTGTAATATGCGTCACTGTATTTTGTGCCTTTAATTTTCTCTCGCAGTAATACTGGTTTGTACTTCCATAAAATGCCTGTAATTTTCTGTGACAGTAATACAGTGGAACCTTAGTTCACGACCATAATTCGTTCCAAAACCTTGGTCGAAACCTGATTTGGTCGTGAACCGAAGTAATTTCCCCCATAGGATTGTATGTAAATACAATAAATCCGTTTCAGACCGTATGAACTGCATGTAAAAATATATATTTTTAAGTTTTTAAGCACAAATATAGTTAATCATACCATAGAATGCACAGCGTAATAGTAAACTAAATGTAAAAACATTGAATAACACTGAGAAAACCTTGAACAACAGAGAAAAAAGTAACACTGCAAGAGTTTGCACTATAGCGCTATGAACCGCTTGCTAAAAACACTTTTTTTTAATGAGTTTTAAGCACAGGGAAAAAATGAACATTTGAAAAATCCTTAATTTAATAAACAACCAAGAAAAGTAACATTGCAACAATGCACGTGCGCACCTGTGTGTGTGTGTCTCTAGCGCGCCTGTGTGTGTGTGTCTCTCTCTCTCGCACGCGCGCCTGTGTCTCTCTCTCTCTCTCTCTCTCTCTCTCTCTCTCTCTCTGCACAGGGAATGCACAGGGAGAGACTGAACACGTGCGGCCCTGCGCATGTGCTTTTCACCAGAAGACACACACACACGGACACCTGGACGCACACAGGGGTTTTATTAAAGAGGATACACTACATAATAAAAATAGTGATAGATTAAAGAGGTACTATATATAAGGCAAATAGTGATAGATAGATATAAAATGCACTATATCGTAGAAGTAGTTGTACAAAGATCTTAAAGGCACTATATAATATAAATATTGCAACTTCTCTCATCGCACTAAGTACCATAGTTCACTTGTGGTACCGATGTATTTGCGCAAATCTGATAGAGAGGCTGCGGGCTAAAGGGAGGGGGGCAGAGCCCTCCTCACTCACACGCCAGCCCCCATTCGAGTCGATCTACCTCTCGCCACATGTTGGAGTGTACCTTGACTCCACTTAGCTAGCAATACCTATTTGTTCAACAGACATTATCATCTACAGATTGTTAAGGAGTAATGTTTGATTTTTTTGAGAGAGAGATCAGAGCTACGTATGTTTTAGAGGGCAGCTGCTGTTTGCCACAGATATCATAGCCTTTTCTCCCCATATTGGGGATGCTCTCCCATTACAGCTGAAAACGATCAGATACAGTGCCAATGTTTGACATTGGAGCATACCTACCTTCCACTTGGCCAGAATTACATTTCTTTTTATTTTTTTATTGGTTTTTAAAGTTTGTCCCGTTTAACTACTACGTAAGCAGAGCCTCTGGGGACAGCTAGCAAATGATAATAAGTACTTGTTGGTGAAAATGTTCAAGTTAGTCAGACTAAATATAATAATTCCCTGAATGTCTAATTATTGATGCAAAGTTGTTATGACATTTTGTGTGCTTGACTTGAATCATTCTTGTTCATCTTGGTGCATGACTGTGGTGATGTGTTACATGTAGGGTAGACATGCAAGTCAGAATTTCACTGTTCTCTGTACATGTGACAGTATTACTGCTACTGTTACTACTATATACTGTATATTTGATGGGAGGATGAGGGAAGTGCACATACAAGGGGGAGTCAAGCTAAAGTTAGAAAATGGGATTTATTAGAAAATGGAATAAACCTTAACAAAACTAATAACATCATTTCTCAATGTAGTATCCACCCTTCTCAATGCAGTTGTGCCACCTGCTTGAAAGTACCTGGATTCCAGCAGAATAAAAGGTTTTGTTTCAGAGCTGATCCCTGATGTAATCCCACCTCCACGCTGAATGCATCCGTCACTGCTACCACAGACCTCACCACTGTCACACTTCCCTCATACATATCCTGTACCACTCTTACATACTTCTCTGCCATTCCTGACTTCCTCATACAATACCACAATTTTCTCTAGGCACCTTGTCATATGCTTTCTCCAGGTCCACAAAGACACAATGCAACTCCTTATGGCTTTCTCTATACTTCTCCATCAACACCCTCAGAGGAAACACTGCATCTGTTGTGCTCTTTCTTGGCATGAAACCATACTGCTATTCACTAATCATCACCTCTCTTCTTAACATTAATTAACATCTTAGCATTTGTCATGAAGGTGATGTAATAATATTGTGATAAAAATACATAACTAGAAAAAATGATTTGAGAAACCAAAAAATGAGTTTAGAAACCAATTGCTACATTTACTACATGTTAACACTAGTATAGGCAAAATATCAAAAATTCTGTCCAGATGGCCTAAGGGAATATAGGTGGCAGAGATGAAAGGGCAGTCTTGCTGGGGATGGAATGAGACTGAATGGTGCTGAAATGGGACTGGAAAGTAGCAAGGAGTCTGCCTTTCTCATTGGTGCAAGTGGTTCATTAAGGAAGCCAGACAAACAGAAAGACAGGGGTAACAACAAAAAGTTCTCTCTCAGGACTGGAATGAAGCAGATAGTTGGTGTATCTCATTGGTCCAGGAGGTCCATCAAGGAAGCTGGATGAATATAAAGACAGGGGTAACAAACAAACTCTCTGTCTCTTGGCTGCCATATTCAGAAAGAAAATGCTGTCTGTTTACACCACTCCATACATGCAGGGCCATACAGAACCACATTAGACCAAATGCCAATCACCATGACAGAAAGCCACCTGATGGCCCAAGCAAAATGAACTGACTTTTACCCAGGTTATATTAATATTATTTTGCTAAAACTAACATTTACACTTTATCTATTACTTTGGACTTATTATTTACTGTACATTACATATTGAATAGATGTGTAACTTTTTTTCCTGCTTGTGCTAGTGCTCTATCTAATTGCCTGGGGTTATAGATATAGAAAAAAAGGGGAACGTGTAGGGGAGATGGGATTTGGGGCATTCTATTATGGTCTACATAATAGAGCATAAAGGGGAATAGAGTCACACTAGGACTCTCCCACAACAAAACAGCTTTATATGTGAACACCCCTAAAATGGTGAAAAGATAACATAGAATACACTATTACTGTAATGTCCTGTTACTTAAAACCCAGTAAAGAGATTCAAAATATAAATGGTAATCGCTCTTACAAAATATCATTCACAGATAAAGATTGGGCATTGACTCTTTGTTAACAATAACTTTTCAGGTGTAGGGGCCCAAATCAAGACCCAAAATCCCCTTTTATTATCAAAACTGTGAGCAGTAAATGAACAGGTGCGCAGCTGTAACAGTTGAAACCCTGTCTTCAGAACATGAAATCTGGCACGCGTCACTAGCAGAAGGCCTGCAGACTTTCCTGTTTGTCAGCCTGCTGAAAAGAGGGACCTGCTGTCAGTGAATGTAACAACTAGCACTGCATCAATCTGTTTTCTCTCATCCAAAAAGGATTCAGTCGGGTAATCCTCAACAATATCTATGGAAAAGAACAAACCTAATCCCAGCAAGGAAATCTGCCCAGCTGGATGTTATTCAGTTTAAAGCCATTTTTAGGAGTGGAAGATGAATATATTCAGATGCACAGCAGCCTTTGATGTTATTAGTAGGACAGTTCAACGCACATAAATCATCCTTTTAGCCTGCTATGAAACAGTTTCAGCATTCAGATTATGTGTTTGAACATTAATAATTAAAACTCAAATGTACCATTCATTTACTCTTGGAATCCACTGTGATAAAGGCGCTATATAGCGCCTGACCTGGCACAGACTGACACAGAGGCACGTGTAAAATCCAAACAGACTTTATTTTCTTCAGCTGGAGGGCACATCTTCTCCATGAACCCTCCAGCCACAACACAGTCCCAAAAGCACTTAATTTAGACAACACACAACTCTCCACCTTGGCCCCACCACTCCTCCCAGGCAACCTCTTCCTCTTCCTCCCAATTCTGGCTCCTGAGTGGTGGATGCTGGCCCTTTTTATAACCCACCCAGAAGTGCTCCAGGTGTTTGATCACCTGTTGCTAATTGCACTTCCGGGCGGGGCTGTAGAGGTGTCCAGGTTGGCTCCGGGATCCATGCAGCACCCCATGGCGGCCACCCCAGATCCCCACAGGTTTGTGGAGAACTCCATCTCCTATGGTACCCTGTGAGAAACTGAGGCACCATTGTCAACCAGGGAGGCTGCCACAAGCATCCCAGGGGAAGTAGATAGATAGATAGATAGATAGATAGATAGATAGATAGATAGATAGATAGATAGATAGATAGATAGATAGATAGATAGATAGATAGATACTTTATTAATCCCAAGGGGAAATTCACATAATCCAGCAGCAGTATACTGATACAAAGAAACAATATTAAATTAAATAGTAATAAAAATGAAAAAAATTAAAATAAAATTAATGTTAGCATTTACTCCCCCGGGTGGAATTGAAGAGTCGCATAGTGTGGGGAGGAACGATCTCCTCAGTCTGTCAGTGGAGCAAGACAGTGACAAAAGTCTGTCACTGAAGCTACTCCTCTGTCTGGAAATGACACTGTTCAGTGGATGCAGTGGATTATTCATGATTGACTACGTACTTTTAATTGTAAGTACTGAGGAGTCCATGGCTTCTCCCCCGGAACATAAGTAGAAGGGGCGTCCTGGTCGGGCATGGGACCCGGCTGCCCACCACACCACTCATACAAAGGCAGCTTTCATTGTGTTCATTTATTTAACTGATTTTTTTTTTCCAAAGTGACTCGCAAGGATATGATGTGCTAATCTTGAGCCTCAAAAGAGCTCTTATTTTCAAATCTAATTGCTTTATTGCATTCATTCAAACATCCACTTAGTGAGCAAACTTAAGGTCCTCAGGGCCTGAGTGTACACTGCCAGTAAATTAGGCTTGTTGCTTTGTAAACTTTATAAACCCTCAGGTCACATGATCATTGGTTGTGTTACTTATTTAAATTAAAAGATGCCAGAAAGAATCCAAAGCATTCTGCCTAGTGCATAAATGGATTCAAACACATAAGATTAGTTTTGGCTGCCTGCAGGTATTTTTGCCTGAGTTTAGTCAGATGTAAACTTTTAACTCACCCAAGTTTCTCACAATTGGTTAGAAGGCTCATATCTTCTAACCTATGATTGAATAGCTGCATGGGCCATTAATCTGACTCCAATTTATTGTTTTCTGTCTAAAAGACAAACTTTATATGATATCAGTTAGTTACGGTAATATTTCACTTAGCTTGACTTACTATTGTTTGCAAAGCTTTGGTTTATACACCCCTAGAAAGTGAAACAACTAAAGCTTAGAGTCACTTGAGTCACTTTTTATCTGTAACCGTGGGGGTTAAGGCTGTCTAACTTTTCAACATATGAACACTCTATATGAGAACAGGCCACAACCATGCATTCCAGTCCAATCCACTTAATTCTTCTAAAACCATAAAGTCTAGTTTTAAAAGTCCCTAAAGTTCTGCTGTTTACCACACTACTTGGTAACTTATTCCATGGGTCTATGATTCACTGTTAAAAAAAAAAACTTCCTAATGTTTGTGCGCAATTTACCCTTAACAAGTTGCCACCTGCATCCCCGTGTTCTTGCTGAACTCATTTTAAAATAACAGACTCAGTCCACCATACAAATTCTCTTAACTCTTTTAGGGCTAATGTCAACTTTTGTCAACAGCAGGGCTCGAGGTTGGATGTTGACTTTAGTTAACATCCAGGGGTAGAGGGTAATAATCAGCTGTAGATGTCGACAAAACTCACCATCACGTTACGGTAGACCACCTTTGCTAAGAGGACAGTTAGACTCATTGACCTGACATCGAATCCCTGTGTGTGTATGAGGAGCGTAGAGTGAACAACATCTAGAATGGCATTGATGTCGAACAAAAAAGCAAAGAGATTGTGCAAAGCAAAATACTCTTTGGGCATTATTAATTTTTTTTTGCTTTATGCATATTATTGCTATGTCAGACGGACTTATCAAACTCCGATTTTGATGCAAGTGATCTGGAAATCAAAAACAAAAGGCAGGTAGCTGTTTCCTTTCTGGGAAGTGCCTTTCAGAATATAAATGGTTAGACAAACAGGTATGTAGTAAGTATGTAAGCTTGTAAGTATGTTACAGAAGATCTAATGTTTAATGTTAGTTAGTTTTGGGGAACAATATTCAGACCTGGGAGAAAAATGAAAAAATAATTAGCCCTGAAAGAGGTAATACAGTACTTTTAAACATTTCAATCATATTTCCTCTTTATCTTCTTTTGCTTAAACTGAAAAGGCTCGGCTCTATGAATGTTTCTTTATAATTCATCCCCTTTGGCCCTGGAATCGGTCTACTCGCTCATCTCTGGACCTTTTCTACCACTGCTATGTCCTTTATGTAGCCTGGAGGCCAAAACTGTACACAGTAGTCCAGATGAGGTCTCACCAGTGCATTATAAAGCTTGGAACTGGCATGTGTTCTCTTATAAAACCCCAGGGGTAGTCACTATTATTGTGTTAAATAAGTCATTTTTTTATATGCAACCTCTGATATTATGTGCCATTATTTATTGTCAGATTAAAGCTTCAGCTTAACTTAATGTGTGATATATTTAATTCAAAGCCTAATATACTGCAAAAAAATGAAATCTAAGCAAGTAAAAAAATATTTATATTATGACATTAAGTCTAGTTTTCCTCATTATTAGAATTATTGATTTATAAAAACATTTGAAGTTTATGATTATTTAGCTTACTTTAAGAAACCTTGTCAAGTAAAATTTGCTTATGCCAGAGTTTTTGCTAAATAAAAGCAAAACAACTTCCATTTAAAGTTTTTTTTGTCTAGTTTTTGTATATGCATTTTTTGCAATGTAATCACCAATATTAATATTCAGGCTGTAAATCTCTAGGGCTGAATTTCAACATGTGTGCACAGTTAAGGAGGCTATACATTTTCAGCATTAATTACTACGACAGCATGCAGATAACCAGTGCAATAATTGACAATTTATTAATAGCAAACTCAAAATTATATACAGTAACAAAATAGAATACAATTATCAACACAGTGAAATAAAGAACACTACAAATGTACAGACACACATTCTAGAAGACAGCAATACTAATCTTCCCTTTGGCACTTGAAAACTTATCCTTATACACCCTGAAAAGTTAAAGTGAGTCGGATATTAAAGCTCATCCGATGAAGTAATGCGTCGCATTAAAATCTTCAAGAGCTGCCACCAGTTCCATTTGCTGCCAAGAGACACAAACAAAGGGAGGAAGAGGCTGACACTTTAGATACCATAAAACCAACAGTGTTAAGTGACTACAAGTTCATGTTGTTATTTGTCAAGAGTATTTTTCAAAAATAAATCTTTTTATTTGTAAAAATTCTTTGTTTGCCTTTTAATAACCAGTCAAAGGTTCACGGTCATCCTTCCACTTGTGGGCTTTTTTGAAACATTAATATTGTTTTTGCCAGGTCTTCTTGTTGAATGTCTACAAGGCCAAAGCCTACTGTATTTTTTTCTCCAGCCATCTGAAGTTTTTTTGTTTTTGTTTTTTTCTGTTCTCCATGGCCATTGGACCTTACTTTTATTTTGTTAATTAGTATTACCTAATTTTAATTGTTTATTCTGTCTTTTTTCTCTTTCTTCATCATGTAAAGCACTTTGAACTGCATTGTTTGTATGAAAATGTGCTATATAAATAAATGTTGTTGTTGTAGTAGTGAGGAGTGACAGGATCGACGTAAGCCTCTGCAGGGCTACCCAGTGAAGCTTTTGGTCGACTCCTTTGCTCCTTCTGGAGGCCTCACCGTATTTTGCTCTGTTTTATCCTGGGAAAGCATCCCTGGAAATTGATTCATTAACATATATAATTATAGAAAGCTTTTGCATAGATATAATAACAAAAACATACCCATCTAAAAAGAGCCCAAAAAGGATCACCATAACCTTAGCATTAGTTTAAGACCAAACACGCCTATGAAGATATTACACATACCAAAGATATTCATAAATTAATTCATAAATTAAATAGAAAGATCTAAGAAAATATAAAACTGTTTGAATGTCAATTTGGTGAAGTGATAGAATATTTTCAACAGCTGTGATTTTGGGAAGAGGGTCCACTGTTTCTCGCAAGATAAAAAGGAGCTCTTACTTTCATGTAGAGAAAAAGCTGTTTATTGCTGATGCTGATTTTTATGCCATATGCTCCAATTATCTACATACAAAATGGGTGTAATACTTCTATTAATGCTTCTAACTTCAATCATACCCACCATGGGACTGTCAAGAGCTGTCACAGTACCAGCTTCTGAAGTTAATCGAACAGCTAATCATCAGTTTTGCCTTAGGCAATGCCAGTAATTAAATAATGGGGTACAGCCCACACTTTATTTTCCTTATCTTTCTCTGTAGGAAGGGTTTCTGGCCATTTCTTATAAACTAGGAGTCCCAAATCATGTAGTGGCAAAAACACTTCCAAAATTGACAGTTAGAGGTGAATATCATGATCAGACCCCTGCTAGTAAAAGGGCAAACACAGAGTCTTTATAAATAAAAAAGATTTATTTTTCAGAAAACTGCTTGTAACAAGAATGAATCTCAATAGAAGTACATAAAGCAAAAAGGAGTTGCCCGTAACACCAAAGGTATTTCAAAGCAAACAAGTTCCAATACAGATATTCAAAGAATCATAAAAAAACAGAGTGACTGGTTGAAAATCTAGAAATCCAATAAGTTAAATAAACACAAGTAAACTCGAAAAGAATCATCAGGAACTGCAGGAGAACTTTGGGATTTATAGGGCAGAGGGCAGTTCCCAGTGGTGACTGGCAGATGTCCCCGCTTTTTAAGGGGGTCCAAAAACAAAACTCATGGAACATAAAACAAGCAGCTTAAATACATAAACACAATTAAAACAGAATAAGGTACATAATAAAAAAAGTAACATTAACATAATTAACATAAATCAAAGAATCAAAAATTAACAAGAGACAAAAAACAGGAATTTGTTTCCCAGCCAGGAGACGAACATTGGCTGGGACATGACACCATTAGATTGAAATCCAGGTAACTGAAGCACACTTGTTTTAAGAAACACAATAGTACAATTTATTGATAAACATATGGATTATAGAACTACGATAACGTGTATATTGACACAGAAGACAGAGCACAACACAGACAATCAAATAACACAGAAAGGGCTGGCTGTTTACTGGCTATTTAGAGTTCTAATTAATCTTGGCATATTAAAACAGTTTTATGATGATTGAAACGATGATGTTTGATGCTGTGTGCAGTTTTGGGTTGTTGCTGTGGGTTCAAATGGAGGACTTTTCCTGTGCTGCAGTGCACCCTTGATTTTTTTCTACATGGTCCATTGTCCGTGGTGCGCCGTGATGCTGCCTTCCTCGTCTTACTGTTAGGCTCTTTGCTGTGTTGTCTGGAACTTCATGGGAAAAACATTACTCTTTCTGGTGCAAAACCGTAGGTGCTAAAGTTTTCATCTTGAGGTCATGGCTGTTCTAAAGTCTTCTCAGACAGGGTTCAGTTTTTGGCACAGAGCTTGGCTTAGCAGAGTAAATCTTAAAACTAGCTCATGGTGTCCAGCTCCAAGACTCAATGGAGATTAGTTCTGAAGGAAGGTGTATCCTCCGGTGTAATTCAGTACCTGCTTACAGGTGATTTATTTTGTCATCACATCCAGACACAATTCGGTTTTCGGTTATAAAAATTAAAGGAATGTCCATATGAAGTCCACCTTTAGCTCTTTGAGGGCTAATTATTTTTTCCTTTCATCCCAGGGATGAATATTTTTCTAAAACACTCAGTTTTCTAAAAATCACACAAAGCAATGGTTCCACAGAAAAATCAACATAAAATACTTATTTATAACAAATGTCACTGTTTTATGTTCCGTGAGCCTCTACACTATGTAAATTCACATACTTAATATATACCTGTTTGTCACATCAGTCATAAGCTGAAAGGCACTTTCTGAAAAAAACAGCTTGAGGTAGTCGAGTGGCTGGCAATCCGTATTGTCCACTAGCATGCCGTGTCGTTTCGTGAAGTCCAGTTGTCAGCTTGCCTCCCACAGATCTATGTGTGTGTCTTCCTCCATCGGTGAATTTTGCCATAGGCTCAATGAGCGTGTTCAGCACTACGATCAGCTGGGGACCAATCAGCTGATGCATGTACCTGTCTTTCATTTTCAATTTCCAAATTGTTTGCATCAAAGTTGGAGTTCAATAAGTGTCTGTGTAGTCCTCCCAGGTGAATGTTGCTATAGGCACGTCAGCTGCACGATCAACTGGGGACCGATCAGCTGATGCAGGTACCTGACTTTTGTTTTCGATCTCCAGATCACTTGTATCAATATCAGAGTTTGATAAGTCCAATTCAGCAATAATATGTAAAAAAGAAATGCTTTGCGCATTCACATCGCTCTATTGTCCTCCTAGGAAAGAGAGTCTACCTGTAACGCAATAGTCAGTTTTATTGATGTTTAAAGATTTTTGTTGCCTTCATCCACTGGATATTGAGATTTGCCCTCAACCCCAACAACATCCACCTGAAAAGAGTTGATGTTCATTCAAGAAAGCCAGTGGGAATGGAGCTGAAATTTGGCATCTCTGTTAAATCTGCTGCCTTAACAGGCTTTGCGTGTCACTGAAAGCCCAGCAGAATGGGCAATGCCTGCTTTGTCCTATAGTGGCATTTAACTTACCACACTGGTGTTCCTTTCCTTATTCTGAATTTGTCATTGACAACACTGAACTGTAGAAGAAAACACCCTTTGGGATATGGATACTGGGGGCTTGGCAGGTAGAGCAGTACTCGCCCCCAATATAATAGGGGCAGCAGCAAACTACAGATGAACTGGGATTTCTTTGGTCTTTTAAGGTAGCGATAGGGTCCAGGATTGCAGAGACACCCCGGGCCACTAGTGAGAGTGCTAGAAGGAGGGTCTCAGGAGCTCCAGAGACTTGTCTTCACCCTGGAAGTTATTCTCTGGGCATTCCCAAAAGTAGTTCTGGGCATTAGTAGATAATGTCCTTTCAGTCACTCAGGAGTTCAGCTTGAAATAGGAAGGCTGATGTCTGACAAGAGCAAAATGTACAGAAAGCTTGGTGAAGTGCTAAAAGTATTGCTAGTTATACAAGCATGTAAGGCACTCGAGTAGATAGAGAGACATGCAGAGTGGGGCTTTGTTGTTTCTGTTTTACAACCAGTAGAGTAGTGTAGCAGACTTTAAAAAATAAGGATGCCAGTGAAATTCCCTTCTGAGCTCCAATGTGTAACCTTGTGCAAGTCATTTAACCTGCCTGTGCTCCACCTGTAACAAATATCTTTACACAGTTATAATGTATGTAATCATCTAGTAATCGAGGAGTAATGCACTGTTCTCACATCTGGTGCATTAAGACTGCTTACTGTGCAATGATGGAAGCACAACCAAAGTATAAATGTCAGCTATACACTTCACCACCAATGTCTATCATTAAATGACAGCTTAAAAATTGCCAGGTGTGCCTCACTAAAAGATGGTGACGTCAACTCTAAAAGTTTGCCGCAAGTCATATAATAAACAGCAGTAAACACTCAGTAGATGACAAGAGGAATTTTTGCTTAGTGAGGACTTGAAGACCTAAAAAAAAGAGTGCAGCAGTGGAGAAAACTTTATGTGCTGTTTTATTAAATTGAGTACCACTCTGGAGAGTACCAGAAACCATGATTTATAGCCTAGGATTTTATTAACCATTGTAATTACTTTGGCACCTCAGCCTAGAGGAAGGGATTGCCTTGTCAACATAAACAACTAAATTGTCTTTTAGAATTTGCTTCGTACAGCACGCGGACTCCCATTTTTTATTCTTGTTTAAGTTTCCATTAGGCACTGACTCGATGGATTCCAATATAAATGACTCATTATCTTCCAGTGGGCCATTTTCCAATAAACAATTTCAAAGAAAAATGTTGATGCAGAACAATGGGCTCTGGGTGTTAGATTAGACACTTGCTTGAAATGACCTTAATTTTAAAAATCGCTGAGAGGTGAAAACCCTAAGGAAGAGATGACTTAATGACAACAAGAACCACCTATAAATCATGAAACAATTATGGGGAATTTAGAGCCATAAGTAAAGAGAGCTAGCAAAACCAAAATATAAAAATACACTGCACCAGAACCCATGCAAATGCTGTCCCTTGCATTACGCATACATATTTATTTAGATGTTACTTCACATTCAGTATAATGGATGAACATTTGCAACTCACTTCAAAAATCTCATTTATTTACAGGACTGCAAATTTTAAGAAGACTATGGTCCTGTGGTTAACACTGCTTCCTCAGTGGTCCATAGACACAGGTTCAAATGCCAGTCTTGTCTAGTCTGCATATAATTTGCATGTTCTCTCCTTGTCTTTGCAGATTTATACTGTACATATTATGGCTTTCTTTCTAAAGATGTACAGGTTATGTTATATGAGAAATTACTTGAAAATGAGTGAGTGTGCCCTAGTATAAAGTGGACCTTCATCCAGGGTTGACTCCTACCATGTACCATGTATGTAAAGCATTTTGAGTGTCTTGAAAAGTGCTAAATAATAGTAACGTCTTCTTCTTCTTATGGTAGCAAGCCAGCTCATGTGTTTCTATCTGCAGAAGCAGGAGACCTGAACCAAACTGAAGAACCGAAAATCCACTAAGCCATACGTCCCTACTGTTGTGAATCCTGCCACTAAAATACCTAAATGAGGCTTTGTCTACCAAATCAAGCTTCAGGTCTAACTAAGACCTAGTATTGAAAATGGGATTTTCCTTCAAACTATAAGGCTTCAGTCTAAACAGGCACAAAAAGGGAAAGATTGGCATCAAAATAATCCTTACCAATCATCAGGGAAAACACCCAAATTAATCAAAAAAGGAGAGGAAACAAAAAAACCTTGCTTGCTTAAAAATGTCAAGACTTATTATGAATATGTAAAAATCACAAAAAAAAACCCAAAGCGGAGCCAAAGATAGGTGATAAACGTGTTTCCCTAAAAGGTAACCCAAAGCTAAAAAATTCAATTCATACTTCAATATTGAAAATCACAAAAAACAGAGCAAAGAATCAGAAAAACAGAAAATCCACAAAAAGGGATTATAATAACAAAGGTTCTCCAACTACACTCAGTGGTGATCTGGAGGACCTGAATCTCTCCTAGAATAAATACATACGGGGTGGTCTACACCTAAAACCCTATGGAAAGGGGACAGGGCACATAACATACTTACACAAAATAAATAAAGCAATATTAAAACATACAGTTGCAAAAAATGTGAATAATTTCAAATTAACTGAATTCTGCATTGATTACTAATAAAATGTATCTGATCTTCTTCTATGTCACAATTATGGACAATAACAACCTGAACTAATAAAACACAAAGAGTTATGTATTTCACGTCTTTATTGAGCACATTGAGTAATCATTCACAGTGCAGGATGCAAAAAGTTAAGTGAACCTCTGTGTTGGTGACTTCTCAAAAAGCTAATCAACACTAAAATTACCAAAGCCTACAAAAAAACTCATTAATCTGTCCCACCTTAAATCCTTTTGCACCTCTCCATCAGCGTCTTTTGTCTTGTAAATGTGTCGATAAGCAGCAAGCAGCCTGCTATCACATCCCCCCACTGCAGCACAGTTTTCTCACCTCAAGTCTGTTTAACTGCATGTCAATTGCTTAGAGTTGTATAGAGTGAGAAGTCAAGCAAAATGACACCTTTTATAAATACTATATCGTTATTTGGGACACATGCCTTTCATGTGTGTTCTGTGTCTACAACAATCTATGTAAACACATCGTTAAAACAGAAACGTTTGTCATAATTTTGTAATAATGGACAAAATGTAGACATGAAGTGTATAATGTGTGAAGCCTGAAGTCCAAAAATCAAGTAAACACTTTTACAAAAGGTAGAAATAGACGATTGCACTTCTATTCAACAATATAACTGCAGAAAAAGAACCTGCATTAGGGTGTGACATTGACGCACTTTGGATACGACCGCTTTGGTGGCGCAACGGTAACAACTATTGATTGGTAATCAAAACTTCACAGGTTCGACCCCAGATGAATCCGTTTTTAGAAGTGAGCTGCTCTTATTCTTACTACTTAAGCATAAAAGCATACATTTGAGATGAGTCTGTAATAGCCGGTGTAAATTTATGATACTTGTAAAGGTTAGCTTTGTTTTTTTTTATTCAGTTTTATTTTCTCAGTTGCATTCACGCTTCCCCCGATCTGACACTGCTGTTTTCAGATAAAGACATACTATAACAGAGGTGAACTCAGATGATGACGAGGGTTCTACATCAGAGAAAGAATGCACGTCGCATTTTTGTTGTCGCTGTACTTGTATATGTACATGGGAAGCTCTGCAGTCTACTTGTGACTTTACGTTGTAGGAAGATAAGTAAATAAATCAAGGTAAATACAGTAGGTAAATAACATTCGATCTGGCTCTTATATACAAAGTACAGCAACAGCAGCTTCAACCTGCAGCTATAGCCTCTTCAGTATGCGAGTGACTCTCCACGCTGGACTTTTACTTTTGCCACTTTAGTGCTTTTGAAAAGGGATTTTATTTTTACTTTTACTCAAGTATTTTAAATGAGAAATCCTCTTACTTAGTGAAAGTAAAAATTTAATGAAGTACTTCTGCTTCTATTCATCATTATTGTGCTTTTAAAAACTCTGGTGATGTCTAAAACCCAAATCAAACAAATCCAAATCGTAAAACAAAAACAATATCTTAAACATTAGGAGAGTCAAAACCCAGGAAATCCAATCATCAAAACTAGAATCATAAATAAATGAAATAGAAACCCAAAGAAGTAATGTAGCTTTCCCCTAAATACTTGCTATGGCCCATATTCCATCTGCATGATTAAGTGGACTTGTCTTCTTAGGCTCCATATATAGGAGACATGGCAGATAACAAATTAAACTGCACATATACTTAACATAATATAAAATAGCAAAGGGAGTTGGCTAATCACTGTCAACCCAGTGGATGTAGTTTTTATACTAGCAAAAGAAGGCCACCTTCTTTGTGTGAATCATCAAAGACTGTGAACTGCAGCACAGCCTGTAGAAGCTGAGAGAGAAAGGCATCTGGACAAAGAAAGACAAAACACGCTGAACCTCTTTACACATGTGCCAGAGACGACTCTACAAAGGCCCCTAAAAGAGCTGGGACAAAGCAGAGCCTCTGTCTGGACTCACTCAACAGGTACCAAACCATAATTACAGCTACTTTGACTCTGAGAACTACTGTCTGCAATTTGGTTGTCAGGATAATGCCATACAGATTCAGATATATATTTCTGGCAATAGGTGTTGTCTCGAGTGAAAGTAAAAAACCTGCGTTAAGGATATATCAGAGTTTTCACAATGTGTGGCACTCCCACACACACACACACACACACACACACACACACACACACACACACACACACACACACATCTTTACAGAGAAACTGTGTGATTTAAGCAAGTTCAGGCAATCTGTGAACAAATCAAAGACGCCATAAACATGCGGCCGCTAAAAACTTTATAACAAGCTAAGAACATTTCCATCTCACCGGCTGAAGGACTAGAAATGTATAAAGAACATTTATAGCTGGTTTGAAATTAATAATGTTTTCTGCCTTTATTCTTTTGGTAAATACTAAGAAAACAGAATTCAAAAGTTTTGTTAATTTTTCTATAGAAAATAAAAAGTAAACTAATGTAGATATGCATTATGTTTTGTGTTATTTGTTGCTGTCTTTTGCCTGTACATAGTTGCATATACCCATCTACTGTTATTCTTATATCATAAATAAACTGTATTATTTTATTTTTGACAGCAAGTGTGTTTGTTTTATTTGTTTAAAAATAGCCTGTTGCTACATTCAAACCACAAATTGAGAAAGTGAAAGGTGAATTGTGTAGAGTTAATCTATTTATTAACTTTATTCATAAATTTAATAGATGTCTTCACAGTTCTGCTGGCCTGGACAGAAGGTAAAACAGAGATCTCACAAGTAGTGGAAGTAAGACTGGAGGATAAGCAGAGCAGGGGTTGGTGGGGAAGTATCGATAAAACTGAAGGACTAGGAATGAAAAGATTGTAAACAATGAAGAGAGATGAGGAAAATGGCACTAGACTGAAAGAACAGAATAGGTAGGCTGAGACATATATAATGAGGAAGAAGAAAAAAAGAAGAGTATAAGAAAGCAAGGAGGAAGAGAAGAATTCTTTGATGTAAACTTTATTACTGATTGAATATCATGAACAGTTCTAGGTAGAAAGTTCCAGACAGTAGGATGTTTTCAACAGCATGTATAGTGAATTTTGGTACATTTTTCTTAGATCAATGAAGGCATTAATTAGTGACGTGATTAAGATTGAGGGGCCACATTTTTGGGACACACCAGTCTGCTATTTTTGGAATAAGTACAACCTGAATTCTTCAGGGCTTGGACTGAACAAGGAGTGAAATGTGTAGTACAGGAATGCTGGCTGTGCTACCTCCATTATTGACATTTAGAGTTCAGTTAAACTAGTGGCGGATCTGTACCACAAATAGTTCAATGAATTTAATTCCAGAAACCCTGAAATGTATTGAGATCTGTGGGCTATAATGGTGACGATTTTTAGAATTATTTAGCTGTTTTTGACTTTTGGCAAATGCAGTGCTGAAAGTGGGTAATATTATCAAAAGAACCAGGCTCTAATCGTTTTGTATGTCACGAATGTGTATGTGAACAAATACGGTCCCATATTCTCATTTACTAGCTACTTATGCTGATAGTTGGTGATGTCTTCTGTTGTATATTATACTGTCTCTTATTTTATAAATGTCACATTTACAGCTGTAAAATCAAGATAAAATCCTACCAACTGTAGTATATTGCATATACCTATCTCTCTCTCTCTCTCTCTCTCTCTATATATATATATATAAACTGCTCAAAAAATTAAAGTACACTTTGAAAACATATCAGATCTCAATGGAAAACAAATCCTGCTGGGTAGCTATACAGGGTGTCCTCAGGTTACGTCTCGACATACAATGTTTCAAGTTTACAACGCTCACTCCCATAAAAACTTAAAAAAATTGAGACGTGAGAAGGACAAAGGGTAAGGATTTTTTTTACACTCATTTTTTCTGTTACTAATTTCTGTGGCTTAGTTGTGTTTTTATGTTCTAGATTATGATTTTGCAAATGTGTTAGGATAGGTAAGTGATTTAGGCTAGGGTGTGTTTTGACTTACAATTAATTTCTTACTTATTAATTTGAAAACAGGTTACGACACAGTTCTGTTCCTACAACAGTGATGTAACCCGAGGACTCCCTGTACTCATATGGACTGGGTAATTTGTTAGGAACGAAAGGATGCCAGATCGTTTGATGGAAATGAAAACTATCAACCTACAAAGGGCTGAATTCAAAGAAACCCTGAATATCAAAGTGAAAAAAGTATGCGGCAGGCCAGTCAGTTTTGCCGATATTTCCTTGCAGCAACTCAAAATTAAACTCAGTAGTTTTTATGGCCCCCACATGCTTGTATGAATGCCTGACAATGTCGAGGCATGCTCCTAATAAGAAGACGGATGGTATCCTGGGGGATCTCCCCCAAGATCAGTGGACAGTGTGAGGTGCAACCTGGCAATGTCAGATGGGCTGAAACATAATGTCCCAGAGGTGTTCTGTTAGATTTAGGTCAGTCAATGGTATCAATTCCTTCATCCTCCAGGAACTGCCTGCATACTCTTGCCACGTGAGACAGGGCATTTTTGTGTACAAGGAGGAACCCAGGACCCACTGTACCAGAACAGGGTCTGACAATGGGTGCAAGGATTTCATCCGAATACCTAATGGCAATCAAGGTGCTGTTGTCTAGCCTTTAGAGGTCTGTGCATCCCTCCATGGATATGCCTCCCCAGACCATCACTGACCCACCATCAAATCGGTCATGCTGAACGATTTTATAAGTAGCATAATGTTCTCCGTGGCTTCTCCAGACCCTTTCATGTCTGTCACATGTGCTCAGGGTGAACCTGCTCTCATCTGTGAAAAGCACAGGGTGCCAGTGATGGACCTGCCAATTCTGGTATTTGATGGCAAATGCCAATCGAGCTCCACAGTGCCGGGCAGTGAGCACAGGGCCCACTAGAGGATGACCAGCACTCAGACCACCCCTCATGAATTCTGTTTCTGATTGTTTGGTCAGAGACATTCACACCAGTGGCCTGCTGGAGGTCATTTTGTAGGACTCTGTCAGTGCTCATCCTGTTGCTCTTTGCCCAAAGGAGCAGATACCTATCCAACTGATGGGATAAGGACCTTCTATGGCCCTGTCCAGCTCTCCTAGAGTAACTGCCTGTCTCCTAGAATTTCCTCCATGCCCTTGAGACTGTGCTGGGAGACACAGCAAACCTTCTGGCAATGGTACATATTGATGTGCCATCCTGGAGAAGTTGGACTACCTGTGTAAACTCTGTAGGGTCCAGGTATTGCCTCATGCTACCAGTAGTGACACTGACTGTAGCCAAATGAAAAGCTAGTGACAAAACAGTCAGAAAAGATGAGGAGGGAAAAATGTCAGTGGCCTCCACCTGTTAAACCATTCCTGTTTTGGGGGTCATCTCATTGTTGCCCTTTAGTGCACCTGTTGTTAATTTCATTAACACCTAAGCAGCTGAAACTGATTGGACAACCCCCTATGCTACTTAACTGACCAGATCATTATCCCAGACGTTTCAATGACTTGATGATATACTCTGATTAAAAAGTGTTCCTTTCATTTTTTGAGCAGTATATATATTGTCACACACGTGCATTTAGGAGACAGCTAAAGGGCCTGGGGAACTGTAACACTACACCAGACTGGGGGTGTCAGAGTGTGCTGAATGTCTCTCTCAGTTTCTTGCAGACCATTCCAGGGAAATCTCACCAGGTTCTGGCACCTATGATGACGTCACTTCCGGCTCCGGCGCCTCTGATGACGTCTCTTCCAGCTCCGGCACCTCTGATGACGTCACTTCTGGTTCCGGACTAGATGACATCATTTCCTTCCCCAGCCCTTAAAACTGCCATCTTACCTCCAATTAATCTTTTTAAATATTGCAAAAACTTTTGCAGCTGGGAAATAATATACGGGTGGCTGCCCCAAACCTTCATGATGTCTGGAGACTCATTCTTATTACAGTGGCGTAGTTGGCAAGATGGTGGTTTCCAAAGGAAAACAGGACAGGACCAAAGAATTAATCAGGTGAGAAAGTACTGTTCCCGAGTTACCGCCATCTTACCTCCAAATAATTAGTTCTGCTTTGGACTCAGTCTTGTGAACATCTCTTTTCAAATATTGCAAAACTTTTTGCAGCTGGGAAATAATATATGGGTGGCTACCCCAAACCTTTATAATGTCTGGAGACTCATTCTTATTACAATATATATATATTGCAAAAGAATTTTGAAATGTAGACTTATTGAGCTTATGAAACAGTTAATCAAATAAGTACAATGTAGTGAGTGAGTGACCAAAAATGTTTATCTTTCTTTTTTTGATTAACTAGATCCTGATGTGTGTCCTCTCCATTAAAAGAAATTCACTGTCATTTTCCTGGTGCCACTGCAATGGACCTCATGTACTGTATAAAATGTACTGTATAAAATGTGCTTACACTCAGAAATGTGCATATGTCAAATTCTTACACCAAAGTTGGGATTTATAAAACACGAACTTGTCATGAAAAACGGCTGATCATAATGACAAATTTAGACCATCCATCCATAAGTCTCAGACAGACTTTTTTAGTGTTTACATTTTAGCAACTTGACGTCAACAGAAAATCTTGTTTCACTGCAGATTTCAATGACATATCAGTATGATGCTGTTAAACTAGTTAACATCACAGTTAACTGATATATTCTCTCATGTTAATTAACATGAGAGAACATGTTAGCTGACATGTTGGTAATGTTAGCTTCAATATTGGTAATAATGCTTAGTGATAATTGCACTAGTATGTAGCCTATATATTTTCTCTATTAAAACAGTGTGTTCCTTGTTGTATGGAATAACTGGCAATGGTAGCATTACCAAGAAGCCAAACATTAAACACAGAATGAAACCTGAGTCTATATCTTATGTTTCACACTACTGTTTGTTAAAATAAAGGAATTGTAGATTCAGCCAGACCACCTCGCAATGACGTTAGTCAGATACAGTTGAACATCACATATTAATTGTATATTAATTGAATGAAAGTGACTTCTGTTTACATAAGAAAACCATGTGTATTTGCTATTTTAACCCTATGAACCTATTATGACTTTTATGAAGGCCAGATCACATTGTATTAGCCATGCAAACAGTAATCCTGGAAGTCCTAAAGAATTCATGACATTTTTCTTCTGACTGTACAGTAACAATTGATTGACTGAAACTCAGTGCCTGTCCAACAGCTACCAACACTATGCTGTGTCGTAATTCTGAGGCACAGACTGTTTTCACATTGTGTCTCTGAGGACTGTGGTGGATGTACAATGTGCACAAGGTTGTGCCAGATACAGTTGCTTTGTTTGTTATCTCTGACCTCTGTTCTCAGCTCTCCTTGCCCCTGCTGCTTCACAGACAGAATACAGTACTGGACAGCTCCATAATGTTCTGCATCTGTCTACTACCTGCTTGCTCTTAAGTTGCCATGACAACCATAACTGTAAAAACATCCAGATAATAATGATTTGAATTGCCAGGCTGTAAAGGATATAAAGTGTTGATATTCTTAAAATCACCAGACTGCATATTTTTAAGGGGCTGTGCAGATACCAAATAGGGAACTTGGTGCTCTGTTTCAGGGTGCTATTCACAGTAATGCCAATTTTATTACTTTTATATACTATTAAATAAAGCACATATTCTAACAGTACATTAGGAAAGGGAGATAACCCCATTATTGCATGTTATGCTGTATGTAAACATTTCTCTAGCCTATTTATTTGCATCAGAATTCAGTGAGCCACAGTTTATCCTGGTAATGCTGGGCACATGGTAGGAACTGACTCTTGATGGGGAACCGCACCATTGCAGGACACACTTAGGTAAATATACAGTCACCAAGCTACCTAACACATGCATATTTTATTTAGAATACACAAACATGTATTGCATCTACTATACATATTTGTCTGCAGGCATTTTTATGTACTGTAGAAAAACAAGGCATTCACTTTAATGTTAATCTTTAAAGTGGTCTGCTTTCAGTCAGTGATCCTTGTCTTCTTAAATTTTTAGGTTGTGTTCTGAGTCTAGTGATAATTCTATCCATCTATCCATCCATCCATATTCCAGGGCAGGGAAGCTGAAGCCTATTCCAACAATCATTGGGTCCAAGGCAGGAACAAAATCTGGACTGGTTGTCAGCCCATCACATGGTGAATGCACTCATAAATATCATTGGCCAATTTAGCATTGCCAGTCCAACTAACTTGAATATCTTTGGATCGTGGGAGGAAATCCACATGGACACTGGGAGAAAATGCAGACTTCCACCCTAGAGTCATTACTGCAGGAGAGTAGAACTACAACAGAGCTACTGTGCCACCCATGAAAATTTTATTAGTGCTAAAAAAATTATATTTGCATGAAATCTGCTGCTGAGTTACTCTTAAAGTGCAGATAAACACAAATCTTATACTGTGTGTCTTAGTCATACAAAGTTTAAAAAATGAACAAAAATCTTTATTTCCATATATGTGCTAAACTTTTTAAACACTCACGTAGCCCATTAACAAATCCATCTGACATGGTTTTCATCCCAGCTTCATCCTCTCACGTTGCTTCAGTTTAGAACCACCAATTAACTTAGCTGTGGGATGAAAACAAAAATACCAAATAAAAACCCAAGAAGACACAGGAGGAGCATGTTCTATAACTTTAGCTGCAGGAGATATCTATTTTTTACTTTACTTTGTAAAACTGTGAAAAATAAGTGCTCCCTACCATTGAAAACATTGTCTTACTTTCTTGGGATGGTGCAGAGCCTATTGTTGTATTGATTTTTTTTCAAGCATCTCGGTTGGATGAGTTAAAGAAAATAGCTCGGAAAACTAGAGTGTTAAACTCTGGAAACATTATTGATTTTCTATTTCAGAAGGGCCATATCGGAGGCAGAAAAACACCCACAAGCTTTAGAGACACAAAAAAGATGATTCATTGCATTTATTGTATTTGCCTACAATGGTGCTTCAAATAAAATTACCATTCAGGTGTTTTGAAATTGGCCTTGCTTTCCACATCATAATTACAAGGATATAGAAAAAGCTTGTCTGATTGCTTTCAATTAGAGTTTTCCGCTAGTCATACTCCTTCACATAAATGCTGAAACTGGCTTGGCTCAGCTGTAAAGGCAGGTTATCATTAGGATCTGACCAGATGAATGTACATTTTTGTTAATTTTTGCACAGAGTTGTTACTTATTCAATAATTGTGTGTCACTTGCAGTGGTAGCTGGTGGTTTTCTAAACAGTGGGGCTTTAACCAAAGGTTAAAATGTGCCACTGTGATCTGTGAGTTTTATTCCATCTTACATTGTTTGACTTAAAATGGGTAATTGAGGCATTGAATAAATGCAGCTGAAGTCATGCAAACCAGCTGACGCAAAAAAAAATTTTACTGCCATATAAGCAACCTGACAGGGAGATGGGAAGAGAAAGATGGAGACAACTCAGGCAGGCCATTAAATGATAGTAGGTGAACTCTGTGGTCTGACAGTCAGCTTATGGTCAACAGTTACTGTGTGGCATTTTCATTTAACCTATGGCAGTAAAAGACTGTAGCCCATGTTCGGCAATCACACATTCTTTTTTGGACCAAAAAACATAAGAAAAGCATAAGAGCCCTCGCACTGCACTCCAAACTTAAAGCTCATACGGATGGAAGACTTTGCTCTTGCCGGTACCACAAAACTACTCTCGAAGTGGCCAGAGCTTACTTCAGGAACCCCACGACTGCATGCCAGGAACGTTCCTTTGAAAATTTTGTTATTGTGAGTGTCAGTCAATATTAAACACAGCTAAATGTATACTTTCTTTAGTCTTATTTTTCATTTCTTCATCATAGAATTATTGCTGTACCACTAGGGAAGGATATAATATTTTAGACCTTTAATAAAAAGCTTCAATCTCTAACAAACACATTCCCAGGGAGCATATGCCCCCTGCTGGATTCAAAAATTTGGGGTTAAAGTTACACTACTCTGTTACTTTGCACTTCTAACAGTATGTAACATAACTTCATTGAAAAATGCTCACTAAAGACTGCAAAAATGGTGGTTTTTATTACTTACATTTTAAATACACAGAATATAAACAATAGAAATAAGTACTGTATGCTCCAACGTCTTTAATGGAATCTCTCTCTGCCAGACATTTCCTACTGAATGGCTGTTTTCGTAGCCAAATTAATAGCATTTTTAAGCACCTCTGTGACATTTGCATCAGCCATCTTTAGTTCTTCTGCTCAACTTAAAGCGATTTTGGGACACTAAGATTCACACGGCTCTAAAATGCTGATTTACTTATTTTATTTAGGGATGCCAGGAACCCACCAAGCTTTTTACTGCCTAGAACACTCACACCGAAAGTCACATAAAGCAACAGTTGAGAAAATCAATGATAAGGAATATATTAAACAAAAAGTGAAGGTACAAAACAATTAGCAAAAAATGTGCATGCAAACTCCAACCCAAATTACCCTGACAGTGATAATTGTTTAACCAACACAGAAATTAACAAAATCCTACAAAACCTAAGAACAAAACAACAAGCAGTAAACTCTCACAACACAATCCACAAACAATCCAGTTCCACAGAATGAAATCCCCCAGTGAACAGCTTCCTGAGAATACTGCATAAAGACCTGTCCTACGGTGTTGCAGAGTGCATGAAGAACTGCAGATGTTGGAAGCGCTCCAAGGACAAAGACGTTTTTACAGACAAGCCCACACAAAGAGCAAACACAGAACACAGACACAAATCCAGTGATATCTCCGATCCCCAGGTGGTTGTAATCATAATCCAATTGTGTGCTGAAACAAGAAAGACATCAGACAATCCATCATAATCAGCATCTTAGAGCTCCTTTTTAAAAGTAGTGCCTCATCTGATTTTTTCCCAGTATCTGCTTTGCAAATCCAAAGCTGCCCAATGATAAATCACTCTCCAGGTTACTGGGAATTGCAGTCCTTTAAGTAGCGCTGCCACAAAAAATGTGAAATGGTGTAAGCTATGTCTGCCATATGTATTGTGTATCATGTAGGTCAGGAGTTAGACCTAACGAATCCAATACTTTTGTATGGAATTATAATTTCTTATGTTGTTAGGTAGCAATGCATTATTGCCTATTAGAATTTTTAGGGCAAATTCATTGTTGCCCTTTGACAGGGGGGCTTTAAATGAGGATAGCTTTATGATGGGGTAACAGTGAATGAAAGACTATAGTAGTGAAAGGTCACTGAAATAATGTGGTCCTTATAACAGAAATTAACAGTATATTGATTCACAACAGTTTGATGTATTTATTTTATATTTTTTTATTCTTTTTTATTTTTATTTTATGTGGGGTGTTGCCAATAATAATTAAACTCAAAAGAAACAGATGACTGGGTATTTGTTACTTTCGTGAATGGTTAAATAGAAGGTCAGACCCTTCACAGAAGTACTTTGTCTCATTGCTAAGTGTGGGTGGCAGGGTGCCACGATGGTTTAGTGATGCAGTTTCCAGGACTTAGGCTTTGCCTCTGGAAAATCTGTGTGGGAGGGTTTTTATCAGGTACTCTGGTTTTCTTCCAATATTTTAAAGATATTCAGGTTTAATTGTTGACTTCAAGAAGTGTGAGAAGATGAGCCATGTGATGGACTGGCACCCTGTTCACAGCATGCTTCCAACTTGTACATACCAATGCCAGGATAGGGGTTAGGAAATGGAGAAATGGATGGAGCACAAGGAGCATATATATATATATATATATATATATATATATATATATATATATATATACATATATATATACATATATATATATATATACTATATCTATACAGTCGACCCTTGATATACGACCGGCCTGACATGCGAACAACTTGATTTACGACCTCCTCCAGACCGCGAGGGGGCGTCCGCCCTGGTTGTGTTGGGGGCCTTGGGTACAGGGCTTGGAAGCCCAGCCGTGTAGGGACCCGTGGCCACCGCCAGGCGGCGCCCTGGTGCCTGTAGAAGTCTGGAGCCCAGCACTTCCGCCACACCAGGAAGCGCTGGGCTCCAGACTTTCTTTCCTAGGTGACGAAGCGGAAGCGGAAGTAGAAGCAGACAATGGCCGACAGTGAGATGAATCGCGTTGCCATCGTTGTCGAGGAACTCCAGGCACTCGACAAACAGATTCAGAAACTCCTGTCTAGACGAAGGTACCTCAGAGACTTGAAGACTCGGCTGCTGGACAAACCACACCAAACAACTGAAGTCGGCGTAACATCAACCCCACCCGTGCCGCTCAAGTCCAAGGGCAAGTAAGCTTCACCCCCGCCTCGTAGGAACAACGACAACGCTGATGAAGACCTCGACGGGTTTCAGCTTTGCAGGCGGGGGTTCAAGGCTAGAACACCTCCAGCGGCACAGGCGAGCATTCAAATCCAAAATCGATTCGACCCTCTCCGCGTCCCCAGTCTGCCTTCAACCCGGGTGATGTAATCGTGGTAGGTGATTCCATTGTACGAAACCTGAATATCACGTGCCCTAATCAAAAATCCTTTGTTTCTTGTTTTCCCGGTGCTCGAGTTCGAGATGTGATGAGGCGGGCGCCGACCTTCTACCAGAAGCACAAGAGGGCAATTGGATCCATCATTCTACATGCCGGCGTAAACGACATAAGGCACCGAAGTCAGAGGTTCTCAAGGCTGACTTCGCAGCACTAGTTGAAGACACGAAGGAGAGGACCCCATCCGCAAAAATCTTCATCTCGGGTCCACTACCTCTCGTCAGACGATCGCATGAATACTACAGTCGTCTGCTGGGTTTAAACAACTGGCTGAGAGGCTTCTGCGAGAATCAAGACATCGGGTTTATAGACAACTGGGATCTTTTTTGGGAAAGGCGCGCTTCTTCAAGCGGGATGGACTGCATCCGAATAGATTTGGCGCCGGGTCCTCTCGAAAACATCGCTAAGGTAATTCGTCTATCTTGACTGTCTACTTCTACTGCTAACCCCTTACGTAATGCTACTGCTTTGATAGGACATAATGGCTTAACAGAGTCTTCCGTTAAAGTGCACATCATTAATAATCTAATAACAAATCTTAATGCACGTAAAAATCTAGGCAGTGCGGCAAAACACCAATAATTTAATTGAAATTACTACTTCAGATCAACACTGCATTAAGACTATAAAAACGGATTGTAGATTACATAAAAAGTACACACAGAGCGGCGTTAACAAAAATAACTTAATTTTTGTTCCGATTACCATAACACGCATAAAATTCAGCTCTGCCCTTCAGAAACATTAAATATGGCACTATTAAATGTTAGAGCTTTAACTAACAAGACATTTTTTATAAACGATCTTATTAGTGATAGAAACATTGATTTTATTGCGCTAAATGAAACATGGCTTAATTCCAATGGGGCAGTTTTAATGAATCTGCGCCTCCGGATTACAGTTTTACTCGTGCGACCGCCAGGGAAAAGGGGCGGTTTGGCAAACATTTACTCGAGCGATTAAAATGTAAAGATGTTAGTTTTGGTAAATTTAAGTCCTTTGAGTATCTCGCCGTTGTTATTCATGGAGATTCTCACGTTCTCGTATTATCCGTGTATAGACCTCCTAAATATAACGCGTCTTTCCTTGAGGAATTCTCTGACTTAATGTCAATTTTAGTTACAAACTATGCACTCTTAATAGTCGGCGACTTTAACTTTCATGTCGACAATCAGTGTGACCAAAAGGTAAAGGAATTCATGAACCTCCTGGACTCTTTTGATTTGAGGCAGCTCGTAAATCAGCCTACACATAAAGCAGGTCATACGTTAGACTTAGTGATTACTAAAGGACTTAAAGTTGATATAAAGCAGGTCACTGATATCGGTCTATCAGACCATTTCCTTCTACTATTTAATATAGAAATAAAGATAGAAAACGCTCATGAGAAGCATTTTGTTAAAAAACGCTTCTTTGACTCATCAGCAGCTTTAAAGCTTACAACTATTCTAAGCAATCAGTCCGTTTATAATGCCAGCTATAATAGCGAGGATAATGTAAATAGTAAAGTGGAAAACTTTAATTCTAAAGTAAGAACTGCTGTTGACATAGTTGCACCTGAAAAGACAGTAAAAAATCCTCTAGTACTGTTATTCCATGGAAGACCCAAAGAGTGTCTGATTTAAAAGAACATGTCGTAGAGCTGAGCGTAAATGGAGGAAAACTAAACTAACTATCCACTATGAAATATTAAAAGTTAAAATAACAGAATACAATAACACTGTCCGTCTTGAGAGGCTGCTATTTCTCTAATATTATAAATAACAATGCTAGTAATCCCAGAGTCTTATTTTCAACAATTGACCGTCTGTTAAACCCAGGTAACACAAAGGAATGCCCCAGAATACTTCCAGTGAAACCTGTGAGAACATTGCTGTATTTTTCACTCAAAAATTAATGATATTAGAGATAACATAGTATATCTCCCCAACACTGCAGAACCTCCAAAGCCCGGTACTCCGTTATAAACAAATTAAATGCTTTCACCAGGATAGATTTACCTGAATTACATAGTATAATCTCTCAACTGAAACCCTCCACCTGCGTCCTTGACCCAATACCAACCAGGTTTTTCAAAGAAATATCAGGCGTCTAATTGACAATATTCTGGACATAGTAAATTCATCATTAGA
Organism: Polypterus senegalus; assembly: GCF_016835505.1. Classification (NCBI taxonomy): domain Eukaryota; kingdom Metazoa; phylum Chordata; class Cladistia; order Polypteriformes; family Polypteridae; genus Polypterus; species Polypterus senegalus. The sequence goes on from NC_053155.1 coordinate 270,689,119, forward strand.
TACGGGGGTCTTTCCAGACTGTCTTAAGACTGCTGTAGTTAAACCCCTTCTTAAGAAACATAATCTTGACCCCTCTGCCTTTGAAAATTTTAGACCCATTTCTAACCTGCCCTTCTTAAGTAAAATTCTAGAGAAGGCAGTCATTATGCAGTTAAATGACCACCTCAATAAACATGCTATTCTTGATACTTTTCAGTCAGGCTTCAGAACAAATCACAGTACAGAAACTGCACTTGTTAAAGTAGTAAATGACTTGCGGGTAAATGCAGACAGAGGCCATTTATCTGTTCTCATCCTCTTAGATCTGAGTGCTGCATTTGACACCATTGATCATAATATTCTTAGAAATCGCCTTAGTCAATGGGTGGGCCTCTCTGGCAGTGTCTTAAATTGGTTTGAATCCTACCTGGCAGGAGAAAATTCTTTGTGAGTTGTGGTAATCAAATCTCAAAGACACATGATATCCGATATGGTGTTCCACAAGGCTCTATCCTGGGTCCGCTGTTATTCTCAATCTACATGCTTCCGTTAGGTCAGATTATCTCAGGTTACAACGTGAGCTACCACAGCTATGCTGATGACACACAGCTGTACTTATCTATAGCACCTGATGACTCCGACTCTTTCGATACACTAACACAATGTCTTACTGGTATTTCTGAATGGATGAATAGTAATTTTCTCAAACTAAATAAAGAAACTGAAATTTTAGTAATTGGCAATAATGGATTCAGCGAGGTTATCAGAAATAAACTTAATGCACTAGGATTAAAAGTTAAGACGGAAGTAAAAAATTTAGGGGTAACCGTTGACTGTAATCTGAATTTTAAATCGCATATTCATCAGACCACTAGGACAGCATTTTTCACTTAAGAAACATAGCTAAAGTTAGACCTCTTATATCATTGAAAGATGCTGAGAAATTAATTCACGCTTTTGTTTTCAGTAGACTAGATTACTGTAACGCACTCCTCTCAGGACTACCCAAAAGACATAAATCATTTGCAACGAGTGCAGAATGCAGCTGCTAGAATCCTAACTGGGAAAAGAAAATCCGAACACATTTCTCCAGTTTTGATGTCACTACACTGGTTGCCTGTGTCATTCAGGATTGACTTTAAAATACTGCTTATGGTTTATAAAGCCTTAAATAATCTCGCTCCATCTTATATATCGGAATGCCTGACACGTTATATTCCAAATCGTAACCTTAGATCTTCAAATGAGTGTCTCCTTATAATTCCAAAAGCTAAACTTAAAAGAAGTGGTGAGGCGGCCTTCTGCTGTTATGCACCTAAAATCTGGAATAGCCTGCCAATAGGAATTCGCCAGGCAAATACAGTAGAGCACTTTAAAACACTGCTGAAAACACATTACTTTAACATGGCCTTTTATAACTTCACTTTAACTTAATACTGATACTCTGTATGTTCAATTCTTCATAATAACTATTCATGGTGGCTCTAAAATCCATACTGACCCCAACTCTCTCTTCTGTTTCTTTTTCCGGTTTCTTTGTGGTGGCGGCCTGCCACCACCTACTCAAAGCATCATGATGCACCAACATTGATGGACTGAAAGCCAGAAGTCTACGTGACCATCATCATCAGGTCCTTCCATGAAAACCCTAAATACAAAGAGGACTGTTTGATTTATGTTAGGTAGATTGCCCAGAGGGGACTGGGCGGTCTCTTGGTCTGGAACCCCTACAGATTTTATTTTTTCTCCAGCCTTTGGAGTTTTTTGTTTTTCTGTCCACCCTGGCCATCGGACCTTACTCTTATTCTATGTTAATTAATGTTGACTTATGTTTATTTTTTATTGTGTCTTCTATTTTTCTATTCATTTTGTAAAGCACTTTGAGCTACATTTTTTTGTATGAATATGTGCTATATAAATAAATGTTGATTGATTGATTGATTGAAGAAGACACGGACACCGGAGGGCTTCAGTGCGAGCGGCATTTCCGCCACACTGGGGCGTGTCTTCAGAGGAATGCCGGGAAGCAGCTGGAGCCCATCCGGGTTCCTATTTAGGGGGCCGCCTTCCTCCAGTCATCAGTGGATGTCGGGTGGAAGTAGACAGAGCTGGAGAGTGGATTGGATGCGGCCAGGAGAAAGGCACAAGGACTGTGAGGCCTGGACATTTGGGGGAACGGTGCAGAAGGCACTGGGAAGTGCACTAAAGCAAAAACCCTGTAAATAAAAGTGTGTTGGGTGCAAAAACGATGTCCATCTGTCTGCGTCCACAATATATATATATATATATTTATGACAGCAACACTCATAACCGTGACAAAACAATTACATTGTCAATCATGTTACATTATTTTTAAAATGTTTCCTTTTCTTTTTCATTACTTCTTTAACACACTACTTCTCCGCTGCGAAGCGCGGGTATTTTTCTAGTACTTGATATTTTCATGATGATAGGAGTTAAAGCAATGATATCATCATCATATGTAAATGCGCGCTTTATAAAGTGGCTCAGGTTGTGCAATATTATAACTGTAGTGCAAGTTTACAGTGAGGTGATTGTACTAATAAGCACAAACAGATCTATAAGGAGCACTTGATGGACCAATTAAGTGTGTTTATAGTTCTTGGGATGAAATTGTTTCTAAACCGCGAGGTCCGTACAGGAAAGGTTTTGAAGCGTTTGCTGTGTGAGAGCAGTTCAATAGACAGCATGGCTGAGGCAGCGTATGCTTGATGCTGTATATCGATAATTCTCTTTGCGATCAGCTGCTCCAAGTGGTGCAGTAAAAGTAATATGGAAAAAGATGATCCACTGTGGCAACCCCTAATTGGAGTAGCTGAAAGAAGAAAAAGAAGGTACAGAGAGAGTAACAACGCTAAAGCAGCTATGGTATTTGGAATAGTTTGGCCATTCCATGGACCATTATATTGTTACAGGTTAATTACAATCAGATGCATTAAACTTATAAACAATATGCGGTTAATTTCAGTGTATTTATAAAGCCGCATCAGGGATGTGTGTCTAAAAAAGAAAGGGTAACCACACTGGAACAGTAGCACTGCTTTGACGCTGGGTGCCGCCAGTCTGCAAAACCAAGGGCAGAACTTGCGTATGCTAGGGTATGAGCTACCGTGGAAATGTGCGTGGCTTTATGCCAAGTTTAGGTTTTATACATTGTGATTTGAACGTGGAAACAGGCTTTTGCAACATTGCTGTGCATATGCACCGTTTATACATGAGGCCCCAGAAGATAAAAAAATGCAAGTGTACAAGTGGTACCCATGTTTTAAGATGAGTAACATGTCAGTTGAATATTTATCACATCCTGGCCATTCTACAACCTCTCTAACAGATGAAAATGTTTAGAAAATTTGAGAAGCAATCCTTCTTAACTGTTGTTAAACTATTGATGAACTAGCAGAAATCACTGGGATTTCTTGGAGTTCAACTCAACAGATTTTGACACAACAGCTTGGCATGTGCAGAATCTCTGTAATATGCGTTGCTCGCAATTTGACAATTGTGTCTGTGCGTGAGAAATAGAACAAACAGATAAATAACCCAGATTTTTGTTAAACGTCATTACAGGTGACAAGACATTAAAAATTTTAACTTCCCTGAATGCGCCTGAATATTACACCATGCATACATTTTCTAACTGGTTTTCAAAGTCCTCTAAAGAGCTTCAGTTTCCGTTTCTCCATTCTGGATCTTCTCCACTGCAGGACCAATTGATCCCTTTTCAGGGAAGCACTGTTCTTTCTGGATTGTATCATGCATGCATCCTGAAACACACTTAAGACAAATAAGGGTCACAGGAGGCTGGACCTTATTCTAACAGCACTACATAACAATATTAAAACAATCTAGATGTTGTCATCCCACAACACCTGGTAAAGAAACTGGAGCCACTAGGCATCAGCACCCCTCTGTGTAACTGTTTATTAGACTTCCTCACAGACAGACCCCAGACAGTACATCTTGGAAAAACCACCTCTGAGACTACCATCATGAACACTGGGGTTCCCCGGGACTGTGTTCTAAGCCCCCTACTGTTCACCTTGTTGACACACAACTGCTGTGCCAATTACAACTCGAATCACATCATAAAATTCTAAGAAACAACAGTAGTGGGCCTTATCAGTAATGACGATGACTCCGCATAGAGAGAGGAAGTCAATCAACTCATTGCCTGGTGTGGAAAAAACAACCTGGCTCTGAATGTCAACAAAACAAAAGAGATCATTGTTCACTTCAGAAGAAAGCACATGGCACACCGGCCACTTACAATCCATGGAAACAGTGTAGAGTCAGTGAGAAGCACCAAGTTTCTGGGAGTGCATATTACAGATGACCTGACATGGACCACAAATACCACTTCTCTTGTCAAGAGGGTACAATAGCAACTTCATTTTCTCTGAAGGCTGAGAAGAGCAAACCTTCCCTCTCCTGTCCTCACAACTTTATACAGAGGCACTATAGAAAGTATATTGACCAGCAGCCTCTCAGTTTGGCATGGTAGTTGCACTGTCGCTAAACAGAAGATACTTCGAAGAGTGGTGAGGACAGTGGAGAAAATCATCGGGTCCTTGCTCCCATCTGCTCGAGAATTATACTACTCACATTGCCAGAGCAGATCCATTAAGAGCATAAAAGATCCCACACACCTGGCACATGGGCTGTTTGAACTTCTGCCCTCTGGAAAACGTTACTGCATTATGCACTGCGGAATAACCAGATTTAACAGGAGCTTCTTCCCCCAGGCCATCAGAATACTAAACTCTGTTAAATAATCTTTGACCTTTTGCTCTCTTACTTACTGTGCACTTTATTACCACAAATAGGTCTTAAGTTTACATTATATTGTATTGTAATATTAAACAGTATTACATTGTATATATTGTATATATCCCAGCCAACACAGGGCGCAAGGCAGGAAACAAACCACGGGCAGGACGCCAGCCCACCGCAGGGCGCGCACACAAACACACACGCACACACCAAGCACACACTAGGGGCAATTTTGAATCGCCAATGCACCTAACCTGCATGGGGATTGGCTCCAGCAGACCCCCGTGACCCTGTAGTTAGGATATAGCGGGCTGGATAATGGATGGATATTGTATATATTATGTATAAATATTATATCCATATAGTGCAATAACACAATCACTATGAAATGATGTGCAATATTTTCTTTCATATTATATTTCACCCACTGACTGGCTCACATTTATATATATCTTTTGTATTTATTGATTGTACTGTGCTGCCTTGTGCCGTCTTACACTGTCTTACCTACTTTCTGTGTAAGACGTGAAATGTTTGTAATGTCTGTATGTTGTCTTGCATGCACTTGTTTTTTATACACTTGTCTTTTATGTATGCACATTGACCCTGGAGAAATGCAGTTTCGTTCAGCTATGCATCCGCTGTTGTACTGTTGTATGTTATGAATGACAATAAAGTTCACATACTTACTTACTTACTTACATGAGAACAGGCCATTCAAACCAAAAATGCTTGCCAGTGCAATCCACTTACTTCTTTCAAAATAACAACTAGTCTAGGTTTGAAGATCCCTGAAGTTTTACTGTCTACCACACTGCTTTGTAATTTATTCCATGTATTTGTACCTCTCTGTATAAAGAAAAACTTCATGTTTGTGCAAAATTTACCCTTAACAAGTTTCCAACTGTGTTAACATGTTCTTGTTTAAAGTAACAGTCGTGATTAACTGTACTAATTCTCTTCAGAATTTTAAACACTTCTATCATGTCTCCTCTTAATCTTGTTTTGCTTTAACTGAAAAGGCTCATCTCTTTTAATCTTTCTCAATAATTCATCCCTGCAGTCCTAGAATCTCTGGACTTTTTCTAGAACTTTTATGTCATTTGTGTAGCCTGGAGACCAAGACTGTACACAGTTCTCCAGATGAGATTCTGTCAGCCTTGTTAATATCTTCTAACACTGTCTGGCGGTTGATAGTGTTCAGTCCACTATGACTACTAAATTCTAAATCTCATAAATTGTACTTTCGACTTTCAGACCTCCAATTGTGTTTTCAAGCCTAACATTTTCACTTTCTATGTATAACACTTGAAATTTAATGTAAATAAATGTAATCTGGCACAAATCTCCCCAAGCCTGTATATTGTCCAAGTCCCTCTATAATTATTAAACAGATTCTAGATTATCCACCATTCCACCTAGCTTGGTATCATCAACAAACTTACTCCTGTGTCCCACTTGCACATATAAGCACATTCACAGTGGGCCAATCTGGAGTTGCCAGTCAACCTGAAAAACAAGTCTTTGGGGATATAGGAGCAAAACTGCAGCAACCAGAGCCAAGCCTGGGTGTGGAATTTAAAAGTATGACTATGGTGTTGTGAAGCAAAAGCATTAACAACTCTTAATTTTAGTTTTGATGCCAATGTAGTGTCATGATTTGTAGCAATTTTAAATCAATGTTGAATGAATCAACTTTGAATCATCTTCATAACATTATTGAATACCATTACTGGTGATGTCTCCTGTAATAATAGAAGACCTGCAGAGACATCTGTGAACCCCAATCAGCCCACTTTTTATACTGTAGATATTTTTCATAGTAAAAAGGATTAAAATATTCAAGAAGACATCTACATTAGTTTATTAACAAGAGATTAGGCAACTATTTGTAAAAAATAAAAATAGAACTAGCGTTCATGGTTCGATTCCAGCAAAGAGTTACATCAATTATGGAATCCAATCCTACAGAAAAAGAACAAATAGAGAAATTGAAAGAGAGGTAGTGTAGATGACAGATGGGGCATGAGAGGTTTATCCAACAATAACAAAATAGTTAACATTTAGAAACACATTATATTTGCTTTCTTATGTGACAGACGGCTGGCTGCTCAACCCAGCCGGGACGCCCAGAAAGGAGAAGTTACAGAGGGACACTGCCTCCCCCAGAACAGCAGATGGAGATGCCCTTGCAGCACAGCGACACCCCCAGATTCCCACAGGGCACCTTGGGAGTTGCAGTCCGGCTTCACAGCCTGGCTGGGTGCCATGTGTGCCACCAGGACAATCTGCAGGGAGGCTTGAGAATTTATATTTCCCGTATAGCCCAGAAACACTCATGAGTCATGGGGACGGAGCCACATGAGTACTTCCGGGCTGAAGAAATCCACAAGTCTCCATCGGATCGGATCACATGGTTAGAAGGACAGAAGCACTTCTGGGTCAAAGACTATTTAAAGAGCTGGTGGAGACTCATCAAGTGAGCTGGAGTTGGGTGGGAGCAGGACAGAGCTTGGTGGGAGGAATTGAGTAGTGATTGTTACATTGCTTGTGTATGGTGGTGGAGGTGCTTTTGGGCACAACATCGAGAAGAAAAACCATTAAAGATCTTCTTGGTGATTTTACCCTGTGTGCAGTGCAGTGCAGTTCAGTGTCTTTTGGGTTGAAAGAGGCAACAGCGACCTCTAGCATCCACACTTACTTTAACCAATTTTACAAATATAGCTGGGCAAAGCTATGTACCTCTTCTATTATATTATATACATCAGACTCATAACAAAAGGGATGAGTTTAAAGTATATGAAGTGTTACAGTGATTTCATTTGCACAAAATGATAGGGTAAGCAGCCCTACTCAGGCCACTCTATAACAGACAATCCCCCTTTACACTGTACAGGCTATTGCAGCTGTCCACCTAAATCTAGCACACAACACCTTGTTCTTGCCATGAAGCTGTTTTCCAATTCGCCTTCGAGCAATTTCCTGATTGGACGACAGGTTGAAAGTGACAATCCCAATGAAGTCAAATGTGTTCCTGAGAATGTGTTTGAATCGGACAGAGACAGGAGCTTTATGGTGGTAAAAACAGGATGCTTAAGTAAGTTAATTACAACAGGCAATCAAGAGAAGAGGCGGGGAATAACCACAGAGACTGCGGCATCTCTGGTTAATCAAATCACATAGTGACTGCTCAGATGAGTTGATTGTTTTATGCTGCAGGTTTTATGTTTGGATTGAGCAGCAAAGATATTTGCAAGTTTTGTATCCTTAAATAACTTCCGGGATGATGAAGTTCATTTCTTTGCTTGCTGTATACATGATAACATTCCAAGAGATACCTTCTATCTAAATTAGAATGAGTCATCAAAGATGTTCCTAGGCTCCGCAACATCATACACCCTTGTCCAGGTGACCTACCTGGGGTTGTTCAAGTTCCAGCTCATATCCCAGCGGCAACCTCCCACATACTGGATCTCTTAATCCATAGCCAACTAGTGGCTTTCCTCATGGCTTCTGTCACACCTTTTATGGTGGTCTTCTTTGTGAACCCAGAATACAATGAGGACTGATTGTGACGTCATTCATGTTAGGTAGAATGCCTAGAGGGGGCTGGGAGGTCTTGTAGCCCAGGAACCCCTGCAGATTTTGTTTTGTTTTTTTCTGTCCTCCCTGGCCATCGGACCATACTTTTATTCTATTATTTAGTATTCCCAAATTCTTTTTGTCTTTTTTCTTTTTATTCATCATGTAAAGAACTTTGAGCTACATCATTTATATGAAAATGTGCTATATAAATAAATGTTGTTGTTGTTACATTCCCCCATTACCTCCAATTGAGATAACACCCTGCAGAATGAATGTTCGGCAAAGCTCTGACAGCTCACTTTTATTGGCTAAGTCCACCAACCACCAATCTGACAGTTCTCCATTACTCCTAGCATTTTGTTTTCTTTCTTTTGTTCACCTCTTATATGTGTTCTTCCCAGTCACTGTGAGTTTGAATATGATCAGCTGTTTGGTGGCCTTTATAAACAAAAGCCTCTGGCTCGAGTGTTGTTTGTATAATATGGTCTGAAAATTTTATCTGCTTACCCAGATCTACTCTGATCTGCTAGTCAGAGTTTGTGGTGTGGAAAAAAGTCCTGATTTTGGCTGAGTGTGAGATTTTTCTCCTGCCTTGATGAAGGATCATCTTCTTCAGTGGACAGTGTTGTCTGCTGATAATGACTGCAGTGGTTACATTGTCAGCAACTGCCTTCAGCACCTGGTCATGCTGCAAATGATAACAACCTTCTCCAAGTGTGTTTGGGCAGCTACTAAGGAGGTTTTCCAATGGCCCATTAGAATTGCAATGAGGGCAAGCAACTGTGACATCCTTCCCCCCAGAAACAACTCAGATTTAATAGAAAAAAATGATTCATTTGAGGGAACAATACAGATGATTCCCTGATATTTCAGCACACATATGCGCTAACATTTTAGAATAATCCCAGTTTTGGTTTCATCCCTATAAACATTATCTGCCAGATACTCCTTATTGGTTAGGTGGTCCCTGATTGGACACACAGTACACTGTAAATATGAGTAGTATCAGAGTTAGCCTTTGTTCTTCCACTTTCAGTTAGAAGGTGCCATGATAGAAAATTAAGCCATTTACAGGTAGCTGTTGACAGACAAAAGGAGAATTGCTCTAATACTTAGGGATGACTCTATGTAATCTGGCCACAGAACTTGGTCTCACTTTTCTGTTTGAAGAGTTTCTGACTAAACCAGCTTCACATGTTCCCTGTTATTCTGATTCATCATTCGTCAGGAGTCCTGCCTAGTAACTGCTCATTTATTGGCTACTATGGTACATCACATGATACCAACATTGCAGAGTGTGGTCTGAGAGGGGTGTACAAAGTTGTAAAGATTAAAGGTTCAACAAAATCAAGTAAAAACATTATCAGGTTGAAAGCACACCTCATTTTTTTCATATTGGAAGTATTTCAAAAAGCACAAAGTCAATTCACTATTGCAGTTAAACTAGTTGAAAAACTTAATTCAAAAGCTCAATCTTGTTTGAGTATTGTCCACCTTTCTTTATGATAGGATTTTCCGTAAGTGGTTTATTTGGCACCACAAAACAGTGGAAATGAGCAAGGCCTTCAAAAAGACCCGCAAAAAACACACCAGAAACCTTACTGGCAAACCCCAATACAGGCTTCTCCCAGGCAAGCCTGACTTTAGGCAACTGGGAGGCTTAAGGCCAGACTAGGCCCCAAAATAGAGAACAGGCTTTTAAAGTTCAAAAATCACAAAAGAGTATCAGATTTTTTAAAATATGTCTCAAAGAGGAAGAACCAAATAAACTCTGGTTTGTGAAGAACTAAACAAACTGTGGTTTGTACAATCTTTATAAAAAAAGGATATTGTTTCACAAAAGGAAAAAATACAAGGAAAAGCAAAAAAGAGCAAAAAGGAGTTGTTAGAAAAGCAGTCCTAAGGAGAACAAGTCCCAAAATCACAATCCAAGAGAAGAATCAAAATAAACAGAGCACAATTTTTCAAAGTGCTGCCTTAAACAGACAGAAAGATTTTTGAAAAGGACCAGTTGAGGGAACGTAGTCAGAGATGTGCAAAGTTAATTAACCAGAAGACAATCCTATCTTTTGTCAAAACAAAAAGTGCAAAACGGAAATCTTTGTCCAAAGTCAGAAAGGTAAAGGTCTTTTTAAGACACAAAATGATTTCCAAGGAGTTTAATCTAATTTTGGATAAATTAGAAGTAAACAGAGCCATCTATAAATAGTTGCATTGATGATATCATTCTCACATCATCCAGCTGAACTGTGAGAAAAATTGCCTTGATATTGAACTGTGGTGATATTAGTTTTGTATTTTAAATGTCATATTTTGGTTCTGTTGTTCCTGGTATCCCTTCACCTTCTCACCCTCTTTTGTACTTAGCAGGTTCTCATAGTCAGGCAAATTTGTTCTCCCATGTGTAGCTATGTTGAAGAATTACCATACTTTAGGGGTGTTGTACAATATTCGAGTAGACTTTTCTAGAAATCACATCCACTTTCTTTATCCTTCTATATCAGCCACTTCACTCTTTGTACAAATTTCTCAACAAGTCCATTTTATGTACAAAGTCAATTCTCATTAGCTTACTGTGGTCTATTATCACTAATCACCTCATTTGGCGTACCATGTCTTGAGAATGCTTAGTGTATGTCTTCACAGTATTTGCAGCTGTATTATTCAGTTTACATACTTTCAGGCAAACAGAATAACAGTATGATAAGATAATCTGCTTCATTATACTGTATTTAAATAAGATCAACTTCTACCTTCTGATATGGTCTTGCTGATGTACTATTTGGTTACTTTCATGCTCCCATCTTACATTTCTCATTACCTAAATGTTGTTCATGAATTATTTTCAACATTTCTTTTTTCAGGGTTTTTGGTATAAGAGTTTTACTTTGTAGATTACGGCATCAACTACAGTTAACTGAGATCTGCTCCAATAGTCTGTTATGTCTGGAGAACAATCCTGTTTATCATTTGGCCAACATACTGCATGCTTTTCAGAACAGGTCATCCATCTGAAGCTAAGTATGTTTGAGCCTGGCCAATACTTGGATGGGAGGCCATCTAGGAAAAGCTTGGGTTGCTACTGGAAGAGGTGTTGGAGAGGCCAGCAGATGGCACTTACCCTGTGGATCGGAGAGACAGAGACACTGTGCTGTAAGTATGGCGCAGTCTTTTGGACAAGACGTGAAACTGAGGTGCTGAAATATCTCTTGAAGGTACCCCTTTGAGCCATTGACCACATGTGGGTCAATATGGCAGCACAGATGCTCTGTTGTTGGTTAGGCAGAAGATCACAGTTAATGAACTCATTCAGCTTTGTGATTCCCTCTCTGTCCTGATACTTGTCCACTAGGGCCCTTTTGCCTCAGCTTTTACATAAAGAACTACAACTGAAAAAAAAGAAAGCTCTTCTCTATTGCACATTTTGTGTTCATTATGGCAGTTAAGACACTGATGCCAGTAATTTTGAACATTCCTCATATTTGTGGATTGCATCCACTTACATACCATATTCTGGACATTCAAATCAATTCTTATTTTCATCCAAGGTCATGCTTTCTGCCTGATTTTGAAGCCTCATTGTGTCTCTTCTTAACTGTTATATGACAATGGAAATGACCTGGTTATTATGTACGTGTTTTTTGAGTTGTCATCAGTGTTATTCAAAGAAAATGGGAGAACTTCATAATCACTCTTTCACAAGGTCATTTATGGCTTTACGTGAGCTTTCACACATGCATTATTCTCTATTTTTGCTTTCATTTTACGACCTTGAGTTTACGCCTTTATGTTATGCTATTTCGAGTTATGCTGTTTCTGAATGCAGTTATGGGTAGATAATTATTTTTTCCATATTATGTGGTTTATGATTTCAGATGGTCTGTTTTACAAAAAAAAAATCACCAGCCTCTGTTGCCCTCTTGTGATTAACTTTGTTATCTGCATCCACAAACAGCTTCCGCTTAATGCAAAATTCACCACAGGCACTTAAATAGGAGGTGGAGCTTTACATGGGGACTGTAGAAAATGGAAGCTTTTGTCAACTCAGGAGTAACTCTTTTAAGTCTACAGGCATGAAAATGAAAAAACAGTATAAGATGGAGGGGACAGGTTTGAACATCTATGGTGGAAGGAGAAACATCAGTACAGCAAGACTAAAAAAGTCTAATTAATGTAAGCCACCCTACAGTAAAAGTACATAATAAACAAGAATAGTTCCAACAAATAATGGAAATGTTAAAATGTATAGTTCAATTTAAATGTTTAAAGTCTGAACATTTTTGATTGTAATAGAAATCTGTTATTTCATACCCATTGGTAGAGGTTCATAGATGGCTAGATCCCTAGTAAAGGAGCAAAAATTACAAATAACATCAAATTTGTAATTACTAAACTTGAAAGAGTCTATACCCCACATGTGTAAATTTGAAATTTGTCATTTGTTAGCTTAGGGAGTGGCTCTTAGAAGGCTGGGACCACTGGTGAAGAATCAAATTTTTCAAATATTATTATATTACCAATCATCATTTTTTTTGATGTTTTTTGAAAAAGATTAACTTTGACTCCTTGTATTTCATTACTGGGTGAACCCCTGGTGGTGATTGATGTGGCATGCACAACCTCAAATTGTTCTGATAATTTTTGCTAAAGACACCTACTGGTTTAATTTTTATCATAATGGTGTAATTACCTGCACAAAATATGCTGCAAAATGGCCTACAAATTATGCTTTTTAAAAGAGCTATAATAGGGGAGAAACCCAAAAAACGTTGACGTCTTGCATAACTAGACATCAAGACAAGTTAAATGGCATATCACATATAGGGGTTGTCTCATACCGGTGATTCAAGATGGGATTTCAAAGAGAAAAATTAAAAGCTAAAGGGGATGATGAAACACAGGGACACAGGAAAGAATGTAAGAAAAGAATACCATGACATTTCAGTGAATACCGCCTGAATTGTATTTCTTTTGTTTTTATTATGGTCTTAGTTTCTTTGTAACAATGTTGTATATGGATTGGAGCTATAAAAATAATTGATTTATAAGCTGTACCATGAGTTATGTGCAGATTTGTTAGAGATTCTCCAGATGCATTTAGAACAGCCAGTAATCTGTGTCCCTCTTTTTTTCAGATGGCGCTGCAGACAAACATCCTGCATTATATATGACCTCTTGCTAAAACATTGATTATTTCTTCTGCATTTTTAATTACATATATATTTTGGATAAACTGCCCATTTGACTTCTCAGATGAGAGCATCTGATGACTTGTTGTTTTAAAGTGGGCCTTTTGATGACTGAGTGCAGTTGTCTCTTATTCACCAGCAATTTAGTCAATTAGTAGTTGGATCTCATTCAGGAAGTTCAGAAGAGATTTTCCTGTTCCCAGCTAGCATTAGGTAATTTTTTGAACTGCACTTATTGGTATTAACGATTTCTTGTTTGTTTCCATGTGCTGTAAATCCAAAAACCATTTCATGCTTTCAAACAGCCTGCCACTGAGGTTATGACGCAAATGCAATGGGATGAACAGTGCTGTAAGCGTAATTAGTTATCAACATAGAGATCATAAATTAAAAATTACAAAGAAAAAAAAAGGCAATACATCCAAGCTATGCCATCACATCTTCAATGTTATTTGGTAGTATTTCAACATTTGGAACAAAATACCAATATGTTGGACAAACTAATAAAGATGTCCTGCAAATTTTTTAAATACATTAAGAACAAGCAAGACACTTTAATAACATTAATGAATTTTATTGATTTTTATGCTTTGATTTTAAATTCACCTTTCCTGCAAGTGCTGGATAATAACCTACACTAAATCAATAAATCTGTATGATCACAATGATAAAATTAATGAGTCATCAGCATATGAAAATAAATTGTGTAATCACCTAAATAAAAATACTGGGAATAATTGCCCAAAGCAAACCAACTTTGGAGGAATTACCCACTTTCTCTTTACACAGCTATAAGTGTTTCCAGACTTAGTCAGCATGAACCCCTAGGGCACCTGCTGTAGGACAAAGGGGGCATTGCCTATTTTGCTAGCCTTTCAGTGGCACACAAGGCCTGTTTAGACAGCAAATTTAATAGGGGTGTAGAAATCTGGTTTCATTCTCAACGTGTATTCCTGTGGAAAGTGTAGCTCAAACATTTTTGGTCAGTCCTGTACTTCATCTGATAACAAAGGTGTAAACCAGAGTTGAACTGACATCTCTTGCAGACTCCTTCAGACATGGAGGTGTCAAATGGACACCCAAGTTTGAACTAAGAGCTATAAACTCAAAGAGCTTCGATGGACAAAATAATGCACCTATGAGCAGGCACTGGTTTTGTAACTGAAAGTGACTGTGATCCAATATCCTAACATTATACCTTCCTGTAAGAACTAGATGCATTCTTCTGTTCTCTGCTTTGCACTTGTACCTGAAATCTGCTTGCTCTCTGGAACCTAATAGCTGATAAGACACTCTTGCTTTGTGGACATGAAAGCTGACAGTCTCCTCTCTTTGTAGACCAGAAAGCTGAGATCCACTCTGCCTAGTCCAACTCTGTGCAAGTGAGTGAGTCCAGTCTGAGAAGCAGCTGTTATTTCAAGATGGGAACTTCAGCATAAACTTTTGTTCCAGAAAGTGCAATGTTTTTCCATATGAAGCTGAACAGGGCACAGCAAATGGGCTGAGAAAAGCACAAAACACCATTAACAATGGACCACATCACAAAGAGGAAGAGTGTACTCCAATGAAGGAGGAATCCTCCACTTGAACCTGTAGTAACAACAGCAATAACTCCACAGAGCATAAGACTAAAGAGTTGGTAGGGTGAAACTGTTTACCTGTGGCAAGATAAATTGGAACTCTAAATAGCCAATAAACACCCGGCCTCTTCTGGGTTACATGTTTGTCTGTCTTGTGACCTATCTTATATGTCAATATATATGTATTTATCATATTTCTCTAATTCTTATGTTTATTAATACATTGTATTACTCTGTTTATTAAAACAAGCGTGCTTCATTTACATTGATATAAGTCTAACAGCTGGAGACCATCTCCTACAGAGAAAGGTAAAGATAAAGTAGGATCGTTACCTAATTATTTAATTAACTACCATCATTGCCAAAGGCAAATTTGATAATTAAATACCCAAGTAAAAAATTCTTCCTTTTTCCTACTCTTCCTTTACTGGACATATTCAGATGTATATTCAGAGCATTCTACTGAAGTTCAGATTGACTCATAGCAGTCACGTAAGCTTTGAGAGTATCTCGTACTTTGAGCTACATTATTTGTATGAAAATGTGCTATATAAATAAATGTTGTTGTTGTCACAGGTAATGGTTCGGATTTATTTAGGGAAAAGGATGCACCAGAATGAATGCAGTTTCCATTTCCTCTAGAGTGGAGGAGCAGCCACCAGACGACAACTAACATCACTTTCAGTATGATCGCCACAAGGCTGCCTCTTCCGCACCACATGCTCCTCCTGGAAGTATAAGTGTTCGATTTGGAACCATCTTTAAAAGAAGACAGATCTCTAAGCACCAGCAAATATAATGAGCCTTCATTATGGCACTGTCATTGTCATTTCAACCCTTTTTTCTCCATTTTAAGACAGGAAATTAAATCTCTTTTTCCTTGCATAATTTTACAGTCTACATAAATAAATCTACCAAGGAATTAGTTACCATGCCACCCACAAACTATGCTACTAAAACAAATTTGTGAACTAAAGTCTTCATCCATCCACCCATCTTCTTCCACTTCCGCAGAGAGATGCTCTGGACACAGTGGCTCCCCTTAAAACAAAAGTGATCAAAGCACATAGAAACTCTCCCTGGTTTAATGAAAATACTCGAGCTCTTAAATTAGAGTGTCGAAAACTGGAGCGCAGATGGAGAACAACAAAGCTACATGTCTTTCAAATTGCATGGACAGAGAGTGTTAAAAATATAAAAAAGCCCTCTTTAAAGCTCGCTCAGAATACTATTCTACATTAATAGATAGCAATAATAAAAATCCTCGGGTACTGTTTAGAACAGTGGCTAAATTAACAAATGGCAATTCAGATCAACAGTGCAAAATACCAACAGATATTAGCAGTACAGACTTTATGAACTTCTTCAATGAGAAAATTAAAAATATAAGATCCCAGATCTCAGCATCACAGTACAAACCAAATACTAGCTTAGCAGACCCTGCACATTGCATTCAGCACTTTAGTAATTTTAATCCTGTAACTCACCAGGAAGTCTTAACTTTAATTACTAAAATGAAGCCCACTACTTGTTCCCTAGATCCAGTGCCAACAAAACTAGTAAAAATGCAATGGATGTTCTTGCAGCCCTATTCTAACCGTTATCAATAGTTCATTACTGCATGGCACAGTACCTGATGCACTAAAAGTGTCAGTCATTAAACCTTTACTTAAAAGTCAGACCTAGACCCACACATACTAAATAATTATAGGCCTATTTCAAATTTACCATTTCTCTCTAAAATACTAGAAAAGTAATCGCCAGTCAGCTTCAGTCACACCTTACGCATTACAATTTATTTGAGAAATTCCAGTCTGGCTTTCGCACTGGTCATAGTACAGAAACTGCACTAACACGGGTTGTAAATGACATTCTGATATCCTCTGATGAAGGAAACTCCACTGTAATTATGTTGTTGGACTTAAGTGCAGCATTTGACACCATTGACCATTCTATTTTACTGCACAGGCTAGAAAGCGATGTTGAGCTTACAGGCCCGTGCTCGCTTGGTTCAGTTCTTATTTATCAAATCGATTCCAATATGTACAGAAATGTGCTGACAGGACTCCATCATTATACACAGAAGTTCAATATGGTGTCCCGCAAGGCTCAGTACTGGGACCTTTACTGTTTTCACTTTACATGCTTCCACTGGGATCTCTCATTAGGAAACATAATGTTAATTTTCACTCGTATGCAGATGACACCCAGTTATACCTTTCATTTAAATCAAATGAAGTTTCTCCGATGTTGTCTTTAATTAGTTGTGTTAGTGAATTAAAGGAATGGATGAATGAGAACTACTTGTCTTTAAATACAGATAAAACAGAGATGTTAATTGTTGGAGGGAATGATGCTGATCACAGCAATATTTTGTTGTCATTTAACTCAGTTGGAATCCCAATTAATTTTACTGAATCAGCCCAATCTAGGAGTTATCTTTGACTCTAGCATGTCATTTAAAGCACATATTACAAAGTTGTCCAAAACATGTTTCTTCCATCTTAAAAATGTTAGGAAATTAAGGTGCTTTCTAAATAAACAGGATTCAGAGAAATTAATTCATGCATTTATCTCTAGTAGGATTGACTACTGCAATGCGGTGTTCACTGGCTGTTCAAACTGTTCTTTATACAGCCTCCAGTTAATCCAAAATGCGCTGCAAGAATTATTACAAGAACAAGAAAATATGAACACATAACTCCAGTTCTTAAATCTTACACTGGCTCCCAGTTAAGTTTAGGGCAGATTTCAAAATCCTCCTTTTAACATATAAAGCATTAAATGGCCAAGGTCCGGCTTAATTGTCTGAACTTATCATGACTTACAAACCTGAGCGCACATTAAGATCTCAAGATGCCGGTCTGCTTAGGATTCCAAGGATTAATAAAATAACAGTGGGAGGTTGAGCTTTTAGTTACAGGGCCCCTAAACTGTGGAATGGTCTTCCTGCTTCTATAAGAGATGCCCTTCAGTCTCAGCCTTTAAATCCCGGCTGAAGACTCACTACTTCAGTTTAGCATATCCTGACTAGAGCTGCTGATTAACTGTACATACTGCACCTCTGTTGTTAGTTATTAGCACTAAAACATAAGTAACATGATAGTTATATTTGAATACTAACCCTCACCTATTCTGTTTCTGTTCTCGGTACCCAAATGTGGCAATTGGTGCAACGGCCCACCTGCCAAGTTGTTTGCCTGCCTATGGTAAAGTCATCCCTGATGGAGGATCACAGGAATCATGGGAAAGAGGGTCCTTTCATGAGCAACGTTTCAGCCGTGGAATGGCCAAATGGGGAGGCAGCTTGATGGATGAGGTCTCCAGGACTCTAAAAATATCCAAATCTTATTATGTGATATCATTTACTGTTAAATTCTGCTCCGTACTTCTATAATTTTTATTGTTATGCTTTATTAAGGATTTGTTCTGTTCTGTGTATTGTGTTGTATTCACCCCCTTCTTTTGACACCCACTGCACGCCCAACCTACCTGGAAAGGGGTCTCTCCTTGAACTGCCTTTCCCAAGGTTTCTTCCATTTTCCTACAAGGTTTTTGGGAGTTTTCCTTGTCTTCTCAGAGAGTCAAGGCTGGGGGGCTGTCAAGAGGCAGGGCCTGTTAAAGCCCTTTGCGGCACTTCCTGTGTGATTTTGGGCTATACAAAAATAAACTGTATTGTATTGTGTTGTATATCCAAGGTCGGGTTGTGGGGGCAGCAGCTTGAGCAGATAGGCCCAGACTTCCCTCTCCCCGGCCACTTCTTCTAGCTCTTCTGGGAGAATCCCATGGCGTTCCCAGGCCAGCCGGGAGATGTAGTCCCTCCAGCATGTCCTGGGTCTTCCCCGGGTCCTCCTCCCGCTTAGAAGTGCCAGGAACACCTCACCAAGGAGGCGTCCAGGAGGCATCCTGATAAGATGCTCGAGCCACCTCATCTGACTCCTTTCGATGCGGAGGAGCAGCGGCTCTACTCTGAGCCCTACCCGGATGACTAAGCTTCTCACCCTATCTTTAAGGGAAAGCCCAGACACCCTGCGGAGGAAACTCATTTCAGCCGCTTGTATTCACGATCTCGTTCTTTCGGTCACTACCCATAGCTCATGACCATAGGTGAGGGTAGGAAGGTAGATCGACTGGTAAATTGAGAGCTTTGCCTTACGGCTCAGCTCCTTTTTCACCACGACAGACCAATGCAGAGCCCGCATCACTGAGCTTTTGTAAAATGCTGCTGCCTGCACAGCATCTAGAAGTTTAATGTGTAAGGAATACTAAAGTTTCCAGAGGAAACATGGCTAGAGCAGGGGTGAATCCAGTTGTCATTGTCCATGTTGGAACAAATGACATACATAAGGGTAGTCTGTCAGTTCTGCGATCCAAATTCAAAGAGTTAGGTGCCAAGCTGATGAGCAGAACTGACAAGGTAGTCTTCACCGAAGTTCTGCCTGTGCCACGCGCCAGTCCAGAACGGGTGGTTCAAATCTTAGTGCAGGGTAGAAAGGTATAGGTTTATGGGGCATTGGGACTACTTTTGGAACAGATGGGACCTGTTCCGCCGTGACGGTTACATCTGAACTGGAGGGGCACCAATGTATTGGGGAGGCGTATGTGTAGGCTAGTCGAGGATTGTTTAAACTAGGGAATGGGGGTATGGGGGGGCAGGGAGTTTAGGACAGGCCAGATTTAGATCTATACATGGAAGAACAAACAATGGTGTAGAAATAAAAATGCATAGTAATGTAAATTTTAAGCAAACATGTAAATGTAGAAGGAGTAACACATTAAAATAGCTTGCCTTAATGCTAGAAATATCAAAAATAAGGTAAGTGAGTTGGAGTTGTATGTAGCAGAGCATAATTATGATATTATAGCAATAACGGAAACCTGGCTAAATAACAAAGATGGGGATGAGTGTAACATAGAGGGATACACATTTTTTAGGAAGGATAGACAGAACAGAAAAGGAGGTGGGGTTGCTGTTTATGCCAAACAGGGTTTAAATGTAAGACCTCTTCAGTTGGATGATGAGCCCCATCTTAGTGAGGACATGTGGCTTCGCCTGGAAAATATTAGGGAACAAGGTCTTATTTTAGGAGTGTGTTATAGACCACCCAATTCAGACAGTAATTTCACCACACATCTTTTTAGTAATATCAAAAAGGCAAGTTTACAGGGGATATTATAGTCATGGGGGACTTTAATTATCCAAATATTAACTGGGATAACCTTACAGATGGAGGAGCACAAGAGCAGGAGTTTTTAGAAGTAATCAGCGACTGTTTTTTAACACAGCATGTTAAAGCACCAACACGGGGTGAAGCCTGTCTGGATTTAGTATTCTGTAATAATCAGGATAGAATTGAGGGTGTAGAGGTGATTGAACCACTAGGGTCAAGTGACCATAATGTAATACAATTCTCAGTATTTTGTAAGAGTGCAGATGCAAAGACTAAAATTGTTAAGTTGAACTTTGGTAGGGCTAATTTTGAGCAGATGCGACAGTCTAAGTAGGATAGACTGGGATAAGCTTTTAAATGTGGAGACAGTCAAGGAGCAGTGGAACAGGTTTAAAAATGTTTTACATGTAATGCAGGACAGATACATATCTAAATTTGGAATTAATAGGAAACTAAAAAAAACTCCACAGTGCATTAATAAAGATTTAAAAAAGAAGTTGCAAAGGAAAAAACTGCTGTATAAGGCATATAAGACTAATGACTGCAAAGTGAATCGTAGCGTATGAGAATATGAGGGCAACCATTAAGAAGGATATCAGGGAGGCTAAAAGACAGTTGGAGAGGAATATAGCAGATAAGGCGAAAGAAGACCCTAAGAGATTCTTTCAGTATTTTAGTAGTAAAAGATCAGTCAAGGAGGAGGTCAAGTTCATCAGGAATAGTAAAGGGGAATTAAAAGATCCAGACAGTGAAATAGCGGATGCCCTAAAGTTAAATTTTTCTGAGGTGTTTACAAGTGAGCAAGTAGATAACCTCCCAGAGGTAAACACGACTACTAAGGAGGTACTGAGGAATTTGGAAATTGTAGTGGGAGAAGTGCTAATCAGATTAAATAAGATGAAATCAAACAAATCACCAGGACCAGATAATATTTATCCTCGTGTTCTTAAGGAGGCTAGTGAGTACATATATAAACCTTTGACACATATTTTTAGGAAGTCACTGTGCACTGGAGAGATTCCGAAGGACTGGAAAATGGCAAATATCATCCCATTATATAAAAAGGGTGACAGGGCAGATCCAAGCAACTATAGGCCAGTAAGCTTAACAAGCATCACAGGAAAATTAATGGAAGGAATTATTAAGGATAAGATTGAGCAACACATGGCAAGGACAGGAGTTATTCTGAACAGTCAGCATGGGTTCAGAAGAGGGAGGTCATGTTTTACTAACATGCTGGAATTCTATGAGGAGGCAAATTTGATAAGGTGCCACATGAGAGGGCTCAGAGGGCTCAATTGGCTCAGACACAGGAAGCAGAGGGTGATGGTGCGAGAAACCTCATCAGAACTGGCCAATGTTAAGAGTGGTGTTCCACAGGGTCAGTGCTAGGGCCGCTGCTATTTTTAATATATATATTAAATTATGAGGGTTGAATTATGAGGAAAGATTAAAAGAGCTGAGCCTTTACAGTTTAAGCAAAAGAAGATTAAGAGGTGACATGATTGAAGTGTTTAAAATTATGAAGGGAATTAGTACAGTGGATCGAGACTTGTATTTTAAAATGAGCTCATCAAGAACACGGGGACACAGTTGGAAAGTTGTTAAGGGTAAATTTTGCACAAACATTAGGAAATTTTTCTTTACACAAAATGAACACTTGGAATAAGCTACCAAGTAGTGTGGTAGACAGTAAGACGTTAGGGACTTTCAAAACTCGACTTGATGTTTTCTTGGAGGAAATAAGTGGATAGGACTGGCGAGCTTTGTTGGGCTGAATGGCCTGTTCTCGTCCAGAGTGTTCTAATGTTCTAATGTTCTAAAGTCAGTTGCAGCTACAATTGTTGCAAGGGCATATTGAGGCAAATTTTTTTTAACCATACAGATCTTTATACCTCTGGCTAGTCGACAGTGGTTACAAAATAAGCTTCTACATATATGTTCATTCCAACCTAAAATTTAGTTAGTGTTTCAAAACTTCCAAATTGGCCTGACATGTATATGGCTTAGCTCATAGTATTCAGAAGCATTAGGCAAATTTCTCTAAATTTATACAAAATGTAATGCATTAACGGAAGTACAAAATCACAGAGCCACATAGCTATAAGGGCTTTTAAAACTCCACATTTTATTGCTGTAAAACCCTAGGTTTGTGTTGTTAACTAAAATGTGTTGAAAGCAGTGAAAGCATAAATAACACATATTTGAATGGTACAACAAAAATGGGTATAAGGATTCCACATAAGAGTAGTTATGGTCAGTAATTCTGGATTAGTACAAAGGAACAGGCAATAAGAAAATGCTATCACTTGCTGTATTTGAGGTAATTTGAAAACAACATAACAAAGGCTGTTTTACAGGAATTCTGGAGTAAAAGATTAATCTTCAATAGAAAAGTCCTAAAGTTGGAATTAGTATAAAAAAAGGATGGAGATAAAAATTAAAGCATTAGGATTGTCTGATGTTTAAAATGTGAATTAATTTTACTTGAGCATTAAATTTATAAAAGACTAGCCGTGCTTCGCGTCTTTGCCCTCGTATTAGTGTAAAAGGACAGTGAGGAGGCCCTGCTCGCTCCCCACTCCTGATGTCAGGATCCCCCTCTCCTCGATCCGCAGCCTCTGTCTCGGATTAGCGTGAATCTATTGCTTCTGCAAGCGAGCTATGATTCTTAGCGTGATGAGAGAAGTTGCAAAATCAACTGGAATGTTTAAGCAAATTATAGAACAAAAACCCATGCTAAATCCATTAAGTAGTTTTCTCATTCACTAGCTAAGCGAAGGCTAGAGCGCGAGTGAGGAGGTCCCCGCCCCCCTCCCATCAGCCCGCTGCGTGTCTCTTGGATTTGCACAAATAAATCGGCACAGCAAGCAAACTATTATACATAGCGCAATGAGAGAAGTCGCAAAATCAACTGGAATGTTCAAGCAAATTATAAAAAAATGATAGAAAAAACCTAATCTAAATCTGTAAGTAGTTATTTTATATATATACTGTATATAGAGATGGTGGATTAATGTGCAGTATTTTTCTGTAGCTTCTGTTGGCTATTTGACTGTAATACATATTCTAAGATTTTTCAGCTCTGGAGAGTGTCAATGTATTGCATGTTTATTGGCACATGCAAGTGCCAATTTCACTACCCTTCATGCATGTTAAATAGTACTCTTCAGTAAGAGTTATTTATTTATGTATGTATTTATTTATTTATTTATCTATCTTATCTTGTCTTTGAAAAGCATAACATTAAAATGGCATACTATACAGTCAAACAAATTATAATAGCAGAACAGATTTAACAATATACTTTGAAATCAAACTGGAGAAAACAACAATAGGAATACAAATAAAAAAGCAAAACAAGACATAACCACCAACTGGGAGAAACGGAAAAAGAAGAGAGACATGAGCAGAAAAAGCATGTACATTTTTTAAATACAGTGAAAAAGTAAGCACATCCCAAGGAAATTGCTGACTTTATCAACAAGTTTGAAAAGGCGAACATTAGATCTTCACACAAACACTTCCTACAGATAAAAGGTGATATACTGGAACAAATGACACATAAAATTGACATGATACATTCATTCTCATAATTTAAACTAATAAAAATACGAATTTGTCACATGGGAAAAGTAAATACACCCCTACATTTATCAACATTACAAATCCTTAGAATTCAGTGTCCCAGATTAGGTGCCAGTGATGAGATCCTACTGGTATTAGGCAGGTGGAACCTGCTTTATTTGAACTGCAGATATTGAGGGTCTGATGCTCTCTTTGCTATTGACATGTGTGTTACCATCATGACAAGATCAAAAGAGCTCCCTAAGAATGAAGAAAGAAGGTTGTGAATGACAAATTATTTGAAATCAGAGGAAAATCATTTACAAGCGACAGAGATTTCAAATGACCGGTAATTTGAACAGGACTGTCCAGCCCAGCAAATTCAGCCCAGGAGCTGACCATCTGATACTAAAAGATGTCTCCTCCAAAATTTAATTGTGAGAATTGCAGATAAATCTTGCAAAAGTTGGTGTCAAAAGTGCATGCATCTAGAATCAGAAAGAGAATACACAGATTTGACCTGCATGCAAGATGTGCCAGGAAAAAGCCTTTTCTGTCCAAAAAGAACATTACAGCAAGACTACAGTTATCATTGGCAAAGACCAGTGGCCTCATGCATCACACCATGCGTAGAATTTACACTATAACATGGTGTAAGCACAAAAGTGGAAATGTGCTTATGCACAAAAAACCCAGATGCATAAATCTGTGCATTTGCCCACTTCCACGTTCATCCATTCCAAAAATCCCAGTCAGTATGGAAAGTAACACAGGTGCACGCGCCTCTGTCCCACCCCGTCTCCTGCAAGAATTACACCTCTTTGAATATGCAAATCAATATAAATAGTTCTTAATATCAACATTCTGTGAAAAGGCAATGGCAAAAGCACGGGGGGAAATAGAAGAAGTTCAGCGAATACCGAGTGGAGGCAAGGAAAAACATACTATTTGTTGGTTTAAACAGTGGTATAAACAACTAAAGGAAGTTGATCGAGTGACAGAGTGTCAGAGAAACTCGAAAGCTCAAGTTCAAAGTTGCACAATGCTCGAAATAAAAAAGAACTTGGCAGATATCAAAGTCGCCGTGAAAAGGCGAGTCGTAGCCCACTGTCTGAGTGTCATATGAAACCTTATTAGAGTACAGAGAAAAGAAAATAGGCACACAGTAGGAAAAAAGCAAAAAATGTCAACTTTAATCTCTAAATTTCCAGTTTAATCACATAGTTTATTTTGTCAATAAAGTAGAACATCATAAACTTCATCTTAAAATCATTTTTTATTTACTAGTTTCTCAAATCCCATCGTAACTAAACTAGCACATTAAATGCTTTGTTTTGTATTTGATCTTCTATGTGCTCTATGTGTATGAATCACTACATGCTTCCAGGCTTTCTCTTCCTCCAACAGGACACAGAATCCATTACATTCGTAATATTACAGCTCTCTGAAGAATTAAAATACTGAGATGTATACTTGATATAATTTTCATGATGATAGGAGTTAAAGCATGTTATTAAACATGGGAACACGGTGGTGCAGTGATTGTGCGTGACCTTCGATTAAATAATTTATTGCATCAGTACTGTCTCTTTCAAACGAACTAACCCCCATTCCTGTCCTTCCTTTTCTTTCTCCAAGTACCCAGTCGCCACACAATCAGCTCTGTAATAGACGTTAAGCCATCTGTAAGCTTAGAACGCCGATTCTTCAAAACTTTTAAGGAACATTGAAATATCTTTGTAGTACATGTTTAATTATTCTATCCTTCCAGTGTCACGTCAGTCCCAGCAAGCATACAGGTTAATTACAATCAGATGCATTAAACTAATAAACAATATGCAGTTAATTTTAGTGTATTTATAAAGCCGCGTCAGGGATGTGGATCTAAAAAAGAAAGGGTAACCACACTGGAACAGTAGCACTGCTTTGACGCAGGGTACTGCCAGTCTGCAAAACTGAGTGCAGAACTTGCGTACGCCACGGTATAAGCTACTGTGGAAATGTGCGTGGCTTTACGGCAAGTTTAGGTTTTATACATTGCATACGCACCGTTTATACACGAGGCCCCAGGCCTTCTTGAACAGTGTCTTCTGTTCAGATGAATCAAAGATAGTGCTGTTCAGCCATACTGCACTCTGAACTTTGGCCTTGTACCAAGAACACTTAGAAACATAGTTGTGTCAGAGCATAGTGTGTGTGTGTGTGTTTTGTTTTTTTTTTAAATCCATGACTAGCACAAAAACTCAGTAAGAATTCACTGCTTGGGTTCAGATTATGCAGACAGTTCCTTCTAACCGGAACTTACAGTATAGTCAGCTATTTCCTTTTAAAAGATATTTATATTTGGAGACTTAGACTGGAATATGTGAGATAGTTTTATTGAGCTATTCTGTTTAAAGCAAGAGAAAAAAATCTTTAAATTAGTCTTCTGTTTAGCACCCTATCAATCTTATTAAGGTTGGCAGAACAGAACATACAGGATACACTTTATGGATTGGAAAGAAGACACTGATTTAATATACAAAAGTGCATAAGGTCACCATATAAAAAATGTCCTTGAAACAAGACAGGAAGTTACAAACAAATGTTGATGCCTCAAGTTTGCTTTAGTGTTTACACTGCAATATTTCTAAGGTCATTCAAAAAACATGAAATCTGAAATCAGAGGAAAACTTCAACTAAACAGTTATTTGTATACAAAATGCTTTGGCAAGATGTATCAAATGGTGCAGTCTGTGTGCTCTTTGTTTAAACATCACACAGTGAAGCACACAGCATATGAGTTATATTTATATCTGCTTCTAAAAGCAAATTTGATAGCCACAGATTCATTATGTCCTGACTAACCATAGATTTTATGCACTAGTGAACATTCCCTGAAGGGATGTATTTAATTATATAGTTTATAATTAGTAATAGCAAGTTAGCAGCTCAAAATTACAATATTATTAATGGTATGCAAATACACACAAGGTTACTGCAAGGCTTTACTATGAAAGTTTTTTCAAAGATAACATCTGGTCATTTAGATCACCTATTTTTATTCATTTCTTAACATTTGCAAAGTCAGGAAAGATGTGTTGGTTGTTTCCATTGTTTAAGATCCTAATATGGTTATTAAAACCTTCCTATCATAAACATTTGATACTGAAGTTGATACTTTAACAAAATAGTGACACGTTTTCCCTTTGACTACAACTATGCTGATGGTCCCTAAAAAGAGGGTTTTAAACATTTGTGAAATGTGAACCAGATTACAAATATACATGAGAACCGCTATATATGTGTTATTTCTACATTCCATTTCTCCTTGGGGACTTATGTATACATCAAATACACAACTTTATTGATTTAATTATTTTATTCTTATCTCTATGTTATGAAATAAGCATATTTTCTATTGTGGTAGACTTGTAATTGCTGTATAAACAGCTATACACCTCTTCCTCTCACATTGGTGTAATTTAAGTCAGTCTAAACATCATAATTAAAAACCCAGCTGTTCTGCTGAAGAAGAGTGAATATTTAGTTCAGGATCAGAAGATGAAGCGAAAACGCAATAGAAAACGAGCCGGGATCAAAAACCAGAGACGTAATACAAGAATCAAAACCATAAGTCAGTGAGAAAACTGAGAAAGAAAATAGTTTTATCCAAACATGGATAGCAAAAAGGCACATAATATGACTCTTTATATGGTGAGTCCATGACACCATGTGAGCATGGGAGGTTGTCTTGACATTGGCCAATGTGAAAGTCAAAAAATGGCACCACCCATCAATATTCAAAATGGTGCTGCGATAATATGCAATAAAGTTAATAAATCAAGATAGGATGAAATAAATATTGGAATCACATTCCTCTATCTCAAAAATCCCAGAAAAGCCACCAAAGAGTCCCAGAAACTCTGCAGGAAAGCACAAAAAATTAATGAAGGACACCAATCACAGCACCAACATTTCTCTCCTATTTTTAATTTGAGATAATCTGGTTTGTAACTTGCTCTTGTAGCAACAATGTACCTAATGATAGTTGAATGGGCAGGTAATATGATCAAATGACTATTATGTTCATTTTACTTCTGTAGGTTCTTGAAAATTTGTCTTGTTCTAATTTATTTCTTGGTGAATTGTCTTGTTTTGTATTTTACCATGGTAGTTGATGTGTGCTCTTTGTTGTTTTATATGTCTTGTGATAATGTGGAGTTTGAAAAGTACTATATAAAATAAAGACATACTGATAAGCGCCGTTGTAGTATCACCAACTCACTACTATAGAGTTCTGGCTTTGAACATTGGCCTAGCTACCATGTGCAGTATGCATATTCTTCATGTCTATTTATGTTTCCTTCAGCTGTCTTGGTATCTTTTCACATCCTAGAGGTATTTATTTAAATTTGGAAGTTATGAATAATTGTGATTATGTGTGTGCATGCTTTCAAACATGCTTTCCATGACCAGTATTGTGCCTAGTGCATGATGTAATTAGAATAGACTATAGGTAACAGGTACCTACAAATCATGTGTGTGAGTGTGTGTGTGGCATTGATAAAGAATATAAGAAGTTTCACAAACAAGAGGAACCCATTTAGTCCATTATGTTTGTTTAGTTAATTAATAATTAAGGTATACTAAAACTTAACAAGATACTTTTTAAAAGTTGTCAATTATTCTGCTACCATTAATAGTAGTTTGTTCATTTGTCATTATTTAAATTATTTTGTGCTGTCTATTTTTAACCTTCTTTATGTCCTACACCATTGCCATTGTCATCTGCTCCATTTCAGTTTCCACAATGTTGTTCATTTGTAAGGTTGTTTACACACCTGTGGGCCATTTCATTAAGTCACAGTGTCCCAGATTTTTTAAACTTAAATGTATTAAGTTCAAAATCTGCACTTTTTAAAAAACTCAGAGACTTCTAGGTGACAGAGGGCTGGATTCCAGAGCAAATAATATTATTACATTTTTTATTTGTTTAGATCTACCTATGCTACGATTTACAAATTTGTTTTTCCCTTTGGTTTTTGGCTGATTTTTCCAGCATTTAGTAAAGTGTGTTGTTTTCCTGTTTGTCTGACTTCTCTTACAAGCACCCATCTAATCCATCCTTGTCACTTCTAAAAATATTCATCCTGCTCTGTAAATATCACAATTTAGTGCGATTACCCATGACTTCCCAGGATTCTGTCTTAAACGCATGACTCCTAAATTTTCAATGCTGTGTGATTCAGCATTTGAAAGACTTCTGCTGGACTCACTTTGTGTATGATTTATACATTTTTAAAGATCTGAAGACCAGCCTGCTCTCTTCAAGATTTAAGAGATTTTATCACTTTATCGCAACTGAGTAAGACATGATCTTTATTCCAGAGTTTAACTTGACTGTTGTCACTGTACGGCTTTTACAACTGTTATGTGTTCTTTTTCAGTAAGAAATGGGAAAACATATCGTACAGCACTATTGATTGCTTAGGACAGTGTTTCTCAAACTTATCTGAATGCGGCCCACTTGGACAAAGCATTTAACTCAGAGTCCCTCTCATAGCCCCTTTCATAATTTACATTTAAAAACAGGTCATATTTTACCACCAGAGGTGAGCCTACAAATACCACGTTGAAGTGTAAAATTGTGGGCTGCGCATTTATTGTCAGTACTGAGATGATTCCAACAAAAATGAAATCGAATGAAAACTTGGAAATTAGGATATACTGTGAATAATACCATCCATCCATCCATTATCCTACCCGCTATATCCTAACTACAGGGTCACGGGGGTCTGCTGGAGCTAATCCCAGCCCACACAGGGCGAAAGGCAGGAAACAAACCCCGTGCAGGGTGCCAGCCCACCGCAGGAATAATACCAAGGTGATATAATTATAATGTATATAATTATTCATGGACTTAAGTGGGTTCATAGAAAAGAACAAAATATACTAGATAATTTAATGTGAAGAATAGTACTGTTTACTTTCAGAAACCAGTAAAGGCATATCTGGTTTGAAGCTGGAGAGTTTTATTCTCATATCCAGCTCCACTGATTTCTGTTCTTACTTTTCAGATTCACAAATGTTAAAAAACCAGCTTTGCAGTTATAAGTTGAAAAGAATGGCAGTAAGTACTTTAGTGAGTCCAGGCTATTCTGACTGTACTTGGAGCCAAAAATCTATTAAACACCTATCCATACAGATGGGCTTCAATGACATAGAGGATAGTTTGACAAGATTGTCTATCTGTTTTGATGAAAGCTTTCCCTCAATGTTTTTATGTATTCTATGCATGTAAATGGACTCCTGATCTACTCAAATCCTGTTTTTGAACAGGTTGCAAAGTCCTCGTAAAAGGCCATTCAAGTCATTGATGATCATCTGAGGAATTTTTCACCAGTCATCATCAAGAAATCATTCAGTTTAGCAAAACTCTCAAAGTCTTACTTGTCGAGACGTTTCTGCCATAGTTTCATTTTCATACATACTGTATTGCTCTTACTTTATCTTGAACATTAAAGATGGTGACATCTTTTCCTTGCAAATCAAGGTTCAAACAATTCAAGATGCTGAAAATATTGGTTAGGAATGGCAGCTGAGCAAGCCAGGAGATATTATGTATGAGACCAGAAAGGTGAAACACTATACATTTCCTATCATGGAGGTAGATTCTGATTTTGTTTCAGTTTGAAATAAAAAAAGTTGCATGTGTTCACTACAAATTTCGTCACATATTTTAAAAATACGTGCATTCAAAGGGTGACCTTTGATATGGTTTATAATGTTTACTGCTTCATTCATAACCATTTAAGGCCATTTGACATTTTCTTAGCAACAAGCTGTGGAATGAATGCTACAGTGCATTACTGTTACCAGTGGTGCAACAGATGTAACCCATCCTTTCACAAGTAATAGCCGCTATGCTGTCAGTGCACAAAAACCAACACATCATGTCCATTCAACTTCATTACTTATCAGAAAACTGTGTTGTGGTAACAGCTGACATTTCACTTTTTCAGCCATGCATGTTATTTGACATTTAATTGTATCATTAGGAAGGGGTACTTTTGAGATTGCATTCTTTGCTTTTTCCCCCAAGCATAATCTTTACCATTACTTTTGCAGCAGGTTTTATTAAGTTTTCTGCTACAGTGTGATCTTTCAAGCACCTAGCTATCACTAGCAATACTCTGTATGAAGCCTCTGTAACGTTAGCATTTATTCCACCAACAGCAATAAAATGCATTAAATTCCTATTGTACTTAAGATCTTTGCATTTGTTCTCAAAAAATTACAGAGGCCTTCCAATGCACTCCTTGTGTTTAGATTCAAAATGAAGCTTTAATTTGGAGAATTTCATTGCCTCATTGGAAAGAGTTTCGTAACACAAAACATAGTGTGGTCTGGAATCATCTTTACCTCCTATCCAGGAAAATCCCAATTTAAAAAAAAATTACTGTTACACTTTCTTTTTTTTGTTTTTCTTTCCAACTGTCATTTTATTGTCTTGTTGATTATTGTTTATTGCAACATTCACGTTTATGTTCAATTCATCATGATAATTAATTTATAGTGGCTCTAAAATCCGTACTGACCCCAACTCTCTCTTCTGTTTCTTTTTCCGGTTTCTTTGTGGTGGCAGCCTGTGCCACCTCCACCTACTCAAAGCATCATGATGCACCAACATTGATGGACTGAAAGCCAGAAGTCTATGTGACCATCAACATCAGGTCCTTCCATGAAAACCCTAAATACAAAGAGGACTGTTTGATTTATGTTAGGTAGATTGCCCAGAGGGGACTGGGCGGTCTCGTGGTCTGGAACCCCTACAGATTTTTTTTTTTCCCAGCTTTGGAGTTTTTTTTTTTTGTTTTGTTTTTTCTGTCCACCCTGGCCATCGGACCTTACTTATTCTATGTTAATTAATGTTGACTTATGTTTATTTTTTATTGTGTCTTTTATTTTTCTATTCATTTTGTAAAGCACTTTGAGCTACATTTTTTTGTATGAATATGTGCTATATAAATAAATGTTGATTGATTGATTGACATTAAGAATCTTTTCAAATTCGTCTTTTTCTCAAAAAGGAATATAATCATTTACATTTAGCACATTTTTTTCTAGACTGTTTATTGTATCCTCACAGTTTTGCACATTTACCTCGACTGTTCCTTGTGTCCCCACTATTCTGAATATTTTTTTCATTATTATCTTCACAACTTTCACTAGATTTTCTCACTATACAATATAAACTACTCTCTATTCGGTACAAGTGCACGAACGTCTGGCCATAGCATGAGAAATCACATGCAATCAGGGGTTCCTGGGCGATGAGCTACTCGTTCCACCTGAAACCCAGAGCCCATCGGGTGCACGACAGCAGTATGAATGCTCTAGACATAAACAGCGCTTAGCATGAAGAGTCCAGATAAGATGTTTATTTAGTTAAAAATTTAGCAGCCCACTAGAAAATCCTCAAAGCCCGGACCGCATTTTGAGAAAGGCTGGCTTAGTAGACCCACTGTGACACATTCATGAACGAACCACAGCACAGCACAGCACAGAAACACTGGCCTAGACAGTGAGCATGAAGTGCCAATATACATTCTGTGACAGTCAGGCTCTTCTCCACCTCTCCAACCCTCAGGTACGACTCCAGACACCGGATACAAGTCCAAGACTCTTTATTTTTCTTTAGCACAGTGCACCAAGCACCTTCCACTCTACTCATAAATCACCAAAGCACAATAATCTCTCCTCCTCTCCCAGACACTTCGCCCCTCTACCTCCCCACTCAGCTCACTGTCCTTGTTTTCCCAGAGTCCTTTTATACACCCTGACCCGGAGGTGTTCCTTCCCAGCCAGTCCACAGGTCCTCATTCCTTCCGGGTCAGGGTAAACAGTCCTTTTCTTCAACCCGGGAGCACGTTGTTTCTTCCTGTCACGTGACCGTGACGTACTCCTGGGTTATAGGGCACATATGAGCCCACGAGCCCCCCTACAGCGACTCCCAGCGACCCCCAAGGTATCCAGCAGGGCTGTGTATAAACTCTACAAGGTCCATGATGCCCTGCTGGAACTCGGGGCACAATCCTGCTGTCGGCAGAGCTCCTCCTGGTGGCCTGGGGGTGAGGACCGGAATAAAAAGCCGGCAGTCCTCCACAATTCCTAAATCCTTTTTAGAGGTTGACCGTTTTGTTTTTATAATTAATATTCCTTTTGTTTTTGTATAGCACTTCACATTTCTGTACATTATACTGCACTTTTAAGTACATAACCAATTATGTAGATTATCGAGGTCTTTTTGAAATGTTTTGGTACCTCTTCAATATTTGCTATCCCTTTAATTTTAGTGTCATCTATGATTTTCATACTGCATACACTTTATACAGATTTTTAAATAGTTTTCACAGTTAATCAGAGAAAACAATGTGCACATTACTCAATTGTCTTTATAGTTTATATGATGGCACAATGTTATTTCTTCAGTTATAAGAGGTCCTCACATTTTGTTATGACCTCTAAAACATACATGTTAACTTTTTTTATGTCTTCAGTATTGTTTCATAGTGGTTGTTATTTATTTAAGTCTCTTTATTCTTTGTAGCTGTTGTTTATTTAAGAAAAAAGAACACAATACAGAATGAAAAATCACTTTGTATCTAAATTCTTAGTCATCCAACTTAAAATATTTATTTTTTTCCACACTGTCTACTGCCATCTACAGGTATGGCATCATAACGCAAATCTCCTGCCCCACTCTAAATCAGGATTGCAGAGTGCTATGGCCTAATAGAACTACGTGCAAGGTAGCAACCAAAAATGGACAGGAAACTTACCCACACTCATTCATATATGGCCAATAGTGCTGAGCAAATCCTATGGTTTTCATTTCACAGAAACGTCAGCAAAATCACATAAATGTTTGAGAACTTCAAAGAACTCCACAAAATGCATCAGGGTCAATGTAGAAGGAGGAAATAAACTAGTTGTATATGGATTACAATGGTGCAATGGTCTTTAAATGTCCCAGATGGGATGTGTGTGCCCACTATGCTTGACCGATTATTGCCACCAAAAATGTAAGCTTTGCTATGAGGCAGCAGTGCAACAAAAGACACAGATGGAATGATAACCACAAACAAAATACAAGAAATGGTCACAAATAAACAATAAGTAAATGTATTATTGTGCTCACAGATTTCCAGACTTGGGGGCACACATTTGTTTCCGTGTAGATGATTAATGCTTTTTTCTTCCATGAAGATGACCTTGCAAACAGTAATAAACCTTTCATTATTGTTATTATTATTATTATTATTATTATTATTATTATTATTATTATTATTATTATTATTATTATTATTTCACAGGGTCTCATGTTTTTTTCTGATAAGGGGAGGACTCCATAAAGGCTTTTCTTGACTGCTGCTTAAAGTATATGGCTAACCATGCATGCAAATCAGCAAAGACACACTTCTCGTAATAATGATATTATGGTCTGCTAATACATCCCTCAAATGAAAACACTACAGGTTTATTTTTTAATGCATGGTGTGCTGAATGGGCCGTGACACAGGTACATGAAGCAGATCGGCAACAGTCTTACAGGACACATGCTTGAAAGTTCTGTAAATGGCTGCTACAGCTATGTGATTTCAAATGGCCTTGCAAAGCATCATGGAGCGCTGGGAAAAGAAATGTTTGCCTCAGCGAATTTCTTGGAAAATATTGGGAGAATGATATCACAGGAGAGAAGAGCATCATTTGCTATGAAAAATGCTTTCAGGAATTTCGCCAATCAACACTAGTGGCCAATTTAAGAGTTGAAAATCAATCTAACATTCATAGCTTTATGATGTGGTAGAAAAACTGGAGTACCAAGGGATAAACTCTTGACAAACATGGGGAAGCAGACAAATGCCACAAAGACTGTGACCAATGTCTGAGATATGCACTATGGAGCGGTGACACAACTGCAGTAACCACTGTGCTGTCATGTTACCCAGGAACAGACATTCTACAAGGGACAATTAAAAGGTGGCCAAAGATTATCTCATACTAGCATGAAAATGACAAGTTTCTTGTTTATGAGCCTGATCAAAATGGATGCTAAAATGTGCAAAATTCAACTACCATGCTAACATTTGTTTCCTAACAGTAGAGAACAATATACCTTCAGGAATCCATTCTTGAAGAGAAAACAAGCAAATCCATTTCAAATGCCGCAATTAAGGGGTGTGCTGAAGAATTCTGTTCTTGCAGGATAAATGTTGCTTTGTGAAACCGGATTAAAACAGATGCCATGCCAACCATACTTGCCAGGGCTCAGATTTATAAAACTTGTGAACATGCAAAAACAAGCCTGAAATGTGCATACACAATTTTCCATGAAAACACTGGAATTGACAAAAGAAAACTAGTTAGGGGAATGTTCATTTATTTACAGTAACTCAGGCCCATTCGTATGTAACATTTTGGAGAAACTTGGAAATGATGACACCCTTGATCAAGAAGGGAAATGCAGACAAACAAGCTAATTGACAAATTGCACACATAATAAATCAAATCAGTAAGCTGTTATTAGAATGCATTGATGTGACAAACTTGTTGCACCTCAGAAGTGATAATTGTGAGGTATAGACTGTTCCAGTTCTTTATCTTTACACTGAAGAACTTTTTTGGCCTTTCGTCAGTTTATATTTGCTACCTGTTGTCACTTTTCAGGGAACTGTCTGACAGGTCAGGAATATCTCAGCCAAGCTTCAGCTCCACCATGCCTACTGTGCAAGCCATTAATTGGCACTACATCCAGTTTTTGCAAGGTGAGGGTGAAAATAAATAAAACATTACATGTTTTTGCCAACATAAAAAGCAATTTGCAGCAGTGCCTGGTTTTCCTAACATAATCAGAACACTTTACTGCACTCATATTGCAATAACTTGTAGCAAGATTGAAACTGTTTTTTTATATTTTATTAAATTTATTAAAAGCATGTAACATTCCATACAATCAGGTCAAACTTAACAAAACTAAATTCAATTCAGTCAGAGTAAAACGTTTGAGTAATAAAGAGAGAAAATAGTCTTTCTCCCCAATATAAATGCTTATTCTAAAATGTTATTGATTAGATCCAGTCAAGTTTTGAACAGATCATCTAATTGGGAATTTTCTTTTTTTCCGATTTTAAATAGTATATAACATCAATTACCCACTGACTAAGAAGAGGTGGGTTAGGATTCTTCCAGTTGAGCAAGATAAGTCTCCAGGCAATTAAAGTTTATTCTTCTCCACTTTAAGTCCATCTGGAAGTACACCAAACACACCTATTAATGGATTAGGAGTGATTGTAACACGAAGGTTGTCTGATATTCATTTAAAAGTCCGGAATGATGTTGATTTGGTACATTCCCAAAACATGTGGGCTAGTGAAGCTGGAGCTCAATTGCAACGTTTGCAGGTTGGATCATGAATAATTGAATGCTTTCTGCATATGGAGCTAGAGTGAATTCTGTGGATGGCTGCCTTCCACTCCTTTTCTGAAATGTTGAGTAAGAGATCCTTTCCCCACTGTACTCTGGGATCTTTAAAAGGAAGGGATTTAAAAATGGTTTTATATATTCTAGAAATGCTGTCCGAGTCTTCAAGACTGATCAGTATCTCTTCTGGAATAGAAACAGGTGGGAGGTGAGGAAAATTGGGCAGATTTTGTTTAGCAAAGTTTCTGATTTGGAGATAGTGGAAAATTAACTAAATTTGGAGTTTAATTGTTCATAGGATGCAAAGACATCATTTATATACAGATCACTAAATGATTTAATCCCATTCGTTTTTCAAACATGAAAAAACTGCAAGTTTCAGAGGGTGGAAAAAGATGGTTATCATGTAGAGGTGCCACAGATAAAATATTCTCTAACTTGAAGTGCTTCCTACATTGGTTCTATATTCAGAGTGAATAAAGGACAATTGGGCTGTTAGTATATTGACGATACCTTGTATTTACTGGTGTATAAATCACGGAATATAAAGAAGTACTGCAGGATTTCATTTCTATTGCAGACCAAGCAAGTGTGTTTTCATCTATTTGTTTCTATGTCCAGGTTTTTATAGCTTGTAAGCTTGCCACCCAGTAATAAAATTGAAAATTAGGTAGAGCCATGCCGCCTTCTGATTTAGGTTGTTGTAGGGTTGCCCTTTGGATGCATGGATATTTAGAATTCCAAATAAATGACGCTATGATTGAATTTCATTTTTTAAAAAATGATTTGTTAATGCTTTTGTTAACCAGAACCAGTTACATTCCATTAATCCACAAGTGATGCCAAGATGGGACTGACAAATGTCCTGTGATGTAGTCATTTATAAGGAAAGCAGCACTAGCAGAGGACAGACTGATGGTACTGTACATGATTACTGGCTTGTTGGAAACAAAACTGTCAGATCCCCCCTGTTTTTCAAATGCCCTGTACTTCTATTTGTAACAGAAATCTTGTCATTACACCTGCCAGGTGATAGCAGCTACCCACTCAGATGACCCCCAGACTGCAGTGGAGAGGAGCTATAATGCCATACATGATGTTATGCGCTCAGTTGCATAGTATAACTAGATACACTTGAATGTAGGTGGCAGGTTCTTGAAGCATTAGAAGGGAGGTGGCGCTACCAGCCAATGAAGAATGAAGCTGCTTTTGTTAACCTTAAGCAATTACATTCCATTAATGCACAAGTCATGTGTGATGTCAAGTTGAGAGTGACAAAACATCGTGGCTAAGTGGCCTAGATCAACCCATGATTCATTTACTTTGATGCAAAGTAGCACTGGCAGAGGACTTGCTGATGGTGCTGTACTTGATGGCTGGCATATTGCTAAGAAAACTGGCTGAACCCTCAGTTTTGACCTATATTATTCATTGTAGCAGCAATCATGCATTACATGTGCCAGGTGATAGTGGCTACCCACTAAGACACTGATACCTTACGTCTTTTTCCAACCCCAGAGTGCAGATAGGTGCTACAATTACATGTATGCTATTGGCATGATCAGTTGTAGAGTGGACCATAGAAATGCAGGTGGTGGTGTCTGCATGTGTCAGGATGTCTCAGGTGGGAAGCTGCTCTACTAGCCAATGAAAATCTGAGGGTAATTAGCATGCTCCATATATGGTTGTTTCAGGGCAGCAACCAGGCGGAGTTTGAGGAATGTTCACATATGCACATTTACAAGAAGACTGTGATTTATAACGGTAAAGGCTTAGAAATGTACATACGCCAATCTATTTTTTTAATGGTATGCACAAGTTTCCATGCAAAGTATTATAAAGGAGACCCAAGAACTAGACCATGGGGTAAACTATTCCAAAAATAAAGATGTGAAGAGAGCTACACAAGTGATTGCACTAACAAGAAAAACGTTTTATGCTAATAAAAAAAAAAACTTGGTCTGGACATCTTCTGGTGCCTGACCAACTCAGAATCAGAAGTTAAATAAGCAAACCACATTTTAAACACCATACTGAAAAGGTCTGCGCTATTAAATCCTTAAACATGAAGTTGTTCATTTTCATACAACCAGTGAACATCATATGTTTAACTTTTACAAATTTTTCCCAAACTGTTTTTTCCCTTCATTTATCGTTATTTAAATCTCAACTAGTGTGTCGTCGTACCTCAGCAGTCAGCCCCTCTTTAGAATTCGTCTGTCTGTTGTAACTTCAACGACCTCGGCCCCCCCTTCGGCAATTATCGAC
The DNA here is from genome assembly GCF_016835505.1 of Polypterus senegalus. Lineage (NCBI taxonomy): Eukaryota > Metazoa > Chordata > Cladistia > Polypteriformes > Polypteridae > Polypterus > Polypterus senegalus. Next base: position 270,727,714 of record NC_053155.1, read on the forward strand.
GTGCACAACGCGGCAGCGGCGCGTGGTCGAAATGACGTAACGCACGACGTCATAATGACTGCGCGCCCCCGGGGTAAGAAGCGTGTGCGTCAGGCCATGAGAAGGGTCGGGTCTATGTCTGCGCACGCTGGCAAATCTTCATTTTTCTTCCGCTGTAGTGTTTACTAAACTAGTCACAAAAATATTTAAAGTCTGCGTGGCATTTGCATGCTCGTTTTCTGCCACTGATAAAATATAACAATTCAGAGTCACTAAAGTGGATGAGACAGCGCATCTCCTTTTTGTCTTTCCGTATGCACGTCATCGCTTCAGAAGGTGCCGGGTTTGTAATTTTAGACGTATCATCCATCTTGTGGTCGACTTTTTTGTGAAGAAAACGTTATCGCTGAATGTCCGGATCCGGCTTCTGCCATTATTACTCCAATAGTATAATTCTTACTAGTCAAAGAAATACAAAAGCTGTCATTCTTTTGTCATGTGGACAGCTTGGCAGCACTAGGAAGGTGCAGTCACATATATTGTGTGACATTAAGAAAAAAAGTAATGTAGGACAGTGGCATCCATCCGTTAATTTTACTAACCTTAAATTTAAATTCTGGTTTCAGTGAGCAAAGCCTATCCCGACATGATCGTGCATAGTTGTGACGGGAGTCAGTCCTGAATGGGTCACCACTTTTGTGTGGCCGCAGAAGAGAATTCCGTTGTTCATTATGTCAGAGAATAGGCAAACTAATAGTTTTGATGCATAGTCATAGTGATTTGCAATAGCTGGAGTTCCTTAATTTATGAAATGTTTGACGGCTTCTGTAAAGTGTAATACATAAAGTCACCTGGATATCCTTTGATGTAATTCCAAGAGCAACAGAAACTGGATGAAATCCAATTTCCTTTCGCTGATATTTTTAATCAGTCAACATGCTTTACATCAGAGGTGCAATAATTACTACATATACATATATTTAAACCCAGTCAGAAAAAAATGTATACAAATACTATATAATCATGGGGCAGCATAGTGGCACAGTGTACTACACTTAGTCCACACCTTGCCATTGTGTATGTAGAATTTTTCACCCATCTTCCAAATCATCCTAATGTGAATGTGTGCAAGTGGGTGCTGTAATGTGCTGGCACTCTGTTCAGTGCTTATTCCTGCTGTGCACTTAATGCCACCCCGATTGGCTTCAACCCTCTTTGACCCTGTGTGGATTTTAGAATGTCATGGTACACAAATATATAATCTTTTTGAACATGTATATATAGACAGTACCGGTCAAAGCCCATTTGGAGCCCTAGACAACATGGATGGTTGTCACCCCTAGTTTTCTATAGTGGATAGTTGGTGTTATTAGACTTTGATGACCTTTTGGGTGTTTCTTCCCCTCATTGTCAGGACTATGCACCCATTCAGCTGCGCAAACCGCATCCCTTTGTGTATATACAGTGGACTTTAAGGAGGGTACACACTTGGGTAATAGTGCCTATTCAGTATCTATATAAGTAAAATTTATTATTATTATCATCCTCATCAGAGTTCGATGGCTGGGGGGATTAGGATTATGTCCCTTTTGGTGGCCAGAGCGCATGCTCCTTAACTTTCATAAATGGTGCCCCACAGAATACAGCGCCCTAGGCGGCCACCTATGTTGCCTATTGGATTGACTGGTTCTGTATACAGACTTATGCAAAGGTCTGGGCATCCTTGAGAAAATGACATATTTTTACAGAGATACAATTAACAGATTTTTGAGGTGAAAATTATTAAATACATCCCCTATCACAAATTGACATTAACACAAAAGTCTTTAGTCATATTTCAAAGACAGTGTTGCAATTTATTTCATGAACTTAAACATAAAAAACAGTAGTTGTCACTTGTGCAAAACTTGTGCACCCCTGTCTTGTTAGTACTTAGCGACCCACTCCCCACCCCTCCCCTTCAGCAGATATCACAGCTTGCAAACGCTTTTTGGCCAGCTATGAATATTTCTGCTCTGGAGATGGGAATTTTGCCCATTCTTCTTTGCATACTATCACGAGTTCAGAGATATTTGTAGACTGTCATGTATGCACAGCATGCGTCAGATCTAACTGCAGAATTTCAATATTGTTCAGGTCTGGGGACTGTGAAGGCTTCTTCTTATCTTGTTCTGTCCACAACAGTCACCTCCAGAATGACTCTGGCTGTTCCTCTCAAGTGCCATTTTTTGTCATATTCTTAACAGTAGCAATTGCAAGCAGGAAACACTTCAATATGTTAATTGCTTTCACCAGTTTTGTATACCATCAGTTATCTTATTTATCAGAACCTGTGTAAATTTGGAAGAGGAGTGGATGGCTATTCAGTGTTACCGAAAGGACAGATGAATTGATCTAGCTCTGGAATTGAAATGGAATTAGATGACAATTCCTGATGTCAGTTCTTTACCATTCCTTAAGACTCAATTCAGGCCTAACAAGTTGATGAGGTTCAGAGACTTTACATGTGGATGGGTCCCCAAACTTTTGCACAAGTCACAATTACTATTTTTCTTTTTTGTATGTTTAAGTTAATGAAATAAAATGTAACAGTGCCTTAAAGGATGATGAAAGACTTGTGTTTGAATGTCTGTTTGTGACAGGGGTTGCTCTGGAATCTGCAAGTCATAATTACATTACACACCATTAAATTTTGCTTACAATAGTATGACTAACCTAAGTACATGTTATTTTTTCTCTTGGCCTCTCTCTTTTTAAATTGGCCTTATTAGTCATCAATTTTATGTTTCTAGCAAAGCTCGACCTTGCTGTAAAAAAGACAAAATCTGCTTACACGCTGAAATGTAATCCACACTTCAGATCCTCCTGAACAATGATGTTCACAAAGTTTTCAAAAGAAAATAAAAATATAATTTATCATTTAGATACAAATTGCAGTACGCCTGTGTCACAATCCTGTTTTTCTTTTTTGTTGTTTTATTTCATACTAAATTACACCTTAGCATTTTATTTTCCTTAGGGGTTGAAATGGGACCTTTGATAGATAGATAGATAGACAGATAGATACTTTATTAATCCCGAAGGGGAAATTCACATAATCCAGCAGCAGTATACTGATACAAAGAAACAATATTAAATTAAATAGTAATAAAAATGAAAAGAATTAAAATAAAATTAATGTTCGCATTTACTCCCCCGGGTAGAATTGAAGAGTCGCATAGTGTAGGGTAGGAACGATCTCCTCAGTCTGTCAGTGGAGCAGGACAATGACAAAAGTCTGTCACTGAAGCTACTCCTCTGTCTGGAGATGACACTGTTCAGTGGATGCAGTGGATTCTTCATGATTGACAGGAGTTTGCTTAGTGCCCGTCGCTCTGCCACAGATGTTAAACTGTCCAACTTTAATCCTACAATGGAGCCTGCCTTCTTAACAAGTTTGTCCAGGCGTGAGGTGTCTTTCATCTTTATGCTGCCACCCCAGCACACCACCGCGTAGAAGAGGGCACTTTCGCCACAACCGTCTGGTAGAACATCTGCAGCATCTTACTGCAGATGTTGAAGGATGCCAACCTTCTCAGAAAGTATATTCTGCTCTGAGCTTTCTTACATAGAGCATCAGTATTGGCAGTCCAGTCCAATTTGTCATCCAGCTGCACTCCCAGATATTTAAAGGTCTTCACCCTCTGCACACAGTCACCTCTGATGATCACGGGGTCCATGAGGGCCTGGGCCTCCTAAAATCCACCACCAGCTCCTTGGTCTTGCTGGTGTTAAGGTGTAAGTGGTTTGAGTCGCACCATTTAACAAAGTCTTTGATTTGAACAGAACAATCAAGATACAGGTTATAGAATTCCGTACAGTAACTGTGTAACTGTGAGTAGCTGATTGATTTATGAGATTGTTTTGGAAGTGATCACTTGAAGCCAATTTAATTTATTATAAAAAGTGACAAACAACATAACTGGTTAAACCCAAAACATGATACCCACGTTCACCCTTTACTATACGCAGAGGGGGAACTGTTCCTGTAACATTAATTCCACCATGACAGTGCTTTGGCTTGAAAACAGTTAAAGATCTTAAAAATTGACATAACAGAAGACATTCATTTTAAAATTTATATTTAATAGGTAATTTCATTCACATTCAGTAGACTGAGAGTGAAAGCACATTATACAGTAATTCTTCTTTCATTAATGAGTAGCTCCCACCCTCTTGTGGTTATTCACAAAATTACAACCTTTCCACTTGGCAAAAAATCTTTTTTCATCTAACTGTCAAAGTCAATGATTTAAAATGTCATATATTGTTCAATTCTTGCTATGGCTTTCATCAAAGCAGAAGTGGAACAAATTGCAAAAATAATTGAGTAGATATTTCAGTTCACAGATAGATAGATAGATAGATAGATAGATAGATAGATAGATAGATAGATAGAATTTGTCCCCAGGGGAAAATTTGGCTTTTTAAACAAGCTCTTTAAATAAATAAATACATAAATAGGTAGATGGGTGGCACCGTGGCGCAGTGATAGTGCTGCTGCCTCGCAGTTAGGAGACCCGGGTTTGCTTCCCAGGTCCTCCCTGCGTGGAGTTTGCATGTTCTCCCCGTGTCTGTGTGGGTTTCCTCCGGGCGCTCGGTTTCCTCCCACAGTCCAAAGACATGCAGGTTAGGTGGATTGGCGATTCTAAATTGGCTTGGTGTGTTTGTGTGTGTCCTGCGGCAGGGTTGGCACCCTGCCCAGGATTGGTTCCTGCCTTGTGCGCTGGGATTGGCTCCAGCAGACCCCTGTGACCCTGTGTTCAGATTCAGCGGGTTGGAAAATGGATGGATGGATGGATAAATAGGTAGATAAATAAAGACACAACCACACACACACATACTATGGTCTGAACATACAACAGAATAACTAAAAAGCAAGAAAAGTACAAAGAAAGAAAACTTCACCTGAAAACTGAACTGAAAACTGAAAAAACAGAAAAAAACAATTGTATCTCAAATGTTGTAAGTTGGCTTTGATAAAGGCATTGGCCAAATAAATAACAATGTGGTAGGCTCTACTCAGGCTTCATCAGCATTTCACCACAATGAATATGTCCTACCTCAGGGATGGTGAACTTTGACACTAATAATTGCTTTCCTTTCCTTACTTTCCAGTTTTTGAAATTCCTCTTTTGCAAATTAATGATAGGATGAAAAAGCTGAAATTCTGAAATAATATGAAGATATGAAACAAATGTAATAGTATAAAAATTTTTATACTGTACTTTCTTGTATACTCAGATATGGGGATGGTGTGATAAACAAAAAGCATAGAGACACAGGTTAAGTATTGGGGAGCCTCCCTATTTATTGGTTTTAGGTTCCAGCACAGTCAAACGGTCAAAAAATAACTCAAACATTCGTCAAACGTTCAGCAGAAATGCTCCAATTTATATGAAGACGATACAGGAAATACAATTAACGGATAGGACGTGAGATCAACAGCTGGTGTCGTAAAAGGTAGTGGCTGGAGATGACATCAGGAGCAGAGGGACGGAACTGAGGTCATTGGAAGGGGACCAGAAGTGAGGTAGTTTCATGGAGCGGGAAGAGGAGTCTTATTTCTTTGGGATGGCGGTGGATATTGGAACATTATGTCGGGTAGGAACGTTTTGCTCTGTCGTTTTTCTGTGGATGAAAGAAGAGAAAAGCATTTCTGCCTTGTTCCAGTTCTCCCTCTCTTGTTCTTTCATGCTCCATTGACCCTTTTGACTGTCCCCTAATCACGTGTGTGTGACAATGGATATTTGAGGAGTAAACCACAAGACAATGATTATATTTTTATAATATGTACATTAAAGAACCATCAACAACAAATCAAATTAATAAATGTATTGAACAATTATTATAAAAGTAAAGCTGAATAAATCAGACTGCAGCTACTTGCATAAAAGGTAAAGTACCACTTCCGGTTAACAGAAATAGCCCAAAACTTGATAGAAATCTATGTGTTGTACCTAATACTTGTTTGCAAAATTTGGTTGACCTAAGTGAAAGTGTGCTCAAGTTACCATGTTTACATACACACGCACATAGACAGACAGACATAATTCCAAAAATGGTATTTTCAGAGGTCTAAAACATTAAGTTTATCAAAATCCCAAAATTCCAATACTTTCCCTATACTTCATATACGAGAAAGTCAGGAAGGTCAAAAATGTCAAGATTCATCAAAATCTTTGGACAGTTCCAATACTTTCCTAATACTTCGTACATGAGAAAGTAAAAAAATGACAATTTTTAAGATTTGTATATTGGATTGATATTAACTCTTGGGTTGTTTGTTGTAAATGCCTAAGACACCAAAAAATGTTTTTTTAGGAATCTGTGTGTGAAAGAACTTTTGCTTTTAGGCTACTTTTATTGATTTATTTGTTAATTTCATGAATACGTTTTTTTTCTACCACTTTTAAAAGAAAACCTAGTAAAGAGATCTTTAAAATCACTAAGAGATTCCGGTGAGTAATGGCAAGGTTGTAATCAGTATTTACTGTATAATTATAGCAGGCCTATAAATTTTCTTTAATGGTGGGCCTGTTAAACACATCTACATTTCAGTCTGTGATGGTGTTAAGAAGCAAATAATTTAATTGACTTGGAGCATTGTTTTTCACAACGTTCTTAATCATTGATCTTTTTAAGGTGAAAATTGATGATGATAGTAACTCACAAAGGATAACACATGAGTTTGCTTTTAACAATCTAACAATTTCATGATATTTTATAGCAGGGGTCCTCAATCACAGTCCAGGGGCCTCATGTATAAACGGTGCGTACGCACAGAAATGTTGCGTAAGAACTTTTCCACGTTCAAATCGCGATGTATAAAACCTACAAAGCCACGCACTTTTCCACGGTACCTCATACCTTGTCATATGCAAGTTCTCCGCTCGGTTTTGCAGGCTTTATAAATACTCTGAAACTAACTGCATATTGTTTATTAGTGTAATGCATCTGATTATATCTCAAATGTTGTAAGTTGGCTTTGATAAAGGCATTGGCCAAATAAATAACAATGTGGTAGGCTCTATTCAGGCTTCATCAGCATTTCACCACAATGAATATGTCCTACCTCAGGGATGGTGAACTTTGACAGTAATGATTGCTTTCCTTTCCTTACTTTGCGTTCACTTTATAAAGCGCGTATTTACATATGATGACATGCAGCAAAATATGTTGATTATATTATACAGATAAAACTTTAACTTAATTTAAATAATCTGTATTGTTAATAATTACACATGTGAGGACACGGTGCCGCAGCGCTTGCATGTTCATGTATTGTTCCTGCCTCTCGCTGTATATTTGCTGAGACTGCCGCGACACTGGAAGGATAGGTGGATAGAATAATTAAACACATACTATGAAGATATTTCAATGTTCCTTAAAAGTTTTGAAGAAACGTTGTTGTTAGCTTACAGATGGCTTAACGTCTATTACAGAGCTAATTGTGTGGCGATTGGGTATTTGGAGAAAGAAAAGTAAGGACAAGAATTGAATGTTAGTATGTTTGAAAGGAACAGTACTGCTACAATAAATTATTTCATCAAAGGTCGCGCATGGCGCAGCAGCAGTATCTTGTGTGAGACATGAACAATCACTGTGCCATCGTGTTCATAATAACATGCTTTCATTCCAATCATCATGAAAATGATATCACGTATACATCTCAGTATTTTAATTATTCAGAGAGCTGTAATATCACAAATGTAATGGATTCTGTGTCCTGTCGGAAAAAGAGAAAGAACGGAAGCATGTAGTGATTCACACACATACAGCGCATTGAAGATCAAATACAAAACAAAGCATTAAACGTGATACTTTGGTTACAATGGGATTTGAGAAACTCGTAAATTAAATGATTTTAAGATAAGGTTTATGTTCTACTTTAATGACAAAATAAACTACGTGATTAAAGTGGATATTTCGAGATTGAAGTTAACATTTCGTGCTTTTTTCCTACTCTATGCCTTTTTTTCTCACTGTACCCTAATAAGCTTCCATATGACACTCAGACGGTGGGCTACGCTTTGCCTTTTCACGGCGACTTTGATATCTGACAACTTCTTTTTTATGTCGGGCACTGTGCGACTTTGTGAAGCTGAGTTTGTTTCTCCAACATGCTATGTGACTTTTGTTGATTATACCACTTTATAAACCAACAAATAGTACGTTATTCTTTGCCTCCACTTGGTATTCGCTGAAATTTTTATATTTTCCCTCTTGCTTTTCCTATTGTCTTTTCACAGAACGCTGAGCTTAAGGTCTATTTATATTGATTTGCATATTCAAAGAGGCGTAATTCTGGGAGGAGACGGGGCGGGACAGTAGTCGCGTGCACGTGCGTTAGTTTTCACGCTGATCGGGATTTATGGAGCAGAAGAACACGGAAGTTGGAGTACGCACAGATTCCTGCATCTGGAATTTTCTGTGCGTAAGCACATTTCGGCTTTTGTGCTTACGTCACATTATAGTGCAAATTCTACGCACGGCGTTATACATGAGGCCCCTGGAGGGCCGCAGTGGCTGCAGGTTTTTATTCCAACTAGTTTCCTAATTAGAAAGCAGTCCATGCTGATAATGCTGATAATGAAACTTGGTATTGAACCATAAAGCTTGTTAGCTTGCTTGCATTCATCCAAGAACAATTTTAATTGCACTGTAGAGTTTCCTTCTGTGAAAATATTATCCATGTGTTTTGTGGCCTATGATAGATTTAATGGTCTTTCCAATTCCTCTGTCATTCATTTCCAAACATTTTTAGCACAGATACTTCATGGTAAGCACGTTAACTGGAGAGCTGCTGGTTTATTGGTTATCTGCATCTCATTATTAACTAATGCCTGATTAAGAACACAGGCAACAATTAAAACTTAAATGCAGCTGCTAAAATCTAAAATAGGCAATTGAGGGTTCTGAATAGTAACAGTTAAGAGAGCTAAAATTAAGCCCAAAACATGTATTGCTTTAGTAGTAAATTAAAGAATTCTAATTAAGAAATTGGTTAAAGTGAAAACCTGCAGCCATAGCAGACCTCCAGGACTGTAATTGAGGACCTCTGATCTAAAAAGTATCTAAAATTTGTCTTTGGTGAATAAAGGCACTAACAAGGCATAGAGTTAAACACCAACATTCATTATCAGCAAGAACTGAGTTCTAATTAGGCCACTAGCTGGAATGAAAACCCGTAGCCACTGCGGCCCTCCAGGACCATGATTGAGGACCCCTGTTTTATAGGTTTACAGAGTCATTATTGTCATGTGTGCAAAGTACAGTGAATTTCTAACTTGCAAGTGCCGTGATGGACAGCCGGAATGCGCTCACTTCGCAAGGACAGGAGGAGACAGCATGCACAGGGCACTGTCTCCCCTGAACACTGGACGGAAAACCCCTAGGTTCCAGTAGCACCATAGATTCTAACAGGGTATCCTGGCTCTTGGAGTTTGTCGGCTCAGCTCTGCTGGGTTCTGAGGGTGCTGCCAGAAGGTGTTGTGGGGACTGAGGAGCCATGCTTTGTGATGCTCCAGCTTTATCAGGAAGTGCTCCCAGATCAAGATTTTGGGACACTGGAAATACTTCTGGGATCATTTAAAAGGAGCTGCCTGTCACTACACCAAGAACCGGAGTTGTGAGTGAGAGGACGATGATTGCCTAAGGTGGAGGTGGAAGACAGAAGGAAAAGGATGAAGAAAAGTGTTGCATTGTGCTTCTGTACTCTGCTTTGTGCTGGTGAGAAACTGGGAAGCCTTGTATGCTGCTGGACTTGTGCCTATATCTGTTGTGTTGGGTGTCTGGGGAGCAGGAGTGCCCTGGTGGTCACAGTGCTAATCAACATGCAACACATTGCCACTTTCCGCTGCCATTAATATTGAGTATAAAACATGTGTATGTCAGTGCAAGTGTTATACAGTATAGAGTCCTACTCTGAAGTACACTGAATTTAAAAGCAATCTTCTCCTTTCCCTCTGGTTGTTTTATTTTACCCTTGGTGGCCTCAGTGGAAGTTCATCTCTCTTTTACCGGGGTACATGACATTATATTTCTGACTGTCTTTTTCTTACCTTCAGTTTCCCTCATATCCTTCACTATTACAAGTTTGGTTTTTAGTCTGTAATATTCTTCTTACAACAACATTTATCTCTTGCCTCCATACATGTCAAGCCCACTGGTGTATTCTCTAAATATTCTTCCAATGGATCCTTTTTACCCTTAATGTCCCTGTAATGCACCTAGTTTCTGCTCTATCCATTTAGTTAACCCTGCACATTGATTGCAAAATTTTCTTGAACTTCAGTTCTTTCAGTTTCTCTTTTAGTCTTTCCCCAAGTTTCTGTACTATGCAACCTTTCTATTCTCACTAAGATTTTATGCATTTTTCATTTGATTTCAGTGTGTTATTCAAATCCTTTCCAGATGATAGGTATAGTGAATTCAGGCCGATGAAAAGCTTTTGTACGCTACATGGGGGTACTTTTTTGTTATTTTTTATGTTATTCAGCATCACCCTTATCATCATTATGATTTTGATTACAATCCCTAGGGAGTTCTTGTTACTTAAGCTTTTATTTACTAGTGACCACATTAGTGGATCTGACAGTGAAGTTGTTGCTGCCTTTGGGCATTCAGAGCTATTTTCCTGTGTCTTCTCTGCTCATTGTTAATTCTCATTACTAGAATACAATTACTGAAGCAAACTCCACCCTGAGGTTGAATTGATAGGAAATCAATAAGAGAGAGTTTAAAACCTAAATCTGTGGTAAGATATGAACATTTCTGTATTTTTATGAATGCAAAATAAATGCAGAATAATAGCAGAAGAAAAGCAAACTAATTAACCAATAAAATAAATGTAGAGAAAAGCCAAGCAAAATGACACCTTTTATTGGCTAACTAATAAAGGTGTTAGCCAATAAAAGGTGTCATTTTGCTTGGCTTTTCTCTACATTCATAATGGCTAACACGGTACAACACCCTAGTACTACAGACAATAAGATAAATGAGAGGTAAAAAGATTTATTAACTGTAAAAATGATTGGAACAAAAACTGCAGCCGCAGGAGTCCTCCAAGACTAATATATATATATAGTATGTATTGTAAGAGGTGACCCAGCAGGCAGACAACTCAGAGAACCAAAGAAAGGGTGGAGTACCACCGTGGTAACCCCATGTAACATCAACGTTGCAATAGCTAGTAGGAGCGCTGTCCTCTGCTATTGTCAGTATAAAATCTGACACCACCTTCTGTGAACGGGCTGGCTTTATATGGTGGAGATGGGAAGGGTAGGAGATATTTCAGACAGTGGCGTGTGGTCAGTTGTCTGTCTTGAGCATTTTTTTCTTAGATGTGGATAGGAATCATGCTGTGATCAAGTTTTTAAGGCTGATACTGATCACCGATTTCATGTTATTTGATCGGCTAATTAGATTCTGATTCCAATATATATATATATTTTTCCTTTATGCCTTTAAAAAACTTTTTACACTAAGCTCCAGCATAACCAGATCCATAGAAGCCTTATGTGCAATATTAAAGAGTATTTTTTAAATGAAACTATAAACCACAGGTGTTAACTGTTCATTTTTATTAATAAAAATGAAATTAGTAGGCCTATTGTTCAGTGACTATAAAATAATCTATACTAATAAAAGGCAAAGCCCTCACTCACTCACTCACTCACTCACTCATCACTAATTCTCCAACTTCCCGTGTGGGTGGAAGGCTGAAATTTGGCAGGTTCATTCCTTACAGCTTCCTTACAAAAGTTGGGCAGGTTTTATATCGAAATTCTACGCGTAATGGTCATAACTGGAAGCAGTTTTCTCCATTTACTGTAATGGAGATGAGCTTCAACGCCGTGGGGCGGAGTTTCGTGTGACATCATCACGCCTCCCACGTAATCACGCAGTACATAGAAAACCAGGAAGACCTCAAACAGCGCTGAAGAAAACATGCATTATATAATTGAGAAGGCAGCGAAACAATAAGAAGCGAGTGAGTGACATATACAACCATATTGATGAGTTCTGCTACTTCGGAAACAAAGCACGATGTAAACCTACACTTTAAATTAAGTTCATAGACAGGCTGCGCTGGCGTTTGTAATTTAGTGCCTGCCCATATAAGGCCGTCCGTCAGCGCAATCCAATAGCAAACTGCCACGGGTAAATATTCACGGGTGAAGGACTGTGCTTATGGAGAGGAAGATGAGATGGTCAGGGTGGTGTTTGACACAAACTCAGCGAAACTGCGAGAGAAAGTTTTAAGTGCCAGGACTAAGGTAACATTAAATACAGCCATGGACATAGCAGGAGATGGCACCAGCACAGCTGGGAACCTTCGATGCATGTACACCGAGCGGCTCACGTGAACTGACGCAGTGCACAGATAAAGGCAACAGTTCCAAAAGGCTGAACAAAACCGAATTACACAATTGAAAAGGCAGCAAAAATATGAAGCGTCTCATACATACAAGCATATTCATAAATCCAACTACTGCGGAAACAAAGCACACGTCGGAAAAAGTCAATGTCCCGCTAAAGGAAGACAGTGTAAAAAAAACCCGTGCATGCAGTGTGTCAGGTCTCAGATAAAGAAGAAGACGAGCTGTTTATTGATGCAGTAAGAAACGAATCGATGAATGAAACCTGTCATCTTTACAACGATTGACAAACACGGAATGTAACTTGAACACAACACATCCTACAAATACGAACCTGATTGAAAGAAATAATGATAATCAAATCCTTGATGACAGCAACACTCAGTAACACTCACAAAACAAATACTGTATATTGACAGTCATGTTACGTTATTTTTAAAATGTTCCCTTTTCTTTTCTAGCTTTTTAACACACTACTTCTCCGCTGCGATACGCGGGTATATATATATATGTATATATATATATAACCCGATCTACATACTCGAATAATGGATACTTTATTCGCCATCAATGATTGTTTTGGTAAAGCCATACTCAGTGTATTCATTAGATGAGCGGTAAAAAGTAAGGGCAAGGGAGGATGACTTATTGAGGCATGCAGGCTGTAGTCGCGTCAACTCTATCTGAATTGCGATCACATTTGAAAAAATATATCTTTTCAAGTTCTATTTAGTCCATATGTGTCAAACTCAAGGGCCGCGGGCCACATCCGCCCGGTGTAATTATATCCGGCCCGAGATCATTTTATATACTGTATTATTGTTATTAAAGCCGGGTATATGAAGCGCTGGTAACACAATAAACTACAGATCCCATAATGCAGCGCTTCAGCTGCCTTGCCGAACAGTTACGCGTTAATCAAGTCTACCTTAAGATGCTGCAAGTTATTGCGAAGCTAGCTCACACGATGCTGAAGAGAAAAGTTGATTCTGAAAATAGAGCCTTTAAAAACCGATGGGAGGCTGAGTATATGTTTACTGAACCCGTGTGTCTCATTTGTGGAGCTAATGTGGCTGTAATTACAGAATTTAATCTAAGATGGCACTATAAAACAAAACATCAGGGTAACCTGAAAGACCTGAATGCAATGCAGAAGATACAGAAAGCAGAAGAATTAAATAAGAATCTGACACTTCAGCGGACGTTTTTACCCGTGCACAATCACAAAGTGATTTCAATTGAGGCTGCTTTTATGGGAGACACAACCACTTGCCCCACTTTCCCTATTACCAAGTAATGTTAAACCAAGTCGTCACTACGGTGTTCCCAAATCGCACTTTGCTGATAAACTGGCGCACTGAGTTTGCACGCGCTTTGGTGACTTTGAAGAACACAAAAAGTCCGTCTACATGCGGCTCGAACCTTGTGCATGTTTGGTAGCACATATCTGTGTGAGAAGCTCTTCTCAGTGATAAAGACTAACAAAACAGCACACAGGAGTCGCCTCACTGATGAGCACCTGCAATCCATCCTGAGAATCTCCACAACACAGAACCTCACACCAAACAGAAACGAACCTGTGGCCAAAAAAAGATGCCAGGCGTCCAGCTCTAAAATGACATATGAGCAAAGACAACTGAATGATTTGATTTGTTATTGCTGAAAGGAACACATTTTATTTATATTTCCAGGTTTTGTTATGCAGCATGTTCATATTTGAATTTGTATAATTTTGACAGGATATATTTTTATGGAGAGCAAAATCTTTTGGGATATTTAAAATCTAAGTTTATCTATACTAATAAAAGGCAAAGCCCTCACTCACTCACTCACTCACTCACTCACTCACTGACTCATCACTAATTCTCCAACTTCCCGTGTGGGTGGAAGGCTGAAATTTGGCAGGTTCATTCCTTACAGCTTCCTTACAAAAGTTGGGCAGGTTTTATATCGAAATTCTACGCGTAATGGTCATAACTGGAAGCAGTTTTTCTCCATTTACTGTAATGGGGATGAGCTTCAACGCCGTGGGGGCGGAGTTTCGTGTGACATCATCACGCCTCCCACGTAATCACGCAGTACATAGAAAACCAGGAAGACCTGAAAAAAGCGCTGAAGAAAACATGCATTATATAATTGAGAAGGCAGCGAAACAATAAGAAGCGAGCGAGTGACATATACAACCATATTCATGAGTTCTGCTACTGAAACAAAGCACGATGTAAACCTACACTTTAAATTAAGTTCATAGACAGGCTGCGCTGGCGTTTGTAATTTAGTGCCTGCCCATATAAGGCCGTCCGTCAGCGGCAATCCAATAGCAAACTGCCACGGGTAAATATTCACGGGTGAAGGACTGTGCTTATGGAGAGGAAGATGAGATGGTCAGGGTGGTGTTTGACACAAACTCAGCGAAACTGCGAGAGAAAGTTTTAAGTGCCAGGACTAAGGTAACATTAAATACAGCCATGGACATAGCACGAGATGGCACCAGCACAGCTGGGAACCTTCGATGCATGTACACCGAGTGGCTCACGTGAACTGAGGCAGTGCACAGATAAAAAGCAACAGTTCCAAAGAGCTGAACAAAACCGAATTACACAATTGAAAAGGCAGCAAAAAATATGAAGCGTCTCATACATACAAGCATATTCATAAATCCAACTACTGCGGAAACAAAGCACACGTTGGAAAAAGTCAATGTCCCGCTAAAGGAAGACAGTGTAAAAAAAACCCGTGCATGCAGTGTGTCAGGTCTCAGATAAAGAAGAAGACGAGCTGTTTATTGATGCAGTAAGAAACGAATCGATGAATGAAACCTGTCATCTTTACAACAATTGACAAACACGGAATGTAACTTGAACACAACACATCCTACAAATACGAACCTGATTGAAAGAAATAATGATAATCAAATCCTTGATGACAGCAACACTCAGTAACACTCACAAAACAAATACTGTATATTGACAGTCATGTTACGTTATTTTTAAAATGTTCCCTTTTCTTTTCTAGCTTTTTAACACACTACTCGCGATCGCGGGCACCACCTTAGTTTGAGAAGAAGTCTGAAAAATATGAGGTTAACACAGAAAAACATCACCAATTCAAGCTTTATGAATAATCGATTCGCCATCAATAATTGTTTTGGTAAAGCCATCCTCCTTCCATTTTATAATTTTTCCGCCAATAGCCATGATTAAATGAACGGTAAATAAAGTAAGAGCAAAGCGAGGGTGACTTATTTAGGCAGGCATATATATGACAGCAACACTCATGACAATGTCAATCATGTTACGTTATTATTAAAATGTTTCCTTTTCTTTTTCATTACTTCTTTAACACACTACTTCTCCGCTGAGGTAGCGGGTATTTTGCTATATATATATATATATATATGAATGACCTCCAAAGCGCTGAGACTTTTGATATCATGAACGTGTCTGCAAAACTGGGTCTCCTGCCCAGCAAAAGTCGAGCAGCCAGCGCGTGCATAGCTGTGCCGGCCTTTGAGACGCTGACTGCGCTTCTGCCTTAAGTCAAAGTGAGCACTTTTAATTTTTTTCATCCTCCCCCTGCGCTATAGCCCAGACAAGTGCAAACACGGGACCCCTTTTCTACACCACGGCAAAATTAATATTAAGGCGATTCACACTTTCTTTTGCACGTATACGATTATGAGATCCTCACCTCGGATTATGAAGACACGCACACGAGTGGAGGACTGACAGTGTCATCACAGCTGATTAATGGTGGGGACGTCTCACCAGTCTACACAAGACCCACCGCGACTGTCCCCAAAAGGCGATCATAACGTCAGCGAACACATCTCTCTATACTATATAAAAGAAAAGGCAACTTTCCTTTCTTTACACCTTTTATCCCAAACCAAAGCCTTTCTCTCTTAACAGTGCAGAGGACACAAAACTAATTTTCTTTAAATGCCGGTAAGGCACATTACTAGAGGCACAAATTTGAACGTTCACATAGAAAATGTAATTTCTATACCACAGCCGTCGTGTAGCGCCTTTCAAAAGGGATCTACTACCGAGAGATGATCCATATACATTTTAGCTGCTGTTAGTTACTTACCTGTTGTGTTACACCGTCTTTAAAATGTAGTTTACCTGAAACCACTCCAGTAGTGCTCAATGTACCTGTACTTCTTAAAACGTTAATGTTTTACTGTTTAATAACTTATAGACTATATTTTATTATTTTTCCCTTGCACACAGTGACCAAAGCTATACACACACATATATACACATACAAACATACACACAAGTATATGTATGTGTATATATATGTATGTATGTGTATATATATATATAAACACACACACACCCCTATCTACATTATATATATATATATATACACACACACACACACACACACACACACATACATACATACACACATACATACACACATATATATAATTTGTGCGTGTGTATGTATGTATGTTTGTGTATATATGATGTAGAAGGGTATGTATATATATACAGTGGTGTGAAAAACTATTTGCCCCCTTCCTGATTTCTTATTCTTTTGCATGTTTGTCATACAAAATGTTTCTGATCATCAAACACATTTAACCATTAGTCAAATATAACACAAGTAAACACAAAATGCAGTTTTTAAATGATGGTTTTTATTATTTAGGGGGAAAAAAAATCCAAACCTACATGGCCCTGTGTGAAAAGTAATTGCCCCCTGAACCTAATAACTGGTTGGGCCACCCTTAGCATCAATAACTGCAATCAAGTGTTTGCGATAACTTGCAATGAGTCTTTACAGCTCTGGAGGAATTTTGACCCACTCATCTTTGCAGAATTGTTGTAATTCAGCTTTATTTGAGGGTTTTCTAGCATGAACTGCCTTTTTAAGGTCATGCAATAGCATCTCAATTGGATTCAGGTCAAGACTTTGACTAGGCCACTCCAAAGTCTTCATTTTGTTTTTCTTCAGCCATTCAGAGGTGGATTTGCTGGTGTGTTTTGGGTCATTGTCCTGTTGCAGCACCCAAGATCGCTTCAGCTTGAGTTGACGAACAGATGCCGGACATTCTCCTTCAGGATTTTTTGGTAGATAGTAGAATTCATGGTTCCATCTATCACAGCAAGCCTTCCAGGTCCTGAAGCAGCAAAACAACCCCAGACCATCACACTACCACCACCATATTTTACTGTTGGTATGATGTTCTTTTTCTGAAATGCTGTGTTCCTTTTACGCCAGATGTAACGTGACATTTGCCTTCCAAAAAGTTCAACTTTTGTCTCATCAGTCCACAAGGTATTTTCCCAAAAGTCTTGGCAATCATTGAGATGTTTCTTAGCAAAATTGAGACGAGCCCTAATGTTCTTTTGCTTAACAGTGGTTTCGTCTTGGAAATCTGCCATGCAGGCCTTTTTGCCCAGTCTCTTTCTTATGGTGGAGTCGTGAACACTGACCTTAATTGAGGCAAGTGAGGCCTGCAGTTCTTTAGACGTTGTCCTGGGGTCTTTTGTGACCTCTCGGATGAGTCGTCTCTGCGCTCTTGGGGTAATTTTGGTCGGCTGGCCACTCCTGGGAAGGTTCACCACTGTTCCGTGTTTTTGCCATTTGTGGATAATGGCTCTCACTGTGGTTCGCTGGAATCCCAAACCTTTAGAAATGGCTTTATAACCTTTACCAGACTGATAGATCTCAATTACTTCTGTTCTCATTTGTTCCTGAATTTCTTTGGATCTTGGCATGATGTCTAGCTTTTGAGGTGCTTTTGGTCTACTTCTCTGTGTCAGGCAGCTCCTATTTAAGTGATTTCTTGATTGAAACAGGTGTGGCAGTAATCAGGCCTGGGGGTGGCTACGGAAATTGAACTCAGGTGTGATACACCACAGTTAGGTTATTTTTAACAAGGGGCAATTACTTTTCACACAGGGCCATGTAGGTTTGGATTTTTTCTCCCTAAATAATAAAAACATCATTTAAAAACTGCATTTTGTGTTTACTTATGTTACATTTGACTAATGGTTAAATGTGTTTGATGATCAGAAACATTTTGTGTGACAAACATGCAAAAGAATAAGAAATCAGGAAGGGGGCAAATAGTTTTTCACACCACTGTATGTGTATATGTGGATATGTATATAGATATGTAGATATGAAGATATGTATGTGTATATATATGTATGTATGTGTGTGTGTGTGTGTGTGTGTGTTTGTGTGTGTGTGTGTATATATATATGACAGCAGCAATCCAAGCTGTGAGAAAACAGTAAAAAGGAGGCGTGTCAGACGTTGTGGTACATTTTCTGATGCAGGTAGACGAAAAAAACTTTGTGACGCTGCCGCCAAATACACAAAACAATTACTTTGACAATCATGTTACATTATTTTTAAAATGTTTCCTTTTCTTTTTCATAACTTCTTTAACACATGACATCGCTGCGAAGCGCGGGTATTTTGCTATATATATATATCACAGCGACACTCATAACAGTGACAAAACAATTACATTGACAATCATGTTACGTTATTTTCAAAATGTTTCCTTTTCTTTCTCTTTCCTTCTTTAACACACTACTTCTCCGCTGCCAAGCTGGTATGTATGTGTATATATATATATATATATATATAGATAGATCTATATATAGATAGATCTATCTATAGATAGATCTATCTATCTATCTATCTATCTATCTCTATATCTATCTATCTATCTCTATAGATAGATAGATAGATAGATATGAGAACAACATATATATATAGATAGATAGAGATATATATATATATATAGATAGATAGATATGAGAACAACACTCATATCAATGACAAAACAATTACATTAACAATCAAGTTACGTTATTTTTCAAATCTTTCCTTTTCTTTTTCGTACCTTCTTTAACACACTACTTCTCCGCCTGGCCTGGTATTCTGCTAGTTTTTATAAAATATAAAATTACATAAGAGTAAAGAAATTTGAATGTTTGTTCTTTTAATGTTTACTTTATTTCTAACTTGTATAATTTAGACAGGATATATTTTTATGGAGAGCAAAATATTATAAGTTGTTTAAGGTTTGAGTTGATTTATTCAGGAATAATATTCCTTTCTGTTTTTACCATCCCCATCAAAGATATTTCTGTCGACTAAATAAAAATTCCTTCTATTTAAAATTTAAATAGAACTTGAACAAATACGATAGTTCATAATATCCACGCAGACTTGCACGTAAGAGCGGGTGTCATCCGTTTTAACAAACAGCGTATTGCACTGATACTGAAATAGCTGTGTGTGTATATATGTAGATATGTATGTATATGTATATATATGTTTATATATGTGTGTGTGTATGTATATATATATATATGTATTTGTGTGTATATATGTGTGTGTATGTATGTATGTGTGTATGTATATGTATGTGTATATGTATAGATATGTATATATATATGTTTGTGTGTGTGTGTAAATATATATATATATATATTTATATTTATATTTATATATATATATTGTGAAGGATTGCCGGCTTTCCATGCGGTCCACACTAGGCCAGGAGGAGCTCTCCCGACAGCAGGATCATGCCCCGAGGTCCAGCAGGGCATTATGGACCTTGTAGTATTTTTACACAACCCTGCTGGATACCTTGGGGGCCATCAGGAGTCGCTGTGGGGGGGCTTATGGGCTCTTTCATGCCCTATGACCCGGGAGTACGTCATGGTCACGTGACAGGAACTAACAACGTGCTCCCGGGTTAAAGTAAAAGACTGATTGCCCTGACCGGAAGGAGTAAGGAACTATGGACTGTCGGGACAGGAATACCTCCGGGTCAGGGGCTATAAAGGATGGTGCCTCTGTCCAGACACTGAGCTGAGCTGGGAGGTAGAGGAGCAAGTGTCTGGGCGAGGAGGAGAGTTTATTGTGTGTTACTTAGAGTATTGGTTTATGAGTAGTGTGGAGGGTGCTTGGTGCACATTGTTATTAAACAATAAAGGGTCGTGGACTTTTACCTGGTGTCTGGAGTCATCCCTGAGGGTTCAAGGGTGCACTACTGCCCCTACTGCCACAATATATATATATATATATATATATATATATATATATATATATGACAACAACACTCATCACTCACAACAGTGACAAAACAATAACATTGACAATCATGTTACGTTATTTTCAAAATGTTTCCTTTTCTTTTTCATTGCTTCTTTAACACACTAATTCTCCGCTGCGAAGCGCGGGTATTTTGCTAGTAAAATAAATAAAATGCTCTTAAAATACATTCTTTAACTAATAAACTATACACAGAGACTAGCAAAATACCCGCGCTTCGCAGCGGAGAATTAGTCATCCTTTAGCGGCAGCCTGTCTATGAACTTAATTTAAAGTGTAGGTTTACATCGTGCTTTGTTTCCGAAGTAGCAGAACTCATCAATATGGTTGTATATGTCACTCACTCGCTTCTTATTGTTTCGCTGCCTTCTCAATTATATAATGCATGTTTTCTTCAGCTCTGTTTGAGGTCTTCCTGGTTTTCTATGTACTGCGTGATTACGTGGGAGGCGTGATGATGTCACACGAAACTCCGCCCCCACGGCGTTGAAGCTCATCTCCATTACAGTAAATGGAGAAAAACTGCTTCCAGTTATGACCATTACGCGTAGAATTTCGATATAAAACCTGCCCAACTTTTGTAAGGAAGCTGTAATGAATGAACCTGCCAAATTTCAGCCTTCCACCCACACAGGAAGTTGGAGAATTAGTGATGAGTGAGTGAGTGAGTGAGTGAGTGAGTGAGGGCTTTGCCTTTTATTAGTATAGATATGTGTCCATAATACATATGACACAGAAGAAAAAAAAAGCTTCTCATAATTATAAGCTGTCATATTGTTTCATTTTTTCTGTAATGTACCTATCTAAAACAAGGCTTAATTAAAAAAAGTAGTTTTCACTATTTCTCTAACAACATATATATTTATTTTCATACAATCAATTGATATTATTATTATTTTTATTAATATTAATAATAATAAAAAGAAGAAGAATTCTTTGCATTTAATAGCTCTTTTCTCACTACTCAAAGTGCTCTCCACACAGGGAGGACCCGGGAAGCAAACTCACAATCCCTTTACTCCAAGCAGCAGCACTACCACTGGGGGCAATTAAACACTGCTTAAATGTAAATATACTTGTACTTGCAAGTTTTGATAATTTGAAATCATTAATTGTACTCCAGTTTATTTTTGCTGTTAAGGTATACATTTACTACATTTATACAGACAGATGGGTTTTTTTTCTACAATGCTAGGCATTTGTAATTTTAGAGGTGTAATTATAAATATGGTAACATTTTAATTATGTAGTACTTGTTTCTTATCTAAACTCATGTATGACACAAATAATAAACAAAAAGATGCAAATGTATCATGTTCATAAGTTGTTCATAAGTTGTTCATCAGGAAGAAACAAGACTAACATGCTTAACAGTTTTATAAGTAACAGAAGCATTTTGCTGTTAAGCTAACAAGCCTATTGTTTATTGGGTACAAATTTCAAAGTTGTCTTTTCTTTTTCCAATTAAAAATGTAAGTTGCGGCATTTAAAACAAGCCCTCTGACCAAACAGAAACGATGTCCATTTTAATTAAAAAACAAAATGAAAAGGTCTGAATTCATTAAAGTAGCTTTCTTGCCATTTGTCTAACTGCATGGATGATTTCTCTGATTCTTTTTTCTTAGTGTATTACTCCACTTTCTCTAACATAAAGGCTAAGTTCTCTGCTAAAACAAGCCTTGACTTGCTGCTCTTTGTTTACACTGCCAGAAGTTTCCTGCAAAAAAAAAAAAGACACGCTGGCTCAACTACCATAATACCTCATGTAAAGGAGCACTACAACTAAATTACTGTAAAGCTTAGAAAAGCAGTGGCTGGAAAGATCTGTTTTTGTGATTGGCCAATACAGATTGGCGGCCAATCGATTAGAGCATCCCTAACTGTGGAGGAGGAAGGAGAAATAATGTTGAACACCAGACATGGTAGTGAATTTTTAATCATCCTCAGTGGCTTAGTGACTCATGCTGGTATTCTTGCCAGCAGAGAATTGCAGTGACCCAGAGGTGACAAGACCAAAGCCTGGATCAGAAGTTGTGCTGCATACTCTGTCAGGTTTGGTCTAATCTTGCAGATGCTACATAGAGTAGAGCTGGGCTCAGATTCAATTAGATTAGATAGTAAGATAGTATAGGTTATATAGATTAGTTGGTAAATTCATCATTACATGTGGGGGCCTTCCCAGAATGTGTTAAAGACTGGCTGTTGTTAAACCCCTGTTCAAGAAAAATAATCTCGACTTCTCTGTTTATAACAACTTTAGACCTATTTCTAACCCACCTTTCATAAGCAAAATCCTAGAAAAAGTAGTCTTTATGCAGCTAAATGATCACTTGAATAAAAATTCTATTCTTGACAAGTTTCAGTCAGGTTTTAGAACAAATTACAGTGCAGAAACTACACTTGTTAAAGTAGTAAATGACTTGTGGGTTAATGCAGACTGAGGCCGTTTATCTGTTCTCATCCTCTTAGATCTCAGTGCATTTGATACTGTTGATCACAATATTCTTATAAATCGCCTTAGTCAGAGGGTGGGCATCTCTGATAATATCTTAAATTGGTTTGAGTCTTACTTAACAGGTAGAAAATTATTTGTTAGCTGTGTTAATTATACTTCAAAGACACATGATATTCTATATGGTGTTCCACAAGGATCTAGATCTTGGATCTATCCACTGCTTTTCTTGATCTACAGTGCATCCAGAAAGTATTCACAGCGCATCACCATTTCCACATTTTGTTATGTTACAGCCTTATTCCAAAATGGATTAAATTAATTTTTTTCCTCACACAACACCCCATAATGACAACGTAAAAAAGGTTACTTGAGGTTTTTGAAAATGTATTAAAATCACATGTACATAAGTATTCACAACCTTTGCTCTATACTTTGTCGATGCACCTTTGGCAGCAATTACAGCCTCAAGTCTTTTTTAATATGATGCCACAAGCTTGGCACACCTATCTTGGCCAGTTTCACCCATTCCTCTTTGCAGCACCTCTCAGGCTGCATCAGGTTGGATGGGAAGCGTCGGTGCACAGCCATTTTAAGATCTCTCCAGAGCTGTTCAATTGGATTCAAGTCTGGTCTTTGGCTGGGCCACTCAAGGACATTCACATAGTTGTCCTGAAGCCACTCCTTTGATATCTTGGTTGTGTGCTTAGGGTCGTTGTCCTGCTGAAAGATAAACCGTCGCCCCAGTCTGAGGTCAAGAGTGCTCTGGAGCAGGTGTTCATCCAGGATGTCTCTATACATTGCTGCAGTCATCTTTCTCCTTATCCTGACTAGTCTCCTAGTTCCTGCCACTGAAAAAAAATCCCCACAGCATGATGCTGCCACCACCATGCTTCACTGTAGGGATGGTATTGGCCTGGTGATGAGCGGTGCCTGGTTTTCTCCAAATGTGACGCCTGGCATTTACACCAAAGAGTTCAATCTTTGTCTCATCAGACCAGAGAATTTTGTTTCTCATGGTCTAAGAGTCCTTCAGGTGCCTTTTGGCAAACTCCAGGCGGACTGCCATGTGCCTTTTACTAAGGAGTGGCTTCCGTCTGGCCACTCTACCATACAGGCCTGATTGGTGGATTGCTGCACAGATGGTTGTCCTTCTGGAAGGTTCTCCTCTCTCCACAGAGGACCTCTGGAGCTCTGACAGAGTGACCATCGGGTTCTTGGTCACCTCCCTGACTAAGGCCCTACTCAGTTTAGTTGGCCAGCCAGCTCTAGAAAGAGTCCTGGTGGTTTCGAACTTCTTCCATTTACAGATGACGGAGGCCACTGTGCTCATTGGGACCTTCAAAGCAGCAGAAATTTTTCTGTAACCTTCCCCAGATTTGTGCCTCGAGACAATCCTGTCTCGGAGGTCTACAGACAATTCCTTTGACTTCATGCTTGGTTTGTGCTCTGACATGAACTGTCAACTCTGGGACCTTATATAGACAGGTGTGTGCCTTTCCAAATTATGTCCAATCAACTGAATCTACCACAGGTGGACTCCAATTAAGCTGCAGAAACATCTCAAGGATGATCAGGGGAAACAGGATGCACCTGAGTTCAGTTTTGAGCTTCATGGCAAAGGCTGTGAATATTTATGTACATGTGCTTTCTCAGTTTTTTTATTTTTAATAAATTTGCAAAAACCTCAAGTAAACTTTTTTCACATTGTCATTATGGGGTGTTGTGTGTAGAATTCTAAGGAAAAAAAACCTTAATCCATTTTGGAATAAGGCTGTAACATAACAAAATGTGCAAAAAGTGATGCGCTGTGAATACTTTCAGGATGCACTATACATGCTTCCATTAGGTCAGATTATCTCAAGGCTTAGCTACCACAACTATGCTGACAACACACAACTGTATTTATCAATAGCACCTGATCAGCCACAACTCTCTTGGTTCACTGACCCAATGTCTTAGTTGTGTTTCTGAAAGGATGAGTAGTAATTTTCTCAAACTAAATAAGGAGAATGAAATCTTAGTGATTGGCAAAATTGGATATAGTGAGGGTATTAGAAATAAACTTAATCCAATAGGTTTATAAGTCAAAACAGAGATCACAAATTTAGGGGTAATTATTGACCTAAATTTTAAATCACATATTAATCAGACAACTAGGACAGCATTTTTTCACTTAAGAAATATAGCAAAAGTTAGACCCCTTATAACACTGCAAGATGCTGAAAAATGAGTTCACGCTTATGTTTTTAGTTGACTAGATTACTGTAACGCACTCATCTAAGGACTACCCAAAGAAGACATCAATCGATTGCAACTAGTGCAGAATGCAGCTGCCAGAATCTTAACTAGGAAAAGAAAATCCAAGCATATCTCTCCAGTTTTGATGTCACTACACTGGTTACCTGTGCCATTTAGAATTGACTTTAAGAATACTGCATGTGGTTTACAAACCCTTAAATAATCTTGCTCCATCCTGTATTTCACCTTACACTCCAAATCATAATCTTAGATCTTCAAATGAGTGTCTGCTTATAATTCCAACAGCCAAACTTAAAAGAAGTTGCGATACGGCCTTCTGTTGTTATGCACCCAAAATCTGGAGTAACATACTGATAGAAATTCGCCAGGCTAATATAGTGGAGCACTTTTATTGCTTTCTCATAGCTTCATTTTAGTGTAACCCTGATATTCTGTGTATGCATTTAATTATTGTTTTTATCTTTGCTCCACAATCTATACTAACCCCTACTTACTCTGCTGTTCTTTTTCCAGTTTTCTGTGGTGGCGATCTGTGTCACCACCACCTGATCAAAGCAGTCACTACATTGATGGATTGAAGGCCTGATCTCCACATGACCTTCATCAGCCTGAAAACCATGAGTACTGATTGAGATCATTAATGCTATGTAGAATGCCCAGTGGGAACTGGGCGGTCTTGTGGCCTCGGAACCCCTGCAGATTTGTTTTTCTCCAGCCCTCTGGAGTTTGTTTTTTTTGTTTGTTTTTTCTGTCCTCCTGGCCATCGGACCTTATTTTATTCTTTGTGATTTAGTATTGCCTAATTTTATTTTTATTTTTTTCATAAAGTTTCTTTCTTCAACTTGTAAAGCACTTTGAGCTACATCTTTTGCATGAAAATGTGCTATAGAAATAAGTGTTATTGTTGTTGTAGATTAACAAAGTTTTGTCTAATCTCATGGGGAAATTTAGATGCACACATGAGCAGAAACGTAAACGACAAAGTTACAGACTAACAGGACAAATAATACAGTACAATCATTCAATAGAAAGATAAATAAATGAATTAATTAATAAATATTTTGCAGAAATTCCAATAAGAACTTAAAGATAAATATTTAGTTTGGGATGTCAACTGGAAGCATTGAATTGCCTGATAGCAGTGCCAGAAAAGATCCCCAAAGGCATTTCTTAGCACACCGTGGTGGAATGAGCCTATGGCTAAAAGTGTTCCAAAGATTCTGGAGGGGATGGAGGAATTTTTCATAATGGCATCCAATTGTGCCACCATTCTCCTTTCCACAACTGCTTCCTGGGTGTCCAGTATTAGTTGTGTAATGGAGAAGGCTTTCTTGATAACTTTGTTTAGGTATTTCACATCATTTGAAATCAAGTTTGCTTTCCCAGGACTCCACAGCCTAAAACAATACACTGGTTATTATTGGACTGGTAAAGTATCTCCAGCAGCTTGCTGTATGCATCTAAGGACCCAAGTATTCTTCAGTCTGCTTAGGCTCTTTTTGCCAGTGTTTTGTGTCACAAACATGCGATTGGGAGTCAACTGAAAGGCCTTAAGAATAGTACTACCACTCCAGACCAGGGGGTGGTGAGCTGCACTAACTCTCTTTCTCATTCTTCTGCAGACCATCCACGGGAAATCACGTTTGGTCTCGGCGCCAGTGATGACGTTACTTCCAGTTCTGTTGCCACAAATGACATCACTTCCGGTTGCCGGTGCCATAGATGATGTCACTTCCGGCACAGAAGACATCATTCCCGGTCACAGTGCCAATGACAATGTCACTTTCCTGTGCAGAAGACGTCACTCCCAGTTATGGCCCTGTTGACATCACTTCCGGTCCTGGGCTTTAAAGCTGCCATCTTTACATATTATATTCAGTTCGATTTTGGACTCAAACCTGTTAACATCGCAACTAATTTCAACCCTTTTTGCAGCCAAGGCACAATATAAGGGTGGCTGCCCCAAACCTTTTTATGTCTATTGTCTGCTTTTGTGACAGTTGTCAAACCAGTCCAGTTTGCTGTCTGTGTGAACCCTCAGGTACTTGCAGCTGTGCACTTTTTCCATGCCCTCCACCCTCTATGGTGACTGGTCTCAGAAGCTCTTTGGCAATTCTTCTGACTTGCCGAAGCTGATTGAGGCTGTTGTCTCTGCTTTACAAGTTGAAGTTCTCCACAAGCCTTCTGTACTCTGACTCATCTGCATTATTAATGCAGCTTATGAAGGAGGAGTCATCTGAGAATTTCTGTAGGTGACAAGCACTGGAAGTCCATTGTATAGAGGGTGAAGAGGAAGGGAGACAGGACAGTTCCCTGATGTACTCCTGGAATTTCACACCACTGGACACATATTCCCTGAGCCTTGAAAATTGCTGTCTGTAGTCCACAGTCCAGGAGATTGTAGGGGCATCAAAAATGCATAGCCTTGAGCTTTTTCTCCAGTTGGCAAGGCAGACTTTTGTAAAAGGCACTGAAAAATCAAAGACTGTTGTGCCAGCTTTGTCTAAATAGGTGGTCTCTGTGGAACTTAGATCAGAGCATCCTCCACACTTTTGTGTGCCTGATAGGCAAATAGCTAGAGGATTCAGATGTTTTGAGACCAGGGATGGAGCCGTTTCAGGAAAAGCCTTTCAAAGGTCATCATGATGCATCAAGTACGAGGAACTAGCCTAAAGTCATTAGGATCACTGGAATGCCGTTACTTTGGCACTGGAACCACACAGAATGTTTTCCACAGCAGGGGGCCCTTTTGCAAACTCTGGGAAAGGGAGAACAGGTACGGAGTGACCCAACAACACTGGCTGCACATGTTTTCATCACCCTGTGGCTGATTCGTTTTGGCCCTGCAGCCCATTGTAATGATTGGGTTGCTACTGCATGGTGACTGGTGAGGACAACTGTTATAAATATTTGTTTTTAATAGGGGCTGAGTGGATAGAAAGAGAGTGTGGTATTATCTTTACACCGGATAACAATTAGCATTATGCAAACATGAATTCATCCAATAATCATTTTTTTAGTAAGTTTTTCTTTAACAGTGCAAGGTAACAACTAACCCTGGACTGGACAACAATACTAATAGTGAAAGTAAATGGTAAAGCTGTCTAAAATTAGAGTTGAATGTAATTACTAGGTATTAATGGTCAAGTATGTTTTTTTGTATCTTGTATACAAAAGCATTAGCTCTAGTGAATAACTTTGGACATTTTACTAAGCCATCTGTATTCACATACTGTAAGCTTATGTTGCATTGGGTTCTCATTTTAGAAATTTGATAGAGTGGCAAGAAGTAGGCAGTAGTTTCCCTCACAGCAGTGAATTATCTCAAGAAAGAAAGAAAGTATAATTATGAACTTTTAATTGCAGCAATTTGAACAAAAAGTATAGAATATACAACTCCCGATAATGCTGTGCAAAGGTTCTGTGTTACAGTAAATGATTTAAAGCGTGCTTAATCCAAAAGATAATTCTTTGAAGAAACAGATACTGTGGTATTTATGAGTCCTGAAGTAAATGTTAGGCCTTATGATACCATTGTTCTCCACATTTAAGACTATGACATTTTCACTTTTCCTTCTTGAGTATCTTAGAAAGGATAATTAGTTTTCAGTTGAACAACCTTTTAAATTTAAAAGTAATGACTGTTTATCTTATTATTTCATTACCATGAATCACATTGATAATTACACTGTGCTTCATGGGGAAAATGCCATTGTTTCATTCAATTATGCTTTCTTTTGCCCAAAAAACAAATAAGTAAACTGGGATCTTGAAGACAGAAATAAACCTTTCATCAGTAAACGTAAATTATATTTAAATATTCATATATATATATATTGTGGTAGATAGGGGGCGCTCTCGCTCCCTTGAACCCCTGTCCACGACTCCAGACACCAGGTAAAAGTCCAATTGTTGATTTTATTTTGTTGCCACAGTGCACAAAGCACACTCTCCACCACAATACTCATAAACAATAACTATAAATCACAATAACACAATCCTCCAGCTCCCACAGTCCTTTTATACTCCCTGACCCGGAAGTGTTCTCATTCCCCAGTCCACGTGATCCTCAATCACTTCCGGGTCAGGTAAAAGCTCTTTTCTTCAACCCGGAAGCATGTCGCTCTTCCTATGATGAACTTCCGGGTCATAGGGCACAAAGAAGTCCTCGGTTCTCCCTGCAGCCCCCTCTTGTGGCCCCCATGGCATCTAGCAGGGCTGTGCATAAAAACCACATTGTCCATAATGCCCTGCTGGTCTTCTGGGGACCTCCATGCTGCAAGGAGGGCTCCACCTGGCAGCTTGGGGTATTGGCCGGGATAAACGGCCGCCATCCTTCACATATATATATATATATATATATATATATATATATATATATATATATGAAGTAATGATCAAAAGAAATACATCCTAGTTGGAGTTATTGCACGGGCCAGTCTGAACTGTTGGCTAATGCATCAAGAATGAGTCGCTGAACCTTATTTGAAAGGAGGGGGTAAGTCACACCAGACATAGGGTTACACTAAAAAGTCCCAATTCATAGCTTCACCTGGAACAAGTTTGCAGGTTCCCTACAAAGCGACCTACTTGGGTTTATTTAACTTCTCTAGCTTTACAAAGCTAGAGGAGGCCCTACCATTAACTTACTCCAAGGAGTAGATATACACCATGTACAAAAAAATAGGACAAAAAAACTAAATGTGTGTGAATATTAAGCAAAAAACAAGCAAGAAACAGTGAACAAGTATTCAGTAACCTTTTGGAACACTCAGTGAAGAATGTCATGAAGGTGGCATCTAGCACTTTCAAGGAAGAATCAGAAATAATTAGAGCTTACCTGCCATGGATCGACTCCTTTTAAACACGGATTACTGCAACCTCACTCTTGGCATAAAGTTAAAGATGAGAGCAGAGCACCTCTAAGAGCATTTTTACTGAGCACACAAGCAAGCCCTACAGCAGGTGCAAAGCTTACAATGACTGCTGGGATTCTACACAAATACATGAGGTAGCTGCAGGCTGGCACTAAAAGTGTTCTGTGAATAATTAAATCATCTGGAATTTGGCAGGAATTAGTGATGTCGTTCTGGGGTATGCCTGCCAGACCCCTTTCTCTGTTCTGATTTCTCTTTGAATGTTTTAATTTATGTAAGAAATTATTTTATGTTGGACTTTCTATTCATGTGGGTCTCTGGGTTGAATTGATTAGTGCTTTAGAGGATGTGGAGTATAATATCATGCAGTTTAGTTTACTGGAAATGTTGTATTGATTGTATTTATGAGTGGATTGTCCTTTTACCTGTAATATGCACTAGGCTTAATACATTGAAATAAAAATGAATGCATGGAAAAATAAATAAATAAAGCACCTAGCAAATTCACATCATGTTGAACAGTTGTTCATTCTCCTTATTATATTCTCTTAAATGACTCCAAATGCTTTATGCAATTTTAGTCAAAATGCTGTACAGACAATACACTCCAGGGCAGCATGGTAGCACAGAGGTAGTGCTGCTGCCTTCCAGTAAGGAGGCCCAGGTTTGTGTCCCAGGACCTCCAGCGTGGAATTTGCATGTTCTCTCCATGTCTGCATTTTTTCCTCCAGGTACTCTGGTTTTCTCCGATCGTCCAAAGTCATGTAGGTTAGGTGAATCAGCAATGCTGAATTGGCCCTAATGTGTGGTTTCGTAATGTATGTGTGTGTATTTAAGCTGCAATTGACTGGCACCCTGTCCTGGGTATGTTCCAGCCTTGCACTGTGCTAGCTGGGATAGGCTCCACCCCCTGTGACCTTGCTTAGGACTAAGTGGGTTAGAAAATGAGAAAGGCTACAAAGACAAAAGGCAGAAGGCGGCATGGCTCTACCTAACTTCCAGTTTTATTACTGGGCAGCAAATATACAGTCGATAAGAACCTGGACACAAATAGAAGAACATACACAGGCTTGGACCGCAATAGAAGTAAAATCCTGCAGTACTTCTTTGTATTCCTTGCTCTGCGCTCCAATAAACACATGTTATCGGCAATATACAAATAACCCAATTGTGCTCCACTCACTTAGAATCTGGAACCAATGTAGAAAGCATTTTAAGACGGAGAAGCTTCTATCTGTGGCACCTCTGCAAGAGAACCATCTCTTTCAACCTTCACAAACATGCAGTTTTTAATATCTGGAAAAAAATTGGAATTAACTTGCTTAGAGATCTTTATATAGACAACGTCTTTGCATCCTATGAACAATTACATGCCAAATTTAACATTCCAGCTGCACATTTCTTTCACTATCTTCAAATCAGGAACTTTGTTAAACAGAACCTTCCAGATTTTCCTCATCTTGCACCCTCATCCACGCTGGAAAAAATATTGCTCAATTTTAAAGAATTAGACTCCATCTCTACAATATATAAAATCATTTTACAATCCCTTCCTTTCAAAGATCCAAGAGGACACTGGGAAAAAGATCTCTCAATTAATATATCAGAAAAGGAGTGGAAAGTAGCAATGCAGAGAATTCACTCAAGCTCCATATGCGCAAAACATACAATTGTACAACTCAAAATTATATATCGAGCACATCTGTCTCGACTAAAACTCTCCAAAATGTTTCCAGGGCATGATCCAACCTGCGAACGTTGCAACCAAGCCCCAGCCTCACTGGGTCACATGTTCTGGGCCTGCACCAAATTAACATTATTCTGGACAAACATTTTTAATTACCTCTCAGACAGCCTTGGACTCACAATCCCTCCTAACCCATTAACAGCTGTGTTTGGGGTTCTTCCAGAGGGTCTTAAAGTGGAGAAGGACAAACAAATTGTGATTGC
Organism: Polypterus senegalus; assembly: GCF_016835505.1. Lineage (NCBI taxonomy): Eukaryota > Metazoa > Chordata > Cladistia > Polypteriformes > Polypteridae > Polypterus > Polypterus senegalus. The sequence continues at coordinate 270,759,753 of NC_053155.1, forward strand.
ATTCACTACACTGTTGGCACGCAGACTTATTCTGATAAACTGGAAGAACCCAAACTCTCCTCTTTAAGTCAGTGGGAAACCGATGTGTTATATAATTTGAAATTGGAAAAAATCAAATACTCAGTTAGAGGATCCATACAGACTTTATTCAAAACATGGCAGGATCTAATCAGTAATATTTTAAAATAAGTTTATAAAGCACAGAGAATTTATTAATTTAGGTATGTTTACAAGCCTTAAATTTTACACCGTTTGGCTTGCTCTCTCTCTCGGGGTGGGGATCGATCTGTTCTTAACTTAATTCTTCTTTTTGTAAAAACTTGATTGCTATGCATGGATTGTAATAAAATTAATAAAAAAAAAAAAAAAAAAAAAAGAAAATGAGAAAGGCTATGCACATACTCCAGTCTGGATTAAAGGTAATTACTATAACATCAAAGGTGGAAGACATGTGCAATATTAGTTACTATGAGCATTAGCAAGGGGGTTTTGCGAGAACTGGTTCCATCATTTTTTGACCACAGAGTTAATGTTTGTCATTTTTTCCAGTTAAACTATTAAGCTATTGAGTATGTTTAGCAAATTGGAGGCTATGTCCACATTACCACATTTTCATTTGAAAACTTAGGTTTGTAAAAAACAAAAAACGATCTCCGTCCACACTGGAGTTTTTGCATTGTTTACAAAAGGATCCCTGTCCATACTGAAATGCCCAAAAACACATATAACTTAGACCTTCACCAACATTGGGCATGCGCACATCAGCAGAAAAGTGGAATTGTGTAGTGAAATATTCAGAGCCCTCTGCAAACCAGACTCGTGCCTTATGCATTTTCAAAATTGTCAACTTTTGCATGTCTTTGTTAGAACGCCTTGTGCAAAATGAAGTGATGTAGGGACGATGCTTTTGAGTGGGCAGGAGAACTTTATTTACAAATAGATCTTACATAGACGGCATCTGTGCTCCCATAGTAATCTCTGAACAAAACACCCTGAGGTCTCTTTTCACAGTGCGTTCCTTATGATACAGGTGCCTACAAAATGCCTAATAACAATATTAAATTCCGATGACATAACATAAAAGAAAACTGTATGTATATCTTTATATGTAATATGCTACCATGTCTGTCCAGGATTTTAAATCACCTGTAGCTCGCAAACCGTTTGAACTATTGACCTGAAATTTGGTACACAAATACTACGTGACGTCTACTATCCACTTTCATGGTGTTGATTCACCTCCAAGGTTATTTCTCTTTTTACTTTTATTTAATTTTATTGTAGAATCAAGTCTCAGCAGCGGTCAGCAGTGCAGTCGTGTGGTGCCGTTCTCATCCCTACCACTTTCGCCATCACTTCCCCTACCTCTTCATATCTTAAATCATTCATGAGACGGACTGAAGTCTTAACTGACAGCTTAAGTGAAAAATTAAAGAAAATGCACTAAGTAATTGAAACAATTACACTGACTTAATCAGTTTTAATGTGAAAAGATGCTGAAGAAAGAAGAGAAGAAGCGGGCCGCTAGGGTGGAGAAAAGAAGAGCTGCTCAGGAAGTAGCAAGCGCATCAACCTCTGAGGAAACGAATTGTAAACATACAGAGAAAGAGAATGAAAACTAGGAATGCTCAGGTCAAGTGTATTCACTGCACGTTATCTTCTTCTTGCAGGCTACATTTGCTTTTATTATCATCTGCGCAGTAATTAAAATATTTCCACAAGTTACTTTCTCACTTTCTACCCACAAACATGTGTGCAAAACTCACCATCGTTAACCACATGTGCCTATTGCTTCAATCTGACGAACCAAATGTGCCCAACACGGAAACAAAAAACAATCCTTTATAGAAGTTGTGCCATGCGAATATAATAAGCCCAAGTTACAAGATCACCGCATAGTAAACAGCACAATGTAACTGAACGCCCAGGGCGACCTACAAACAAACCTTCTGCACGACTGAACCAGATTGAATGGAATTGCAATTACTGTTTTTTTTTTGTTTTTACTCAATTTTCATTCTCATTTTAGTTCATTCACATATCACTAATTATTATTTTTATTTAGTTTTAGTTTCGTACTTGTAAAACGAAAAATAATATTTGTAGTTCTCGTTTTCATTATGAAAATATCACTGGAATGCACCCCTTCTTACTAAACAGATTAAGTTTAATGTTGATTACAGGCTGTCAACTGAGTTATTTAAAATATGATTTTCATGGGAATTTTTCACTACAACAGTAATGGTGCCAACATGGGATTTATCGCAAAACTGTAGTGATCGGTAAGTAATTTGCTTTTTACACGTGTATGCAGCATTCAGACTTTTTACGAAATTTAAAATAGATGCATACAAGTAAGCACCACAAACATCATGGAAAGCAACTCCTTCATACTCACTATGTCATCTTAGAAGGGTGACCATTTAGGGCAGGGGTAGGCAATGTTGGTACTGGAGGGCTGCAGTGGCTGCAGGTTTTTATTTAAACTCAGATTCTTAATGAGAAGTCACTTATTGCTGATGAAGCACTAGTTGCTCAAGTAATATGTTGATGCTTCATTTTGATGGTCTCACTTGTTAAGGTTACCCACCCTTAATTGCTTATTTCAGTCTTAATGAGCTACATTCACTGTTCTAATGGCTTTTTACAGTAATAGCAATAAGATGCAAATGACAAAAGAGCCAGCAGTTCTCCATCTAGCTTGTTTCCATTTACACCTGTGTGGATTCATTGTGAACTATTCTTTAAAAGGAAAAAAAAAGGGATAGGAAAACATTACATTGCAGACTAACATGTCATAAAGTTAAATAAGATCTGATACTGGCAATCATTGGTTTCTAATAAATCAATTGGGTTGGAACAAAAACCTGCTGCCACTGTGGCCCTCCAGGACCGACATTGCCTTCTTCTGACTTCTGAGTTGTTGTAATGAGCAAGAAAGGGCCACGAAACAGGCATGAACCAATCAGAACGCGATTAGAGTAAAATTTTTGGAAAACTATGTTTGTGATCATCCACACCAAAGTGCTTGATGTGACTTTTTTCAAAAATATATGGCTCTGGGGAGAGTTTTCATTTTCAGGAGTCAAAAATGATGGAGTCATATGTACAAAAGGCAAAAACATAGACCAATGTATCCATCCATCCATCCATCCTCTTCCACTTATCCGAGGTCGGGTCACGGGGGCAGCAGCTTAAGCAGAGAGGCCCAGACTTCCCTCTCCCCGGCCACTTCTTCCAGCTCTTCCGGGAGAATCCCAAAGGCGTTCCCAGGCCAGCCGGGAGACATAGTCCCTCCAGCGTGTCCTGGGTCTTCCCCGGGGCCTCCTCCCGGTTGGACGTGCCAGGAACACCTCACCAGGGAGGCGTCCAGGAAGCATCCTGATCAGAGGTGTAGACCAATGTATGCATTTTTAAATGAAAATGTATCTGTGTGGGCAAGGCTGAGTTCAGTTAATAATTTTAGTTCATCTAACTGTATTCTGTCTCTTGGATAAGGGGCTCACTGTCCAGCCAGCTCGTTGTGAAGGAATATAAGTAGCTCAGATCAATCAAATATGACCCTTTTCAGCTCAAATTTATCAATATTAGGTTTTTCTTAATTGAAACGTATTAAAAGTTAAGATGATGAGTCTCATTGGCATAGCTATTAAGGGCCCATAAGCTCTTACCACAATATTCTATTTGTATTCTTCAGAGCTTTGTTTAAACAAGGAAGCAAATCATTACATTATAAAGTCATCTAATGACCAGGGTACAAGGACTTTGAACAGTAAAGTTGCTGAATCAATCCCAGTTACTGACAAGTGATCTCATACTGAGCAAATGCTCCAATATTAAAATATACATGTATACTAATGGCCAAAGTACGACTCAGAGATGCTGTTCCATGCAGCTCCCAGTTTTCATTATAGCTGCTGCAGATCTAGTTAGTGGGTTGATGTCCACTCTCATAAATGTAAAGGCCATTGCATTGGCCTGAATTCGCTGTCATGCTCCTAGAAGTGTTTAGGACTTTTCTAGCCATATGATATGAAGCTCCAATGTAAACTGAAGCAACCCCTTTAATACAGTTGGGATGATCCCCCATTTGCAACATGAGGTGGTCCCACCTCCTTGGCCTTCACTCGAAGGAAGCAGTGTGAATATTTAAAAGTAAAACATCTATGATTAGCATGATACAATATTAACAAAAACATAATATGACATAAATATAAAGAAAAGATAAAACCAATAGCAAAATATTCAAAAACAACAAAAAGATTACATTAAAAAAATCTTTACTTGACCCAGTGACAGAACCCTGGCTAAACAATTACAAGGACATTATGTTAAAACTCCACAGGGCAGTAGTGAGACCACATTATAGCAAATGATTTGTCACCTGTAGTGATAGGTGAACTCAACTGAGTTTAAGTTCAGCAAAATAATGGAAATGCTCAGGAAGTTTGGTAATCTCAGCAAAATGCACTGAAGAAAAAGGGGAAGAAGAAGCTGAACTAGTTCTGATGGGATTATATTGGTGCAGTGGTCTTTTAAATGTCCCTGAGGGCTAGAGAACAACAATACTGGACTGATTATTGTGTCCGAAAATGTGGACTGTACCACTGTGCCTCTCTGAGATGAAAAGAGCCAACCTAATTCAGGATGATCATAAGAAATTTAATAGTTTATTACTTCATGAGGTAGTGGTTCATAATAAATGAAGAATAGCTGTGTCAAATATTTGAAACTAGCCAACCCGCGGCGTAGCATACGCTGCATAATCAGGCCGCTTTTTAAATGATTTTTAAGCACAGAGGAAAAAATAAACATTTGAAAAATCCGGAATTTAATAAACCACCAAGAAAAGTAACATTCCAAAGCGAAGGACGGGGTTGAACGGGGCTCATTCAGCCCGCTTATGTGCCCGCCCCCAACTCCCTACCTGAGTCACTTTTGTCTGTGTACAGTCCACACGCACCTGTGAGTCACGTTGACTGTTAATTTTCCAAACACCGCCTCAGTCGGTTTCCACGTTGATTTTTCATTGTTCTTTGTGGTCCCGGCTGCTTTTTTTTTATATATAATCCACCAAGTCACCCGACCATGGGGGGCTTTACAAAGGGCAGGGACGTAATCAGTGCGAGCGTATGACCCGCACGTCCTGGGAATTTCTCGTACGTGGGGAACAATTGGAAGCCACGGTCTCCATCACGAATGGGGTTCAACGGCTTACCCACGTCGGGTAGACACACGTTGATCCATTCAGTGTAGCGCGCGTGCAGTACCGGACATACAAGTGCATCACAGACCTGTTAATGCTCAATCTCACGTGGCTGAAAGCCACTTGTCCCTCTAAGAAATTGGACGCCGACCGTTGTTGAGTCGTGTAACTATTTAGCAGGCGGGAGTCTCATTCGTTTTTGGAAATATCCACCAACTTAGAACTGACATGCACCACCACCCACAGAATCGAGAAAGAGCTATCAATCTGTCAATCCTGTCCGTGCCCGGGCCGGGTGAGATTTCCTGTGTTGAGTCAAATGAAGCGAAAGGCTCCACACCTGGTGGTGCCCTTCCATCAATTCCTTTAAGTTTCAGCTTTGTAACCATACTCCCTCCTGAACCCAAAGACTTTGGTTACCCGGTTGGCTGCCCGGCGGGTTATGGGAATGACGCTGCCGGATCGCCTGTTGCGGGGCCTGCATTGGTGAAGCAGGTGAGACGGTAATGAAACAGAGGCACAGGGCTTATTGGTTTTTAAAGACTGCTTCCTTCATTGGGTTTTAACCAATGCACGGAACAAACCAACACACAATCGTCAGTGCGGCGCTCAGGGTGGAACGGGAGGAGAGGAGAAGGACATCCACTCCGCTCCCTCCGTCATGCTAGTCTGCTGGTTTCTCGTTCAGTATACACTGAAAACTGGCGGACCGCCATCGCTCATGTGCCCACCTCCAACTCGTCACTCGAGTCGTTGTTGTCTTTGTACAGTCCAGATGCACCTGTGACTCACGTAGACTTTTCATTGCTCTGTGCGGTTTTGGCTGCCTTTCTATATATAATCCACCAAGACATCCGACCACGGTGGGAGGAGGGTGTGTACAAAGTGCAAGAGTATCTAAGAAGAAGCATGTTTGTCGCGGATGCGAATTGCTGTATGTAGCGTGTAAAACAGTTTGCTATAGTGCACACGGTCGTGCGTCGTAACCGAAAACTCGTTTTTTAAATACTGCTCACTTCATTGTGTTTTAACCTCAGTTGTAAAGGAACGTTTTAAGGATCCCATGGGATACCCCTCGCAAACCGTTTTACACGCTGGATATGGCGATTCACCTCCGCGACAAAACATGCCTCTATTAACTGTCAATGTGGGTCGGAGCTGCATGTGACCTCTCAGACGAATATAAATGACGCCGGTTTTTCTGTGTCGCGTCCGAGTTGGTGGGCGTGGCTCTGTGAGTTGTCGTCGTATCCAATGGTCTTGGAGTTGGTCGGCGTGGCTCCTTCCTGCGTGCGCCATAGGTGTCTCACTTGTCGGCTTAGTGAATCCACACCCCTTCCAGGGTGCTTTCCATGGTTGTCTTGCCTTAGTGAATTATATATATAGATATTAAAATACTGTATGTGCTTCAATTTAAATGTACAAAATGTAAACATTTTCAACTGTAATAGAAATTTGTTATTTTTCACCCTCTGATAGATGTCCATAGAGGGCTAGATCCATAATAAAGGATCCAAAATCAGAATAATATCATATTGGTAATCACTGACCTGGTCTGAAATGATAGCCTATATGCTATCATGCTGCAAGTGGCTCGTGGAAGGCAAGGACCACACGTAATGAATCAAATATCATAACTATTATCATATTCAACCTTGAAAAAGATTACAATGACACTCCACATGCTTTTATTACAGATCCCTGTTTTTTCTAAATTTTGTGAAAAGGAGTAACACTCGTATCCCATCAGGGGGTGAATTCCTGGGGTCGGTTGATGAGGCAAGTGCCTCTGTTCATTGTTGTTGAAGACACCTACTGGTTTATTCTTTATCATAAGGATTAACTTCCTGCACAAAGTATGTTCCAAAAATGCCCTAAAAATAAGTTGTTTTTTTTTGCATCTAGATGAAAGCTCAACATCATACTTAAGTAGACATCAGGATGAGTTGAATGGTATATCATATGTGGGGGGTTTGTTGTACAGGTTAGTCTGAAAATGCTGAAGTGAACAACTGAAGTGATTTCAAAACACTCATAAGTAGTTCTTAGTTCTCTTTCACACCTAAGCATTTTTCTAGTGCTTAAGCACTATAGCAGAACGCTCCTAAACCGCTTGAAAAATTATTAGCCATTGTTTTTAATGACACTATTCACATCTAAGTATTTTCAGCAAAATGCTTGATCTATTAAACTCCACACTAATGCTCATAAAATGCTGGTAAAAGAGAACAAAGAGCATTCTGGAAGAATTTCGTTAGGATGTCACTGCCTCGTCATATATGAGCTACAAGTAAAGCAGCTCATTGAAATGAAAAAAAAAAAAGTGCCTGTGCTGTTGTGCTTCGGTTCTTTTATAATAGCTAACATTTGCAAGCTCCTTGAAAACAAATAACAGGAATTCAACAAAAGTTCTAGATGTACATTTACTTTTAATCAGGTTAAAGTTTAGTAGAGAATGCTTTAATATATAGTCCGAGTGGTAGTGCAGAGCTGGCATTCCTTCTTTACAGAGCCAAGGGTATGGGGTTTCCTTGTTCTGCCCATGCATTTCAAGATGAAATCCAGGAATCACATCTTCACACAAAGGGGTTGTAAGAATCTGCAAAAAACTAACTAGTTATGTAATAGGATATTACTTAAAGGTTATTCAGCTGTATAGCCTTCAACGGGGGTGTAAGTGAAAAGAAAATCAGGCTACATACATAGGGAGGAAAGGAAGGAACACAATGAAAGGAGTGAAAGGTGAGAGCAGACATGAAAAGTTGGCATTAGAGTGACCCGACATTTGCGCGATAGACATATGAGCGCCAACAAAATAGCGCCCATTAAAATGCGGCGTCAAAATCACGTCGACAAATTCACGAAAGTTACATTAAATATGAATTACTAGTTTAAAGCATATATAATAATGTTTATTTTAGAAGTCAATATTATGAGACACGGCACGCAGATAGTCCTTAAGATCACGCCCTGCATATGTAGGAAAAATTGCAGCAAGACGTCTTGATAGTTGAGCTTATTTAGATTTGCTGGCAGCCTGACTGCTGGTAATTCCACTTTGTATACGACGCGTTATGCCAACCCTCGACTGAGTTATTTGTTCGCGGCATGCCATCAGCAGTTATAACAGTTATAACCTAGCACATAATGTGTACGTACGCGTCCCACTCTCTTGGCCTCTCTTGCGATTTTGTCGGCACGCATTTGTCGAAAACCAGTTAGCGAGTTTGTCGGCGCTCATTTGTCCATTGTGGTTTTGTCGGCACTCATATGTCTATCGCGCTTTTGTCAGTGAACCGGCATTAGCTGTTCATTAAGACCTGGAAAAAGAAGTGATCCAAGGCAAAGAATGAGCTTAGCTTCTTCTGTGTTTCATCAAAAGGTGTCTTTGAAACCCTGTGAAAAAACACAAAGAGAGAGATCAGTGCGGCTGTGATCAAGGGATGTGAAGTGTTCCACAGTAGGCTTTGATCTTAACAGCTAGAACATGCTCTCTGAAGTGATCAGCTAGCAATCTTTCTGTTTCTTCTATATGGACCCTTCCTATAGGAAATGCAGTGAATAAGACTTTTTTGACTGGCATTAGGCCCACTGTTCAATATTAAAATTACCAGAGGGACCTGATGGCAAGGAATTGTTGGTGAGATATGTGAAAGTGCCTGGTGAGAAACATGGCTGTCCTTCATACAAGTGAGGAGGTTGACAAAAGAGATGGTTAGGGGAAAAAAATGCTTCTGTGGAGGGATCACTCTGCACAATAAAGGAAATCTTCTTTAATGACCTGTGTGAGTCCCAGTGAGTGGGGTGGAAAAGGAGGACCAGCAGGACGTGAGTTTCATTACTGTGGTTCCTTTTAGAGTGGATGCTCCTGGCTTGATTGAGGGCCCTGTGCTCATCAGATCACCTACTGTACTTTCCAGCTTATGTAGTTGAAACTGAAACCTTGACAACTTTTGAGAACAATCTTGCAGAGAAATTAAGATAATTTAGGTACGAGCTAAACAAAGAAGCCTGATTGACTCAATAGTTGCCACTTATATATCAAACATTTTCTGTTCTAATTGATTTGGTTCTTGGCTGCCATAGCTCATCTGCAATAATTTAAAATGTGTTGTGTATGCAGATAAGCTAGTGTGTCATTCTGGCCTCTGTAACTTTTAAATATGGTCTGTTTAGTACCACAACATACCTGTTCTCTTGTGTTTTACAGGTGTTTAGGGTTACTAGCCTATTCTCTTTGACACCATTGTTCTTATAAAACCCAGCAGGACTGCAGTCTCAGATACATTCATTACAATACATTTGATGCCCACTAACATGCCTCTTTCAAAGCCACTAGTCTTGCCCATTTTCTCACTATACGTTACACACACACACACAATCCATTGGAGTCTATCTGTGTGAAGGACAATCGTCTGCACATTGAATGCTGTCACTGAGCGTGTAAAACATACCCAAAAAGATAAACACAAACTATTGTATGATATTTCTGTACTTGTAAAGCCGCAAGTAAAAGGCTTATTATTTTTCACTGACTCCACAGTTCATAAACACAATCTCAAGAAAAAATTAATTTCCACAGTTGATGCTGCACATTCCATTCAATTTACTAATTTCTTCCCCAAAATTAACATCTGCTCGTTCCCAATAGCTGCCAGGAAAAGCTCTGATTTCTTGAAACCCTGAATGTATTGTCAAATTAATTAGCAAAGGTGAAAGATATATTTTTCTGTAATTGCAGGAGATTAGAAAACGTGAAAGAATGCAGAAAGATGTAAATCCAGAGTGAAGAAACTGAAATCACCTAAAATTTAGTGTCAGCAGCTGGCAAGCATTAACTTTGTGCAGCTGTTTAAAGTAGCTAAATGTACATCGGATAATTAAAAAGCCATTAAGATGCTGATTGTTTGCCATTTATTTGTATGAGTAGAGCACAGACTATATTTAATATTATTATGTACTGACAGAATGTAATGTAATGGCCACACAACTCTGACGACAAATTTTCTGCCAACAAAATATTAAGTATTAATTATCCTGAAGAAAGGTCAGTAGGACTGATTAATCTGCCTTTGTTCACTCACTCCGCTAGCTCACTGAAGCATGAAATTTAAAATGCCTTCTAGATGTTCTTCCTAATGTGAGTTTATGCTTCAACTCTTTCTTCATTTCAGGCAATGGTTGCTCATTGCCCTTTTCTTTCTTAGTCGAATATGAGCAGTCGTCACTCTTTAAGGTTTGCATTTTTCCTGGAATTGTGTTCATATCACTGAGAAAGTGAGGCTGATAATCCTCTCTCTGTGAACAGAAAAATAACATAAAGACAGAATTTAAGTTTGTTTGTTTACTTCAAGGTTTCCCCTGCGTTATACTAAAAGGCACAAAGCTCACAAGAAATAACTCAGCCATCAAAAAAAAACACACTAGTGATTAAAATATTCACACAGTTCAGACAATAATTATTGTCAAATGTATCAGATGTATTGACACAGATGCTGCTCTAAAAGGATTTAGCTGTTTAGTTGTGTGCCTATAAAAAGTATTCACCCATCTTGGAAGTGGTCTCATTTTATTGTTATACTAGCAAAATACCCGCGCTTCACAGAGGAGAAGTAGTGTGTTAAAGAAGTTATGAAAAAGAAAAGGAAACATTTAAAAAAAAACGTAACATGATTGTCAATGTAAGTTTTTTGTCACTGTTATGAGTGTTGCTGTCATATATATATATATATATATATATATACAGTATATATAGCAAAATACCTGCGCTTCACAGCAATGTCGTGTGTTAAAGAAGTAATGAAAAAGAAAAGGAAACATTTTGAAAATAACGTAACATGATTGTCAATGTAATTGTTTTGTCACTGTTGTGAGTGATGAGTGTTGCTGTCATATATATATATATATATACACACATATATAAACATATATATATACATATCCATACATATTTACATATACACACATACATATACATACACACATACATACACACACATATATAAACATATATATACATATACAAACACATATTTTATATATATATATATATATATATACACTCTTTGGGGTGCGAGCAACTGTTGCTGGGGGTGCTAGAATCCATCAAGGAAGAAAAATGAAAAACATTATTTGTACAAAATCTTAATTTATTTATCCATTCCTAAAATGGGCATTAAATGGGCAAGCTATTTCGTATCAGTGCAATACGCTGCTTGTTAAAACGGATGACTCCCGCTCTTACGTGCAAGTCTGCGTGGATATTATGAACTATCGTATCTGTTCAAGTTCTATTTAAATTTTAAATAGAAGGAATTCTTATTTAGTCGACAGAAATATCTTTGGTAGGAATGTAAGTTAAATGTAGGCATCATTGCATAAATTTTTCTTCACCATACAAATGTAAAGACTAAATTCGCCTTACATTCCAACCAAAGATATTTGTGTCGACTAAATAGAACTTGAAAAGATATATTTTTTTGAATGTGATCGCGCAATTCAGATCAAGTTGACGCGCACTACATCGAGCGTGTGTGCTATTGTGGTTTCGCCTGCGTGCCTCAATAAGTCACCCTCCCCACGCTCTTACTTTTTTACCGTTCATCTAATGAATACACGGAGTATGGCTTTACCAAAACAATCATTGATGGCGAATAAAGTATCCATTATTCATAAAGCTTCAATTGGTGGCTTGTCTTTCTGCATTAACCGCATATTTTTTCAAACGTCTCAAACCAGAGGAATGCAAGGGTAAAATGAATCGGGAAGCGCTGATATATATGTATGTGTGTGTATATATATATGTATGTATAGATATATTGAAATAGTTTTACTGTGAAATAATGCAAAGAGTACGTGTTTCGCACTAAATTTGGGGTCATCAGGCGTACATACTCAGTGCATCCCCTCTCGGGAATCGAACCTCGGACGTCGGCACTAGAGGCGAAGTCTCTACCATTGCGCGGCGGCCGAGAATTCTTTAGCTCAAACTCCCTAAAACGTTTCCCATTCATTCTCTATGGTAGTGCTAAAACACTACCGATGCGATCTATTTTCTGCCACTTCCGTTTCGGGGTGCGCTGTTTAGCACTTTTTGCCAATCTGCCTGCAGCGTCTACTTTCATAGACGTGCTGCTGAGGCTTTTTTTTATTTCTTAAGTAAATCGTGAAGTTTAAAATGTAGATCGCACTGTTATTTCTGTTGATTAATTCATGATTTCATTATTTATAGATAATACTGTTAACAAGTGGTCGCTATTTTTGCCTGTTGTATACAATCTATCTAGCGCCTTTCACAACTATCGCCACTCTCACTGCCCGTTTGCCTGCTTGCAGCGTGTGTCGATTGATATATGATTTAATGTATTTCTTTTTGACATAATTCTCCGAGTTGTAAAATACATATACATTATATATAAAATGAAACTACTATATAGTTAATACAGTTATCTATCTGTCTAGTGCAATCTCTGTCTGCCTATTATATAGTGCCTTTCCTGTTAATATCTGTTGCACAATGCCTTCTCTATCTGTCTAGTGTCTTACAAATCTATCTGTACTCTCACTGCCTGCTTGCCTACCTGCAGTGTCTGAGATTAAAAAAAAATGTATATTTGTGAGATACTGTTATCTGTCCATTGCCTTGTCTGTCTGCTATTATACCATGAATTCCCTGTCTGCCTATTATATAGTGCCTTCCCTATATATTCATTTATCTATTGCCTTTCACATGTGAATGTTCTCTTACTGCCTGATTGCTTTTCTGCAACATCTGTCATATAGTGCCTTTCACATCTATCTATCTATCTATCTATCTATCTATCTATCTATCTATCTATCTATCTATCTATCTATCTATCTATCTATCTATCTATCTATCTATCTATCTATATATCTATCTATCAAATAGCACCTTTCACATCTATTTATCTGTCTGCCTGTCTGTCTATTTTTTTTCCTGACAGTTTTATATCTTTTATTGCACAGTGCCTTCCCAGTTTATCTGTCTACTGGCTTCTCTGTCTGTGTATTATTCAGTGCTGTGTGACAGTGAATGTCTTACATAACTTAAAAATAAGAACAGTTATAAGGACACTTGTTCATGTTAACAGCAGTCTCAATTTTTAAATATTTTAAAAAGAGCATCCCACATCTATTATACAGTGACTCTCCTATTTGTTTGTCTATCTAGTGCCTTTCAGATCTATATGTACTCTAATGGTCCTGCTGCGTCTGTTGAATAATAAACAGGCTGAAGCATTTTTCATTTATTTTATTTACATAAATCTCAGAGATAAACAATTAAATAAATACACAATAAAACTAATATATTGCTAATGCTGATATCTGTATGTCTGGTGCTTTCTCTTTCTGTTTTCTTATATAGTGCCTTTGCTGGCTGCCTATTATACTGTGAATTCCTTCTCTATCTGTCTATGTAGTAATAATAGTATTACTTTTTGGCTTCCCTGTCTGCTTTGTATATAGTGCCTTTCCTATCTATGTCATACAGTATATATAATTCCTTTCATGTCTATCTACCTATTTAGTGGCTTCTCTGCTTGTATATTATTTACTGTATACCCTGTTTTTTGTTATACAGTGCCTTCCTTATCTGTCTGCCTAGTGCTTTTCACATCTACTTGTACTCTCATTATCTGCTTGCCTTCCTAAAAGTATCTGTTGATTAATAAAAAGGCTGTACCATTTTTCAGTTAGTAGTGCTTTCTCTGTCTGTCTTTTATAAAGTGAACTCCCTGTCTATCTACTGTATATAGTAATGGTAATTTTATTATTATATAGCAGCTTCCCTATATGCCGATCATATAGTGCCTTTCCTTCCTATCTATTTATCTATCCCCTTAGCTGTTTTTTTATATCTATTATACAGTGCCTTCCCTGTTTATTTATTTATATTTAATTTATAGTGACTTCTCTGTCTGTCTATTATGCAGTGATCACCTGTCTATGTCTTATGGATTTTAAAAATAAAAGTTATAAAGACACTTGTTCATGTTAATTGCAGTATCAATTGTTAAAAATAATATTTTAAAAGGAGCATCCCACATGAAAATACAACGATCTGACTGACTGACTGACAGTGCATACCAATTTATATGGTTAAAAAGAAAAAAAAAATAACACTTTTTTCCCAGTGGGGAATCGAACTCGGTTCTCTGAGGAGCAACGGGCCTGCTGTGCACTGATTGGCTGAACAGTCTGTGTCAACTATACGCGGCTGGCCACCTTTGTGCCACGGCGTGTGGTTTGTCTATTTGAGAGTATGTAGATCGGGGTATATATATACATATATATATATATATATATATATATATATATATATATATATATATATACGCTTCTTAGCAGAGAAGTAGTGTGTTAAAGAAGTTATCAAAAAGAAAAGGGAACATTTTAAAATAACGTAACATGATTGTCAATATACAGTAATTGTTTTGTGAGTGTTATTGAGTGTTGCTGTCATCAAGGATTTGATTATCATTATTTCTTTCAATCAGGTTCGTATTTGTAGGATGTGTTGTGTTCAAGTTACATTCCGTGTTTGTCAATCGTTGTAAAGATGACAGGTTTCATTCATCAATTCGTTTCTTACTTCATCAATAACAGCTCATCTTCCTCTTTATCTGAGACGTGACACACTGCATGCACAGGTTTTTTTTACACATCTTCCTTTAGCGGGACATTGACTTTTCCCACCGTGTGCTTTGTTTCCACAGTAGCTGCACTTATGAATATGCTTGTATGTATCAGACGCTTCATATTTTTTGCTGCCTTTTCTTTTTTGTTCAGCACTCTTTGGAACTGTTGCTTTTTGTCTGTGCACTGCGTCATTTCATGTGAGCCGCACGGTGTACATGCATCGAAGGTTTCCAGCTGTGCTGGTGCCACCTCTTGCAATGTCCACGGCTGTATTTAATGTTAGCTAAGACCCGACACTTAAAAGTTTCTCTCTCAGTTTCGCTGAGTTTGTGCCAAACACCACCCTGACCATCTCAATTTCATTTGCATAAGCACAGTCCTTCACTCGTGAATATTTAGCGGCAGTGTTTCTATTGGATTGCCGCTGACGGACGGCCTTATATGGGCAGGCACTAAATTACGTGGAAGGCGTAACTCCGCCTCCCACGGGCATCGAGCAGAAGTCTATTATAGTATATGGACGAAAAAATAGGTTCCAGTTATGACCATTACGCGTAGAATTTTGAAATGAAACCTACCCAACTTTTGTAAGTAAGCTGTAAGGAATGAGCCTGCCAAATTTCAGCCTTCTACCTACACGGGAAGTTGGAGAATTAGTGATGAGTCAGTGAGTCAGTCAGTGAGTGAGTGAGTGAGTGAGTGAGGGCTTTGCCTTTTATTAGTATAGATAACTTTCAATCACATTGGATTTAATTTAGCTTTTTTGACATTGATAAATAGAAGACTATTTAATTTCAAAAGTGAAAACAGATCTCTGCCAAGTTGTCTAAATGAATTACAAATATTAAACACAAAGTAACTGATTGCATAAGTATTCAATTCCTTCAAGTCAGTATTTAGAAGATGCAAGTTTATGGTAGTTGAAGAGGTGGCAGCTCCTCTTCTGCTGTTATTATGGCAGCCACCTGAAAAGAAAAGAAACTTTCAGGTCCAGTGTAACTGCAGGGACATTGAGTTCTCACCCCATTTTGCTGACTTGGCGTCTGACTGGTGTCGGGGAAACAACCTGTATACTGTGGGAAATGATCGACACAATTCAAAAAGGTTTGGGGCAGCCACCCATATAATATCCTTGGCTGCAATGGGTTTTGAAAATTAGCACAGATGTGTCAGAAGGGGACCTTGTTTTTCGATTTCCTGGATAATCCAGTTACTGATTGTGTCAGGGTTGTCTGCAGGATGTAGGTATTGCTGTCTGGCAAAAGAATCACTGCTTTGAAGTCTGGCTGGTTGAGTATACAAACAATACAAAGTTGTGATAATAGACCTGCTCCTTCCTTGGAGGATGTGTGTATTTATCTGACTTGGAGGTTACATGTCTGACGCCATTGGTTTCTAATCAGCATATCTGTACTTATTCATGATTGGTAACAATACATTTTGTTAACTTGTGTTTTCATTAATTGTTAAACCCAGGAAATGTAGATGTGCCATTGTTTAATATTATTGTCCAGAACTGATAATGGCAGGGACTGAAGGAGATTTAAACTCCTGGGCAGGAGAAGGCAGGAGGGACGGTCCACTGAGAGCGCTGCCAAGACACTCGGACAGAGCACAGGGACTTGTAGGCAGACAAGGGTACCTGGTTGGCACGACGTGAGGCACAAGGACGGCAACACTTACTTCCAGGGAGGAAGAAACAGCTGGACAAGGAGACGCCGGTTGTGGGTCCAGAGAGAGAGGGAAGCCGCATGAAATGACCAAGCAAAGCTGGCAGACGAGAAATGAGGCGTGCCTAGGTGACAGCAATACAAGGAGCCCAGAGTGAAAAAAAAAAAGGAATGATGAAGAGACACTGACAGGGATTCAATGATTTGACACAACTTCTGTTGGGTAATGAGTGTCTGGTGAACAGAGTGCATCCGTGGACAGTTGAATGATTAAGTGTTGGGATAACACAGTGCGCAAACTGGACTCTCCACCACTAAAGGTTGTATCCTCCAATTCTGTTTTTGACGGACTTTAGAGTGTGGACTGTGTGTTTTCCTTTTTTTAAAAAAAAGGAAATTCATTCTTGATAGTGTCAGATTATGTTTATGTTCATTTATCTTTTCCATTTACTTATTATTGTCTTGTGTAATAGAAGTTACTGTTGCTTTTCCTGAAATTACTGTTGTGTCTTTCATTGTGTGTTTACTCACCACCCAATTTAAAGAAACCTGTGTGCTATTATTGGTAAATTTCAGGAGTTCCCAGTCTCTTTATAAAACTGGGTGGCGTAGTCGGATATTTGGATGGTGTCTAAGTTAGATCACCTGTAAGTGTGACCAGACACCTGTCACAGATGTGTCTTCGATGGAGTCCAAACAAGAACTGTCGAATAGTTGGTAAGATGGCAGCTTTAAATGCCAAGACCAGAAGTGGTGTAACAGAACCAGAAGTGGTGAGCTTCTGGGTGCCAGAACCGGAAGTGACATGTTTCTGGGTGTTGGCACTGGACGTGACGTGCTTCTGGGTGCTGTAACTAGAAGTGATTTCTTCAGGGATGAGTCAGACAGGTTTTCCAATGTCTGGTCTGTAGAGATGACAGAAGAAGGTTTAGCGCACCCTGCCACTCCCTTGCCTGGCGTGGAATTACCCTCACTTGGCCCATATAGCTTCCTCCCACTCACACATGTGTGACAACTGTTATACAACTAAATCTTCAAACCCTGTTACAACAGCATTCATGTCAATACATCTGATAAAAACTTTAAATGTATTACAATAATAATTGTTTGAAATGTATGAATAATTTAATCACTGGAGAGGTTTTTTTTTTTGATAATTCAGTTCTTTCTTGTAAGCATTGTCCTTTTTCAGTTGTAGTTAATAATGACCTTGGCTCTTCTAGCTGATGCCAGCATTATAATATTTGCAAGAGGCTCTGAGGGTCACTCACATAAAATGCTCACTCTAGCCTAATTCACAGTCCTGGTAGCTTTGGGTTCAAGGCAGGAATCAGGCCTGGATAAAGTGGCAGTTAATCACTGGGCAAATTCATGCACATAACCTTCATCAGGCCAATTTAAAGTCGCCAAATGAACGTCTCTAGGGATTTGGGAGAAAACTGCAGCACCCAAGGAAAGGTGAACTTAAACATGGGGTGACATGAAAACACCAGATGGACAATGACCCAGGGTGTTAAATCTGTGAGGTGGTGTAGGATGAAGTGGGCTTTGCCTATTTTACTAGAATTTTACTGGCACACAAGCCCTGTTAAGACAGCAGATTTAACAGGAATATAAAAAACCTCAGACAGCACGGTGGCGCAGTGGTAGCGCTGCTGCCTCGCAGTTAGGAGACCCGGGTTCGCTTCCCGGGTCCTCCCTTCGTGGAGTTTGTATGTTCTCCCTGTGTCTGCGTAGGTTTCCTCCCTCAGTCCAAAGACATGCAGGCTAGGTGGATTGGCGATTCAAAATTGGCCCTTGTGTGTGTCCTGTGGTGGGTTGGCACCCTGCCCAGGATTGGTTCTTGCCCTGTGTTTGCTGGGATTGGCTCCAGCAGATCCCTGTGTTTGGATTCAGCGGGTTGGAAAATGGATGGATGGATAAAAAACCTCCTCTTGCATTCCAAAGTAAATGATTGAAATGCAGCTTTGGTCACGTTTATACTTAATCTGATAACAAAAGTGTTAAGCTGATACTCTGCAGATACTCCTTCAGACAAAAAAAGGCTTGTAACTGAAAATGGATGTGATGGAAAATAAGGTACCTTTAAGCAGGCATTGGATCACAAACTGAAAATTACTTTTATCTAATCAGTAGAGGTTACACCTTCCTTCAAAACTTGCTGCATTCATCACTTCTGTCTGTTTGGAGGAGCTGAAAGCTGATGAAGCTTTGAGGTAAGAAGCCACCCACTCTCTAAAATGCAAAAGGCTTACAAACTTTCTTTGGTCTGGAACCTACTCTCCATAGAGCCTTAGAGACAGATGGCCCAAACTCGCTCTAACACTCAATCTTCACTAGCTCTGTGCTAGTGACTGAGCCCAGTCTGAGAAATCTAAGTAGCAGCCATTACTTAAAGAAGAGAACTTCGGCACCTACACTTTTGTACCAGAAAGAGTAATGCTTTTCCATATGAAGTTGCAGAGGACATGCCGAAGAACCTAATAGAAACCTGAGGAAGGCAGCATCACAGCACACCATGGACAAAGGACCATGTAACAAAAACAAGGAGTGCAATCCAACACAAGAAAACTTCTCCTCTTGAACCCAGAGCAACAACAACAAACACCCCATACAACATCACACGTCATCCTTAAAGCCTTGGTTTTGTAAAAGTGTTTACCTGTGCCAAGATAAACTGGAACTTCAAATAGCCAGGAAACAGCCAGCCCCATCTGTGTTATATGTCTGTCTGTCTCATCTTTCTTGTGCCCTGTCTTCTATATTGATATTTATCAAACCATGTGTTTATCAATAAATTGTATTATTCCTTTTCTTAAAATGAGTGTGCTTCAGATGCCTTGATAAAAATCTAAGAGCCTGAAACCCCTCATATAGAGAAAGGTAACGAAAATAAAATGGAAGCCTTACCAAATTAATTAATTAATTATTGGCATTGGCAAAGGCAAAACTGATAAATAACTGATTGATTAATATCAATGAATTCTTCTTTTCAAATCATACACATTTTCCAACATTTATTTGGTGTCCCTGTGTGGGCCATGAAACAGAGATTGATTCCTCACTCATTTGCTATTGAGGTATCACTAATAACTGCACCACCCTCAATTCAGACAGTTCACTGCAGAATAAAATAAAAAAGAAACCATTTATAGGAGCCTAGAATTGAAATCCTCTTTGAGTGGGGACCTTTGATTTAGTAGTGTAAGAATGCTGCCATTTTATTATGCCTTCACAGATATTGTTAACTCAGTTTTAACTAGGGAACACTCACGCATACACCTACACTCACTGACAGAAAGCCAATTTCAAAGCATCAATTGTTGGTTTTAACATTTTCAAATTTCTGTCCACTGTGAGTGCTCAGTTACAGGCAAATTTAACAAGCCGGCTTTGGCATTGCTTCGATCAACTCCTTTGATACAAAAAGAATAAAATTCAATTGTAGTGGTGCTTTATACAAATTTGTGCATGCTAATTCAGGAACTATTTGGTGTTACTGTATGACTGCATTCAGAAATGTGTGTTGAAATAAAGCTGGGCTCAGGTTATGCTGAAGTCTTTTAGTACATTCATTTAAGAACTGATGGCTATATAGCGGCCAGTGTTTTACAGCTCTTTGATGCAACATCTTGCCTGTAGCTGTCTTTGAGGTCATAGTCTTAAACAATATAATAACTATCGCAATAAAGCTTCCAACAGTCAAACACGTTATAGTGAGATGCCAGGTCAGGTCCGGAATGGCTACAGGAAGTATTACATAGAATGAGCACAGACTATCAAGACCTTAATATTAGAGAAGGATTACAGCCAGAGAGAGTCAGGGCAAGCATTTGTAGTAAATGACATGAAGTGACTATTCCTTTTGCAGAGAAGGTGTAAAATGCCCTTTGGATTATAAGGGAGATGTATTATTTTATTGTTGGCACCCACTATGTTATGGTACACAGGTCACCTGGGCGTTGCCTGGCCTTTGAATTTGAGTGATGGGGCGTAAAACTACAAGAACACCTGGGACCACCAGAGGGACAACTATATTAATTGATCACAATACAACACAATACAATAGCGTTTATTTTTTGTATAGCCCAAAATCACACAGGAAGTGCCGCAATGGGCTTTAACAGGCCCTGCCTCTTGACAGCCCCCCAGCCTTGACTCTCTAAGAAGACAAGGAAAAACTCCCAAAAAAAATCCTTGTAGGGAAAAATAAAAGAAACCTTGGGAAAGGCAGTTCAAAGAGAGACCCCTTTCCAGGTAGGTTGGGCGTGCAGTGGTGTCAAAAAAAAGTGGGTCAATACAATACAGTACAATACACAGAACAGAGCAAATCCTCAATACAGCATAAAAATAAAAATTTTAGAAGTACGGAGCAGAATTTAACGGTAGATGATATCACATAATAAGATTTGGATATTTTTCCTGGAGACCTCATCCATCAAGCTGCCTCCCCATTTGGCCATTCCACGACTGAAACAGTGCTGGGCCATACAATCCGATGAAAGGACCCCTCTTTCCCATGATTCCTGTGATCCTCCATCAGGGATGACTTTACCATAGGCAGGCAAAACAACTTGGCAGGAGGGCATGGCACCAAGTGCCACATTTGAGTACAGAGAACAGAAACAAAATAGGTGAAGGTTAGACAGTAGCACAGTAGCATTCCAGATGAATGTACAAGTGGTTCCCAGTTGGGATCCTTCCAGTGGAGTCATCAGGGAACTTGGAATCAACAGGTAAGCAAAGTTGAAGGTTTCTAGGGTGGGAGAAAGAGATGCGAGGCTGAAGATGAGAAAGGAGAATTTTTGCCAATGTGCAGGTGTGTAAGTGGAGCTGCTGATCTGCCTGTCAGACAGGGGTCTTGACCTATTTAAGTAGGCCTGGTGAATCTGCCGGGTTATTGTTTTACTTCTGTTTTGTGTTAGCTTTGGGAGTGATCCCTTTGTGCATTCCTTTCTTGTGTTATTTTTGTCTGTCCTCGACACATGTCTGGCTTCAGGGATGACTCGAAAGCACCCTCTGGTTGTTTACAATGTATAGTAAAATGAAGCAGATTTACATAGTGAGCAGAAAGCTGTTGCTGGACAATCAAAAGTTTCCTTCCTTCCATTTTATTGTAATTTTTGCTTGTTTTTTTATTTCCTCTCATATTATACATATACAATATGATAACTACAACTGAATCATCTTTGGTGATCTTAATGTAGTGGCACTGCTGGTGGGAATTCAGCTCAGATATGCCAGGTAATGTTGTTCATTTATGAAGGGAGAGGCTAAAGAGCCTCAATACATTAAAAAGAACTGGCTGCTCCATATGCATTTGGTTCCAGGGCAGTAAAGTGTGGCACTTAAATCACTTGTCCTTCTGACCTTTCAAGATTAGGTGTCTGCAAAAGACTGAAAGAAAAAAAAACCTCGAGCCAACAAATTGTCAGACTACTTGTAATTACCATTTCATATACAGAACTAGATTATATGAATACCTTTAACCACAGAAATTCCACACATTGAGGTATGATCATCTTTACAAATCAGCTCCTTTACATGTTATTCTGAACACACTGAGAAAACGATACACCCCAATCCACTTCCTCTACCGACTAGCTAATTTCATTCTAAAATGCAAAAGTTCAATTTTAAAGCCCTCAATTGCAGTTACAGTCATGTTAGGTCTGCAGGGAAGTACAACCCCAAAATCCTAGGCAAAAGGGACTTTTGTACTGAACCATAAATTTTAATTACATGTTGCTCAAATCTACAGGCCTTCTTGATTAATCCAAACATATAAATATAATTACTTCATTAGTTACATTTATAAAGTCCAACAGTGTTTTCTCAGTACTCAATGCACTTTATTTAGACAGAGGGGAACCACTTCAACAACCACCAACATGTAGCACCCACCTGGAAGATGCAACGGCGGCCTTTGTTGCACCATTATGGTCACCGCACATTAACTATTAGGTAGTGTTGGTGAGGCATAAGGTCAGTTAGAGACAGGAGATAATTAGTAAGCCAGAATGGGCAAGGTTGTGATGGGCATTTTAGTCAGGACATTGGGATAAACTCTACTGTTTGCAAGAGATGCCCAGGTACCTTTAATGACCACAGTGAGTAAGGACCTCAGTTTTATGTATCATCTGAAGGATGACACCATGTTTACAACCCAGCTGACTGGGCCCTGTAGTCCATGGCCGGCTTTGTATTCCGGCCAATACCCCCTGGCCGCCAGAGGGAGCCCTCACAGCGGCATGGAAGGTCTCCAAATTCCAGTGGAACCTCATGGATGTTGTAGATTTTATGGACAGCCCTTCTGGATAAAATGGGGGTCACCAGGAGCCACTGTAGGGAGGCTTGGAGAGTGTTATTTGCCCTATGCCCCGGGGGTACTTCCAAGTCACATGAGCGGAAGGGATGATGTACTTCCGGGGTGAAAAAAAGGACTTTTTATCTGACCCGGAAGTGATAAGGAACTATGGACTGAAGGATGAGAAACACTTCCGGGTCAGGAACTATAAAAGGACCATGGGAACTCCCAGACAATGAGCTGAGCTGGGTGGTAGGAGGGCAACACGTCTGGGAGTGGAGGATTGGTTATTATTACTATTGGAGTATTGTGTTTATTTATGAATAGTGTGGAGTGGAGGGTGCTTGGTGCAATTTATTATAATAATAAAAATAATTATTATTGCACTTTTACCTGGTGTTTGGCGTGGTACCTGAGGGTTAAAGGGAGCACTAGTGCCCCCTACTGCTACAGTCTGAACACGCTTAGCTTCAGGTGGATGAACTGTTCTGAAGTGCAGGTAGTATGGCTGCTGACTATATACTTTACATAAAACATTTTACTATTTGTGTTTATAATTTTCAAGCTTTTTAATTTTTTTTTTCACCCATTCCACCTAACCTTATCATCGGACTCACATTTAGAGTCTTAAAATAACAATTCTATATTTAAGAACTGTACTTCTCTTAATGATATTTCTGTCTCATGTGATTGTGCATTATTTATTTGGTTTATATGATTTATTCATTGTTATTCTTATCTAATTTTAATTTGTTTATTCTTTGCTTGTAACTATTTCTTTGACATATTGTAAAGCATTTTGAGTTACATTAATGGAAAATTGGTATCAGGGCGAGTGGAATTCATCAATGCTATTGTTGGACACTGAAATGAGAAGCATCAGACGCCAAGTACTGCTTAGATTAAACAGGCTGAAATCAAACATATTTATCATCAAGTCCCTAAGGAGTTTAGCGAGTGTGTATATAAACACTTGATGCACATTTTTGAGAAGTCACTGCACAAAATGGCAAATATCCCATTATATAAAAATGGTGATCAGGCAGATCCAAGCAATTATAGTCTAGTATGCTTAATGTGTATCACAGGAAAATTAATGGAAGAAATTATTAAGGATAAGATTGAGCAACACATGGCAAAAACAGTTTTACTGGGAAATCATGTTTTACTAATATGCTGGAATTCTATGAGGAAGCAGCAAAAGGATGTGATCAGAGTGGAGCATATGATATGGTGCCACATGAGAGTTTGGTCATCAAACTAAAAGAAGTGGGAGTTCAAGATGATGTTTAAAGATGGATGCAAACATAGGAAGCAGAGGGTGGTGGTTCGAGGAGCCTTATCAGAATTGGCTGGTGTTAAGAGTGGTGTTCCTCAGGGGTCAGTGCTAGGGCCGCTACTGTTTCAAATATAAATAAATAATTTGGATGGGAATATACGAAACAAGCTGGTTAAGTTTGCTGATGAGACCAAGATTGGTGGATTGGCAGATAATCTGGAATCTGTTGAATCATTACATAGGGACTTGGACAATATACAGGCTTGGGCAGATTTGTGACTGATGAAATTAAATGCCAGTAAATGTAACTTATTATATGTTAGGTTTGATTACACAATTGGAGATTTGAAAATTGAAATTTCACATTATGAAAAAGATTTAGGAGCTGTAGTGGACTTGGAAGATTGGTACGATGTTAGATTATATAACATGATGTGTAGAGTACAAGTCCAAGGAGCTTCTGCTCATGCTTTATAATGTACTGGCGAGGCCTCATCTGGAATTCTGTGCGCAGCTTTGGTCTCCAGGCTACAAAAATGACATAGCAGCACTAGAAAAAGTCCAGAGAAGAGCAGCTAGGCTCAGTCCAGGGCTACAGGGGATGAATTATGAGGTACCATTAAAAGAGCTGAGCCTTTTCAGTTTAAGCAAAACAAGATTAAGTGATGACAAGATTGAAGTGTTTGAAGTTATGAAGGGAATTACTACATTGGGTCAAAACTGTTATTTTAAAATGAGTTCAAGAACACGGGCACACGGTTGGATACTTGTTAAAGGTAAATTTTGCACAAACATTAGAATGTTTTTGTTTACGCAGAAAGCCATAGATATGTGGAATAAGCTACCAAATAGTGTAGTAGGAAGTAGGACTTTAGGAACCATTAAAACTAAACTTGATGTTATTTTGTAAGATTTTGAATTTGTTTGGCTGAATGGCCTGTTCACACCTAGATTGTTCTAATGTTCTATTGAAAATGAGCAGAAAGTAATTTTCTGCCCAACTGAACTAATGCAACATGTCAGCATCATTAAGTGATTAGAAACACTAATAAAAATATATTTTGTGTTTCTCTAAATTCCTACATGATGCAGTCAGTCTGAAATATTTGTATCCTTGGAGTTCTCTATCATAATCTCCAAAGGTTTTATAGAGAGTAAAAAAGAAATTGTTGTCCAGTGTTTAGCCAGTACTTTAATTATTATGCCTAAACTACTAAAGTCTTTAATTTTTATTTATAAGTTATACTCATCTCCTGGTAAACACAACTTTTATTACTTGGATGAATGTACTTAGCAGCTAACAATTACATTAAAATCTCTCAAAGATGAAGTGAAGAAGCACAATCAAAAATCTCAGCAGCTCACATCTGTATAGACCCATTCATCTGGTGTCCACACATTGACTTTGCAGCAGAGGCAGTCCATTTTTTTCAGAGCAACAAAATATCATCACATCAAACATTTATAGCACATCTAATATATTACACATTATTAATGAATACAGCAGCAGCAGCAGGGACACAGACAAAATGATTGGGTTCTTCCAGCAGAATGGATGTGAAGGTGAGGGTTGTTTCCAAGGAGACAGATTTTCTCTTAGACCCTGCAAAAGATAAGACTACTTGGTAAAATTCCCCAGTAAATTCTGCAAATTGTCACATTTGACTGGATGGCATGCACCTGACCTTACTGCACATTTCTAACACAAATACTTTAAGTATATTCAGATATTTTATTTTAAAAATAAGAAATCAAAATGCACTGAACAATCACACCAATGGCACCAGCAAAATACACTGCATATCCTGCCCGAGTGAAACTGTCTAATATATGTGGAGCCCCTCATTTTTATTGACTTGGTACAAATAGGAGTTCTTTACATGAACGGCAGCAGTTTAATTGCATTTGATAGTTGGGCTGTGCAAAATGAAAAGGGAATGCAGAGCTGAGAAAAATGAATCCCAAAAATGTTCACCTTCTCTGCGATGCTGGCATTGCAGGCTAGAATTAAAAGTATTCAGCAAGTAATTAGCAGGGCCCACACCTGAAGCATCCTAGTTTGCAAGGCGATGGTCACTTAATTTTGAATTTTTTAACAATAAGAACCTCATCCTAAATATAAGAAGTGGCTGAACTGTGCTTCAGGAATGGAAGAGGGGGACATGCATTTTTTTCTCCAGATTTTTGAAAAGTGGTTTATGCCTTCACGAAGGAATCTGTTGGACAAAGTGACATTGGTCTCTTGTTTTGTGCATGGCACATCACACTCACAGTTGCAGCTGCAGCCCCATTTACTGACACTTAATACTAAACTAAGGACAAAGTGTGAGTTCCCGGTAATACTGCTACACTGCGCCTCTTATAGCAATAGGTCTGTTCACTAAGACTACCAAACACAGCTGAATGACACCAGTGCTGATATACTCGAGATCAGGAATGTCTTGGTCTAGTACCGGTTACAATCCCAGTCAAGCCTACATAATCATAACTTAATCTTTGCCAATATTGACAGACAAAACTTGAAACCAATTATTTGAATCCAATAAACCGTTGGCAAAAATGTAAACCTGTCCTTTACAACTTTCTGCTTTAGTGAAATTGTTTTAAATTCTGCTCTATAGCAGTACTTTTATTGCCTAGGGAGAGCGTCCATTCCAGGAGCTCCCCCAGAATGTGAAAAAAACATATATCTGACACATTTTACATAATATAGTGCTAAAACAGGTCACTGCAGCCCTAAAGTATACTAACAAAGAACCTAAATACATTCATAATCACACTTTATTTAACACAAAACCAACAAGGCAGAACAAGATATCATTATCAATCCATTTGTTTATGAACTCCGATGGATTAGCATCTTCAGTTATGTTGTGGCCATGCTACAGAAATAGGGCCCCCAAACCCTGAACTACATTAACTGGGTTCAGCAATGGGTGGATGGATGGTTAAACAAAACTTAGGCCTACTGCCTTCATAAATTTGGGGTGCTTTCCCACATTTTTTTCTCATTATGCTATAACACTGTAACTCTACTGCTCACCTACTGTGGTACTACTTGGCCTTATGCTCCTATCTTCTCACTCTCCTCTGCCAGTGAGGACTTCACCCAGCTCTTCTCTGACTCAACTGGCCTCTGAGCCTAGGCATTTGCTCCAGACACAAGAATTACTTTTGGTGTTTTACTGGCCTTTAGGAATTTTCTCTGCTACAACCAGATGAGGCACCAAGTACACATCCAGGACTGGCTTCTCCCTTTGTGACTGTTCTCTTTCCACCCTGACTGCAGAGCTGGGCTTATTTCAATGTTCAAAGTCTGGTGCCAACCAGGTTCCATCTCAAAATAACTAAGTAATGACTCTGTAATTCTTAGAAGCCATAACATGACTATGTTTCCATGTGTTTCATGATTTTGTATTAATAAATTTTAATTTCAAGAATGTAATATTCTAATTTTAAGGTAAAAAATTGAGAGTGTGCTCCTCTCGAATTTCTCATATACTGAAATAGAGGAAAAAGTCATCAGAAGCACTTCCAGTTCTCAAATATAATATGCCTTTGTTTCTCATCATAACTAATTGATAATATCAATACACAATCATTTATCTCTATTTATAATCAAACTTTATATAAAAATGATATTTACGCACTTAGGGGGATCAAAAACGGTGGTGGAATTTTTTAATGATTACATATGCATTACGTAGATTACAAGTAAAAATAAAACAGTTATAGTCACCTAAAAACATAGAAAAAGTGTTAGTATTATAAAATATTTGTTGCAATAAATTGCTATAGGTAAAACTGCATTTAGTGACATTTAATTATGATAATGAAGGCGGAAATAAAAAAAATATATAAAATTAAATGTATTACCAGGAACATGATGGGGAAGTAGCAGCCTATTGTTCCCATTACATCTTTATATTTACATTGCATGTTTAATGTTTACATATTATGGCTAAACTGATGATATATAAATTAAAATAAAATTAGTAACAGTTATTGAAAGAATATGCGATATATTGGATATCCATCCATTATATCCTAACTACAGTGTCACGGGGGTCTGCTGGACCCAATCCCAGCCAACACAGGGCAAGAAACAAACCCCGGGCAGGGTGCCAGCCCACCGCAGGGCACACACACTATAGGGACAATTTAGAATTGCCAATGCACCTAACCTGCATGTCTTTGGACTGTGGGAGGAAACCGGAGCGTCTGGAGGAAACCCACATAGACATGAGAACATGCAAACTCCACGAAGGTAGGACCCGGGAAGCAAACCCAGGTCTCCAAACTGCGAGGCAGCAGCGCTACCACTGCGCCACCGTGCTGCCCTATATTGGATATCGTGTACACATTTATATTTCCATGATACAAAAAGTTTGGATGGTTGTTTAAATAAAACACTACTTTCGGTTAAAAAAAATTTTTCTCAAATTTCATATCTGTTTGCTTTTCATCATTATAAATATCTATACAATATTGGAATCATCTATCTGCAATTATAACCATAGCTTACTTGAAAATCTGCAAAAGTATTCAGTTAAAGTAACACTTCCGGTTGCCAGAAGTGAGCCAAAAGTTGATAGGATTCCTTATTTTTAATATAAAGCAGGTGTACAAAATCTCATTGACCTAGGTCAAAGCGTTATCATGAGTTATCATGTATACACACAGACAGACACAATTTCAAAAATGGTATTTTTGGACTCACGAAGATCTAAAACGTCAAGATTCATCAAAATCTCAAGGCCAAATTTTTTCACAATTCCTATATTTTCTGTTTGCTATGTATATGAGAAAGGAAAAAGTACAATATTAAAAATAAAATTTCTAAAATATAGTCTGGTGCTGCTTGTTCCAACAACAACAACAACAACATTTATTTATGTAGCACATTTTCATACAAAAAGTAGCTCAGAGTGTTTTACATAATGAAGAATAGAAAAATATAAGACACAGTAAAAAATAAACATAAGTCAACATTAATTAACATAGAATAAGAGTAAGGTCCAATGGCCAGGGTGGACAGAAAAAGCACAAAAAAAAAACTCCAGACGGCTGGAGAAAAAAATAAAATCTTTAGCGATTCCAGACCATGAGACCGCCCAGTCACCTCTGGGCATTCTACCTAACATAAATGAAACAGTCCTCTTTGGATTTAGGGTTCTCACAGAAGGACTTGATGATGATGGTCACGTAGACTTCTGGCTTTTAATCCATCCATCAATGTTGGAGCATCATGATGCTTTGAGTAGGTGGTGGTGGTGCAGGCCGCCACCACAAAGAAACCAGAAAAAGAAACAGAAGAGAGTTTAGGGGTCAGTACGAATTTTAGAGCCACCATGAATAGTTATTATGATGAATTGAACATACAGAGTATCAGGATTAAGTTAAAGTGAAGTTATGAGAAGGCCATGTTAAAGTAATGTGTTTTCAGCAGTGTTTTAAAGTGCTCTACTGTATTAGCCTGATGAATTCCTATTGGCAGGCTATTCCAGATTTTAGGTGCATAGCAGCAGAAGGCCACCTCACCACTTTTAAGTTTTGTTCTTGGAATTCTAAGCAGACACTCATTTGAGGATCTGAGGTTACAATTTGGAATATAAGGTGTCAGACATTCTGATATATAAGATGGGGCGAGATTATTTAAGGCTTTATAAACCATAAGCAGAATTTTAAAGTCAATCCTGAATGACACAGGTAACCAGTGTAGTGACATCAAAACTAGAGAAATGTGCTCGGATTTTCTTTTCCTAGTTAATCCTAATCATATCCTTAACAAGTGCTGCTGCTGTGAAGCATTTATAGCATATTTGTGCAGCTGATATCATCAGTAAATCTTGATTTGATATATGGAGGAAGCTATTGTAAGAAAATATTGAAACTTTGATGTAGTAACACCTTTAACAAAGACTTTGGTTCAATTGTATCGACTTACATCATTTGTGCCATTGACAAACTCAACTCTCCTTTTACGTCCACAGACAGCTGAATCCTTTCTGGCAGACCCATGATGCAGGGCTGTTAAATGTCCTTAAAATAAATCTCGGCTTATCAGCAGAAGTCTGGCTGGTGTAAAAAAGAATTAACATGTCACAATGTAGGCCATACTCCACATTTGTCAGCTTTCTCATCCCTTCCTCACAGGGTGACTCTGAGCAGACCCCTGAACTTCTGCCACATGTGCTGTTATTTCTGTTGTAAAGTGCTTTAGGCTGTAGCTCAACACTAAAGGGAATATATTAAAGTAAGGAATGAGCACAGGCTGAAAAGAACAGGCCATTTCAGAAAGTTAATAATAAACAGAAACAGAATGAACATAAAAGCTCATTGAATAAACAGCTTGGAGTGCTGACATCATTTTGGCAGAACCTTCTTCAGAGTGCTGTCCAGCTGGTGGAGATATGATTAGACAAAGATGCAGTTTATTTATTTTTTTAACTTCCATAGCCAGCTCATCTCTAATAAGTGTCATCATAGAATATGGAAAGAGAAAGTGGTGGTACAGCTTTGTCTTTGATATTTTGGATCACTTTAATTTGATGTAAATCCAATGTTTACAAAAGTATATAAAATATCTTAGAATCAAAATAACAAATTACCAAATTTATCAGTCATTTTAAGAAGATAAGAACATATGTCATAATTAAATAAACTGAGCATAGGCAAACACATGTCAGTCTTGTTTTTAAAATACTAAACCTCTAATACGTCCTCTCTGCTGATTTAATGCTAAAGAAGTAATAGAAGCAATGACCAAATGAATTCCTTGACAATATAGAATGCATAACTCTGACACCCGTTGACAAGTAGGGGAGTTTGTGTGTCGCTTCTCAGATTGCTGGAAGACATGCAGACAAGAATCTCCTTTGTATAAGTGAAGCCACTTAGTCCTCCCTCTGAGATTTAAAGTGACATGAACCATTTAGTCTAAACATTAAATAAGATTTGCCTCTGCTCCATCCTGTTCATAAATAACAATTGACATTTCACCTGTACATTAGAAGACAACACATCAAAGTATTTTCTATCAATATGTTTTGACATTGTCAAAGTTTTGTACAGCAAAAGCATGGCAGAGAACCAAAACAAGTTTATTTTGCAAAGCAGGAATATCATCAAATACAATCGAGAGTCTGTTGAAGGCCATGAAATCCAAAACGCATAAACCAGAGATGGGTTCCAAAACAAAAGTGTAGGCACAAATTAAGCAGAGAACAGGCACAAAGAGCTGTAACAAAGGATAGAAAATCACAATGTTGACAGCAAGGCAGTGGTTAGCAGCAGAGAGGATGTGATAGAAGGACCAAGAGGCAAAGCCATGAGCCAATCCTGATGTGTCTTAAATTAAATATTTTGTCCTCAACAGAATTCTAATGTTCCTTTTTTTTGCTTAAGGTTTTATAAGCAAGATGATATGCACAGACATTGAATCAAAACTAGTGAGTTTCCCAAATGTCTGTCTCCTCTAATGCATTGGCTTTCAACATTGGCTGTATAATATGTGAACTATCCATTTTTAAGACCACTTAATCCACATCAGGGTTGCAGAGAGCTAGAGTACAAAGCCTTTGCAAAACACACACACACATGCGGGAATATTTGGAATACTCCCCAATTAACCTGAATGTCATTGGGGATATGGTGAGGAAGAGAATAACCAGAGGGAACACCATGTAGACATAAGGAGTGTGGACGCTAGAGGAGCTGTTGCCCCGTTGAACCCACCAAACAGACGTCCAAGACACACTTATAAAAAGCACCAAGAAGAATTTTAATGTTTTCTTCAATAAAGTGCACAAAGCACTGCACACTTCACAATTCACAAATCCAATAAACAATAATTAATATCCTCCTCTCCACCCAGCAGCTCCGTCACTCTACCACCCAACTCCGGCCCTGCTTGCTGGGTCTTGATCAGTCCTTTAAATAGTCCATGACCCGGAAGCACTCCATCTCTTCTTCCAAGTCAATGCCACATCCTCATTTCTCAAATAGCCCGGAAGTACTGTGGGCTTCCGTCCTCGTGACTCTGAAGTACTTCCGTGTTGTAGTAATAATATAAATCCCCAGGTTCTTTGTGAGATCCTCCTGGCGGCACCCACGGCCCCCAACAGGGCTGAGAAAACGAACTCCATGTCCCAGGATGCCCTGAGGTAATCTGGGGAATCGTTGCTGTCAAGGGGAGCTGCCACCTCGCGTCCCGGGGAGGCAGCATCCAGAAAAACCCACCTTCCTCCATTCTTCTTGCTCTGGGATGTCACGACTGGGTTGAACAGCCAGCTGTCTATCACAGGAGAATGTGAAGACATATGATGATGAATAATTGAAGCTGCAGCATTAACTACTGTGTCATCATGCAGTTACAGTTACCAAATTCTACAATACTTGCAAATTAAATATTAAACATATATAAACGAAAGAGGTGTGCGTATATGGAACAGTCCGCTCTGCTCATGCACAACCACAGCCATTAGATGGCACACGCATGCACTTTTACATTTTTACAGTGCTTGCATGCACCTCACTTCTCACTATAAAAGACCCGTGTGCAGCAAACGCCACCATGCAACAACGACATTGTTCTATTGACACAGATGAAGAGACACAGCGTTAAAATGAAGCAAATGCCATAGATCAACAACATGCAAGTGTAACACCTCAGCAACAGGGGGCAAGCCTTGAAGTTTTCACTTACAATATTATCTAACTGGAGGTAATTTCTTGAGACAAAGATGAATATGACTCATATGTCAGTGATATGGCTAAGATATGGTATCGCCAGGGTCTTCTTACGAAAGCCATTAGGGTAGCAAGCACAGGTGGGTCCACATCCTCAGCACTGTGTAATTCTTAAGAGTTAGCGGATGCCGCTCCAAGTTCACAAATATTGTAAAGTTGCTAGGGAGTCTTCAGGTTGTTTTCTTGTCCCAAAGACCTCAAGCAGCTAGTAAATAATAAATAGAAAATCTTTTTCGATACATATTGTAAAATAATGCAAAGAACACAAATAAAGAGTTGGGATACCACCTTGGTAACCTTGTATAATCTGACAGGTTTTGTGGATATAAATGCGCAATTTGTTGCAAAGATGTCTTCACAGGCACATGTCCAAAACAGAACTAAGGTAGCTATTTCTGAAGAAAGCTGGTAGAAAGGGGTGTGTCCAGGAAATGGACACCGGACATTACATCAGTGATGGAAGGGCAGCCAATCACCCAGTCTGCAGAGGGCGAAGGAGAGAAAGGATCAGGAAGCAGTGCCAAATCCTTGCTCGTTAGGTAGCTATATTCACTAGAGCCCTTAATCTGCCTCCCTTGTGCTAGTGTGCACATGCATGACAATATTTATCCACTTGAGGTAATATTTTCTAGAGGCTTCTTTACCTTCTTCATGTGGAAAAAATGTGACATGCCACATTTAAAAAATATATTAGACTCCTTTGCTGTGATGTGAATAATAGGCATAAATAGAATTGATTCGATTGGTGTAGTGCAAATTACATTCGGAAAAGAACTCAGGTAAAGACGAACGTGGGAATGGGGTTTAAAGAGTTATATTTCTTGTTTTCCACCTAAAAAAAACTCTTTTGTGAGTTTTGTGTATTGCGATTACAAAATCATCTGTGAAATGGATTTTAGTGTCAATTATGTAAAACTGCATGTGATTTGAGGTTTACCTGTTTCACTCATCACTAATCTTTACTATAACTTCTGTTCATGAGTCTACCTTTGCTCATCTGGATGCTGCCATGTTTTTTTTTTTTTCTCTCTATGATGGCTTAAGCTCCCTGAAGACTGGCAAACTACAACCAGCACCACCACCCTAATTCTCATGTCTTCTCAAACTACTTAACCAATTCTAGGTTATGGAGAGTCTCAGCCTTTCACAACACCGCAACACTGAATGTGTTACCAGTCTATCATACTACATACTCACACATAAAGGCACTTACTCATACTGGACCAGTTTAGAGTTGACAATGAACCTATTAACCATCAGTGCACCAGTCACAGCTACGCCCTCAGAATGTCATTTTCCAAATTTTAACTGGGCTAAGTCACACTCTAACAATCGATCATTTTCAAATGTTCATTTGCCCTAGAAATTAATCTAGCTCCTTGCCTCAACCCTCCTGTATGCTGGAGCAGGTTGTACTTTTGTACTCTACCTTCGCAAGTCTTACAAACCGTGAGAATGAGAAGACCTTTATTATGCTTGTGCCGCACTTTACACATAAGGGTAAACCTTAGTGTTGTCAGATCACATGGCCTTTTTCTACTTGGTTTTGGTGTCTCACACATGACTTTTGTAGGCTGTAGCTGCAATTAGACTTTTTTTCAGAAATGCCTTTGCTTTTGTCATTGTCCCACGAATTTATGTTGTCTTTTATATCCTTTCCTCTCTCTCAGCCATTGAAGAGTATAATACCTGTCCCCTTAGGCAGATCTACTCTGCCTTACTAAAGTTCTTTTCTCTCAGATACTCAGTTTGTAGTGCCGTGTTCTACACAAATTCATAGTTATTGCACATTTTATCCTTTGTGACTCTCATTTTGAGCAGAAGAGCTTGTCTACATAGGCATGGATATGGGAAGTGGGGAGTACAGTGCATATCCTATGAAAAAAAATCAATAAACATTATGTTTTAGCTTATTCTGGTTTAGCTTCCCTTCCAACATATTCAAATGCCACCCCAGGATGCCACCCTAGTAACACCACTGCTAATTTAGTGACTGATGTTAAATGTAATAATAAAAGATGTTGCTGTAATAGAAAAACAGCTGGAGACCAACTACAACTTGGCCTTACATAAATTTAGCATTCTGTTTCTTCATTGTGTAAATATTGCTGTGATTCCCAGATCTTAAAGAAGGTAAATATTAAGATAAAGAAAACATTTTCATGTAAATAAAATAAAGTAATTTAAACCTGTCAGTAGAGGAAGAAGGAACAAACTGTAGGCATATGTGCCCTATTATGGACTGGTATCCTAGTTAGAGATTGCTCTTGTCTTGTGTTCTGTGTTTCAGGTGCCCTGGCCTCGGGCAACCCTAAAGTGGGGTTAAACAGGCTCAGAAAATAAATAATATTAATAGTCCAATTAAAAAACAGAATTAACTAGAATAAAATTATCCACTCAGAAGAGTACCTCAAGACCAACCCTGAGAATTACTGCTGTGGAAATTCTTGCCTTAGATAACTTTCGTCTCTATATAATATACTGTACAGCATATAAAGTGATAAGACAACCATCTATCCAGCATCCATGGCCTTGCCTGGGTGTAATGTCCCCTGGTGTCCACAAGAGGGCAGGGATGTTTGAAGAAGAAATGTAAGTGGCCGACACATGATAGTAAACCGTGTGGCATACATCGCAAATTCTGACAAAGGAAAGCATTGCAAGCTTTTCTTGTATATTCTTCTTCTATAGTAGCAGTAATTTAAGTATTTGTTCCAGTCGGTTTCTTTTTCAGTTAGTGTGTGACCTGGGAATGGGAAATAAGTACAGATGCTACAGAACCACTTTTAATCAATTTATGTCCTGGAAAAAGATGGGCGCCACAGGACTGGGAAATATAGAATTAGTTTACGGCTTGAGAATGGAAGAAGTGCGGATGTAGTGTACTTAAAAGATTTAACACCATGAGCAGAGTCACTCGTCATCAGGACAAGATAGCCAATCAAATGTGTGCAAAGTCACATGTCCTGAAACCCCACGTGTGCCTTTTAACATAAATATGGCTTGCCCATGGGACCAAAACAATGACAGAAGGACAACAGAGAAAGCAGCATCACAGATCGAAACACATGTAATAACCATTTCATCTGGACAAGGGAGAACATAATCTATGAAGAACACCAGTTGCTAAATCAAAAAGCTGTCCAGCTTCACCCCTTGACATTTGTGATTTTCAGTAAGCTTTTCTAAAGCTGTTTAAATCCAGACTTTGTTATCTATATTTTCTTCTATTTAGTATTGTTACACATTAATAAATACTACATTGCTTTTATATTTTCTATACTTTGTCTTTAATTGAAATAATACAAGGGTGCCAAGTGCGGTTCAGATTGCTGCGTTCTTAATCCACAGGGTTTATCAAGGTTATTGAGGTCCTCAGTAATTAGAACAAAAGTGGTAAAAGTAAGACAGAGTTTGGTTAGTAAGTGGCATATAATCAAAAGAGTTGTGCTTTAAAGTGAGTCATGATGACACCTGCATGTTTGTTAGCACTGGTAATACTGAATCCCTACGTAGAAAATGTGATGCACAATATTGGGACGTGACTGGTAACTGGCACCACCCGAGACTTGTCTGGACAGGATCACTATGTGCAAGTGTATATCTGTGTGTGAGTGGAAGTGGGTGAACCCAATAAACGATCCTGGTAGGTCTCACAAACTTCACGATAATACAGGGATGTAAGTCATATCTGGTGAACAGAGGTTTGTAAAGGCATGACCTGATCGAAACAAATGGACTTAACATTGTATGTTTAAGTTTGTTTTTATAAACAGGTGCTTCACTATGAATTTAAATTGTGCATAACAGTGTCTGTGTGCAAAAATTTTAAATGCACCCAATTTTACCTGAGTAGGCTCACCAGGAACTGTAATGGAGGAAGAAGGTTTTGCTACGGCATGAGGTGATGCCTGAGAGAACTGGTTTTACAGACAGAAGAAGATTAGAAGAGTTAATAAGCTGTGGTCAACCAGGGGTACTATGCCTTATAATTGTGTACCAGGGCTAATAGGTTTTGAATATCAGAGGGTAGTTCATTCAATACTGGGTTGGCTGATCTTGAATTACATGGATGGCTAACTAGAAGAGTCACTAGGTAAAGCCATGGGAAGCTGGAATAAAGGAATAACAGTGGGAGAACATAGAACATCTATCACAAGTTCCAGTGTCTGGTAGCATCAAAGCTTGTTGTCTTGTGTGTGGCTCACTTGTACCCAGTATCATGAACTGGGGGTTGTCTGTCCATTTCATGAGGAATTAAGTTAAGGATTGTACTGGGCTCACTGGGAGACCATTCCTAACCCTGGATGTAGTTATTGGGATGTCCTCCTAAGCTGATCTCAGGTAGGTTGTCCTAAATTCTGTGGATTTGAAGTTGGGAGGAAAACTGGCCCAAGGATTAGAGGTATGGAAGATGTGATAGAGAAGAGTATTATGGTGTTTAAAGGTGGGTGGATGCATAAGGTGGCCTTCCAAGCCACCTGTGAGTAGGAGTAGGGCATTTTGTTTTGTCATTTTAGTCTTCCTTTTTTATATCCTGCTTCCTTATTCTGTTCTTTTGCGATTAAAAACATCCCTCTTTAATTACTTTGGCCTCCTTGGTTTTGGGGAAGGCTACAGCACTCCCTGTCATTCTCAGCAGGTATATAAATATTTATGCTCTTTCAGCTTTTCTTGGCTACAAATCCAAGAGTATTTTTAGACATGCTAGTGGTAGGACAAAAATGTGTATGCAGTACTAGATTTGCTTGAGAAAATGATTCATTTTATACCTATTTTGCAGTTTTATTTTTCTTTTAACCTGCATATGTTATTGCATATCTTGTTGCTTTCTGCATTTAAATCAACTTACCAGGAATAGTCTGCAACTACACTGCAATCTTAACAGCCAATTATCCCATGTTTCCTGGGGGCAGAAGACTACATCCTTCAGACACTCAAGGGCTTTACAGTCCTCTCTGGTTCTGCTTGGTTAACTAATCAAGTGTCACCTGAATAAGAGCTGAGTCACAATGGGATATAAGGGGCTGAAAAGATGTGACCTCCTTGTCAGTGTTTGGGAGTAGGCCTTTATGATTGCATGAATAATGGATAAACTGCTCCTGTGACAGGGACAGGAAAAAATGATTGGTATAAAAAAGCAGGAGAGGTCTGATATTGTGGTGAACCTCACTAGAACACTCTCAAGTGGGAGTATTAATTAATTAAAAGTGAATGCGTACGCGGCAGGTTATTATCACCCCAGCAACACTCACATTAATGGTGACATTGGGCTCGTCTTTAAATGAGGTAGAGGCGTCTCAGTGCTGCCTGATGAGCAATTTAAATATAAATGTATATCAAGGATTTCATATCGAGAGTATTCAGCACAGAAGGAGCAAGTGAAAAGACATGTCTCACAACTCATTCTATGAAGAAAAAGCAAATGATTTTTCAGGCATATCCAAAAAACACAATAGAAAAAAAATCACATTACTCATTTTGAATAACAGTAGCTCAAATTCTGTTTACAATTATTTTTTAAGTAAAAAAATCGAAAGTATTTTAACATGAAATTGAAAAAAAAGTTATAAGCAAAGGCATACATCTGTTCATTTTGAAACCTGATTAATTCAGTTTGGAGTCCTGCGGATGAAAGGTCGTTAGACATTTTTGAGAATGAGAACAGGTTTTGATGAAAAGATCTGATACTTTCAGGAATAAGCCATTGCTTCCTATTTACTGTGCTGTTGTCATAAACGGGGTCTGTCAGAAAGTTTCTGGAAACTTCCATCTGTGCTCCCTAGTGTCCTTACTTTAAAAAAATTCATTTAAAATGGCAGACGGCATTGATTCATTTCCTTCATCAGTTTCAAATACTCCTGTTATTGTTCCTCTTTAGTTCTTCTCAGGCTTATTCTTTAGCTTTTTATCATTCTGGTATAAGTCTACTGACATTTCTGGACATTTTCTTAAAGACAAGGCTAAAAAAAAGACCACTGCCTGTAAAGTTATATTTAATGCCTTGGTGAAGGTTTCAATCCTCTACCTTGTGATTGCCCATGTCTACATGAACTTTCCTTCCACATCACAAAAGATGTGTGTAGTATAAGCCGGATTGGCAACTACAAAGTGTTCCTGTGCAAATGCTAGTGTGGGGGTGTGCATGAGTGTAGAAGGGCGCCCCCTGCTTTGAAGCCTAGGCTGCAGGGATTTGCAATTTCTACTGCAACTCGGAAATGGATTAAGCAGGTTGGAGAACGTTGTTATGTCATCCCTTGGCACACTGACGCTGGAGCATTGCCATGCTCATTAATTGCCCCCTGACTTACTCCTTCTTTCAAATGACTATGCTGGAGTAAAGTCCTGATTCTCTGTTTATCAAGAAAACTTAACTGATCATTCTACAATTTCTGTTTTAGGTAACATAAACAGTAGAAGAGTGAAAACAATTTGTTCTTTCATTTGGAAAAAATATGTCTTAGTGGGCAGTGTCACGCATGTGCTTTTTTGACGGCTCTGATCAGGTATACAGTACCACCCTGGGGCGAGAGGGTGTGCTTTTGCTAACTGTCTTGTCTCTTTTCATGTGCAGCACAGAGAAGGTGACCCAGGAACCTGACTGACCACGCCCCCCTCACTTCCTCAAATCCCACCCCTTCTGGCCTGAAATGTATAAAAGAGCCCATCCCAGGAAGGTGGCATTTCACTTTGAACCAAACTCACAGCAGGCAAGAGCTCCTAGTTAGACATGTATTTTGCTTTCTAGGTCCCTCATGCACCTCTTTATTTAATTACAACTATTTAAAAATTTTAATATTAAATTTTTCCATCCATCCATTGTCTAACCCGCTGAATCCGAACACAGGGTCACAGGGGTCTGCTGGAGCCAATCCCAGGGCACAAGGCAGGAAACAATCCTGGGCAAGGTGCCAACCCACCGCAGGACACACACAAACACACCAAGCACACACTAGGGCCAATTCAGAATCGCCAATCCACCTAACCTGCATGTCTTTGGACTGCGCCCGGAGGAAACCCACGCAGACACGGGGAGAACATGCAAACTCCACGCAGGGAGGTCCCGGGAAGCGAACCCGGGTCTTCTAACTGCGAGGCAGCAGCGCTACCACTGCGTCACCGTGCCGCCCACATATTAAATTTTTTATATTAAATATTCAGATTTTTTTAATATTAAATGGGGTGGCATAGTACTAGGGCCAGTATGTGGAGTAAGGCGGTATGTGGCACTTGTGTAAGGGCAGCATTTTCATGCAACAATGTTTTTTTTTATTTTATTAATTTTATTACAATCCATACAAAGCAATCAAGTTTTTACAAAAAGAAAAATTGAGTTAAGAACAGATCGATCCCCACCCCAATGTTTTTTTTTATTACCAAATAATAATACACAAAAGTGAGAGTTATATATGTACATTAAGAATTCCATTCAAATCCAGAGCCATACTGATATACCACATTTAAAAACTGTCAGAAAAATCTTCATTTTCAAAGTTTCAAATTTCATATAATGCTATTTGCACTGCCTCATCAACGGTGAGCTTTTACAGAAACTTTCATTGCAAAGCTACAGGTTGGTGCATAATACTGGGGATATTGATTTTCACATATCATATTGTGTATATTTTGATTTTGTTAATGTTATTATGATGTCAGTCACACAAAGAATGTCTGCTAAATGTCTCCTAAATTTACAATGTGCATGCATAGTTAAAAACGGCAGACACCCTTTAGCTTTCAGAACAGTCTGAAACTGCCAAGATATTTAAAAACTAGCTGTGCTACCCATCTAAGACAGGTTGAAATCCAAATAATCAATGTATACCACAGAGTTCACATTTGCCGTGCACATCTGTTGCTGTGTATTTTGTAATGCATGTTGTAATTAAATGCATTGGTATTTGTCATTTCACATTTGCACATCACAAACATTTAAAGTAATAAAACGTGGCACACTACAGATGTTTGTGATGCACCATTTGTTGGAATGACAAATGTAAAATATATGTCCCTGTTATATGCCATTTGGAATGGGATTCGTAAAAAAACAGTGTTAATGTTTGTGATGTACCATCTGTTGGAATGTCAGAGGCATAACAACTGGACAGACACAAAGAAACAATATTTAATCAACATGGAAGCATGCAGGGTTTAATTTTGCATTCAGTTTTGCAACTGCAATACTCAATAAGAATATTTTTGTTTCCGGAGGAGTGGCCACACAAAAGCGGTGAATAATTTATATTTGTATTGTTTTTAATGCCTGTTTTGTTTATATTTTTTCATTTTTCACAATTTTTCTCCAAAATAATATATAACATAGTCAGTCAGTCATTTTCTAACCCTCTTAGTCCGGTACAGGATTGTGCAGGTCTGCTGGAGCCTATCCCAGCAAGCATAGGGTGCAAGGCAGGAACAAACCCTTGGCAGGGTTTTAAGGATGCAGTGTATTGTGGGACTATTGAAATGTGAATCCCGTATCACAATATGCATTGTATGTGGATTAACTGTATCATCACAAGGCTAATAAAGATAATATTTAAAGCACAGCCCTGCATGGTACAGTAATGTGTTCTCTGCAGTGAACTAACATCAAAGCCTATGATATGATCTGGTATGAGTGAGTATGTAGGGCCTTATTGTGTTGTATGTTCCAACAGTATTTAAGTAGGTGAATAATATGGATGTGCATTCTAATACCAGCATTACAAAAACTGTAGTAGAGAATATGAAAATGTAAAAAATATGTTGTTACTTATGATAATGAATGTAAACTAATTGCTAATATTTACACCTCCCATTCTCTCATCTTGGTTCCACAAGCATCTGGCTAGAATTTTTCAAAGGGAGTTCACTTTTTATATCTTTCATGACACGCACAGTACCGAGGATTACTGTGAGAACAAAATAACTAGGAGATGACTAAGAAACAAGAAATCATGTCAAACAAGTCAAGCAAAGATCAAAATACGGGAGAAATCAAAACAAGAATGAGTTAGCAGAAACAAAGAGCAAAACAAAAATGGATAGATTCAGAAGAGGGTCTTAACCAGTGCCTATAATCCTAACACTAGTGTTCGGCTACAGAATAAAAAAAATGCAAAAACAAAGAAGGTTCGTGTGATGGATTGTGATCAAAGCACCGAAACAAAGTCATTTACCCAAAGTTCAAAATAACCTAAAGCCAAAACCAGAATGCTAACCAGAAGCAAAGTCAAAAAAGGAATTGCTAATCTTCAAACCCAGAACCACACTAACTTACCAGCTCTCTTTTGAAATGTTCACAGACTCAGAGGGGAGTTTACACCTGCTGCCAGCTTATAAACTATCCCAGAAGTGTCATCACGCAGTACGACTCCTGGAACTCTGGCATCCGTGCATCCGTGGGTCATGGCAATGAAAACACAGCAAAATAGTATGGTGGTAAAACAAAAGCATAAAGAATATAGGTATTTAAAAGCTCCTGAGTCATGACAACTAGGGAATTTAAGCTAACTGTTGCTGTAAAGATCAAAATGTTTCTTTGTCCACTAAGGGATAACACAAAGTATGAAAGCCACCATATCTATATTTCTCTGGAGCACATTTTGAGCTGCTGTCTGAAGGTACTGGGAGAAGGGCAGTCTAACTGGAGGAATGACTTGGGTGCTGAGGACAGTAGCAGAGTCCATCTGCTTAGGGATCAACCACAGCAAGGAACAAGTCGCTGCAAAACAAGCAATCCCATTACTCAAAGCAGAGGAGAAGCCACAGCTGCAACAAAACACCCCAAGTGGGCTGTTCACATTGGTGTGGCACTGATGGTGGTGCTGCTGGCTGATTTAGGGAGACAGCTCAGATTTCCAGGCAACACTGCAGTAACCACTCTCAGGCCAGATTTGGTCCTGTGGTGATAGTCAACAAAATAAGAGGTCCTGCTAGAGCTTGCTGTTCCCTGGGAAGACCGAATAAAAGAGACCTTTGAGAGGAAGAAGGTCAAGTTTGAAGGACAGGATGTGAACATATTGAAGTTGGCTGTAGAGGTTTTTCAGGCCAGTCTCCCTACTGTGCTTCTTTAGATTTCAGGAGTGCACAACAGTAAGGCCATCAAGAACATTACTGAAGCTGCATAGAGGTTTTCATGATGGCTTTGGATCAAAACGGGGAACCCATGGATCATGCATGATAGCAGGAGATTAATCACTTCTAGCTGGGTCTCCCAGGAAAGGGTGTGTGATGTTTGTAAAACACCAGGGGCCTCATGTATAACGCCGTGCGTAGAACTCGCACTATA
Source organism: Polypterus senegalus (assembly GCF_016835505.1). Taxonomy (NCBI): domain Eukaryota; kingdom Metazoa; phylum Chordata; class Cladistia; order Polypteriformes; family Polypteridae; genus Polypterus; species Polypterus senegalus. The sequence goes on from NC_053155.1 coordinate 270,802,899, forward strand.
ACATGGCGTAAGCACAAAAGCGAAATGTGCTTACGCACAGAAAAATCCAGATGCAGGAATCTGTGCGCATCTAACTTCCATGTTCTTCCGTTACATAAATCCCGATCAGCGTGAAAACTAACGCTCGTGCACGCGCATTATGTAACGCCCCAAATCCTCCCAGAATTACGCCTATTTGAATATGCAAATCAATATAAATCGCCCTTAAGTGCAGCCTTCTGTGAAAAGACAATAGGAAAAGCACGGGGAAAATATAAGAATTTCAGCGAATACCAAGTGGAGGCAAAGGAAAAACATACTATTTGTTCAAATAAACCGTGGTATAATCAACAAAATGAAGTTGATCGAGTGACATAGCGTGTTGGAGAAACTTGAAAGCTCACATTCACAAAATCGCACAGTGACAGAAATAAAAAAGAAGTCACATATCAAAGTCGCTGTGAAAAGAAGAGTTGTAAGCCCACTGTCTGAGTGTCATATGAAAGTTTATTAGGGTACAGAGAAAAAAGGCACAAAGTGAGGAAAAAGCACGAAATGTCAACTTTAATCTTGAATTTTCCACTTTAATCACGTAGTTTATTTTGTCATTTAGTAGAACATCATAAACTTCATCTTAAAATCGCTTTAATTAACCAGTTTCTCAAAATTACATCGTAATTAAAGTAGCACGTTAAATGCTTTGTTTTGTATTTGATCTTCTACTCGTATGTGCTCTATGTGTGTGAATCACTACTTGCTTCTTAAACTGGCTCTCTTCCTCCAACTGGACACAGAGTCCATTACATTTGTGATATTACAGCTCTCTGAATAACTAAAATACTGAGATGTATACGTGATGTCATTTTCATGATGATAGGAGCTAAAGCACATTATTAAACATGTGTTTCATGAGCCTCGTGCTCATGACAAGCATTATCTTTTGTGAAATTTGTCGCATGTTTTTAGCTGTGTTGTTATTTTCTCTTTCTGTTTTATATTCAATATATATTGGCGTGGCCGCCCTAAGAGTCCTTGCTTTTCTTTCCCCAAGTAACCGATCGCCATACAATCAGCTCTGTAATAGAAGTTAAGCCATCTGTAAGCTTAGCGCCGATTCTTCAAAACGTTTAAAGAACATTGAAATATCTTCGTAGTACATGTTTAATTATTCTATCCTTAACGACACTCCCAGTGAAGAATGTAGATTATTTAAATGAAGTTAAAGTTTTATGTGTATAATTTAACAAACATATTTTGCTGCATTTCACCTTAAAAATGACATCGTCATCATATGTAAATACGCGCTTTATAAAGTGGCTCAGGTTGTGCGATATTATAACTGTAGTGCAAGTTTACAGTGGGGTGATTGTACTTATAAGTCCTAACAGTTCTACAAGGTGCAATTGATTGAGTACATTTAAAGTTCTTGGGATTAAACTGTTTCTGAACCGCGAGGTCTGTACAGGAAAGGCTTTAAAACGTTTTGCCGTGGCTGAGACAGCGTGTCCTTAAAGCCGTATACCGATAATTCTCTTTCCGATCAGCTGCTGCTGTGATTCACACTCAGATACAGTGATATAAATACTCCGAGTCGTGCAATGAGAGTAATATGGAAAAAGATGATCCGCTGTGGCAACTCCTAACGGGAGGAGCTGAAAAAAGAAGAAGAAGAAGAAGAAGTGAGAGTAACAACGCTAAAGCAGTTATGGTATTTGGAATACTATGGCTGTTCCCTGGACCATTATATTGTTACGAGTTAATTACAATGTGATGCATTACACTAATAAACAATATGCGGTTAGTTTCTGTGTATTTATAAAGCCGCGTCATGAAAATAATGAGTAATCACACAAGAAGAGTACCATTGCTTTGACGCTGGGTGCCGCCAGTTTGCAAAACCGAGCGGAGAACTTGCGCTGACAAGGCATGAGGTACCGTGGAAAAGTGCGTGGCTTTACGCCAAGTGTAGGTTTTATACATCGCAATTTGAACGTGGAAAAGTTCTTACGCAACATTTCTGTGCGTACGCACCGTTTATACATGAGGCCCCTGATGACTTTGGGTAACATCATTGATGACGTGTCCAGGCTGCACCAGAAGGTGAATGCACGTGGAAATTCCATATTGTAGCTTCTGCCTGTAAGGATTAAGTTAAGGATAAGTTTTAAATTATTTCCTGGTCTGCTTAAGCTCTGTTAATTATGTCATTTTTTCTGGATATAGGTTGTGCCATCAGATGTTGAATTGGAATTTGTTTTGTACAGGTTGTAGTGAGAAGTCAAGCAAAATGACAACTTTTATTCGCTAACTAAAAATATTACAATATGCAAACTTTTGAGGCAACTCAGGCCCCTTCTTCAGGCAACATGTAAAGTTAAATATTTTTGCGTTTTTTTTAAGAAGCCATCTTTGTTTTCTTGGGTGCCACATTTAGAGAATTAACTGTTATGGTGTCGTTATACAACAAACCAGGGAGAAGCACAGTGCTGACATCATCATCACGATGGGATAAAAGGTCTCCATCATAAACTTCCTGCTTATCCAAGTTTGTGGATAAATGTAAAGAATTCTCTTTGTGATTGATGTTCTTTGTTAGTATTAAAGACCCTTTTTCTGGCTACCACTTGGATTTCTGGTTTAACATATTATATTTAATATAGGGCATATTCTCAGTAACAAGCTCTTTGTCTTGTATTTTTGGTGATTCTTATCTCACTCACCTCCATAATTCAAACATTTGCCCTTTTTCTTGGCAGGCATAACACCAGTGTGAGAATCACAGTCACATGACCTTCAAAATGTTTTCACATAAATTAAGAAAACCAGAACGTTAAATGAACTTTTAAATTACAAAATGTGTAACAGAAAAGGAATCCTCATTATTATATAACCCAAATTAGACAAAATTTACACATATTAAGACATGTTAATACAACAGTATCAAACCCAACTGATTTTTGTCATTTTTTATCACCAGGCTACTAATCTGCTGATCCTGGTCACTTGCACACTGAATCTACAGTCCCGATAAATTGTGCTTAAAATAATATAAACAGACACTTACTTGTTTCCCAGTTGTTTCCTAATTGTTTAAAAGTCGTATTTGCTGGGACTTCACATCTATTTAACCAGTGTCTTCTTCTCCAGCTGTTCTTCAGTTATAAATGCCAGCAGTAAATGTATCATTGGCAGCGTTCCCTCCTTCTATAGGAATTCAGCTTTCATACTTTCACAGTGTTCCAAAGTCTGGCTTGGCTTAGCTGAGTCCAGATTACCAAAATGCTCCCGCCTGTTCACATGTCAGTTTCAATCTGCCCTTATCCTGCATACATCTGGAGAAGCTTTATTTCTGACCTTATTTTAGCTGCTCTTGTACACATCTGCTAGTTCTACACTTTAAACTTACTAGAATGTCTTTAGCTCACAAATTCTATGAGACTTTGTACCAAAACTTAAATAAAATATTTAAAAATATAGACAAAATAAACTGGCAAATACTATCAATTCATAACTAGACAGTGTGGAAGGATCAGCCTGACCCAATTAGACACAGGACACGCAGAAGTCTGAAACACACGCTTTTATTTTCTTTCTTTCTGCACACAAACCCACAATGCTCAGTCCTTATCCTTTTCTCTCTATTTCTTCCCTTTTCCTTTGCTCCGTCCTCTGCCTCCCGACTCCGGCTCTCCGACTGGAGTGAGGCAGCCCCTTTTATAATGCAACCGGATGTGCTCCAGGTGATGCCTGATGCTCTTCCTGTAGCACTTCCTGGTGTGGTAGAAATGCTGCAGTCCAAGGGTCCAGGATTGTCCAAGCGCCCCCTGGTGGTGACTACAGTTCCCAACAGTTCCAGTCCTGTGGCCACAATGCAAACCAGGAGGGCTGCCCTCTCGTGTCCTGGGGTTAGGTATTGCCTTTCTACCAGTCCTTCCACTCTCCAGGTGTCCCGGTGGGGCAAGGTCTCCGGTCGTCTGCTACAACAGATATGCTTGAAAATTACAATAGCACAATACCTGAGTGAGTGGCTGAGTGTATTTAAGTGTTGGTACCAATGCCAGCCAAAACAGCCACTTTTGCTATTGGAATAACTAGGCTACTGAACACAAATTGCTTAAATGTATTGTATCAGACATTTTTTTATTTCTGTATAGAGGTCAAAACTGAGTTTGGGTAATGGTACGTGAATATAACTGCCAACGCAGACAAAACAAGATTTAACAAAACTACAACTTTACATTAAAACTATCGTTTTTCAATGCATTTCTTTTTTTTTTTTTAATTTTCAAATTGGAGCCTGGTTAGGCAAACAGAAAGTTTGGCAAGAAAGATATAAAATTAGTGCCTACACAAGGAAATCAAAGTGGAGTATCTTTGGGTATAAAGGAACGGCAGTCTTATTGCTACACTCAACCCATCTCACAGACATGTGCTCTACCTTAATTACAGATTAAGAAGAAATAAATTAGATTTTTAATACTCTTAATATAGATACTGCCATGAATGTATTGGAGTTGCTGTAAAATCAAATAACTGCAAGGGATGACATCAGAGGAAACGCGGCACAAGAAATTGAAGACATCGAAAAGGTTTTACTGTATGTTTATTAAAGCCACAGTCAGAGTAGAAATGCTGCAGTAACCATTAGAGGCCTACAGGTGGCACAGGTGGCCCTTCATACTGTATGTGTTACTGATTTTTTTTTCTTGTGTCAAAAGTATCATAACACAAAAATACAAAGACTTAGATAAATAAACACTCTATAGATTACAAAAGAGTAAATATAGATTTGAAAGAAAATACAAGAATATGCAGTATAAATCAGTTAAGTAAGTTTCAAGCAAAATTTCGCTACATTGATTGCATTTGTTTTGGCATTTCCCAGGTCATTCATTGTGCAGTTAGTAGGACATAATGGGCACTGGTACAGGTGAATGGTTGTCTGTTCTTCACCATAATTACACAGGGCTGAAATTGCTGGAAGGGCCCATCTTCTAAGAATAGATTGTCACCTCATTAACCCCAGAGTGCAATGTATTGCAAGAACAGCACACCATTCAACTTGTATTGTAGCTAGGAGGGAGACTTTTGGATGGAAGTATCCAGTCAGAGAGAGATGCAGTTCTCTTTCCTCCAAGTTGTAACCCTGGGGTTTTCAATGGTGCTATCAAGGATCTTCGATGACTGGAAAAAGCTTTTTCTGGACTTCAACCTTTGTTTTACAGGTAGGTAGCCAAGCAGGGGGTATTTATCTGATATTAGAGCTTTTAAATGTTCACGATTGGCTACTATTTTATATCACCTGGTGCAATTCTTGCTAGTATTTCTATTGGTGTTGGTCTTAGTCACCCAGTAATAATTTGGCAGGTCTTGTTGAGGACTACATCAACTTGCTTCGCATGGGTGGATTTGTGCCAAACAAGGCTTGTGTACTCTCCTATGGACAGCATGGAGCGAGTGCCGTCGTTCTCAAAATTTGAGGTTGTGCACCACAGGTTGTCCCAGTCATCTTCCTCAAACTATTGCTTCTAGCAGAAATCTTCATTTTGGTTTTATGACAGTGCTTTTTTTATAGGTCAAGGATCAGTCTAAAGTCACACCCAGATATTTAGGTGTGGGACAGTGTTCCAGCAGTGTATCTCCCCATGCTACTTCAAGTCTTCTTGAGGCATATCGCTTCTTTAGATGGAATGCACATACTCCGGATTAGGTCTCAATTGTTTTTGTAATAAGTTTCAAGTTCATTCAGTGCGCGCCTTAGCATTTTCTTAATTTCTAAATAACTGGGTGGCAAATGCAAGGCCATCAGTGTATAGGAAGCTTTTAGTTTCCCGAGGACAGGGCAAGAACACTACCTTGTGGTGGACAGTGTGTTTGAATTTTCAAGCGACTGTGGTGGCCTTGTCTACAAAAAGCATATGATTCTGAAGCAGAGCTGCAGTTAGTTTGGTTAATGAGAAACCTCTTGTGATATTATAGATTTTCTTTAGTATCGGTTTTTGATTAATAGTGTCATGTACTGTATGGCTGACAGGTACAAACATTATCATCTTACTTTCAAAATCATCCTCAGCATACTTGATGACTAGGCTTTTACTAGCTTACTAGCTCAGTCAATAACCATCCATTTCTTCTTTCTGGGACATTCCTTGATGAATAAAGAGCACTTTGCACTTTTTACACCATGCCTTCTGTTTGTGACCTCATCCACCTTATTCCATCTCAGTTATGACTACTGATGTCCTGGAAACATAAAAAACCCAAGCCTACAGGTACCCAGGGCATGATATTTACTTTTCCATGTAACAAGTCTTTATTTTTGTTAATTCAGATTATGGGAATGAATATACCATATGTGACTAGTATGAGGGAGACTACAGAGACAGAAGTCATGGGTGCAAATGCACATTTTATTATTTTATTATGTCCTCCTCCCTGACTCCAACTGACCTGGATGGGGTTGAGGTCTGTGTGGAGCTTCAAAGCTTTCATTTTTGTCTGTATACTGCAGTTTTCTTCCATGTGCAAATATTTCTATTGTTTTCTTATTTTGTAATTCAGGTTGTGTAATGTATTGCATGCATTGTTACTTGGACTTGGGAGTACTTCTGGTCCTGGGAATACTAATCTCAGCAGGTCCCCCTGATAGAACCCAACAAGGCTGCGTCATAGGATTACAGTACCCAGCATACCTTGCGAGTGTCCACACAGGTAGCATTGCCCAGGGATGCTTCCACCTAATGTATCTGAGAGCATGTAGTCCTGACAGGTTGTTTTCCCAGGTCCATGCAACACACTTGCCTCCTGGCTGGGTATTGTTCCTTGGTCCAACCCTACCGGCATGCCAGTGTACCAGCTTCTGCATTGGCATCTCATGTCTATCTCTTGGCCAAAGCAAAGCAATCTTCTCCTTCCTTTTCTTGATTCTAAAGGGGCTAGCCTCCTGTCCAGGTATGAAACCTTTCCACCATCCCAGCCAGGATGCCCGCCCATGTATGCCGCCTGTCACACGTATCAATTTTATGTGTTATTTGTTCTAATATGTCATCTTTATCTGTAGGCACTGTTTGCATGAAGATCAAATGTTTGCCTTTTGAAATATGTTGATAAGGTCAACAATTTCCATGGGGTGCCATGTGGTGTACTTAGTTTTTCACATGACTGTATTTTCATATTTGCTAAAAGGCTTTTGCGGCTCCGGTTGGGCAAACGCTGGCATGTTTGTCTGGTAGTGCCTGTTGTTTGTGGGACCTTTTTTTGTATTTCTGATTGGGACTTTTTGAGGGTTTTTTTTTTTCATGAACTTTTTGGAGACCTACACTTGTTGGAGATCTGCCTGCAGTTGTTCCGATGCCTCTGTTAAGATCTTGCTGTCTGTCTTAGGGTTTGCACGAGTCCTCGCTTGCTCATGACACTTTGGTCTGTCCTGGCATACCGTGAGTAAGTTGCAACTTTCTTTCAGTTTTTGTTTGGTTGTCTGTCCTTGTCTTGGCTAACGTGTTTCTGAACATTATGTTCCAGAATGGTGTGTTGCGGAGAAGGTGGCTACGTGAAGAGTGACTTGTTTTATTTTACACCATTTTCTCTGGATCTGATATCCTGTTCTTCAGCTTATGGGCTAAGCTCATGTATTTTCATGGTTCTTGTTTATTCATCTGTTAAGATGAGGTGTTTGAGCTACATGTCTAGCCTGGGAATTGGATTAAATAATCACTGTGTTGCTCAAGGAATTGTACGACAGCCCTTCTATATATATCACGGATCTCGGTGGAGGCCACGCTGGAGTACGTTGTAAAGTTCCCTGACTGTCAGTTTAATTCCTTCCATCTATTTTGCTCCTGGATATCCTCTTGGTGGATCAAGTGTGAGGGGTTGAGGAGTTAACTTTGATAACCTTTGCTCACTTAAATACTCACGTATGATAAAGACCAATCAAACAGAACATGAAACACTTTCAAAAGGCTTTGTGAAGATGGCCTTAATGAACGTTCAGTCCGTAGCCAACAAATGTTTTTTAAATTACCTTTTTATGTCCTGCTATTTATTTTAAAGGCTTGGTTAAGTGCTGGTGACTCTATTTCTCTCCATGATCTCTCCCCTCCTGATTGTAACTTTTTTAGCTCACCTAGAATCGCTGGTCAGGATGGTGGGCTTACTACTATTTTTCAGAATCATTTTAAATATAGACTTAAGGCAGTGTAGACAATTTCTCCAGTTTTGAGGCTCAGCTGTTTAAAATTATCTTACAAATCCCATACTGTGTGCACTTGTTTATAGACCTGGATATAATAAGGATTTTGTCCAGGAGTTCTCAGACTTCTTATCTTTCATGGTGTCACACGCTGATAGAATCCTGATTCTAGGAGATTTGAACATTCGTTTGTTGTCTGACAAAAACCCTGGTTAAGGAATTTCTAGGTCTTATGGACTCTTTTAATTTTACTCAGGTGGTGTCAAGTCCCACACATCAGGGAGGGCATACACTGGACTTAGTTCTAACACTTGGCCTGTCTGTAAATAACCTGGAGATCTCTGATGCTGGCATTTCTGGTCATTTTGCAGTTGATTTTGAAATTAAGTTTTTGCATCAATTTCACGAAATCACAGCTCCATTCACGCAGTATAAATGCTGAGACAGCGTAACAGTTCTGTGATATCTTCTCTGACTTTCATTTACCCTTAGTGTTAAAAGCCCTCTCTGTGAGTTTGGATATTACAGGTATGGTTAAGCTCCTAGATCTCACTTGTAAGGATACTCTGGATGTGGTTAGACCCTTACAGTTAAGGAGAGCCAAATTAAAAGCCAATGTTCAGCCCTGGCTAAATGACACCACTTGTGTTCTTAGACAGGAATGCAGGCAGGCTGAGTGGAGATGGAAAAAGGACAAACTGCTGCTCTCAGAACTTGCTGGAAGTCCTATCAAGAGGCTATGAGAGCAGCAAAATCAGATTTTTAACCTTGTTTAATTGCTAAAGCTGCCTTGAGACCTAGGGTGCTGTTTAGCACCATAAACAGTCCTGAGACCTGTGAGGCTTTATTCAATTTTTTTGCAAATAAAGTCCAAACCATTTGATCCAGCATTACTCTTCCAGGTGTTGATCACTGTGGGATGACACCAGCCCCTTTAAGGCCAGTGCACAACCAATGTACTTCCTTTCAATCTATTTCCTCATCTCAGTTAGCTGATATAATCCTGCATGTGAAACCTTCCAATTATACAATACAATACAATACAGTTTATTTTTGTATAGCCCAAAATCACACAGGAAGTGCCGCAATGGGCTTTAACAGGCCCTGCTTCTTGACAGCACCCCAGCCTTGACTCTCTGAGAAGACAAGGAAAAACTCCCAAAAAACCTTGTAGGGAAAAATGGAAGAAACCTTGGGAAAGGCAGTTCAAAGAGAGACCCCTTTCCAGGTAGGTTGGGCGTGCAGTGGGTGTCAAAAGAAGGGGGTCAATACAACACAATACACAGAACAGAACAAATCCTTAATACAGCATAATAATAAAAATTTTAGAAGTATGAAACAGAATTTAACAGTAGATGATATCACATAATAAGATTTGGATATTTTTAGAGTCCTGGAGACCTCATCCATCAAGCTGCCTCCCCATTTGGCCATTCCACGGCTGAAACGTTGCTCGGCCAGCCAATCCAATGAAAGGACCCCTTTTTCCCATGATTCCTGTGATCCTCCAATTATCCACTAGATATTTTACCCTCACGCCTATTTCAAGATACTTTCAGAGCTATTAGTCCAATTGTTTTGGCAATTATTAACAGCTGTCTAAAACCTGGTATAATGCCAGCCAACTTTAAACATGCAATTGTTCAGCCTTTGCTGAAGATGCCCACTCTTGATCCTACAGCTCTTTCAAACTATAGGCCTATTTCTAAGATCCCATTTTTTTTTCCCAAATTAAAGATGTGTTTCATTCAGGTTATAAAAAACTCCATAGTACTGAATGGACTTTGCTGAAGGTGACACATGATATCTATTAACTTTGGACTTGGACTCTTCTGCAATCTTAGTTTTATTTGGATCTTAGTGTGGCATTTGACACTGTGGACTATTGGGTTTTATTAAAATGGCTTGATGATGAAGTAGGCATTCAAGGCTGTGCATTGAAATGGTTTGAGTCCTACCTTAAAGGTAGATCTATGTCTGTTAACAAAGATGGGAACCTCTCTCAGCCAGCTCCTCTCACACATGGCGTCCCACAAGGTTCTGTTCTTCTATTTTCCCTTTATCTGCTCCCCTTGAGGACCATCTTTCAGGAACATGATGTCGAGTATCATGATACCCAGCTATACGTCAAAGTCAGTCCTGACATGACTTCATCTATAAAAACAGCTATTGGGTATTAAATATTGGATGGCACAAAATTTCTTACAGTTAAACGAAAATAAAACAGAAGTCATTATTTTTGGTTCTACCACATCTGCAGTTTAAATCGACATTCACTTAGGCTCCTGGGCAGCAATGATTCATAATGATGTCAGAAACCTAAATATTGTCGCTAAGTTTTGAAAAACTAATTTCCACTGTAGTAAAGTCCAGTCTTTACCAGCTGAGGCAAATTTCTAAGCTAAAATCGTTTCTTTCACAGAAGGACTTGGAAACAGTAATTCATGCCTTTATTACATCTTGACTAGATTATTGTAATTCCTTATTTGTGGAACTGCCCAAATCTGTTCTGTCGCGCCTTCACCTGGCTCAAAATGCAGCAGATAGATTTTTAATTGGGTCAAGAAAAAGGATCATATCTTCCCCTTTTAGCTTCACTGGCTACCGGTGAGGTGTCTCATTGATTTTAAAATCTTATCGTTTGTTTTTAAAGCCTTGCCTGGTCTCTCTCCAAAATATATCTGTGACCTCCTTCACCCCTATGCGGCACAGCGAGCACTGAGGTCATCTGGACAGCTGCTCCTCGTAGTGTCAAGATTTTGGCTGAAGTCTGAGGGAGACAGAGCTTTCTCAGTAATTGCTCTTAGGCTTTGGAATGACTTGCCTTTTCACATCAGGTCGAGGTTTTTAAAAGTCAGCTTAAGACACACTTGTTTTCCTCCACCTTTGACTGCGTACAGTATAATGGGATTGTGTGGGATGTTTTTACATATTTTATTGTTTTATTCATCTGCTTCTGTATGAATGTTTTACACTGTGTTTATTTTAATGCTTCTTTGTATAGCATGTTGGCAGAATGTCTGCTGTTTTAAATGTAAATGTAAAATGTAAATAAATAATCTAATTTAAAATATATTCTTTCTGTTCCCTTTCGTGTACGTAAGAGTGTTATAATAAAACCAAAAAAAAAATAAATAAAGAAGTGCATATCCTTTGATTTTTAACCTGTTTGCCTGTTAACCATTTGTATTTGAGTTGATTTATTTGCAGACATTTATGTTTTTACTCATACTTATCTTCAGTAAATAAAATGGTGTAACCACAATGTGGCACCAGAAAACCCTAAACCACAGACCCAGCAATACACCACACAGAATAAATAAAAGGATATTTATTCAAACTAAGCACCTTTTCAATGATCACCTCTCCTGATTTAAGCCACAAAATACAATAAATGAATACTGTTCTTCCTCCTTCTCTCCTTCAATGAATGTCGCTCGTTGCCCCCCAACTCTGACTTGTCCATGTGTGGCATCAGGTTTCTTTTTATGCCAGACCCAGGGGTGATTCCGGTGGCATGTCATATGCTCCTGGAAACATTCAGGGCCATGAGAAATGTACGGAGATTCTTCCCTGATAGCACCCTTTAGGGCTGCACTTCCGCACTCCAATTCCCAAGCATTCCTGCGGGTGTCCCGACTGAGTCCTATAGGAGGACCACTGCCACCTAGCATACAGGGGATGGAACAACTCCTGATTCCCAGCTATTGCTGGATCGTCTGTTATTTCCTGCCAGCCAGCCAATTCGTTGTTGCTCTGGCCTCCTATCCAGGTAATATACTTTTCCCCATCTCATCCACAATTCTCTTTCTCCTCCTACAATGGTAACAAAAAAGTTGCAGTACGAACACAATACATGCAATACATTATACAACATGAATTGCAAAATAAGAAAACAATACAAATATTTGCATGTGGAAGAAAACTGCAGTATACAGACAAAATGTGAATTTCCCCTTGGGATTAATAAAGTATCTATCTAAAAAAAATGAAAGCTTTGAAGCTCCACACAGACCTCAATCAGACTTGAAAGTAAATTGAACATGCAAAGCAGTGGCACCATTTCGCCGCTCCCTGACAATACCAGAAACATTCATGAATATTATCACACTGATTTTTCCATTACAAGGTTTCAGGGGCCCCAGCCTACCCCAGCAACACTGGTCTCAAGGCAAGAATGAAACGCGATGAGCTGTCAGTCCATCGGAGAGTAGTTACTCACAGCGGGCCCATTTAGCGAATATCTTTGGGAGGTGAGTTTATGACAGAATGTCAGATTCCTGTTCATTGAAAGAATTTTCTTTACATACAGAAACTGGAGATGGAAACAGAGCTTTTTCACTCTCAATAGAGACAAATTGCTACATCTCAACACCCCTGCCTGTTCAAATTAGGCTCTGTCTTGTGCATTTATATTTTAGACAGTAAGCCCTTTGACAGTAACTGTCAGGCTCAATATGTTAGTGGGCATAAAAGGCTGGCTGGTCTCTTTCTTTCAGTCTTTTTTTTTTAAAATAGCGATGGTTGACCTCAGCAATGTATTATTTATCTGCCCTAAAATATACTAGCCATTATCTTCTGGGGAAGTAAGGTTTATACTGCCAAAAATGGATTTCATAAAGTTGGTCCTACCTTCGAATTTGAAGAGAAGCTGTCAGAATGGAGTATGAAAAAAGAGTTATGTGGTGTCACAGTAATTGTCAGGGATGTCACTCTTGCACCTAGAAGCAGTTTGTCTGTTATCAAGTCTGTATAAGAGCTCTACTGTCCTGCAGCATGAGAAAGAATTCAGTTGATAAGGACGAGCCAAGCTGCTCTTGAGAGAAAGTGAGAGTAATGGAAGTCACGCATCTTCATTTATTTGCTAAAGCAGGAAATCCATTTTGGCGAAGTTGGGCAGGAATGATGGGAAGTTTGATTTTGTACGTTAGGGTTCTTGTCATAGGGAATATATTGTGATTGTGTGGGGCGCTACAGACAATACAATACAGTACAATTTATTTTTGTATAGCCCAAAATCACACAAGGAGTGTCGCAATGGGCTTTAACAGGCCCTGCCTCTTGACAGCCCCCCAGCCTTGACTCTCTAAGAAGACAAGGAAAAACTCCCAAAAAGCCCTTGTGGGGAAAAAATGGAAGAAACCTCGAGAAAGGCAGTTCGGAGAGACCCCTTTCCAGGTAGGTTGGGCGTGCGGTGGGTGTCAAAAAGAAGGGGGTCAATACAACACAATACACAGAACAGAACAAATCCTCAGTACAGTATTAGAAGTACGTAGCAGAATTTAACAGTAGATGACATCACATAATATGATTCGGATTTGTTGTCACAGGTGCAGAGCTAACCTCTCTCTCTCTCTCTCTCATTTCTCCTAGGGCACGAAGTAGAAAATGGCCGACAGTGGGGTAACTCGCGTTGAAATCGTAATTGAGGAACTCCAAGCACTTGATGAACAGATTCAGAAACTCCTGTCCCGACGGAAATACCTGAGAAATCTGAAGGCCCGGCTGTTGGATAAACCGTCCTTGCCATCTGGAACCGGCGAAACATCAACCCGCGTTGTGCCGACCTCACCCACGCGTCTCGTAGGAGCGACGCCGCTGCTGACCTCGGTGGATTTCAGCTATGCAGGCGGGGGTTCAAGGCCAGAGCACCTCCATCGGCACAGGCGAGCATTTTATCTCAGAACCGGTTTGACCCTCTCCGCGTCCCCATTTCGCCTTCAGCACCTGGTGATGTATTAGTGGTAGGTGATTCTATCGTTAGAAACCTTAATGTCGCATGCCCTAATGCAAAATCGTTTGTTTCTTGTTTTCCCGGTGCTCGTGTCCGAGATGTAATGAAAACGTGCGCCAGCAGTCTACGAGAAACACAAGGAGAGGGCAGTTGGATCAATCGTCTTGCATGCCGGCGTAAACGATATAAGGCACCGACAATCAGAAATCCTGAAGGCTGACTTCGTAGCTTTGATTAAAGACACGAAGGAGAGGACCCTATCGGCAAAGATCTTCGTTTCGGGTCCACTACCTCTCGTCAGACGATCCAACGAGTACTACAGTCGTCTGCTAGGGTTGAACAACTGGCTACAGGGTTTCTGCAAGAAGAAGGATGTCGGTTTCATCAACAATTGGAATCTCTTTTGGAAAGGCGCGTCTCTTCAAGCGTGATGGCCTGCATCCGAACAGTTTCGGCCGGGTCCTCTCCGAAAACATATCGAAGGTAATTCGTTTTCTTGACTATCTATCTCTGCTCTTAACCCCTTCCGAAATAATACTGCTGTGCCAGGACATGATGAATGTTTAATAGAGTCTTCCGTTAAAGTGCACACCATTAATACTGTAATAAGCAATCTCAATGCACGTAGAAAACCTAGGAAATACGGCATAAACTCCAATAATCTAATTAAAATCACTATTTTAGAGGAACAATGTATTAAAACTATAAAACAGATCACAGATTAAACAAAAATACACACAGAGCGCTAATAATAATAATTTAGTTCCTATTCCAAATAACAATAAGCACATAGTACTCATCTCTGCACCTCCGAAACATTAAATATGGCACTATTAAATGTTAGAGCTTTAACTAACAAAACGTTTTTTATCAACGATCTTATTAGTGATAAAAAATAGATCTTATTGCACTAAATGAAACATGGCTGAATTCAGATGCGCGCAGTTTTAATCGAATCTGCCTCCGGATTACAGTTTTACTCATGCAAACCGCCAGGGAAAAGGGGCGGATTGGCTAACATTTACTCGAGCGATTAAAATGTAAAGATGTCAGTTTTGGTAAGTTCAAGTCCTTTGAGTATCTCGCCGTTGTTATTCATGGAGATTCTCAAGTTCTAGTACTATCCGTGTATAGACCTCCTAAATATAACGCGTCTTTTTGAGGAATTCTCTGACTTAATGTCAATTTTAATTACTAACTATGACACACTCCTAATAGTTGGCGACTTTAATTTTCATATAGATAATCAGTGTGATCTAAAAGTAAAAGAATTTATGAACCTCCTGGATTCTTTTGATTTGAGACAACTCATAAATCAGCCTACACATAAAGCAGGTCATACATTAGACTTAGTGATTACTAAAGGACTGAAAGTTGATATAAAACAGATCATTGATATTGGTCTATCAGACCATTTTCTTCTACTTTTAATATAGAAATAATGATAAAAACACTCATGAGAAGCATATTGTTAAAAACGCTTCTTTGATTCGCAGCAGCTTTAAAACTTACAAACATTTTAAGCAATCAGTCCGTTTATAGTGCCAGCTATAATAGCGAGGACAATGTAAATAGTAAGGTGGAAAGATTTAATTCTAAAGTGAGAGCTGCTGTTGACATAGTTGCACCTGAAAAGACAGTGAAAAAATCTTCTAGCATTGGTATACCATGGAAGACCCAAAGAGTGTCTGATTTAAAGAGAACATGCCGTAGAGCTGAGCGTCAATGGAGGAAGACTAAACTTACTATCCACCACGAAATATTAAAAGTCAAAATAACAGAATACAATAACACTGTCCGTCTTGAGAGAGCTGCTATTTCTCAAGATTATAAATAACAATGCTAGTAATCCCAGAGTCTTATTTTCAACAATTGATCGCCTACTAAACCCAGGTAGCTCAAAGGAATGCCTCCTAAGTGCTTCCAGTGAAACCTGTGAGGCTGTCGCTGTATTTTCAATCAAAAATTAATGATATTAGAAATAACATAGTATATCTCCCCAACACTAAGGATCCCCTAAACCCCAACATCCTGTTATAAACAAATTAAACTCTTTCACTAGGATAGATTTACCTGATTTAAAAAAATAATATCTCAATTAAAACCCTCCACCTGCGTCCTTGACCCGATACCAACAAGGTTTTTCAAAGAAGTATCAGGCGTGCTAATTGATAATGTTCTGACATAGTAAATTCGTCACTAGATACTGGGGTCTTCCCAGACTGTCTTAAGACTGCTGTAGTTAAACCCCTACTTAAGAAACATAATCTTGACCCCTCAGCTCTTGAAAATTTTAGACCCATCTCTAACCTGCCTTCTTAAGTAAAGTTCTGAGAAGGCAGTCATTATGCAGTTAAATGACCACCTAAATAAACATGCTATTCTTGATAAATTTCAGTCAGGTTTTAGAACAAATCACAGCACAGAAACTGCACTCGTTAAAGTAGTAAATGACTTTGGTAAATGCAGACAGAGGCCATTTATCTGTTCTCATCCTCTTAGATCTGAGTGCTGCATTTGACACCATTGATCACAACATTCTTAGAAATCGCCTTAGTCAATGGGTGGGCCTCTCTGGCAGTGTCTTAAATTGGTTTGAATCCTACCTGACAGGGAGAAAATATTTTGTTAGTTGTGGGAATTACAACTCAAGACACATGATATCCAATATGGTGTTCCACAAGGCTCTATCCTGGGTCCGCTGTTATTCTCAATCTACATGCTTCCGTTAGGTCAGATTATCTCAGGGCACAACGTGAGCTACCACAGCTATGCTGATGACACACAGCTGTACTTATCAATAGCACCTGATGACCCTGATTCTATTGATTCACTAACACAATGTCTGACTAGTATCTCAGAATGGATGAATAGTAATTTTCTCAAGTTAAATAAAGAGAAAACTGAAATTTTAGTGATCAGCAATAATGGATACAATGAGGCTATTAGAAATAAACTGGATACATTAGGATTAAAAGTCAAGACGGAGGTAAAAAGCTTAGGGGTGATTGTTGACTGTAATCTGAATTTTAAATCACATATTAATCAGATCATTAGGACAGCATTTTTTCACTTAAGAAACATAAGTAAAGTTAGACCTCTTATATCACTGAAAGATGCTGAGAAATTAGTTCACGCGTTTGTTTTCAGTCGACTAGATTACTGTAATGCACTCCTCTCAGGACTACCCAAAAAAGATATAAATCGTTTGCAACTAGTGCAGAATGCAGCTGCTAGAATCCTAACTAGGAAAAGAAAATCAGAACACATCACTCCAGTTTTGATGTCACTACACTGGTTACCTGTGTCATTCAGATTGACTTTAAAATTCTGCTTATGGTTTATAAAGCCTTAAATAATCTCGCCCATCTTATATATCGGAATGTCTGACACCTTATATTCCAAATCGTAACCTCAGATCCTCAAATGAGTGTCTCCTTAGAATTCCAAGAACAAAACTTAAAAGAAGTGGTGAGGCGGCCTTCTGCTGTTATGCACCTAAAATCTGGAATAGCCTGCCAATAGGAATTCGCCAGGCTGATACAGTAGAGCACTTTAAAACACTGCTGAAAACACATTACTTTAACATGGCCTTTTATAACTTCATTTTAATCGTAATTTAACTTAATCCTGATACTCTGTATGTTCAATTCATCATAATAACTATTCATGGTGGCTCTAAAATCGGTACTGACCCCTACTCTCTTTTCTGTTTCTTTTTCCGGTTTCTTTGTGGTGGTGGCCTGCGCCACCTCCACCTACTCAAAGCTTTATGATGCTCCAACAATGATGGACGGATTAAAAGGAAGAAGTCTACGTGACCATCATCATCATCAAGCCCTTCCGTGAGAACCCTAAATCCAAAGAGGACTGTTTCATTTATGTTAGGTAGAATGCCCAGAGGGGACTGGGCGGTCTCATGGTCTGGAATCCCTACAGATTTTATTTTTCTCCAGCCGTCTGGAGTTTTTTTGTTTTTCTGTCCCCCCTGGCCATTGAACCTTACTCTTATTCGATGTTAATGTTGATTTATTTTGTTTTATAATTATGTCTTTCATTTTTCTATTCTTTAATATGTAAAGCACTTTGAGCTACTGTTTGTATGAAAATGTGCTATATAAATAAATGTTGTTGTTGTTTAGAGTCCTGGAGACCTCATCCATCAAGCTGCCTCCTCCATTGGGCCATTCCACAGCTGAAACAGTGCTGGGCCAGCCAATCCGATGAAAGGATCTCTCTTTCCCATGATTCCAGCGATCCTCCATCAGGGATGACTTCACCATAAGCAGGCACAACAACTTGGCAGGTGGGCAATGGCACCAAGTGCCACATTTGAGTACTGAGAAGAGAAACAGAATAGGTGAGAGTTAGTATCAAATTATAACTATCATGTTACTTATGTTTTAGTGCTAATGACTAACAACAGAGGTGCAGTCTGTACAGTTAATCAGCAGCTCTAGTCAGGATATGCTAAACTAAAGTAGTGAGTCTTCAGCCGGGATTTAAAAGCTGAGACCGAAGGGGCATCTCTTATAGAAGCAGGAAGACCATTCCACAGTTTAGGGGCCCTGTAACTAAAAGCTTGAGCTCCCACTGTTATTTTATTAATCCTTGGAATCCTAAGCAGACCGGCATCTTGAGATCTTAATGTGCGCTCAGGTTTGTAAGTCATGATAAGTTCACACAAGTAAGCCGGACCTTGGCCATTTAATGCTTTATATGTTAAAAGGAGGATTTTGAAATCTGCCCTAAGCTTAACTGGGAGCCAGGGTAAGGATTTAAGAACTGGAGTTATGTGCTCGTATTTTCTTGTTCTTGTGATAATTCTTGCAGCAGCATTTTGGATTAACTGGAGACTGTATAAAGAACAGTTTGAACAGCCAGTGAACACCGCATTGCAGTAGTCAATCCTACTAGAAATAAATCCATGAATTCATTTCTCAGACTCCTGTTTATTTAGAACGCGTCTTAATTTCCTAACATTTTTAAGATGTAAGATACATGATTTGGACAGCTTTGTAATATGTGCTTTAAATGACATGCTGGGGTCAAAGAGAACTCTGAGATTTTGGGCTAATTCAGTAAAATGAATGGTGATTCCAACTGAGTTAAATGATGACAGAATATTGTTGTGATCAACGTCATTCCCTCCAACAGTTAACATCTCTGTTTTATCTGTGTTTAAAGACAAGTAGTTCTCATCCATCCACTCCTTTAATTCACTAACACAACTAATTAAAGACAACATCAGAGAAACTTAATTTGATCTGAATGAAAGGTATAACTGGGTGTCATCTGCATACGAGTGAAAATTAACAATATGTTTTCTAATGAGAGATCCCAGTGGAAGCATGTATAGTGAAAACAGTAAAGGTCCCAGTACTGAGCCCTGCAGAACACCATATTTAGTCAAGCCCATACCCAGAAAACACTCCATTCTGGATCTTGTTTCACAGAAAACCAATTACAATGGAAGAAATAAAAGAAGAATCGGAGAATAGGTTCAACAATAATATTATAGCTTTCAATAAATATCTACACTTGCTGTCATGGAGTAACGCATTTCTTCTATCTCCCACTTGACCTAAAACTGCCAGCATTACTGGCATCCTCTTCCTCCTTGCCAGGCGAGCCCTTGCCACCACTCCACTCCTGACTCTTAAACTATCCTGACTGAGTAGTTGAGGCTCTAGTAAGGTAAGTCCCAGGATTACTTCTGATGTCACTCCAGCTTACTGGAAATGATGTCCAAGCCATACATCTTCTCACAGAGACCCTAGTAAGCACTATATTTCTCAAGAGCATCCTGGAATCTTTACTTTGGGCAGTAGGAAGATGCTGTCACCTCATTATGGGTAGTGCTGCACCTGTAGAGCTTCCCCAGAAAACCACTGGACAACACAGCATCTCAGTTGGGAAATTACATCACTGCGGGTACTGTACTGGTATACACTTCCCCTTGAATGTTCATTTCCATTAACAATATATAGAGAATACTGTATATAGACAAAATATAGAAATAATGAACACTGAAGTGATGATTCTCATCTGGCTATAAAATGAAGTGCCGTAACTATCCAATAGGGCAAAATTTTTGCTTGTGTAGTAATTAATGAAAACCTCCTCCTTAACCTCATTCTCCTGCTACATTAACTCCCTTAATCCACTTATCAGCATAAAGTTCAAGGTATTCTGGAATGGAGCAGTGATTTATACTTCATGTTTGTCTTGTATTAGTCATCAATTAGGTGGACAGTGTGGCTTCTGCATTGGTCTTTAAACCACAGGGCTTCCAGTATAACTCATTACGTGACACCTAATCTTATGGTGCTGCAGTTGTAAAATATATTTATGAAACAATTAGAATGGATAGTGACCCTGTAAGTCATCTGGGGTAAATGTATTGACCAAATGGAGAATTATTATTATATTACATTTCTATATTTAAATTTTATAAGGTGATAAAATCAGATCTGCCGTGTATTGCCTTTCCAGTCTGGAACACATTCCATGTTTAGGCCCTTCACTATCGGTAAAGCATTGGCTGTTGTTTATAATTATTATTATAAATATTTCCTGGGATAGTCCTATTGCTAATGCCTAAATGAGGCTTAGGCATAGATATAGTTTTATGTGGTCTATATTCATGTACAGTATATGTTTTTGTGTAAATTGATTTCCTCACTATGTGACATGAATTTAAAATGGCAACTATCTGTAGTTTTATGTATGTGTACTAGTTTATATGTAATGTCTTGAGGGTTTTGTGTAATGTATGTGGGATGACACCAGTGATGGGTACAACAATGAACACAATGATCACCTTGTGCATTCTCCAAAAGGAGCATATCTTTTCTGTACTTCTGAATTTTATTTGTGAGTATTTTTTGTAAGTTGTGTGTTTTGTATGGCAATGTTAATAATATATGGAATTTTATTTTGTTTGTCAACTAGTTTTACTGTATGTCTGGTCTGTAATGGTGGATAGTTTTGTCTGAAAGTATAGTTCTATTCCAGTATACATTATGCATTGCATCATCTGAATTTATAACGATAGTGTTAGATTTTATGACTGATTTGTTTGAGCTACTGGACACCTGAATTTCCCCTGAAAGAATGAATAAAGTATCTATCTATCTGTCTATCTTCAACAACAACAACAACATTTATTTATATAGCACATTTTCGTACAAATAATGTAGCTCAAAGTGCTTTACATGATGAAGAAAAGAGAAATAAAAGACAAAGTAAGAAGTAAAATAAGACAACACTAAAATAGAATAAGAGTAAGGTCCGATGGCCAGAGAGGACAGAAAAAACAAACAAAAGAAAAAACTCCAGATGGCTGGAGAGGAAAAAATAAAATCTGCAGGGGTTCCAGACAATGAGACCGTCAAGCCCCCTCTGAGCATTCTACCTAGCATAAATTAAACAGTCCTCTCTGTCCTCTCCTAGTCAACATGTAGTATAGTCAACAAAACGGCAGCAGCTTTCAGTTATGACAAGATACTTATTGAAGATGACCCAATGTCTGGAAAGCCTTTGACACTGATGACAAAATGGAATGCTACCATCACAGAGAATCGGAAGAGTGATGGTTATGAGACAGCAGACACTCTTTGGATCTGTTATGGGTCAGCTGAATTCAGTAGTCATGAGTAATTAAATTTGAGTAGTGATAAGAAAACATCTGAGTTTTGTTTACATACAGTTTTACAAAATCAATGCTTACAGTTTAAAAAAGCACAATATGATAGATAGATAGATAGATAGATAGATAGATAGATAGATAGATAGATAGATAGATAGTGTCACACATGTGCAAACAGGAGGAAGCTGAGTGGACCAAGTCAAGGTAATTACCCAGCAGGCCAGGTTTTGCAGGGTGCTCTAATCCCACTTCTGTTATCTCTGCAGGCCAGATATGAGAAAACCTACCAGACGCTCCACCGATGATGTCACTTCCGGTTCCGGGGCCCAGACTGACATCACTTCCGGTGCCCAGAATAACATCTATTCCGGTTCTGACTCTAGATGACATCACTTCCAGTTTTTGGCTTATAAAGTCGCCATCTTTTTTAACCAAACCAGTCCAACTCAGGACTCGAAACCAGTCACATGAATACCTTATTAAAACCCAATTGCAGCCAGGGACAATATATGGGTGGCTGCCCCAAACCTTTTTGTGTGTGTCGAGGCTGTTCTTTTCACAATAGATAGATGGCATAAACAGTTTGATCTTTTACAAAAGAATGGCAAAAGGTTATTTTATTTTATACTAGCAAAATACCCGCACTTCGCAGTGGAGAAGAAGTGTGTTAAAGAAGTTATGAAAAAGAAAAGGAAACATTTTAAAAATAACGTAACATTTGCTTTCTATTTGTTTGCATAAGCACAGTCCTTCACCAGCAATTATTTAATGTTAGCTCAGACCCGGCACTTAAAAGTTCCTGTTGCACTTTTGCCGAGTTTGTGCCAAACACTATTCTATCACTGACCATCTCATTTTTGTTTGCATAAGCACAGTCCTTCACCAGCAATTTTAACTCTGTTACAAAGTGATCAAAAGTCTCGTTTATACCCTGCGTCCTCTCATTAAACTTGTATCTCGTAAATATTGTATTTGTCTTAGGCATGACAAACGCCAGCGGCAGCGTGTCTATGAAGTTAATTTAAAGTTAAGCTTTACACCTTGCTTTCCTATTCGTTTGCATAAGCACAGTCCTTCACCCGCAAGTTTAACTCCGTTACAGCAATTTTAACTCTGTTACAAAGTGATCCAAAGTCTCGTTTATACCTCGTGTCTTCTCATTAAACTTGTATCTCGCAAATATCATATTCATCGTAGGTATGACAAACACTGTGCTTTGTTTCTGCAGTAGCTGCACTTATGAATATGCTTGTATGCGTCACTTGCTTCATATTCTTTTGCTGCCTTCTCAATTGTGTAATGCGTTTTTTGTTCAGCGCTTTTTGGAGCTCTTCCTTGTTCTCTACGTACTGCGTTCACAGTCAGTTCACGTGAGCCGCTCTCTTGTGAGATCTTGCGATGTCCACGGCTTTATTTAATATTAGCTAAGACCCGGCACTTAAAAGTTTCTCTCACACTTTCGCTGAGTTTGTGCCAAACACCACCCTGACCATCTCATCTTCATTTGCATAAGCACAGTCCTTCACCTGTGAATATTTACCTTATATGGGAAGGCACTCAATTACGTGGGAGGCGTGATGATGCAGGATGCAACTCCGCCTCACACGGCGACCGAGCTACAGGCTATGGCCGTATATATGGTCGAAAGTAGGTTCCAGTTATGACCGTTACGCATAGAATTTCGAAATGAAACCTGCCTAATATTTGTAAGTAAGCTGTAAGGAATGAGCCTGCCAAATTTCAGCCTTCCACCTATATGGGAAGTTGAAGAATTAGTGATGAGTCAGTGAGTGAGTGAGTGAGTGAGTGAGTGAGTGAGTGAGTGAGTGAGTGAGTCAGTCAGTCAGTCAGTCAGTCAGTCAGTCAGTCAGTCAGTGAGGGCTTTGCCTTTTATTAGTATAGATTTATATTTGAATGAAATGACAGAATTCATACATAGGAATCCTTAAAACCTGAACTTGAACTTGAATACCAACCAAAACAAAATGGCAAAATCAAAGTAAAAAAATAGAAAAATTAAAAACCAAGCAAAAAAAACTTTGACCTTGACTATGGATATTATAGAGTGATGAAAGGTGAAAAGAGCACACTAAAAAGGCAGTGTCAGAGGTGTTTGAGGGAATCACGTCCATTTCTGCTGCTAAAGTCTTTGTGTTTATGGGAAATCTCGGTAGTGGATAAGGTTGTTGGAACAAGTGAGATCCAATAAGAACTGCTGAAAGGGATGGGTGTTGTGGGGGTGTCATGTTTAACGCGCCTCCTTCGTCTTACGTAGGAATCAGGAGGAGTGTCTCTAAATTGGCAGACTGCAGTTGTATAATCTAGTCTAAGACAGAACACAGTATTCAGCCTCCCTGGGAAAGTCTGTGCTGGTGTTAAGAAAAACTTTCTGTGTGAATCCTGTCTTGTGTTTCTGAGTGTGCCTTTCCTGTGTAACTAAGACTTTCTGTACCATCTGTTTCCAGCACATTTATCACGAAGATGATAACATCATATGAAATTTAAACTTTTTAACTGTAATACTACATATAAGAAGTTCCTATTTAGTAAGATGTGTGCCAAAGGTTCTTAATCTATTTAAATATCTTGAACCCTTTAGATCTCCAAAGGTAAACTAAAGGACGTGCTATGGATTACACCAGTGGTTCCTAAACTCAGCCCTGAGGACCCACTGTGGCTGCAGCTTTTTATTCCAGCCAAATATACAGTTAATGATAATAATTGATCTCATTTAATAAGATGGTCTTTTTTCCCTTCTCTTATTCTGTCTTTACAAAAGCACAGCAGTATGATTTTTACATTTATAACACATTTAGAAATATTTTTACTTTTGCTTTAAACGCTTACCTCTCTTTTGTTGTTATCCTATTGTTTTATTATTTTTTGTACAGTTTGCACCATTCATTGTATCCTAATAATATTAATTAAAACAAACAGAACTGGCAGCCAGATAAACAGCACTGAAAGATGAAAGGCTGCAATACATTTTAGCATCAGACACACTAATTGGTAGAAAAGCAGAATGAAAATCAGGCTGAAAATTGTTAAAAAGTTTTAAAAAAATCTATCCCCTCATAAGTACTTAGTACATTTTAATATAAATTTGCCAAACTTAGTTTTGTTATTTCTCCATTGACAACACAGAAACTGGAAACTAACCGCTGACCTAATTGGGCTAGTAGTCCAATTAAAAACAGAAGTTGGTTGGAATAAATACCTGCAGCCATAGTGGATCTCCATGACTGAGTTTGGGAAGCACTGGATTATCTAATTATCTGTATGTTGATTAGAGAAAACTGATGTATTTCTTAACTGTGTTATGCAAATTATCTTAGATTTATAAACTGAATGTTTTTCTGACTTAACTCAGTCTAACACAGATGTGCTGGGCTCCCTCAGGCTTATTGTAATAAAGGTCATCCATTTTGGAAACTTTCGAATGGTGATTTGGACTGTTTTTTTAAAAAGAATTTTTCTAACAGCTGGTCTATTGGAAAGGAGTCTCTATCCAATAATGGAATCTCAGATTTAGTTGGAACAGTGCAGATCCTCTCCTGGCTGTGGAACATTGGTCCAAAAGCTTTCCTTGCACAGATATCCTAGCCATAAACAGACATTGCCATTTCTGTTTATATGTGCTTTGTGAATTTGGACAAACCTTATAACTGTGTACTCGGTGATATGTTTTAAAAGCTGCTAGAAAGGTTTTTTCTTCTTGAGCTTCTGCTGTGAGTCCTTTGGTCTCAGTATTTATGAAGCAAGTTTTACCACAGACAGCAAGTTGAGGACACATTCATACAGATGGCGCTTTAACAAGGGTGCTGCAGTTCCTGACCCATAGGCCAGTGGGAAACAACTTGCAACAAGCTGTTCTCTGTATTTGCAATGAAAATATCTATAGCAGAGCAACAAATTGTTCCAATTGTAAGCAAAGGTAAGATATCCTGTCTGAAATCTATACTAATAAAAGGCAAAGCCCTCACTGACTGACTGACTGACTGACTGACTGACTGACTGACTGACTCACTCACTCACTCACTCACTCACTCACTCACTCACTCACTCACTCACTCTTTCACTGACTCATCACTAATTCTCCAACTTCCTGTGTAGGTAGAAGTTGGCAGGCTCATTACTTACAGCTTACTTACAAAAGTTAGGCAGATTTCATTTTGAAGTTAATTAGAAGTTAATTAGCAGCAAAAGCAGGTCATTCACTAAGAAAATGGTTAGAATGAAAATCTGCAGTCACAGTGGTCCTCCAGGACCGGAGTTGGTGACCCCTGAGTTAGGATTCTTCCAGTTGAGCAAGATAAGTCCATGTGCCAATAGTGAAGTGAAGGCAATTACAGTTTGTTTGTCATTTTCTACTTTAAGCCCATCTGGAAGAACACCAAACACAGCTGTTAGTGGTTTAGGAGGGATTGTTACCCCAAGGCTGTTTGAAAGGCATTTAAAGATTTTGGTCCAAAATGATGTTAATTTGGTGCAGGCCCAAAACGTGCGGTCTAGTGAAGATGGAGCTCGATTTCAACTTTTGCAGGTTGGAGCATGCACTGGAAATATTTTGGCCAATTGTAAACGAGACAGATGCACTCAACAGATGATTTTGACTTGAATAATTGTATGTTTTGCACATATGGAGCTCGAGTGAATTCTGTGCAATGCTGCCTTCCACTCCTTTTCTGAAATGTTGAGTGAGAGATCCTTTTCCCGCTGTACTCTGGATCTTTGAAAGGGAGGAAGTTTAAAATGGTTTTATATATTACGGAGATGCTATCTGAGTCCTCAAGATTGATCAATATTTTTTCCGGCATAGAGGTAGGCGCGAGGTGAGGAAAACTGGTCAGGTTTTGTTTAACAAAGTTTCTAATTTGGAAATAGTGAAAGAAATGTGTTGCTGGAAAGTTTTATTTGGAGTGAAGACATTGTCTATGTACAGATCTCTAAGTGATTTAATCCCGAATGTTTTCCAGACATTAAAAACTGCGTACGTTTGAGAGGGTAGAGAAAGGTGTTTATCATGTAGAGGTGCCACAAATAAAAGCTTCTCTATCGTGTACTTCCTATATTGGTTCCATATTCTGAGTGAATGAAGAACAATTGGGTTGTTAGTATTTTGCTGATGACTTGTACTTATATTGGTACAAAGCAAGGAATATAACAAAGTACTGCAGGATTTTATTTCTATTGTGGACCAAGCCTGTGTATGTTCATCTATTTGTGTCTATGTCCAGGTTTTTATAGCTTATATATTTGCCACCTAGTAATAAAATTGAAAGTTAAGTAGAGCCATACCGCCTTCCGCCTTAGGTCTTTGTAGGGTCACCCACTGGATACTTGGATCTTTTGAATTCCAAATAAATGAGGTTATGATTGAGTCTAACTTCTTTAAAAATAAGAATTTATTGATGTACATTGGAATACTTTGAAATAAAAAAAGAAACTTAGGAAGGATATTCATCTTGACGGTGTTAATTCTTCCAGCTAAAGGGAGATGAAGGGTAAATCATATATGCAAGTCTTGCTTAAGTTTTTCTGTGCAGACATTCATTTTTAACAAACAACCGAACTATACCTGGATATGATGGACACAATAACACATATATAAAAAGGCACTAAATTTATAACTTGAAGGGGCTTTAATTCAATTACCTGAGGTTACACCTTCCTTCAAAACTAGCTGTATTCATTTCTTCAGTCTCTTTGGTGGTGCTGATTGCTGACGGTCTGTTCTGTTTGTGAGCTGAAAGCTGAATAGTTGCTCTGTTTGGAGTGAGAGGTCATCCATTCTCTGTGGAGCAAAAAACCCAGAAACTTTCTCTGGCCTGGAAGCAACTAGAGCCTTGGTGCTGGATGCCATGAACTAGCTCTAAGATCCACTCTGCCATGCCAAGCACTGTGGCAGTGACTGAGCCCAGTCTGAGAAACAACCATTACTTCAAGGTTCTTATTGCTTAAGATTACTGGATTACTGATTGCTGTTTTGCATAGAAGTAGAATGTTTACATTGAAATGGGTTAAACAATGAAAATTAATTTTAGTAATACCTTGTTTGGTGTTCTGTTTGCAAAGGGTTTTGAAAACAACCAACAAAAAAGAAAAACATGCTAGTTTAGCGCTGGAGGCATCTCAGAATCTTACTGAATGAACGTTTATGGACATATTCATCGTGGATTTAGCAACAGCACTGAAGCAAGTTTAGGAAACTATAAGCCACTGAGACATGCAGACAGTGTGATGTAATGTGTGATAGAATGGGGTGCCAGGAAACTCCAAACCCCAAACACAGTCCCGGGTTCAAATAGATTGTCGTTTATTATATAAATACCTCCAGAAAGCATGAAAACATGAGTTATGTCTTTCACATTCACTTCTCCTTTCTCCACTGCACTGCCCTCCTGCAGTCGAGTGTTGCCTTCCTTCTTCCCATCTCTGACTCGCATGGACAAGCCCCGTGGTCCCTTTTATTGGGGACCAAGGGGTTCTTCCGGCTCCAAGGCTGTTGCCCGTTGCAAGTACTTCTGGGTCACACAGAAGTCCCACATAATGCATCTCCATGCAGTGCCCTCATGTGGCACCTATAGATCCTAGCAGGGCTGCACTGCTAGACTACAATTCCTGGCATTCTCTGCTGGTTCCTGAATTGAGGGCTGATGCCATCTGAGTGAACAAATCGCAAACATTTCTTTAAATAGTGAAGTCAAAAACACACAGACAAAAAGTAATCAATAGACACCAAAATGACACAAGACAAAAAAAAGAGAAATGACAAAAAGAAATTAAATCATTAATCTCTATTAAGACTCCACCAAAGGGTTTTGCAAAGACTAGCAATGCTGTCCTTCCCATCATGTGACCACAGTGTGATTAGCGTTCATTAGATAAAAGTAAGGATGGGGTGTTATAGGTCAGTACATTTTTCTTTTATTTAATTATTTACTGTCTTTTTAACATTATTTTGCATATTATATTAGTGATTATTATTTTCTGTTGTTCGTTCTGGGCTTTACTTATTGAATATAGCATTGTTTATTAATTACTGTGCTTCTTTGTATTTAGTTTTATTTATATTTATTTGTTCTCTGCCTATTTCCCTATATTTGGGGCCTCAGGGTTCAGGGCCACCTGATGTTAAAGCTGGGAGATCCCCACTAGCAGTTCTTAAAGAGAATAAGCTGATAACTGTTGTGATTGATTACTGTTTCATTTTTGTTGTGCATCCTTTTGGGTCAATTTACAAATTACTTAGAGGAATTTAATATCCGGGGGTTTCCTTGACATTTATTTTATGATCCAAAGCTTCCTGAGAAAGTTACTTATTTTTGCTGTTATGTGGCAACGCCATTTTTTTTATGGATGTCATCATATCATGGCAATTTTAATGATAGTTGCCAGAGCGATGGGTCCCAGAATTCTCTGGAGTTCTACTACATGTGATGTCAATTACACATTCATATAAATGCCAACACATTTTACATGATGATTTACTATG
Source organism: Polypterus senegalus (assembly GCF_016835505.1). Lineage (NCBI taxonomy): Eukaryota > Metazoa > Chordata > Cladistia > Polypteriformes > Polypteridae > Polypterus > Polypterus senegalus. The sequence continues at coordinate 270,831,949 of NC_053155.1, forward strand.
ATTCTTGTTTCATTCTTGTTCTGATGAAAGATCAGTTTGATTCCTGGATTTGTGCATCTCTGTTTTATGGCTTTCTCTCATTACTTTGCAAAAAAAATGAATCCCCTGTTTTTAGATAGAATAATAACATGGTTGCTTTATTACTGAAATTTTTCTAATGCTGTTCTGCTTATTACTCCAAATGCTAAACATAAAAGACACGATGAGGCATCCTGTTATGGAAAAAAAATCTACTTTACCAAAAGAAATAAGCCAGGCTAATAAAAAAAAACTCCTTAAACTCCACTTTAATTCAATTTGTCTTTTTCGTAGTCACATTTTTGTTTTACTCTTATGAGATTACATATGTATGGCATTATCGTAGACTTCATATATTTACAGTTGTTTTTAATCTCTACTCTTTCCTACTTTCTTTTCCAGTGATTCTGTGGTGGCATTTTGTACATATACTGTATGTTAGGTAGAATGTCCAGATTGGAATGGGTGGTCTTTTTGCCTTGGTACCCCAGCACATTGTTTTTTTCCTCTAGCTTCTCTGGAGTTTTTGTACAATTTTCTGTCCTCCCCCGGCCATATGACCTTATCACCGGACTCATCTTTAGAGACTTAAAAAAAACAATACTATTTATAAGGACTTTCTTCTAACTATGTTTATTTTATTTATATCCGTATTGGTTTATTTTTATTATTTATTCGTTACTAATTTTTATTTGTTTATCTTTTCTTGTAATAATTTTTTTCACATCCTGTAAAAAACTTTGATCAACATCCTGTATATAAAATCTGCTATCTAAATAAATGTTGCTGTTTTTGGGCCAGAGGTTTTTGAACAGTTTTCCTCTCCCTTTTTTGTGGACTTTTCATTGTTTTAAATCTATGATCCATTTTTGTGCCCTGTCTTTTGATTCTGTGGCTAGGCTGCTAGATGTGTTGAAGTATATTCTATTCTGTAGCACAAATCTGTGAGAAGGAATATCACCCTCTGCAGTCAACACTGAATGTGTTTAGAAATGTTCATAGGTTTTGTTTTCACATGGTACAGGTTACATTTATCTTTACTTTAGAATTAAAAAAGAAAAGGCTAGTTTATGTTATTAAAGGTTTGATTTGAAATGTCACCAGAACCATCCATCCATTTTCCAACCCGCTGAATCTGAACACAGGGTCACGGGAGCCAATCCCAGCCAACAGAGGGCACAAGGCAGGAACTAATCCCAGGCAGGGTGCCAACCCACCACAGGAAACACACAAAGGCCAATTTAGAATCGCCAATCCACCTAACCGGCATGTCTTTGGACTGGAGGAAACCCACGCAGACATGGGGCAAACATGAAAGCTCCATGCAGGGAGGACCCGGGAAGCGAACCCAGGTCTCCTAACTGCAAGGCGCTACCACTGCGCCACCGTGCCAACATCACCAGAACCTCCAGTATAAATATGGCTGCAACGCATCTTATTAATAATAATAATCTTTACATTTATATAGCGCTTTTCTCACTACTGAAAGTGCTTTTCATAGTTAGTGGGGAGCCACTTCAAACACCAGTAATTTGGAGTATCCACTTAGATGATGCGACAGCAGTATGCTCACCACACATGAGGTGGTGTAATGATGAGAGAGAAAGCCAATTAGAGACAGGGGATGATTAGGGGGCCAGAATGACTAGGTCATGGAAGGCATCTTAGCCCTGACATTGGGATACACCCTGCTCTTTACAAAGGATGCCCAGGGATCCTTTAAGACCACAGAAAGTCAAGACTTCAGTTTTAAGTCTCATCTGAAGGACAGCACCATTTTTACAGCACAGTGTCCCCATCATTGCACTGGGGCATTCAGATCCAAATCCAGACCACTGGGTAAGCGCACTCGGCTGACGTCAAAAACGCCTCTTCCAGCAACAACCCAAGCTTTTCTTAGATGGTCTCCCATTCAAGAACTGGCCAAGCCTGAAAATACTTAGATGACCTGTTCTGAAGTGCATGCAGTATGGCTGTTGGGTCTTGAGATCATCCTTAAGTTAGATGAACAAATAACAATCTCGAGTGGTAGTTGGTTACAGTTCTAAGTAGGCCAAGTTCTAGGTTCATTTCAGTTTCGATCTGTTCTTTACTTTGACATTGATTTTTGGTTTGTCCCAGGGCTTTGCTTGCTTGATATATTTTTAATCTCCCAGTTTGACCTTGCCTGGCACAGGCTATGATTCCAATTCACGTTATTGCACCCTGGTTATTTCATCACTCGCAATAAATCCATAAGATTATGTCTCATCACACACACATTGTTCCCTATGTGAATAAAGCCTTTTTAAACTTTTTACTACAACTTGTTGTCCGTGCCAGCTCACTGATAACAACTCTTTCTTTGAAGCTGCAGTCTTACTTAGATTTGAATGAGCTCTATGAGATTTATCTGTCTGGTTTTCAAATTTTCACAGCACTGAGACTGAGGCAGCACATTCAGGAGTACTGAGCCTTCTTATTTTGCTAGATATAATTGTTGATAGTGTAGATCATGGCCTTTTACTTGATTTTTTGAATGCCATTAGAGTCTCAGAAGCTTCTCCGTAGTTATTTCATAGGCTGGAATGAGTCTGTTGCTATTGGGAAACATCAGGCAAAATCCAGAGTTTTTTTCTGAAGTTCTGCAGGGGTCTGTACTTGGTGCCATTTTATTTTTGATTTATTTGCTACCTTTGTGTAAAGTATTACTTCATCATAGCCTGTCTTTTCACTGTTATGCTGACAATACTCAGATTTATCTCTAGACAGTTTCCGGTGCCCATGTTCTACAAACTCAAGTCTCTCATTTTCATAATGATATTCAGAATCAGTACTTATGGTCACTTAATTCCTGTCTCTTCCTTGGTTACATATCTGGGCCTTAAATTAGATTCTACATTTTCATTTTAACGTCATATTGCATGCAGAACTTCATTCTATCACTTACGAAATATAGCTAGAATTGGATCTTTTATCATGAATGCATGACGCAGAGAAGTTAAGTCGTATTTTTATCACATTTTTGCCTTGATTTTTATAATTCTCTGTTTGCTGGGTTCCCTGGAAAGACGATTCAGATGTTACAGTATATCCAAAACAGTGCTGCATGTTTAACAAAACTCATAAATTCACTAATATAACTCCAATTTTATCATCCTTGCACTGGTTACCCATTAAAGAGAGGATCCATTTTAAGATCCTTCTCTTAGTTTACAAATGTATTTATTGCTGGTATTGTCCCTGTCTATCTTCAAGACTTACTTAACATGTATACATCTGCTAGCTCTTTGTACTCTGGGTCCTCTAACATCCTGGTTGTTCTACGGGTGAGACTGTGCACAATGGGCGACCAAGCCTTTTGTTCTGTTGGGGACTGCCTATGGGACAAGATCCTACAGTCCGTCCAAAGGAGATTTAACTGTTTTAATGTGCTTTTAGCAGTCTATAATAAGTACTATTTACTTCTGTTTTATTTGGTTAAAATTTTACTTTTAATGTAGAGTTGTAGCCTTCTTAGCATTATGCTTTTTCTTCTTCTTCTTTTGGCTGCTCCTGTTAGGGTTTGCCACAGTGGATCATCTTCTTCCATATCTTTCTGTCCTTTGCATTTTGCTCTGTCACACCCATCACCTGCATATCTTCTCTCACCACATCCAGAAACCTCCTCTTAGGCCTTCTTCCTTTCCTCTAGCATTATATTTACCTCCTGGAAAATGTGTCAAAAAGTTCACATTTGTTTATCAATAAAAAATTGTATTATTTGTAATAGAAACATGTAAATATTAAAATATCAAAATAAATACAGTAGGAAAGGTGTATCAAGTGTCCACTGCCGTACTGAGGCAGATTTCGCAAAATGACCTTTGTGTAATATGTTTTGGAACGGTCACTAATACACAGTATGGTGTTACAATTAGGACAGTAGAAGCATATTTCTTTGCACAATTTTCTTTTATTTTTTCTGTTGGTTGAGCATGACAGATGCCTGATATGTACAATCAGCATACCCTGTATATTATTGTGCACTACAAAAGCACAAGGCTTAGTGACTTCCACATTTCCTCTGACAAAAAAGACAGTTGCTGCATTATGAACAATGCAATCATTGCAATCATTTTGCCTTTTTTCATCCTACTTACATCATAGTGAATCTTCAGGCAGCCACATTCACCAGGGATATTATGGTGGTTTAGTCGTTCAGTGCCTTATGCATCAGTTTCACATTCCACATCAACGCCTATTGATGAAACTTCCACTGTCATCATTAGCGCTTGATTCCACTTATTCGTCAGTTTCAGTTTGTACTAAAACTGGTTTTACAGCTTCCGGTTTAAATGTTATTACATTTTGGTTGAAGGCTCCGTCCCACTCATAAGTTTTGATGAATTACCTTAAAGTGGCAAAACGTCTAGATATATTCTGTCCCAAAATAAAAAAGTAATAATACCGTTCTGAGAGTTATTCTAGCTTAATAGTGGAGAGCAGATCCTTACACGTCTGCTTGTATCTGAGTAGAGAATAACTGTAATTACATCAAAATCTAAACTCCAGTAATACTTAGGGTTAGCACCAAGGTGGTTAAATATTTATTAGCATATGTAGTTATTGTTTTATTTATCTTGATTTGTGAATCACTTAGGAATGATAATGTTATTTTAGGGTGCTGATAATTGTTTTATAATCAGGGGTTGTGACAAGGTCTGGCCTTTGGTTTTGAGGCCTGTTCCGCTTTTTGAGCTTTGTGCGCAGCAGTTTAATGACATGGTGGCCTCTTATGAAACTGCACTAAGAGCCCAATAACAGACATCTGCTAGATGGATTTAAAATGTGTTTGTATCTGCTGATTCTTTTGTTTTTGAATAGTGGTTTATGGTTACTGGTAACGGCTAGCATATTAATGTACCTATATTAATATGTATCCTTCTACCTTTCCATCCATTTATTTTGGGAAGCAGTATTATCCATTACAGGATCAATGATTATTCATAACTGAGTAAAACCAAATGCAGATGCCTGTTCATTATAATTATTCTTGATACAACAATGCAGCAGCAATGAGACTTGTTTTGAATTTCTAATTATTCACATGATAGGTGATTCCAATTTTCAAAAAGTGAAAAACTAGAGTCTCAGTCAGGTTGGATGAGCCAGAGTCTCTAGTGGGAAGTGGGCGAGTTGGAGGTTAATGTGCTGCTATTTCTCTCATTACTCATTTTTAGTAGTGGCTGATGATTCATACCTCTTGACTTTTTTTTGTGCGCACAGTGCTGTAACTTAAATATTCAGCTTGATACCAGTCTAAGAGAAAAAGAGAAAAACAAGTTCAGTTGTGTAATAATAGGATCCCTGCATCGGCTTTAAGTGATATCAGATCTGAATCAGCAGACTGCAGGCTTACGAACAATGTAGTTACCTGTCAGAGACAGAGAATGGGGGTCAGTTACTAATTCAGATACCCCTGCACTATCCTGTTGTATAACCTGTTGTGTAACATGCTATTCCTATTGAGCTGAGGAGCCAGAATCAGATTGACTTGAACAAGCATCAGAAAACAGCAACTAAGTAACCATCTAAACAGGCCTTTTGCATCCAAGCATATAAAACATGGCTTCATGTATATTGCAGAGGAAAGATTTTTTTACTTACTTATAACAGATACAACAAAAGTCTGGTAAAATGGCCTTCCCTGCATTGCCACAACAGATGTGTTTTACATTTTTTATGAGAACAGTCAAGAATTGCTCATAGTTCTAAGGCTAATATAATAAATATATTGTTCTACTACTGCCAAGTGTCATTTAAATTTCAGCTGTTAGGCACTTTTTATACCGCTTCTATCTTTTGGTGCTCGAAGAATCCCAATTTGGAGTTTCAGTTATATATAAAAGTACTAAATAGTGCCAGTAGTTGTTTTTTTTTTTGTCAAATGTTTGTCAACTCTAATTCTTCTTGTGAATTGAATCTTTCTTTCTTTTTTGCGCATTTAATATTCTTTGTGGATATGGTATTTGAAATCTGCAGCTAGTTAGTCCTGATCAGCAAAGCTTTGTTTATTTGCTCATTCTACAGATCACATGGTTCTCTTGTTATTGGGGAGGTTTTTATATCTCCTTCAGTGCCAACTTACTACACGCTCAGTGGATACTTTAAAAGGTAGACATACTGTGTGTAGTAAGACCCCTTTTTTTGCCTCCAGAACTGCCTGAATTCTTAAAGACAAAGGCTCCCGCAGCTGGCAATGATGGAATTTCAGCTCATACTGCTGCTGATTCAGTGATGATGTCAGCACCATTACGTTATATTCTATTACACATTTGTCTATGTGCATATTAATTTCTTACAATGGAGTAAAGAAAAAACTAAATTCAGGTTTTAGTTGTCAGCTGCCATAGGTCAATCCACTGTCCAGCTCCACTTTGTACTCTACGCAATGCAACAAATTGTGGATAAGAAAATCTTAACCCCATCGTAAAATATGTATAAATTGTATTAAACAAATTACCTTACACAAACAACTACCTTCACCTTTCTAAAATGATGTAAGAAAACTTCATGTGTGTTAAAAGAATTTGCAGCATTCTAGGTTTCATAATTTTCTTTATAAATAAAGTCCAAATCTGAACAAATACTACCGATCCTCTGCCGCTGACTTACCAACATAAATTATTTGCTTAGGAAACAAAATGGAATTCTGTGAAAAAGAAGTGAAAGCTTACTGGAATTAATAGCACTTTTTACTAAATGGACGAATTTTCTTCCAGCAGCAGGTGCATCTTCATCTGTAATGGATCGATAATGAAGAAATGTTTACCACAGAAACAACTATACTATGGATTTAATCATTTAAACATTTTAAATATTTATTAATTTAGGCAGCTATGTCTGTTTCTTAATTTTAGGTTGTCTGTTTTGCATAACAGATGTCTTTCTTTAAACCATTTACGTTTGCCACTGTTTATATAATGACCATTTGTTCAGTCCTCCCATTGTGATTGTATTCTAGCAGATGGCATTTTCGGAACAAGCACCTTCAATTGTTTAGAAGATATACATTATGTTAGTACTAAATAATATTGCACAATATTTCAAGAATAAAAAGACAACAACCACTTAGACAATTTTAGATGTAATTGTATGGGAGAATGACAGTGTTTTATCTATACTAATAAAAGGTAAAGCCCTCACTCACTCACTCACTCACTCACTCACTCACTCACTCATCACTAATTCTCCAACTTCCCGTGTGGGTGGAAGGCTGAAATTTGGCAGGTTGATTCCTTACAGCTTCCTTACAAAAGTTGGACAGGTTTTATATCGAAATTCTACGCGTAATGGTCATAACTGGAAGCAGTTTTTCTCCATTTACTGTAATGGAGATGAGCTTCAACGCCGGGCGGAGTTTCGTGACATCATCACGCCTCCCACGTAATCACGCAGTACATAGAAAACCAGGAAGACCTCAAAAAAGCGCTCAAGAAAACATGCATTATATAATTGAGAAGGCAGCGAAACAATAAGAAGCGAGTTCTGCTACTTGAAACAAAGCACGCATGTAAACCTACACTTTAAATTAAGTTCATAGACAGGCTACGCTGGCGCTTGTAATTTAGTGCCTGCCCATATAAGGCCATCCGTCAGCGCAATCCAATAGCAAACTGCCACGGGTAAATATTCACGGGTGAAGGACTGTGCTTATGGAGAGGAAGATGAGATGGTCAGGGTGGTGTTTGACACAAACTCAGCTAAACTGCCAGAGAAAGTTTTAAGTGCCAGGACTAAGGTAACATTAAATAAAGCTATGGACATAGCACGAGATGGCACCAGCACAGCTGGGAACCTTCGATGCAAGTACACCGAGTGGCTCACGTGAACTGATGCAGTGCACAGATAAAAAGCAACAGTTCCAAAGAGCGCTGAACAAAAACCGAATTACACAATTGAAAAGGCAGCAAAAATATGAAGCGCCTGATAAGCATATTCATAAATGCAGCTACTGTGGAAACAAAGCACACGGTGGAAAAAGTGAATGTCCCGCTAAAGGAAGACAGTGTAAAAAAAAAAAACCTGTGCATGCAGTTTGTCACATCACAGATAAAAAGGAAGACGAGCTGTTTATTGATGCAGTAAGGAACTAATCGATGAATGAAACCTCTTATCTTTACAACGATTGACAAACACGGAATGTAACTTGAACACATCCTACAAATACGAGCCTGATTGAAAGAAATAATGATAATCAAATCCTTGATGACAGCAACATTCAATAACACTCACAAAACAATTACTGTATATTGACAATCATGTTACGCTATTTTTAAAATGTTCCCTTTTCTTTTCATAACTTCTACTTCTCCACTGATACACGGGTATATATATATAAATGTATATCTATAGCCCGATCTACAATACATACTTTAGCATAGACAAGCGGTGGCGCAATTGTAGAGTCTTCACCTCTAACGCCGACATTTGAGGTTCGATTCCCGAGAGGGGATGTACTGACTATGTATGCGCGCTACCTGATTCATTTTACCTTCGCATCTCCTTGGTTTGGGACGTATGAAAAAATATTAGGTTAACGCAAGAATCATGTACGTTATTTTTAAAATTTTCCCTTTCTTAGCACAAGCACAGCTGAGAAGCTTCGATGTATGTACTCCATAAACGTTAAAAATAACGATTTAATCACACTTTCAATTCCAAGCAAACGGGAACTTTTGTCAATGCATGATTTCCTGGTACATCCATTACACTGATGCACACATCACAGCTACAAAAATGTTAGAGTCGGAATAAAGCGTGTTCCTACGACTGATCATTTCGACTACCCGAAAGCCTTGATAAAAGCATGGTTTTGTGCACACTGAAAAGCAAGCAAAATTAGATGCATTACAGAAAGCGGACTTTGTGGCTCTTACTGGGGATCATTGGACTTCCGTGACCGTTAGTAATTCTAAATACATCTAATTACAAAATGTTCAATGATCACACTGTTTTAGCCTAATGTACAAAATAATTTTGGCTAATGTTACTCAGAGTTTAAAGAGTAAGCTGGTCAAATTACCTTTTATGTTTCTGACTTATTTTTTTAAGAAGAAAAACTGCACTTTATGGTGAAATTTTGGTTATTATTATTTAAAGACAATACTATTCTGAAAATGTACTTAAAGTACTTAAACTACCACTTTATTTTTAAGTCTGCCCAATTTTAACCAGGGATGATATTTTTGTTTCTGTTTTGAATTCAAATGCAGTTTAAAAGCTTTTTTCAGAAATTAAAACAGCTTCAGTTTACAATATTCATGTCCATGTCTATTATTTGATTCTGTAAGCCCACTAAAACCGTTTTAAATAAAAAAAAACATTTGCGATTTGGGGCAAATTTACGTAAGCGATTACATACGATTAATCAAGATTAATTCTTACACAGCCTCTAATTAATTGGATTAATTTTTTTAATCGAGTCCCACCCCTAATATATATATGTAGATATATATATATGTAGATTTGTATATATATGTGTATATACAGTATATATGTAGATATGTATATGTTGTATATACAGTATGTATATATATGTGTGTGTATATATACAGTATGTGTATATATATGTATATGTATATATATGTATGTGTGTATATGTGTATATATATATATATATGTTTATATGTATATATATATATATGGCAGCAACACTCATGACAATTACAAAACAATTACATTGTCAATCATGTTACGTTATTATTAAAATGTTTCCTTTTCTTTTTACTTCTCTGCCAATCGCAGCTATTTTATATATATATATATATATATATATATATATATATATATATAAATAGATAGATATGACAACAACACTCATATCAATGACAAAACAATTACATTAACAATCATCTTACGTTATTTTTAAAATGTTTGCTTTTCTTTTTCATAACTTCTTTAACACACTACTTCTCCGCTGCGAAGCGCGGGTATTCTGCTAGTATATATATATATATTGCTGCTATATCATCAAATTTCCAGTGGTATCACCAAAGTGTAATTTACATGGACATTCTCTACGGACCATTCCATATTGATTTTTCACTGATTTTTTTTTTCTGCAAATTAAATTCTTTGTTGCTTTGTCAAAATCCTGAGATGGTATTCTCTGTGAAAGGCACACTATACATTAAAGACTGATTAGTTAGGCGTTACCAACCAATTTTGAATGTGGGAATCACGAGGCACTTTGGCTGCGAAGAGGCCCACTTGATGATCGGTTGTGTGTCTGTGGGTGAAATTTAATCCAGTTTCCTGTACTCTTAAATGGCACACATTTCGGAATATAAAATAGAAGAGCTAAACTCTTTTTGGCACTTCTTTAAGCTTAAGAGTTAGTTTGGTAGAACTTAACAAAAGTCTGTGTTTCACAGTAAGTGAGAGGTCTGGTACTCTCTCCGTATGTCATGCTGTAGCAGTTTGTCTTTGTTACTAAATATTTAATTAGCTGTATGCAAAAATCAAGCTCAATATTAAGAAGCTAAAAAAGACAACACAATGCAGTAGGATGCAGCTATAGGTTAAATATGGCCTGAAAGAAGGACTAATTGAATTTTTAAGAATCAGTTTTAATACATTTAATATCTTTATGTATCCTATTAACAACAATTCGGTAGTTAATCCCTCTGTACTCCAGTATAGGACAAAGTGGGCACTGCCCATTGCGCTAGGCTTTTAGTGGCAGAAAAGGCCTGTTAAGATGTCAGGTTTGATAGGGAAGAAGAAATGCAGTTTCATCTTCCTCCAGCTTCCATTCCAGAATAAATGACTGAACTGCAGCACTTACAGTACCAGGATCCTCCTGTGCTTCATCTGATAACAAAGGTGTACATCAGAGTTGAACTCATATCTTTGCAGAGGCCCCTCTTTCAGACCAGAAGCTGCAAAATGGATACCAAGTTCAAACAAAGAGCTATAATTCAACATGTTACAACTGTGATGGACAAAATACGGCACCTATGAGCAGACACTGGCTCTGTAACTGAAGGTGACTTTAATCCAATCACGAGAATTTACACCTTCCTTCAAACACTAGGTACACTCATCTCTGTTGGCAAGAGCTGCAGCACTCTCTGAAATTACTTTTTAAAATCTTGGAAATCTAAAAACAGATGAATTGCTCTCTCTTGGGGGAGAAGAAAGTTAGAGATTCCTTCTCTTTGTGGACCATAAAAAGCTGAGAGCCACTCAGCCAAGCCAAGTTGTGTGTCAATGACTTCACCCAGTCTGAGAAGACTGAGCAGCCATTACTTCAGAAAGGAAACTTCAGCATCTAAACTCTTGGGACAGGTAGGATAATGCTTTTCTCTATGAAGTTGCAGATGTCACTGCCATAAAGCAAGTGACAGCACACCACGAACAAAGGACCACAAGAGAAAGAGTGCAATCCAATGCAAGAAGAATCCTCCACTTGAACCCGGAGCAACAACAGCAGAAACTCCACGCAACATCAGACATCACCATTAAAGACTTGGCCTTGTAATCAATTTATTGTGCCAAGATAAATTAGAACTCTAAATAGCAAGTAAACAGCGGCCCCTTCTGTGTTTGTCCATCTCATCTGTCTTCTGTTCTGTCTTATATGTTAATATACAATATATACAGTATGTGCAGTTATCATATTTCTTGTGCTTATCAATAAATTGTATTATTGTGTTTCTAAAAACAAGCGTGATTCAGTTACCTTGATATAAGTCTTATAGCCAGTGATCGCCTCTTACAGAATAAGGTAAATAAAGGCATAAAGCAGGAACCTTGCAAAATTATTTAATTAATTACCTGTATTGGGAATACAACATTGGATAATTAATTAAGCAAGTTAACTTCTCACTTTCCTTCACCAGTAGAAATAAAACTCTGCTGGAGTGTGTGATAAAGGAAAGCTGGTTGGGATGTAACCTCTTAATGAACCAACAGAGGGTGCTAAGCATCTATTAGATTATTTGGGCTGCAGAAAAAGATCAATGTATTCTAATTTGTCAGGCCAATTAAAATTTTAAATAATGTAATAAGAATCCATTAGATTTTCAATTAAAATAGAATAAATACTCAACCACAGGTAAACTGTTCATTTGAATTCATTTCAATCAACATTTATCTTCAGTAGATTTCTGTATTACTTTTAATAAATGACAAGGCCTTGTGTAATGTGTTTTTTTGTCTACTGAACCACCACTAAGAACACTGGCATTTTCAAAGTCTTTTAATTTTATTATAGGCTGTACATTTATATGGAGAAGGTCTCTCTTAGGAATTTTCAGTTCACAGATCTGCATACCCTTTAAAGATTTCCTAAGTAACATGTTGTTATCACTATATGAGCATCTTAGCAAAGCCCAATCATTTTACATTTCAAGTGATCTTTAAATGTGTTTCCATCCATCCGTCCATTTTCTGAGCCCAAAGGATCTATTGCAGGGCTCCATGGAGAAATGCATTTTTTGGCATCCTATAGATGATCAAACCTTTTCAGAATAATTTAAGTGCATTTCATGATAGCTTTCAAAGCCAGAGGCTATTACATCTTTTTAAAGGTGGATGCAGAGAGGAGGAATAGGCAAGAAACATATTGTCTCCCACTGCTTATAAAAATGAACAAGTGACTGAAGCCACTCAAACTAAAGGAATGTTATCTCACGTTTACTGGATGATTACTGCCTCTTAATACAGAAAATGATGTAATTTCATGCTAAAACAAATGGTAGAAATCCAAACTTTTAAAAGATATTTGGAATTTGGAATCCATCGATTTATTTCTAAAACTGTTTTCTCATTGCATGTTTGCAGGGAGTCCAAGCCTATTCTGTCATGTTTAGGTCAGGGGGGTACAGGCTGCAGAAGAGGGAGTCAGGTCAGGTCAAGTCAGGGTAGGAAGCATGCCCTGCTACTGCGCATTGCTGTACTCACCACACAATGAAACAGTTTGGAATCCCGGTTGACAACCCCCTGGACAGACACGTGGTCCAGTCCCACCCAATGGAAATGACCCTCTATCTGCTGCAGCCGGTTATTACATGGGTGTCCTCTTAGCCTAGTCCTCAACAATGAGGATCCTGCGAGCTGATCACCCTCTGGGAATCGCGTGTGGCCCCCGGCCGGGGCTGGAGCCCGGCCGGGACGCCCAGGAGGACGTGAGGAGGGCTTGTGCCTCCTCCAGACCGCGAGGGGGCGTCCGCCCTGGTTCTGTTGGGGGCCATGGGTTGAGGGCATGGAAGCCCTTCCCTGTAGGGGCCCGTGGTCACCGCCAGGCGGCGCCCGATGCCGGTTTATCCCGGCGGTTGCCGGTCGGGCAGGAGCCCGCCGGGACGCTTGAGGACCGGAGGAGGGCGAGTGCCTCCTCCAGACAGAGTGGGGCGCCCGTCCTGGTTAGGCAGGGGGCCTCGGGTACAGGGCTTTGAAGCCCAGCCCTGTAGGGACCCGTGGCCACCGCCAGGCGGCGCCCGGTGCCTAATTATCCGGGAGCCCGGCACTTCCGCCACACCAGGAAGTGCCGGGGGGAAGACTTTGTGTGGCACCCGGAGAGCTGCCAGGAAGACAGCCGACACTTCCGCCACGCTTGGGCGTGGCTAGAGACGGAACACCTGGGGCTCATCCGGGGCATTATTTAAGGGGCCGCCTCCCTCCAGTCAAGTGGTGGAAGTCGGGAGGAAGTAGACGGAACTGGAGAGAGAGGACGGGAGGCGGCCAGGAAGGCACAAGAGACTGTGGGCCTGGACTTGGGGAAATCGGTGCAAGAAGGCACTGGGGGTGCACGTGAGCCATTTTTGTAGATAATATTAGTGACAATAAATGGTGTGTGGTGAAACAATGTTGTCCGTCTGTCTGTGCTGGGGCCAGCCTTCACACGCGCTACATGGCTGTAGTGCCATAACTAACACTTTCATCCATCCATCCATTTTCTAACCCGCTGAATCCGAATACAGGGTCACGGGGGTCTGCTGGAGCCAATCCCAGCCAACACAGGGCACAAGGCAGGAACCAATCCTGGGCAGGGTGCCAACCCACCGCAGGACTAACTAACACTTTCTCACAATGCAAGTAATGTGCCTCATTCAGGATTCCATGAGCAACCACTCATTTGACACAAATTCAAACCAGTGGTACCCAAGATACCAAAGAGACACAGTACCAAAGGAGTCCAGTCTTTGCCTCAGGTCACTGGAAAGCGTCCATGTCTCACAACCATATAGCAAGACAGGAAGCACCAGGACTATGAAGACTTGGACCTTTGTCCTTTTGCATAGATATCGGGAGTGCCACACACCCCTTGCTCTCCCAGTCCGCCTACTGAGTTAATAGGAAGAGTCACCAGAGACATGAATGTCACTGCCAAGGTAAAAGAGAGTCCACCTAGAAAATAGGAATGAGGCAGAGTCAAGGCAAAGCGAGGGTCAAAACCAAAAATCAGAAAGAGAGAATGTCAGAGCCAAAAGGCAGAGCTTTGTTTCAATAACCAGGAATGAAAATGTCAAGTAAACTGAGTCACTGAGTTTAGTCCAATCTCGGATAAAAGTGACGTTTTTGTGGGAAACTTTATACTGGTGCAGCCCCAGTACATTATGGGAAACCCCCTAATGGAAACAGATGGACACAAATTTCACCAATGAAGTTATGAAATCCATCCATGACAGAGCACAAAAAGGGTCACACAAAAGGTCAAACTTTTTTTATTTCCAGTCTGAACCCACTTGAAAGGCCAGTCTCCCAGGTTAATTAGCCTAAACTCTGAAGGCAGGCAATCAGGCCTAGATAGGCCTAAAATGAGACTACGGCTTTTAAACTTCAAAAAATGTCAAGCAATAAGAAAAAGATGAGAGTAAAAAACTATACAATTCTCTGGCCAACAAAAAAAAAGAATTTCAAAAAAAGGAAAACAGAAAGGCAATCCTGGAAAAAAAAAAAGGTTTTGCCCTAAAGGCAGACCTAAAGCAAGCAAAACCAACAAACAGTAAACCCAGTAGCAGGGGTCAAAAACAGGAATTCCAAGCAAGAATTGTAAATCCATCACAAACTAGCACTGCCAAATCTGCTGTGAGTATCTCCATTTACAATGTCACCCAGCTTCATAATTAGGTGGCCCCGCCTCTTTGGGCTGTATATACGGGAGAGTAGGTAGTTGAAAATAACAAGGAGAATTAATATTTAAAAACAGAGTATTTATTCAACAAGGTGCTGGAAACATTCCTCAGTGATTTTGATCCATATTGACATAATAGTGTCACACAATTGCTGCACATTCATTGGCTGCACATCCATGATGTGACTCTCTTGTTTCACCACATCTCAAAAGTGATCTATTGGATTGAGATCTGGTGACTGTGAAGGTCATATGAGTTCAGTGAGCTCATTGAAACCATTGGTTCAAGAAAACTGTTTCAGATGATTTGAGCTTTGTAACATGGTGAGTTATCCTGCTGGAAATAGCCACCAGAAGATGGGTACACTGTGGTCATAAAAAGATGGACATGGTCAGCAAAGATACTCAGGTAGGCTCTGGCATTTGAATGATGCTCAGTTGGTACAAAGGGACCCAAAGAGTGCCAAGAAAATATCCCCCACACCATTACACCACCAGCAGCAGCCTGAACCATTGATACAAGGCAGGATGGATTCATGCTTTCATGTTGTTGATGCCTAATTCTGAAATTAACATCTGAATGTTGCAGCAGAAATCGAGACTCATCAGACCAGGCAATATTTTTCTAATCTTCTGTTGTTGAATTTTGGTGAACACATATGAATTGTAGCCTCAGTTCCCTGTTCTTAGCTGACAGGAGCAGCGCAGACCCAGTCTGGCCATTCTCCTCTGACTTCTGGCATCAACAAGGCATTTTTGCTCAGAGAACTTACGCTCATTGGATATTTTCCCTTTCATGGATCATTCTCTGTAAGTCTTAGTAATGGTTGTGCGTGAAAATCCCACCTTTCACCTTTCTTCCCTATTGTGATGCTCATTTTGAACTTCAGCAGGTCATCATAACAAAGTTTACATGCCTAAATACATTGAGTTGCTGCTTTGTGATTGGCTGATTAGATATTTGTGTTAACATGCAGTGGCCAGTGAGTGTATACAGTATATATATACTGTATATATATATATATATATATATATATATATATATATATATATATATATATATATATATATATATATATATATATATATAGGTGCCGGTCATAAAATTAGAATATCATGACAAAGTTGATTTATTTCAGTAATTCCATTCAAAAAGTGAAACTTGTATATTAGATTCATTCATTACACAAAGACTGATGTATTTCAAATGTTTATTTCTTTTAATTTTGATGATTATAACTGACAACTAATGAAAGTCCCAAATTCAGTATCTCGGAAAATTAGAATATAAATTAAGACCAATACAAAAAAAGGATTTTTAGAAATGTTGGCCAACTGAAAGATATGAACATGAAAAGTATGAGCATGTACAGTCTGTGGCACTGCTCAGGTGTTATGAGAGCCCATGTTGCTCTGATAGTGGCCTTCAGCTCTTCTGAATTGTTGGGTCTGGCGTATTGCATCTTCCTCTTCACAATACCCCATAGATTTTCTATGGGGTTAAGGTCAGGCGAGTTTGCTGGCCAATCAAGAACAGGGATACCATTGTCCTTAAACCAGGTACTGGTAGTTTTGGCACTTCGTGCAGGTGCCAGGTCCTTTTGGAAAATGAAATCTGCATCTCCATAAAGTTCGTCAGCAGCAAGAAGCATGAAGTGCTCTAAAACTTCCTGGTAGACGGCTGCGTTGACCTTGTACTTCAGAAAACACAATGGACCAACACCAGCAGATGACATGGCATCCCAAATCATCACTGACTGTGGAAACTTTACACTGGACCTGAAGCAACGTGGATTCTGTGCCTCTCCTCTCTTTCTCCAGACTCTGGGACCTTGATTTCCAAAGGAAATGCAAAATTTACTTTCATCAGAGAACATAACTTTGGACCACACAGCAGCAGTCCAGTCGAGACGCTTCTGACGCTGTCTCTTGTTCAAGAGTGGCTTGACACAAGGAATGCGACAGCTGAAACCCATGTCTTGCATACATCTGTGCGTGGTGGTTCTTGAAGCATTGACTCCAGCTGCAGTCCACTCTTTGTGAATCTTCTCCACAGCTTTGAATGGGTTTTGTTTGACAGTCCTCTCCAGGGTGCGGTTATCCCTATTGCTTGTACACTTTTTTCTACCACATCTTGTCCTTCCCTTCGCCTCTCTATTAATATGCTTGGACACAGAGCTCTGTGAACAGCTAGCCTCTTTAGCAATGACCTTTTGTGTCTTGCACTCCTTGTGCAAGGTGTCAATGGTTGTCTTTTGGACAACTGTCAAGTCAGCAGTCTTCCCCATGATTGGGTAGCCTACAGAACTAGACTGAGAGACCATTTAAAGGCTTTTGCAGGTGTTTTGAGTTAATTAGCTGATTAGAGTGTGGCACCAGGTGTCTTCAATATGGAACCTTTTCACAATATTCTAATTTTCCGAGATACTGAATTTGGGACTTTCATTAGTATACTCTATATATGTAGAATCCTAAGCCTAAAAGTGCAACAATTTTATGCAACAATTTAATGTCACGTTTTTTCCTCACGCTTTAAAATTTAATCTGGCTTATTTTCAAACCTACATATATATGTTTGGTATCATTCTTTTCAGAATTTATCGGAGTTTAATGTGATATTTATTAGATTTTCAGATTCTTATTCTGTTTCTAAATAATAATCTAAAAAATATCAAGAACTCACGTGCCACGAGGCAAGACTTTGTGCCAAAAGATTTAACCATGCCCGGGGCCGGAACTAAAAGGCAAAGAGTAGGAGAGCTGCTATAGAGGCTTTTAAATGTTCGAAACCCACGTGCGAGATGCAAATCATGCGGCATGGCAGCAGCAGGAAGCCAGCAGCTGATTGAGAAAAGAGGAGGTAAAAAAAAAAAACTGAATTTGTTTCCCATTGTATCACAGTTTAAGATTGGGTTTCGGAGGAACGACCATGTTTCCTTGGGGTGCATTCAGCCCCTCTCTTCACAACGCAAGCGGCACAGATGTGAAGTGGCTGACGTGTAGTACAGTCTGGGGGGAACCCCCTAGTATACATATATATGGATGGTATGGTGGCACAGTAGTAATGCTGCTGTCTTGCATTAAGGAGACCAAGGGTTCACATTCCGGGTCTTCTCTGTATGGAGTTTGCATGGTGTCTGTGTGGGTTTTCTATGTGTGCTTTTGTTTCCTCTCTCAAGAAAAATTACATTCAGGTTAGGTGGATTGGCACTACTCACCCTGTCTTGGACTGGTGCCCTGCCTGGGACCATGTGCTTACTGGGTTAGGCTCCAGTCAGGATTAAACAGGCTTAGAAAATGGTATGGTATATCAATATTAATATATAAAATGTTACCATAATGTTAACAACATTACACAATAATTAATAAATACACTATCCATTAAATAAAACACATGAACAACACCAAAATTAGAATAATAATACAATATGAAAACATATGTTTAAAAAACAACAAAAATACTGGTGGTGCCATAACAGGCTAGGGAAGGCCTTGGCCTGGTTTATGGGTCTTTTACGAGGCCCCATGACATTTGATATTTTTTGTACACAAATCATAACATATCCTAATAGCATGGGTACAAGAAAAAGGTTGCTCCAATGGACAAAGCGCCAGTCCTTTGCAGGACACATTTAAACATACACAATTACAAAAAGTCAATTGACTCTCACCAACTGAAATTAATCACAGTATCTGTAAACCATCCACAGACTCTGGGAGAATCTGCAAAGCCCCCACAGATTGTGATAGGGCTGAAAATCAAGCCAGAGTCTCTTGTGCTGAGAGGCAGAAGTGGTTAATGTTGTACCGCAGTGTTGCCCCAACTCAGTATATGCTTTGAAATTTATTTTATGATGTACCCATATGTTAACTTTGGCTTTCTCTGACACTTTTGGTGGCCATCTATAGTCCCACTCAGAAACCTACTTGTCATTCGAGGGTGTTGTGCTGCCCGCAGACAGCCAGATGGATGTTAGGTTGTCCACAGCATTAGTGGTCATTGAGGCCAAGATGAATGTCACTTATTTTAATTTCACTTGTGAGTCGCGTGGCTTCTGGAGGAGGATTTGTGCAGAAGGCATGCTGAGTTCTCTTAATCGTTGAAGGCGGGAGTGATGGGGGCTGGTGTGGGGTGCTTTCTGTTATTTCAATGTATTAATTTACTCCCACGTGGCATTGTGTGGGCAGTTCTCAGTTTTAGTTAGGTTTCATTTTATGTTTTATCTCTGTTATTTTAGAGATGAAATAAAATATTTTTAAATTCTCACTGACTCAGTCTGCTAGCTTCTGTGTTCACAATATTGCAGCCTTCACTTGTCATGAGGCCAGTTCAAATCAGAGTATATCAATGAAAGGACTTTGTGTGAGTCCACACGACAATATGAAATACTGCACTGTTAAAAGCAGAGCTTATTAGGAGGTGAAATGTGGCGGTCATATCAAGCTTTGTTCTTTATCATGATCTGCCAATTTACTGTCAAACTGTTAAATTCCACATTTTTCTATGATTCTCTCCTTTCCCAACATTGCTTTATCTTCCACCTGAAAGGCACACACATCAATCTTGATTTCTACGTTATTTTGTATAGTTTAATAGCATTTTAGAAAGGGTGTCTTAAATCCACATTAGAAATTGTTTCTCTGTGTATTTCTTGGACAACACAATGCTCCAGAGGCCAATCATTTTCCCCAGTTAAAAAGATGGTATTGTTGTTCAACTTGTGGCGTCTCATTGTAAAGCAGGTAATTTGCAATGAGCAGACATCAGTGTAGCACATCCTAGTGGGCTCTTAGGAGCTTTTTCTGCCCCTTTACCTGCAAATGTATCATGTTTCACTGTAATTTAGTTTCAACCATAAAATTAAAATGAATAGCCGCCTCCTTGGGATTATTCTGTGCTTTACTTTGTGCTGCAGTCAGCTTTGTCTGGGCTGTTGAATGCTTAATTCAGATTTACTCCATAGAACACAATTTCTTTGTGGCAGTAAGCAGCACGAGTGCTAATTCAATGATCCTGATTTTGGCTTTCACAACCGAGCCACTGTCTAAATGAAATATACATCTCTTCCATCTACGTAGATGTTGTCTTGATTCCTTTCTGCTTGTTAGTTGTGTTAATACGTGTGACTGAGTTAATATGTTGTTCGACTTAATTTCAGCATTTGACACCACTGACCATTCTATTCTACTGCACAGGCCTGGTTTAGTTCTTAATTATCAATACGTACAGAAATGTGCTGACAGTACTCCATCATTATACACAGAAGTTCAATATGGTGTCCCCAAGGCTCAGTACTGGGACCTTTACTGTTTTCACTTTACATGCTTCCACTGGGATCTCTCATTAGGAAACATCATGTTAATGTTCACTCGAATGCAGATGACACTAAGTTATACCTTTCTTTTAGACCAAATGAAGTTTCTCCAATGTTGCCTTTAATTAGTTGTGTTAGTGAATTAAAGGAGTGGATGGATGAGAACTACTTGTCTTTAAATACAGATAAAACAAAAATGTTAAATATTGGAGGGAATGACGCTGATCACAACAATATTCTGTCATCATTTAACTCAGTTGGAATCCCCATTAATTTTACTGAATCAGCCCACAATATCGGAGTTATCTTTGACTCTAGCATATCATTTAAAGCACATATTACAAAGTTGTTCAAATCATGTTTTTTCCATCTTATAAATGTTGGGAAATTAAGGCTCTTTCTAAATAAACAGGATTCTGAGAAATTAATTCATGCATTTATTTCTAGTAGGATTGACTACTGCAATGCTGTGTTCACCGGATGTTCAAACTGTTCTTTATACAGCCTCCAGTTAATCCAAAATGCTGCTGCAAGAATTAGTACAAGAACAAGAAAATATGAACACATAACTCCAATTCTTAAATCCTTACACTGTCTCCCGGTTAAGTTTAGGGCAGATTTCAAAATCCTTTTAACAGGACCAGAGTTCACATTAAGATCTCAAGATGCCGGTCTGCTTATGATTCCAAGGATTAATAAAATAACAGTGGGAGGTCGAGCTTTTAGTTACAGGGCCCCTAAACTGTGGAATAGTCTGCCTGCTACAATAAGAGATGCCCCTTCGGTCTCAGCTTTTAAATCCTAGCTGAAGACTCACTACTTCAGTTTAGCATATCCTGACTAGAGCTGCTGACTAACTGTACAGACTGCATCTCTGTCGTTAGTCATTAGCACTAAAATATAAGTAACATGATAGTTATAATTTGATACTAACCCTCACCTATTCTGTTTCTCTTCTCAGTACTCAAATGTGGCACTTGGTGCCACTGCCCTCCTGCCAAGTTGTTTTGCCTGCCTAAGGTAAAGTCATCCCTGACGGAGGAGCACTGGAATTGTGGGGTAGAGGGGTCCTTTCATCGGATTGGCTGGCCCAGCACTGTTTCAGCTGTGGAATGGCCAAATGGGGGAGGGCAGCTTGATGGCTGAAGTCTCCAGGACTCTAAACAAATCCAAATCATATTATGTGATATCATCTACTGTTAAATTCTGCTCTGTACTTGTAATATTTTTTATTGTACATTTATACTGTATTGAGGATTACTTGTGCTCTGTTCTGTGTATTCTATTGTATTTACCCCCTTTTCTGACACCCATTGCACGCCCAACCTACCTGGAAGGGGGTCTCTCTTTGAACTGCCTTTCCCAAGGTTTCTTCCATTTTGTTTTCCCCACAGTGTTTTTTTTTTTGGGAGTTTTTCCTTGTCTTCTTAGAGAGTCAAGGCTGGGGGGCTGTCAAAAGGCAAGGCCTGTTAAAGTCCATTGTGGCACTTCTTGTGTGATATTGGGCTAGACAAAAATAAATTGTATTGTACTGTATTGTATTGAGTGTGCCCTACAATAATATGGTGCTTCACTCATGCTTGCTTCCTGGCCCCTAGTTTGTTTGTATCTCCCCACCACATTGTGTTGGATTAGTTAAGTTCAAAAAGTGAATTAAAAAAGAAAGTATTTTGAACATTTTGTAGAAAAAGGTGTAAAAAATATTAACTGTACAGTCTTAAAATTGTAAGTAACATCAAATAATACTGGATGCAACTCATTAGAGGTGAACAATGAAAATCTTAACACTTCACTTAATTCAAGAAACATTAAATTTTCTTTTTCAATTTGTTTTTGTTATAATTGTTATACTTCAATTACAAACTTTACAAATTATTGCATAATATATTCACATAAAGAAACACTAGCTTTAACACACAGTAAAACAAACCAATTAAAAAACTGAATGACGTGAAATGATCCTAACAATATCAGTCCATTATCATTATCATTGATATATGGCCAGTTGACAACAGAGGAAAGGAAAACAAAACCCTGGAGAAAATAAATTTCTGGGTGATTCATGGTAAGCTGTAACAGAGAAAGTTAAAGACAAAGTCAAACACGGTGACAGTCCTGGAGACCTAAGCCAACTGGCCATCCAACCATCCCAATCATTCTACAGTAAAAGTTATGGTGTGACATCTAATTAAACAACAGAATCATTTCATCCTTTCATTTTAAGGCAACCAGAAAACTCTGGTGTCTTTCCATGGGGAGGAAAACAGCTTGGAAGTAGAGCAATGGATGCAAGTGCCACAGCCGGAAGAGAAACAGGAAGGTTTATGACAGTTATTAATTATTGTGGTACTTATATCTTTGGAGAAATGACTAATAAGTAGAGATGCAATATGCACAGCTACTCAGCAGCTTTAGTCATGGTATGCCAGACTAAAGTCATGAGTCTTCAGCCTGGATGTAAAAGCTCAGACTGAAGGGGCATCTCTTATATTAGCAAGCAGATCATTTACCAGGTTTGGGGACTCGCAACTAAAAGCTGAACTTCCTAGTGTTATTTTGTTAATTCTTGGAATCTTAAGTAGGCCAGCATCTTGAGAGTTTAATCAGAGCTGTAGTTTGTATGTATTGATAAGATCAGATTGGTAATTAGGGCCCTGGCCATTTTAAGGTTTACATGTAAAAAGCAGGATTTTGAAATCACTGGAAGATCATATAAAGATACTGTACCAGCAATGAATACTAGGCTGGAATGGGAGTGGAACTCAATTGCTCCACACATCATAACACCTGGTGCAGGGCTTATATGGCACTAGAAATGTGTGCCTCCAGGAGCTTTTCACTGCAGTGTCCCCATACATCAACGCATCCATCATGGTGTAGTGAAATTGAACCTGGACTAATTAGAAAACACAATGAGATACAAGTCATCCTACCATTGGCGAAAATCTTGGCATTACAGGACACTGTGGTTGAGGGTCAAGGGTATCTGAAGCAATTGGTAGATGACAAACAAGACTCATTATGGCAAACAGCATCGAACAGTGAATATTGACACCTGTTGATGTGTGACAGACCCCAACCTTTGAGCTATGGACTATGATATGGAAGTTCAGTCCACTGCTGCCATTTGTGTTCTGCTTCTTTATGCATCTGGGCACTCCTGATCCCTCACTTTTGTGAGTTTGACCATCCTCTACTCATGCCATACTCATTAAAAGATTTGTTAGCTGACACAGCTAGCATGCTGTACACATACTATACATTTAAAAAAAGAAAATTATTCAGCTAAATATTGTGATAGGCTGACCTACCATGCATGTACAGTATTCCAGTTTTCCAAATAATCACTCAAAGGACACTCTCATGTAGAGACCCAGCTATCCACAACAAATGTATTGCAGCCAGTTTCTTCAATAATTATTTCCTAACTAAGTTAGTCTGTATCCAATTATATTTATTATTCTAGATAGGAAATGTTTGACACACAACTTATAACTTGTAAATTTCTGTGATGACATAATAATATAGGTAGTCCCCAGGTTACAGACACCCGACCTACGACTTATGAACGGGGCGGCAGCTGCAACGCATGCACCTCAGTAACTGCCGATCTGTCATCTTTGGCCTGGGGACGCTGCAAGCGGTAGCTGGAGGGGGACGATTTCGCTGCTCGCGCAGTGTAGTGTCCCTCATGAGGCTCCCGGCAGCAAGCGGTGACCCGTGGTCCATAGTCACTGGGGCCACAGCTATCGCTCGTGTGCAGGATGGAGGGTTGATGGGGCGGTTTGCTGCCTACCCACTACTCCGCCGCAGCTACTGCTCCTGGGCTGGATGGAGCGGAGGGGGGTGTTTCACTTCCCGCCCACCACATGCGGCTGCCCAATTCGTTCTCGGTGGGTGGCTGGTAATGCTGCAAGCGGTGACCCGGTTGTGGCTGAACGGAGGCCATTGAGGGTGAACGGGGCAGCGGGGGGTAGCATTGTACATTGTATTCACTACCCGCCTTTGGCCGCACCATGTTCGTTCTCGGTGGGAGGATGCTGCAAGCAGCATACTGTAGTGGAAATGACTGTGTGGTGGGTGGGTGGTGAACCGCCCCTCGCCACCCCCATTCATTCTCAATAGCAAGCCTGCTTGTACTGTTACACACATAGCAGGAAGTTGTCTTTTGTCAGTACATCAGACGTGTTGACAACGGGTGCCTTCCTGCTGTGATAGCGTGTACAGTGCTGCGCAGAAGAGCTCATCTTAATCTTTTGTCTTCACCCTTCAACAATGAATCTGAAACACAAATCTAATGCAAGTGCTGGTGATACAGAAAAGAAGAGAAAAACCATCACCATTGAAAATAAAGCAGAAATAACAAAAAGGTCAGAGAGAGGTGAAACTCCATCATTCATTGGCAGAGCACTTGGTTACAGTCGGTCAACAATAGCATTTATTAAATTACTGTAATGTACCTGTTCCGACTTACATACAAATTCAACTTAAGTACAAACCTACAGTCCCTATCTCGTACGTAACCCGGGGACTGCCTGTACTTCATCCATCCATCCAGCCATCCATCCATCATTTTCCAACCCGCTGAATCCGAACACAGGGTCACGGGGGTCTGCTGGAGCCAATCCCAGCCAACACAGGGCAGGAACCAATCCCGGGCAGGGTGCCAACCCACCGCAGTGCCTGTACTTCATTCAAAGATTATTTCAATCTCAACCTTTTATAGGATTTCCTTCTAATGTGTGTTTGGATGAGTGACTAGTGTCAGTTTTCTAAGTCAAAATGAAAGAAAATAAATAATAAAATTTGTACACCCAAATATTCAAGCTATGTCACTGATTTAGTGTCATGATTAAATTTTTCAATATACGTTTGTTTTATTTAAAAATGAATGCTCTTGTACTGAATTTTTACACCTGCAGTATGGTCAGGTTTGTGAGGTTGGGATAACTTAGGAAAAGATTACAAGCCCTAAGGCTGGGTCTGTGAGATGTAGGCAGCACTTAAAGCAAAAAACAACAACAACAACAAAACCTAAACACTTAGTCATTCTATGGCCAATAAAGCATATCAATATATCACTAGAATTTGATCTAAACAATGAAATCCTGTTAGGAAGCTAATATTTAAATATTGCAACATGTTCACCTTAATGCATCAATGGGGATTTGAGGTATACTTGAATGCAGCATAATGAGTTTCAAGGCTTAAGAAACAGTACATGTAAAATGTAGTGCTGCAGCTGGTGTATCACTTAGAAATTAATCTAAACACTGAAAACCTTTTAGGAAACTAGTATTACATACTGCAACTAGTATTTGATAAGAAAGACTTACTGTGAAATACTCTCTCCATGACAGTTTACGATCCTCTGTTTTTTGCCACCCAGACAGGCCTTATCCCTCTTCAAACGTGATGGCTTATTTTGAGGGACAGGATACAACATTAGTAAATGTATTATTTGAAGTGGGAGCAGAGTATGGCAGTGGTTAGCACTGCTGCTTATCATGTCTAGGAACTAAATGGGTAACCCAAAGAAACCAAAGCTAGTCCACAACCCAATTCGGAAACCCACAAAAACAGAGCAAAACTATCCAAAAAACAAAACCCAAAAGATACTCACAATAATGATCTTGAATTTAGAACTCTTAATGCTACTTTGAAGAACCTTGACTCTCAGCCAGAATATTTCAGCTGAGGGCAGTCCTTCAACTATGACATTGTGGTTTGGCCACCTATTGAGGTTCCATAGACAAATATTATTCTATGAGTTATTTGTATAATACATAAATACTAAAACATTATTAAACAACACAATATTCAAAACAGAAAATTCAATAAGGCCAAAATATGATTAATATCACAGTAAACTGATAATAAAAATAACCAATTAACGGAAAATTCACATGAGAAAGAGAAAGTTACAAAAGCAAAGATAAAATGTAAGAATAATACTGAATAAGTAACAAAAATAAAATAAAATAAATAAATCCATACAAACCATCCATAACAAAGATACAGTATATAATTAGTAGAAAAGAAGCATCCTCCACATATACAGTATCATATTCTATGTCTTTTGTGGGACAGCAAGGAGCCTTCCCAGCTGGGGTGCCCTCAGCCGGGAAGATCCAGGGGAGATGGCATACACAGAAAGTAATGTCCTTCGGACCGCCCGATGGCAGCCCCCCTGGACTGTGGCAGTACCACTGAAATCGCACAGGGCATGCAATTTGGAGTTGGTCAACTCAGCCCTACTGGCTTCTGTGGGTGTCACCAGGGGGTTCTGTGGGGGCCAGCAGGCCCTACTTCATGGGGCTCCTACCTTACCCGGGAGTGCTCCCTGCCAGGCTTATGGGGCACTGGACGTAATTCCACTGATTACTTAAAAGGAGCTGACAACCACTGTGTAAACAGCCAGAGTCAGGAGGAAGGAGATAAATCTTTATTGAGGAGAGAAAGAGGCAGGGAGAGACAATGAAAAGACAAAGACAAGGAGAGCATATGAAAGCTTATGAGAAGCGTTTCACACCAATAAATCCTGTTGTTTTATTGAGACTTCCAGAACCTGTCTGTGTTGGGTGTCTGGGGATTTGGAGAGCCCCCTGGTGGCCACTGTCTCTACAGATGAGAACACCAATAAGGTCAGACGGTCAAAGAAGTTCAAATAAGCAAATTACACTTGACATTGTAAACCATTCCATTTCAAACCGACTGTTAGTAGGTTCTATTCTTATTTTCACACTTTTTCTACTGAGGTGGCTAGTATCTCGCTTGTATTTTTCAGTATGTTCAATTTTTTTTTTGCCATCCATCAGTTTTCTCCTTCAACCCTGAAACATGATCTTTAAGAATACATCCATCATTGACTCTACATTGAGATTGGCAGTGTGTGTGGGTTTGTAGGTCTGGCTGGTATCTCGTCTGAAGCTGGCTCTCACTTTGTGCCCAATGCTGCTTCATAATGCTGGGGAGACATGGTTAAAAGCCTTGGTGTTTCTACTCCAGCTACAGACATCTTCTTCTTCTTCTGCCCTTCTGTGCTAATTACCAATTACAAACTATCCTCAAGAAGAGGTCTGACTGTTCCCAAGTTCATCTTTTTACTTCTCCATTAATCAGCTTGCGTCTGAAGAAAAATATTTTCTTTTAAACAGTTTTCTTAATCATTGGTGCTCTGTGTTCTTGTTCAAGAACTTATCTGAAATAGCAGTTCTCACCTGATATACCTCAAGAGTTTAAGCGATGTCTCATTTCAGTCTTAAGGAAAAAGTTCAGCTACTTCAAACTTTCCTTATAACCTGTAGACCTGCCATACCTTTAATAGCTCATCTCTGGATGTTCTGACAAAACTGTACTCAGTGTTCCATTTCACAACTTAGTATAATGAACATCATATTGACCTGCACAGTGATGAACCCACAATAAAGTTTATACTTTATATTCTTTATTTCTATGGCTAGGATACAAGGACCAGTGCCTCACAGCTGTAGAGTGCTGGATTTGATTCCTTGACTGGTTACCGGCACTAATTAGTTTATATAGTCACCTTCTGGTCTGTGTGATTTTTTTTCTCTGTATGCTCTTCCGCTCCAGATATTCCAAGTTTTTCTTCCATGCCCCAAATATGTGTGTTGGGATTAATTGACGATTTCAAATTTGGCTTGGTGGGTGTGTACATATCCTGGTCAGTGTTTATTTCTTGGCCTAAGAACATTTCCATTTTTTCTGTTTGTTTATTTTTGAACTTCTATTTTCATGTTTTTTATTATTGTTAGTTAGTTGGTTAAAATTCATGTATTGTGTATCTACTGTAAGTTGTTTTCTTAAGTTCCTTGAGTTCTGTAGGTAGTATTCCAAGAAGCTAGTCCATCCTGCTGGTGGAACCTTTATATTCTGGTGAAGGAGTTGGTCCCAGCAGAGGTTCATTGAAGTTGTAGGGTGCAGGTCATTATGAATACTGTTTGAATTGTTTCTGGTTTATGAATGTTTGCTTTTCTTTTGGTGATACAGACAATTGGATTACACTTTGAATTTGTTAGCATTGGGTTGCATTTTGAGGCAAACCTTTTTACCTTATTGTTCTACTTTTGTTCTTCTTTGATTATATAAATAAATCTTCTCTGTATAAAGACTTTTGTGGACCTTGTCTTCTCAAACTAGAGTTTTAATTAATGGGTCTCCTTTGAAAGGCACCTTTGTATATTTTGAGATTTCCTTGGGATTTGTTTTATTTTATATTTTTTAAGATGTTATTTAATTTGTAAAAGCCAGTGCCCCATTATGTACCTGTACAGACCAATGTTGTGTCTGTGTTTCAGGCTGCCTTGGATGAGGCCTACCTTTAGGCAGGCCAGTGGGTCTTTTTTGAGGCCTTGAGAGTGTATGAGTGAACTCTACAGTGTATCCTGATGGTTCTGTTATAGGCTTTTTTGGGACCAAATTACATTTTTCCTGTGCTGTTCTTAATTTGTTGTATCAGTGAGTTAAAATAGTGCATGCATGAGAAATTCTTGTGTCTGAATGCTGCTAATGCACTGGGGGGATGATGTTGATTGCAACGACATTCTGTCACTTTTTAAGCAGTTGGAATCACCATTAGTTTTACGGAATCAGCAGTTAATTTAGATGTTCTCTTTGACACTGTGTCATTTAAAACACTCACATAACTTTTCTAAACAGGTTTTTCAGTCTTAAAAATAAGTGAAAATTAGTATGTTTCCTAAATATACAGGACACTGAGAAATTATTTCATGCATTAATTTCAAATAAGGATTGACTACTGCAACACATTATTCAATGGCTGTTCAAATCTTTCTGTATGCAGCCTGCAATAATTTCAAAATGCTTCTACAAAAAGAATTACACAAACCAGAAAACACAAACACATATCTCCAGTTCTCAAGTCTTTATACTGGTTCCCATTTAAGCTTAGGTTGATTTCAAAATCCTCCTTTTAACATATAAAACCTTAAACAGCCAAGGCCCTGCTTACTTATCTGAATTTGTCATTATGTACAAACCAGAGCACACACTGATAATTCAAGATGCCGGCCTACTTTTGAGTCCAAGGATTGATAAAATAACAGTAGGAAGTTAATCTTTTAGTTACAGGGCCATGATACAATGGGATGAGCTGCCTGCTTATGCAAGACAAGTCCCTTCAGCTTCAGATTTTAAGTCCAGGCTGAAGACTTATTATTTTAGTCTGGTATACCCTGACTAGAGCTGCTGGTTACTGCAGCTGTGCACACTGTAGTTCTGTTTGTTAGTCATTTGTACAGAATTTTAGGTGACACAGTATTTATAAGCAGTTACTATCCCCCCTCTTTTACTGTTTCTCTTCTCAGTGTCTGGATGCGGTACTTGATGCCAGTGTCCTACTGCCAAAATTCTCTCCTTCCTGTGGACAAGTAATCTCAGATAAAGGAGCCTTAAAGTCATCGGATGGAATGATTCTTTCATCAGGCTGGACTGCCTAGCACAGACTCTATCATAGAATGCCCAGGAGGGGGTAGGCAGCCAGGAGATCTCTGGGACTGTGACGTGACTGTGTTTGACTTTCTCTTTTACAGTTTTAATATCCTCCATTATCAACTGGCCATAGTTCCTCAATTAAATAAAGGACAAATATTGTTGGTTTCCATTTATCTTAATTAGTTTCTTTTTTGTTTTTGTGTTTTTTAACAAGCCTGTAGCTTTAAATGCACTAATTCTATATTTAGTAATTAGTATAATCTGTACTTGTGATTTATCCTGGGAATTTGTTCACATTGCATTGTGCCTGCACTCTGTGAAAAGCACTACACAAAAATAAGCTGCATTGTGTGGTATTGTATAGGCTGATACCCAGGCAATCTTGCATTGAATTAAAATGATACTAGATACATACTATTACTCATTTCAAATTTATATGAGTAAAAGAAGATTTTATTTGCTATATTCACATCATTACTAATGTAGGCAAAACTAATTTAATTAATTTGTATGTAAATGTTTGAAGACTACTGCAAAGATGACATTAGGTATCTATTTAATGATACCTACCCTTCCCTACAGTAACTCACTAAAGATCAAAAGTAGTTGACAAAAATCTGCATGATTTAAGTTCTCCTAAAACGGTTTAAACATTGCGTAAAAAATAGGGGCACACTCAAGACATCCCCCAAACCAAAATGATGCCAAGGAGAGATCTGAGTGTAAATAAATGGTTTTATTAATAAAAGTAACACAGAGGAAGGGTTAGAAAAATGGAGAACTGAAAGTAAAATGCAAACAGAAGTAAAACAAAATCCCATCAGTTTCCCTGAGCCTACTTGATCAGATCTTGGCACCCCATCTGACAGACTACTCCCTTATTTCACCTCTTCCACTAGCTGAGTACTTGCTCTCTAATCTCTACACTTTGACCTCCATTTTGAGGTCAATTCTGACTAGACCTTGAAATTACTTTTTAGGTTACCATCAGCTCTATAATTATATCAGTGACAACAACCTACAGCTCCCCCTAGCAGCTCCTAGTGTTCATGGAACCCGAGCCTGCAAATAATTTTAAAGGTTCCTGAACCCCAGGCTGTATCTTGACACTTGCACTATTTGAAAGAGTGTTAATGGTTTCTGTTTCATCGGTTACTTCTCTTGTTTACTTTCATAATATTGGTTTGGGGCATCTATTACATGTTGGGTACAGGTCATCCCTGGTGGCACCTCTGAGGTTCACATTTCTTTATTTCACCTATGCATCCACCATAATGGTTTTAGGGAGAAATATATAGGAATATATTGAATAAAATTATCAACCTCTATGAGCTGCTTATATTGGAAAATGATCTGTATTAATTTACCTGGCTAGAAGAGGAAATATATTATATTATCATATCGCTGAACTCAGAATTAGCAGTGAGTGTGCCTGCTGCAACCATTTCTATAAAACATATTTTTTTATTTTGCATTCAAATATTGATGTATTCATTTTATGTTATCCTGTAATTCTCTGCAGTGACATTAAACTCGGCTGCAAACCAACGTTATTAAAGTAGGTCAGCAATAAAGATATATGTGGCTATTTAACCTGATATACAGCTCAGTATGAGTCACTTCCCTGTGGACCAGACTGTATGATGAACTGCAAAGGGCATCTGATCAGGGTAGAAAGGAGTATAAATGAGATTTTTTTTTTTTAATTACAAGTATGCAGAATATAGGTTTCATCACAAACCAAAACTACAGTATATTGTGTCAAAAACACCACAGCTTGAATTTAAACGTTATATAATAAAGCATACATGCTATTCTTCTTCATTACAGGTCAGATTTGTGGTCCAGTTTGTTGCTTTCAAATATTTCTCCTTTTAAATACAGCGTGACTGCAACTACATGGACTGCAAACACTACAGGTAGAGTACGACACAAAACTTTAGCTACCATTTGAAGGACAGCAATAGAAAATGGTTAAAAACTGTGTGTAGTGTACAAATTGCAAAGCCTCACAATTGCAGGATTTACTTACTTATTTCTGGTTTCCTATATGATCTTGTGCAATAGTCTGTTTTTATTTAAAGAATATCCATGTTTTGTTTTAATGTATGTATTGTGACAGCAGGCACCTCTGTGTGCCACCCTTACATAAAACAAAAAGCCAAAATTGAAAAATATTAATAAAAAAATATTGTGTACGTGCACAAAAATTAACACATATGAGGGGATATATAAATGAGACAACATTAGAACATTAGAACTCTCTATACGAGAACAGGCCATTCAGTCCAACAAAGCTCGCCAGGCCTATTCTCTTGTTTCTTCCAAAAAAACATCAATTGGAGTTTTGAAAGTCCCTAACATCTTACTGTCTACCACACTACATGGTTGCTTATTCCAAGTGTCTATCGTTCTTTGTGTAAAGAAAAACTTTCCTAATGTTTGTGCAAAATTTCACAGTTTCCAACTGTGACATAAGTCTTGATCCACTGTTCAAATTAAAATATAAGTCTTGATCCACTGTATTAATTCCCTTCATAAATTTAAACATATCAATCATGTCACCTCTTAATCTTCTTTTGTTTAAACTGTAAAGGCTCAGCTCTTTTAATATTTCCTCATAATTCAACCCCTGTAGCCCTGGAATCAGCCTAGTCGCTCTTCTCTGGACCTTTTCTAGTGCTGCTATGTCCTTTTTGTAGCCTGGAAACCAAAACTGCACACAGTACTCAAGATGAGGCCTCACCAGTGCATTATTAAGGTTGAGCATAACCTCCTTGGACTTGTACTTCACAGATCGTGCTATATAACCTAACATTCTGTTAGCCTTCTTAATGGCTTCTGAACACTGTCGGAAGTCGATAGCTTAGAGTCCACTATGACTCCTAAATCCTTCTCATAAGGTGTACTCTCGATTTTCAGACCGCCCATTGTGTATTCAAACCTAACATTTTTACTTCCTATGTGTAATATTTTATATTTACTGACATTAAATTTCTTCTGCTACAAATCTACCCAAGCCTGTATGCTATCCAAGTCCTTCTGTAATGATATAACAGATTCCAAATTATCTGCTAATCCACCTATCTTGGTATCATCTGCAAACTTAACCAGCTTGTTATGTACTTAACCAGCTTGTTACAACACAAAAATTTTAAATTATTTTTGCAAAAAGGAACCTGGATACGTCCCATAACTTAGCCTGCATTTTTAATTAGCTTGTTGGGCCTCTCTCGAAGCAATTTTACTGACCCAGGACACCACAGCCTTAAAAATCGCACTGGCCATCACAAAGATGTAGAAGATGTGAAGGATGCCACTTCCCAAATTAAAGGTGTGCAATCTCCTACGAAAAAAAAAGTCTGCTCTGCCCTTTCTTATTTAGTTCCTCTGTGTTACGAGACCAGTCCAGTCTGTGATTCATGTGGACCCTCAAATATTTGTAGCAGTGCACCGCCCCCACATTCACTACCTGAACAGTGATCGTGCGTAGAAGCTCTTTGGTGTAGCAAAAGTCTATAACTGGTTCCGTGGTTTTGCTGATGTTAAGTTGCAGACAACTCTGTCTGCACTAAGAAATAAAGTTCTCCACCAAACTCATCCTTTCTCATCCCCCTTACTGATATACCCCGTAGATGCAGATTCATCTTAGAATTTGTGAAAGTGACATGACCTGATATTATATTTGTAGTCTGAGGTGTACAGATATGAAAGGAAAACACAGAACTGTTCCTTGTGGTGTTACAGAGTTACTCACATCTACATCAGACAGCACCATCCTTGAGCCTCATAAACTGTGCTCCAGGACACCATAGGCTCATAAACTTGCATATATCTGGACTTACCCCTTAACAGGGATGGCTGGAATGTAATGAAGATAGTCATACTCGAGAAATCAAAAAACATAATTCTCATGTGCTGCCAGCTTTCACCATATGGAATGGGATTAAACCTTGTGGAGCCAATAAATAATTTTATCTTTCATTTCAATTATTGTCTAATAGGCAAACTGCCATGTGTCCTGGTGGTCTTTCACAAAGAAGTCATGTATAGTCTAGCACCAGCCTGGTCTGTAGTCATTAGGTGAAGAGGTGCCAGCCTTCTTTGGAACAGGAACAATGCAGGAGGTTTTCCACAGCAGATGCACTTTTTGCAGCCATATTGATAGACTGAACATTTGACAGAGGATACCACAAACTAAGTTGACATAGACCTTAAGAACTTGAAGACTGACTCCATTTGGCTCCTCTTTACCGATGGCAATACCCTTTATCGTGTCTGGCTGTGACAGTAACTGCTCTTTTTATCTTTAGCCAAGTGAGAAGTTTTTTTTTTCTTTTTAGTCATTCTGGTGTGTACTTGAGAAGGGGGATTGTCATAATATAATCATATTTATTTATTTATTCATAGAGTTTCTGTAAAAAGTCACATTTCTTCCTGGGAACAAATAAAGTGCTGTCTCTATATGAAGAGTTTTGGATCCTTTTACCATCCAAATTCACAGTACAAAAGCAAACAAAATAGATTTCCTTTTGTCCTCCAAACCTCTTCATCATTTCTCTATCATTTCTCCGAAGCACTGTCCACACCACATCTCTTGCCTCCATCACCCATTATAACTACAAGTGTAACAGTTCTGAGCTGGCTTTACACCTCAGGCGCAGGCCACTCCTGGTTCATCCCAGAAAAAATTTGAGCGGCAGGCATGTTCTCAACAGAAAGTCCTGTGGTCTACAGCTGTGGGGCGCGCGAATAAATGAACAAGACATCAAAATTAATTTTTTACATTTTTATTTCAAATTTAAATTTGCAAGGATTAAATCACAACGAAAGCATTATAACTAAATTTAAAATAAAACATTTCTATGGCATAGATCTAATGACTAATATGTGCCTGCTTTAAAGTACACAGCCTGTCCAGGTTTGGTTTGATATTCGAGATAGACATTCTGGCTCAGCCGCTGCTGGCTGTTACCGAGAGTTGATTCTACAATAAAATAAAATAAAAATAAAAAGAGGAATAATCTTGGAGGTCAATAGTCACCCTGAAAGCGGATAGTAGACGTCATGTAGTATATGTGTACCAAATTTCAAATCAATAGGTGAAATGGTTGTGATTTAAAATCCTGGACAGACAAATGAACAGCCACGGTAGCATATTATATATAAAGATTATGTTTCTATTGTAAGAGACGGTCGGCAGCCCAGCCCAGCTAGGAAGCCCAAGAGATGGAAGGATGGGGTAGATGGCTGCTTTAGGGTATTGCCTCCCCCAAAACTGTAGATGGAAGCTCCCTTTGATTGCAGTGGTGCCCCGGATTCCCACAGGGTTTTACTGGAAATTGGAGTTCTATATCTCAGCCCTGTTGGGTACCGTGGGTGCCGCCAATGGGGTGTTGTGGAATTGGAATAGCTATGTGCCATGAGGTTTCTGCCTAACCTGGAAGTGCTTGCAGACCATGTGGGCAGAAGAACAGAAGCACTTCTGGGTTGGCCGATATAAGAGGACTTGACCGACCTCACAGAGACAAGCCAGAGTCGGGTGGAAGGTGGACAAAGCCTGCTGGGAGGAGCAGAGGAGAAAGAAAACAATAACTGTGTGCAGTGCCAAGTACTTACTTGTGACTGCGGTGGTGGGAAACGGATGTGAAGAGTTTTCCTCTTAATAAATAAGATCTTTGTGCTTTTAACTCGTGCCCTATGTCTGTTGTGTTGGGTTTGAGGAGCAACAGAGTCCTCTAGTGCCCACACTGGTTTTATACTTTCCTTCTTTGAAAGTGACTCTCATCAGGCCTCATGTGCCTTTATTCCTCCTCTTGCATCTCATGTTCAAACTCCCTATTTCATCTCATCACAAAAAGCCAAACTGACCAATCAGATTGCTTAAAAGGACTTGACATACAGATCTGAGTGTTTTATTACTGTATATGGCAGATTATATAATGAAGTGTATAGCCTTATTAGGGTCTGTTTTGATCAGTAAAGTTATTGTTAAACTAATACTGCCATCTTTCATGCAGGTTGGTGTTATTTGAAAAAAATGGGGGACATTTTTTGTGGCCATGGAACAATTAAAAACACTTTATATTTAAATTAATTATAATTAGTTGTTCACATAATGAAAATTTAATTTACAAAGGGGTTTTCAGGAATGGATTAGCTCCTTCTTAAAGCAAGGGAACAGTGTATGCCTCTCCTATAGGATACAGTCATTAAGATGTCCGCTCACGTTAACTGTCGCTGCTTCAAGTTGCAGTTAATTGGATCATACTTTGGTGACTGTTATACTGCTCACACACAAAAAGATGGTAGCGTGACTTATTTCAAGCTGATAAGAACTTTTTGACTATAAATAAAACAGAGAGAGATTCAATATTTAACTTGTACTTTTGATACCTAAGTACACTTAATGCTAGAAACTTTTAAACTTCGACTTGAGTAGTTGTCTCATGGGTAACTTTTACATTTATAGTCACTTTCCAGAAGTGTATCTGTACTTTTACTTGTACTTTTAGTATGGCTGTTGGGTACTTCATGCAGTATTGGTGGCCTAACTTGTATAGTACCCACTAACAGGCCCCAGGTCTCCCTGCATTCCTGAGCTCTATTTTTAATAAGAGGTCTCATACAAAAGATTGAAAGCTGAATTTATATGTATCCAGTATTAACAACTTTCCTAACACATGGATTAAATTAAATATAATAAATTATTTATTACTTCTGTAAGAGGAGAATGGGCATGAATCCTTTTCCTTCCTGGCTTGGAGGCAAGAGCGGAACAGCAAACAAATTGGCAATTGGGAAGGAGACTTAACTTTCTACCTGGCTGGTATCATTTCACAGACTGACTTGCAGAAGCCAAGACTTGGGAGCTGTTCCATCCCTCATACACCATTTGGCTGTAGTTTTCGTACAGGAACTCAGACAGGACAACCGCAGGGGAGCTTGGTATATGGAATCTGGAAATGCAGCCCTGTCGGGGTCCCTGCATACCAATAGAGGGAGATGTCAGGGGAGGACCTCCCTACTTTCTTAATGGCCCAGATGTGCTTCCTGGAAGACATGGCGTGGCACCAGAAACATTCCCAAGTCCGGCATAAAAGGAAACCCGCTGCCTCACATTAACACTCAGCATGCCATAGAGAGGAGGAAGAATTGGTTTATTTTTGTGTATTGTGGCTAATTTCTGGAAGATACTTTAGATGCATTCTTTGAACTGAGTAAATATCCTTTATTTTATTCTAAAAATGCGTGGTGTATTGTTTTGTCAGGGGTCACACTACATTTTAATTAAAAATATTTTTTTTACGGTTTTATGATTTTTCAATTAGGGTTCAAGGTATTTTTATTGTAACTATTTATTACATTTACAGAATGGTAAGTTTTTTATGGATTTCTAAAAAATAAATATAATAGGGGTAGTGGTATTTTTTTTTTTTTTATTAAAACCTAAGTTCTGTATTTTTCAAGTCAAAGTTATTTTGTCACAAACATGGAATATATACATTTGTCCACCAAATTGTATTCTAAAGTTAAGCATTTTCTATACATTTTAAAAGATACCTTGCACTCACCATTGCTTTGCAATAATTGCTAATGGTGCATGGGACACCACCAGAAAATAAAAGACTAAACGCTTACCGATTAAATGGCAAAAGCTTCAATATAAGAGAACATGCCTTCTTCATTTCCGAAGCATGTTTGTGATTAAAAAAAGGATCTGGAAATAATCTTTAAATCACATATTCCCGGTACTGTTTTTCTCATGGTAAGGGTATGTTTTCTGTTCATTTGTGTGAGTTCTCAAACAAATACGTAAGGAGATCAAAACAAAACCAGCATGGAAAGTTTACTGTGATTTTGTCTTTTGAGAGGAAACTTCCACCTAAGAAAGGTTATTGCAGAAGAAGACAAACATGGAGTGCATAGCTGGTTTCCTTTCAAAATGGCTGAAAGTCATAATTTTGACTATTTTACATGTGTATGATTGCAAGCCATAGCTCAGTACTCATCAACAGTCTTGATTGGATTTGGTAAATTTTTAAGCTTTTATTTTCCTGTGATTCCCCTTTAGCCTCTATTGTAAAGCACCAGAAAGAACAAGATATTTTTAAAAATTTATACCAAATGCTTAACTTTAGAACCCAATTTTTCATGGCAAATGGATATATATCATGTTTACATAGAATCAACTTGGACTTGAAAAACTCCATACTTATCCTTTCAGTAAATTGATCACAAATATGTCTAGTGAGCCACTGCTTTGTGGTTTGAAGCAGAATTTCCTAAACTTAAAAAATAATATCTAATATTTGCTAAAGGGCCTGGCCCTGCTTTCATTTTTAACTACAGCTCTTTAATTTGAAACATAGAACTTTCCCTGTCCTTTTCCTACAGACTTCCTAATAATGTATTGTCTCCAGAATACTTAATTTGGGAATCTTACTGTAACAGCGCTTACTCCTTCACATGTTGTTCATGGCTCTTCATATCTGGGCAACCCACTAATGGGTACCCATTGAGCTCTCAAGGAGTACGTCTTTCTAGAGTGGTGCTGCTCCTCATGTTCATCTTCCCGTATCCTTAGCTGGCTCTTCCAACTTATATCGTCTTTAAACTGTATTGTTATCGCCAACTTATTTCAGTATTATGGGGTTACAATTATAATGAAACCTGCTATATAATATATATAAGTTAATAAAATG
Source organism: Polypterus senegalus (assembly GCF_016835505.1). Lineage (NCBI taxonomy): Eukaryota > Metazoa > Chordata > Cladistia > Polypteriformes > Polypteridae > Polypterus > Polypterus senegalus. Next base: position 270,870,564 of record NC_053155.1, read on the forward strand.
TAATTGATTACATACAGATGATTTGTTCTTTATGTAAACTTCTTTGTTAATTAATTCTCCCAGGCCATATAAGGAAAAGGTCATTTGATAAAGGGATTTTATTATAAGTCTTAAATTTTTAAGTATTTCATGCTTGCAAATAAACTTTTTCACTTGCTTGCTTATCTGCATCAGAAAGTACCTTGCAGTGCCAATATGATTTTTCCTTTGGAAAGCAGAGTGTGTTCTGATTTATCTCTCAGGTGACTAAGGTGGTGTGAGGCCTTCAGAAACACCCAAGGAAGAAGGCCAGAATCCTACTAGCCTGCCCTGAGGCTAACTTTGGCCTACACTGAGCAAAAATAGACTTCACGCTCAAAGTTTAAAAGTATATTCTGTAATTCTCAAAATACATTCAAAATGCACCTGAAGAGAGTGGACCACCATAAACACCAGGGGTCTCATTTATCAAGCGTGCGTACACACGGTTTTATGTGTAAATCATGCGTACGCACAATTCCACTAATAGAATGCGATTCATTAATTTGTATGTGTGCGTGAAAATGTGCGCACATTTAGAAGAACTCCTGACTGTGCGTAAGCAGAATCCCCTAGTGGTGGAGAACTGTAATCACATATAAACCCAGTGCCCTTATACTTCACCACTTAAATGTCAGTGTTGATTACAGTTATCTGGAACTGTAAATAATATAAAATCCACAACTGAAGAACTGTTTTTGGAAATGCATTGACTACAATGGCAGACCTTGTGCTTCTTGAAGATTTGCAACAAGCACTTTTGCGCAGAGATCGCATTTTCAGGGACCGCACAGACTTACTCGCTGAAAGTGATGAGTGGCTCATTAGTCGTTTTCGTTTGCCAAGGCCAATTTTGCTTGATTTGTGTCAGCAGTTCTCGCAACTTTTGGAGAGGCCAACAAAGCGCACCAGTGCAGTCCCCGTGCACACTCAGGTTCTTTCTACTATTGGCTTTTTAGCCACTGGCACATTTCAAAGGGAAATTGGTGACAGGTCTGGTATTTCTCAACCCACCGTGAGCCGAATTATGCCACACGTTTTACATGCAATTATATCACTTACATCACAGTACATTACGTTTCCAAATACCGCAGCGGAAAGGACACAAATTATGACCGATTTCTATAACATCACAGGATTTCCAAGTGTAATAGGGGCAGTTGACTGCACACATGTTGCCCTGAAAGCTCCTACTGTTGATGAATTTGCATTTCAAAATAGAAAAGGCTATCACTCCATTAACGTGCAGGTAATCTGTGATGCACACTTGAACCTGCTAAATGTAGTTGCGAACAGCCCGGGAGGGACACACGATTCCTTCATTGTGCAGAACAGCATCATGGGACTTCGTTTTGAGCAAAGCGCTGCTGGAGAAGGCTGGCTTTTTGGTAAGTTTGTAACGATTAGATTACTTCTCAACACCATCTAGTGTACTGTATTTTATGTTAATCTACATCATTGCAGGGGATCGAGGATATGCCCTTAAATTCTGGCTGATGACCCCAGTGGCAAACCCGGTATCCCAAAAGGAGCTGAATTACAACCGAGCACATGAGCGCACAAGAAGTTCAGTAGAATGTGCAATAGGCTTGCTGAAGGCTCGATGGCTGTGTCTGTCAGACAGAGGAGGCATATTGCAATACAAACCCGACAAGGTTTTGAATGTTAAAATATTTAAATTAAGTTTTAATTATATTTTATAACTACAATATTTATCAATTTGCTTTAGGTGTGCTATATAGTTAAAGCATGCAGTGTGCTGCATAATATTGCCATTAAAAACGGTATACCACTGGATGAGATGCCGATACAAGAAGATCGCCATATGGCAGAAGGTTTTGACCCCATGCCAAATGCTGTGGCCATGCAACTAAGAGCAGGGATAATCGAATGGTTCTAAATCTGTAAATAAGGAGTAACTGTGAGAAAATGGTGAGATCAATTGGAGCTTTTATTGAACTTGCATGATGCATTTAGTGAATCACTAATGTTCCTCAAGTTCACATTGATTTGGTGCAGTTCCTCTTTTATGCTTGCAATGCCTCTCACTGATTCCTCCTGTGTTTTCAGAACCGCATCAGTCAGGACTCGTGCCTCGAAACGCATCGGAAGTGGCAGGTGGAGCAGGACCTGGCAAAACTGGCAGATCTATAAAATAAATGTTAAATGAACAATCCAAATCATTTGCAATGTGAGTGTTATTTATCTATGAATAATATATCGCAACACAAACATTTGAAAACCTTTTAACCATTTTCGGATGGCTCGGCCTCTCCTGCAGTTGATGGGATTGCACTTTCAGTGTCACCATCGGGGATTACTCCGCTCATTGACGTTTCACCAATAATTGCCGCTATCTTGTCATCCAATGGTGACACTCAAATAAGACTCTGGCCTCCTCCCGTGGCACCGAGGTCTCTTTTATGGGCTGCAATTCTTTTTTTAGAGGACACTTTCAAATCAAACCACTTTTTCTTGATTTCTGCAGTAGTTCTACATACAGGTGAGACGGCATTTACCGCATTAGTAACCTGTCCCCACGCCAAGTCTTTTTTTTTCTTTGACATTCCGCCTGAAAAAGCAGCAAACAAAACTGTCTTATTATGTTATACCTCATTTAAAAGCACTTCCACTTTGTTGTCTGTGAAGTTTTTTTTCTTTCCTCTCTTCACGGGATCCATGATAACGGTTCTATAGTGCCCTGGCGGCATTGGGTTTTTATAAGGAAGGTTGTTTGCCAAATAAGGTAATTTGAGGGCGTTTCTGTATGCAAATTTAAATTACTATGCACACGCACACAGTTTAGAAGGAGTGCGATTCATCATCAGTCATTTCGTACAGCTGTGCGTACTCACGTTTGATAACTCACAACTTTCTTGTGCTTACGGCTGTTGGTATACGCACTAGTTTAGAGCTTGTTTTACGCACGCTTGACAAATGAGACCCCTGGTATATATAAAAAAAGGTCACAAGAAATCTTTATGATTCATTTGAATGAATGGGAAAAATGCAATAACAGGTTCAAAAGATAGTTAAAAGGACTTGCCTAAAAGTAATCCTAGACAAATAAGTGTTCATTTGAAATCCATGAGAATAATTCAAGAAACAGTAGAAAATATTTGAGAACAACAGCATAATTCAAATAAAATCACAATACTCACAAAGACCACCAATGACCCTCCTTCCTAGCTTGCTTTTATAGGGTTGGGGACGGTCCATTAACTGTGAAGGACAGGTGGCCCTGCCTCTTGAGTATTCACCCACAAAATACAAGGAACATGAGAGAACTGCAAGACACTCAAAGATAGTAATAATAATGAAATATAATAAAAATTAGAGCTAATGCATAAATAATCAAATAACAAACAAAACTAACAAAATTACAAAATGGAAAATAATGAATGGCAATGAAGAAAGAACAAAGAAGGTGAAAGGAAGCACTATAAATATGATCTAGGGGAGGAACACTGGCCTCAGCATAACACAGTGATGTAGCGGCTAAGACATTGAACTTTAACGTTATTGGTTACTACTTCAGTTCTTAACTCTGACTTCCTGTGTGACCCATAATGTGGTTATTTGAACTGTACATCCTCTAGCTGTATAAAAGTGTTAAGAATGCATCAGCTAAATTTATAATGTAAGCTCTGATCTTCGTTTCAGATTACAAAGCAGGTATGGCAGTGTATTGCAGAGATTCATACTGCTGCCTGACAAATCCAGAGTCACATTCCATAGACATGCAGTAAAGGAAACTAGGAACACTAGCATTTTTGGAGTGAAGCAGTGTGATAGTGTAAGTGAGTGAAGTGAACTGACATACCATCCAGGGCCGGGTTCCTGATTTGTTTCTAAAACAGCTGAGATATGCTCCAGCTCCCCTGTGATCCTGCTTGGGAATGTGTTGAATTGAGAAATGTGTCCAATAGTAAGCACTAGTTTTTTTTTTAAACGATCCTTTACAGCCATCACTAGAAATTCATCACTTGCGTCTGCACAGATTTCTAAAAGGTCAATATTGTGGTGTGAAATTTTGCATACAATTTGATAAATATTTTGTATGTGTTTATTTGTAACATAGGCAAAGCAATGTAATATTAGTATTTCATTAGTGAGAAGCATTCAGGTTTACACCCACACCCCCCTTAGGACTGTCAAGATAGTGAATTTTATAACTGGATTGGGGGAAGTGATTCAGACAAGTGTGGCAAATGTGTCTCTGCTGGAGTCTCTCTGTCAACCCCCACATGAAAGTCTGCCTAACTGGCAAGCTTCACCTTAACAAATGGTTTTGGGGGCAGGTGTGAAGGTATTCTATTCCCCCATTGGTTTGAAGTATGGCTGTTTGGAATTGGTAGGTATCAGAAGCCTTTAAGTATCATGACAATCTATTGACTGTAGAGTTGGACCGAGAATCTATAAATTTACTTGCTTTACCCGTCCCTAGCTCTCTCTCTGTCTTACCAACTGATAAAGGAGCATCTCACACATCTTGAACTGGAAAGCACAACAAAATGAAGAGCAGAGCTTGGCAGCCATATTGAGACAGGCATGTGGCCTGCTCTGAAGAAAGCTGACCACAAATAATGCCTTAACTAGAGACATTTTAAGTAACTAACAAGTCTGTCTTCTACCTGAAACTATACATCAGCATATATCAGGTTCTACGGTTGCCAATATTCAAATGTACTTTGCATATTGTTATTATTTATGAGTTATCAATAATACCTTATTTAAATTGTAACTTAACCCCTGCTTGTCTTTTACTACACCTAATTGCCTGAGGTTACAGATGTATAAGGGAAAGTGGCCAAGTATTATGGTACAATACCTCATAAACAGTGGTAAGTCTGTGAGATTTGAGGCATTCTGACAAAGGCTACATATTAATAATACAAAAGGGGAACTCTACCAAGATAAAACAATCAATCAACCTGAAACAGAAAATAATGAATATAACCCTCACTCATTCACTCACTCACTCACTCACTCCCTTATTCAATCACTCACCCTCTCCATCTGTTTGTCCTGGTGTAGTTCATAGTGACAACCATGGGAGTTGAACTGATCAGGCCACCCATTTTCCATCATCAATCTCCAGGGTACTTCTCAGGTTCTTCCAGTCTGACCAAGACACATAATCCTTCCAGCATGTGTCAGCTATGCTCCTGACTCTGCTCCCATCAGTCTGTGTCCTGTTGTAGAAAGCACCCAGTAGATATTAACATTGCAAATCTGCACTGATGTCAATAGGAAAACCAATTTCACACTTCAGAAACATTTAAATACAAAAATAAGCAACAATGGGTCTAATTACATTAAGCAAGGAGTTCATTTACAGGAATAAATTAGACACATTGCAAAATTCACTGGAACATAAACACCTAGCTATGAGTAAATAAATCTTTGTTTTTGGTTTTGACATAATGAAAACTGGGAGAGTTGAGAACAAATCAATATACAGTTGGTCACGAGAGTCATCTTGTAAGTTTTTAAAAGCAAGCAAAGAAATATAAAGTTAGAAACTTGTCATTATCAAGGTCTATTAATGGCTTTTATTATGTGTTGTGGTCACCAGGGGACATTGCAGGTTCCCAAACTCCCAACACACACGGGCTTGGGCACAAGTTCTCTATTTATAAAGGGTTTTATTTGTGTGAAACTCTTATGAGGGAGAGTTTCCCACAGCACAACCACTCTGTAATTCAATACACCAAGCACTCTTTGTCATCTCTCCTCGGCTTCTTCTGCAAGCTTTGTCCTCCTTCTCCTGACTCAGGCCCCCAGACTGAAGAAGGGGTGTTCCTTTTATATTTCATCTGGGAGCACTTCTGTTGTCCTGAAGCAGCCCGACACAACAGGGCTCATCCATCCATCTTCCAAACCTGCTTATCCAGAGCAGGGTAGTTGGAAAGCTGGAGCCTATTCCAGCAAGCACACATACACACTAAACATTAACACCCATCCATCCATCTTCCTAATGTGCTTATCCAGAGCAGGGCTGTGGGTAGCTTGAATCGAGCAAGATCCTGGCACAAGGCTGGAACAATTCCTGGACAGGGAATCAATCCATTGCAGTGTGAACACACACCCACACACGCACTAAACATTGCCATTCACCCATCCATTCCTAACCTGCTTAGCCGTGGCAGGGGCGCAGGTAAGCTAGAGCCTATCCCAGAAAGCATTGCAGGCAAGGAAGGAACAAACCTTGGATGGGTTGCCTGTTTATCATAGGGTGAACACACTCACACAAACACACACGAAAAATCACCATCAGATAAATTCTCACCGTTGGAGTTATCACCTACAATTGCATTCAGCAGGCTTTCAGCTATTGACAGATGAATCCTGACACACGACAAAATCAGAGCAAACTAAGTTTATCATGTGACAAAACCTAGAATTAAAATAGAATGTAATTAATGATAATATAACATAAATTAAAAAGTACATGCACCCTTGATAGTGAGTGGAGCAAGTTTTAAAATACACTCTTTCTGCTTCTTTTGGCTGCTCCCGTTAGGGGTTGCCACAGCGGATCATCCTCTTCCATATCTTTCTGTCCTCTGCATCTTGTTCTGTCACACCCATCACCTGCATTTTCTCTCTCACCACATCCATAAACCTTCTCTTAGGCCTTTCTCTTTTTCTCTTGCCTGGCAGCTATCCTTAGCATCCTTCTCCCAATATACTCAGCATCTCTCCTCTGCACATGTCCAAACGAACGCAATCTCGTCTCTCTGACTTTGTCTCCCAACCGTTCAACCTGAGCTGACCCTCTAATGTCCTCATTTCTAATCCTGTCCATCCTCGTCACCCCCAGTGTAAATCTTAGCATCTTTAACTCTGCCACCTCCAGCTCTGTCTCCTGCTTTCTGGTCAGTGCCACCGTCTCCAACCCATATAACATAGCTGGTCTCACTAATGTCCTGTAGACCTTCCCTTTCACTCTTGCTGATATCCATCTGTCACAAATCACTCCTGACACTCTTCTCCACCCATTCCACCCTGCCTGCACTCTCTTCTTCACCTCTCTTCCACAATCCCCATTACTCTGTACTGTTGATCCCAAATATTTAAACTCATCCACCTTCGCCAACTCTACTCCCTGCATTCTCACCATTCCACTGACCTCCCT